>NC_068922.1:625000-1250000 GCF_023091745.1 Budorcas taxicolor
CTCTACGTCTATAGATCTATATCTATATACCTCTCTGGCCTAGTCGTCAGGCTTCAGATACCCTGGAACCAACTGGTGCTGGACCCCGGTAGCATGCCCCCAGTTCCTCTCGAGCTTCAAGTGGAGACCGCCTCCGCTTGAGGTGCAACAGGAATGCCAGGATTCCTTTCCTGACGAAGCAGGGAAATGGACCAACATCTCGAGGTGAGGAGGGATAAACGGGGCTCTTCTTGAGTTGTGGCAGGACCCTCGGTGTTCCTCTAGAGTGGAGACGGGTATGTCGGGGAACTTCTTGAGTTGCATCCAGGGCGTCAAGGACCCTTTCAAGGCTCAAAAGGAAAGGTGCGATCTCTCTCGAGACGCTGCAGTGGAAAAGGGCCTCATCTCGCGTTGAGAGGAGAATCTCCTGATTTTTCTAGAGTTGAGGTTGGAAACTTGGAGTTCCTCTCGAGTTACCACGGAAACCTCAGGGACCTGCTCGTGGGGCCTCAGGAAAGTCCATTCTCCATGCGAGTTGTGAGGGGCCTCTCGGAATTCCTCTCCAGTCGGTGCCGGGTCCTAGGTCCTCATCAGGAGCTGAGGCCAGAACCTCAGGATTCCTCTCTAGTGCTGACATAGATCTTGGGGTTCCTATGAACTTTCAACAGGGGAGTCAGGCCTCGTCACGTGTGGAGACATGCAAGTCCACTTTCCTCTCAAGCTGTAACAGCAGTGTCAGGCTTCCTGTGGAGTTGACATAGAGATCTGTGACTTTCTCTCAAGGTGCCACAGGGCTGTCACACGTACCATTGTGCTGTGACTCGATACTCGGGGTGACAGTCGAGTCAGTGCAGGAGAATCAGTTGTATCTGGATGGATTGGGACAACAGGGTCTTTTGGAATTGTGGCACAACCCCTTGCGTTCCTCTCGACTATCAAGTGGAGAACGCCTCCTCTTGAGGTGTGACGGGAATGCCGGGATTCCTCTCCCAACGAAGCAGGGAAATGGACCTTCATCTCGAGATGAGGAGGAAAAATGGGGCTCTTCTTGAGTTGTGGCAGGACCCTCGGTGTTCCTCTCGAGTGGAGACGGGTATGTCAGGGAACTTCTTCAGTTGTATCAAGGGTGTCAAGGACCCTTTTGAGGCTCAAGAGGGAAGGTGGGATTTCTCTTGAGATGCCACAGTGAGAAAGGCCTCAGCTCGCATTGAGGGGAGAATCTCCTGATCTTTCACGAGTTGCGGCAGGAAACTTGGAGTTCCTCTCGAGTTAAGATGGGGACCTCAAGGACCCACTTGTGTTGCCTCAGGAAAGTCCAGTCTCCATGCGAGTTGCAAACGGCCTCTCGGGATTCCTCTCCAGTCGGTGCTGGGTGCTAGGTCCTCATCTGGAGCTGAGGCTGGAACATCAGGGTTCCTCTCCAGTGCTGACATGGATCTTGGGGTACCTATGGAGTTTCAACAGGGGAGTCAGGACTCATCTCGTGTGGAGACAAGCAAGTCCGCTTTCCTCTCAAGCTGTAACAGCAGTGTCAGGCTTCCTGTTGAGTCGAAATAAGGATGTGGCTTTCACCAAATGTGCCACATGGCTGTCACACCTGCCATCGTGTTGTGGGTCGATACTCGGGGTGACAGTCGAGTCAGTGCAGGGGAATCAGGTCTATCTGGAGTGAATGAGTATGTTAGGGTCTGTTGGATTGTGGCACGACCCATGGAGTTCCTCTCGAGTTTCAAGATGAGAGAGCCTCCACTTGTTGTGCAACGGGAACGTTGGGATTCCTTTCTTGATGAAGCAGGGAAATGGACCCTCATCTCGAGATGAGGAGGGAAAAACGGGCCTCTTTTTGAGTTGTGGCAGGACCCTCGGTGTTCCTCTCGAGTGGAGATGGTTATGTCGGGGAACATCTTGAGTTGCATCCAGGGTGTCAAGGACCTTTTTGAGGCTCAAGAGGGAAGGTGGATTTTCTCTTGGGATGCCGCAGTGTAAAAGGACCTCATCTCACGTTGAGGGGATAATCTCCTGGTTTTTCTCGAGTTGCGGAAGGAAACTTGGGGTTCCTCTCTAGTTCCAACTGGGACCTCAGGGACCCGCTAGTGTTGCCTCAGGAAAGTCAGGTGTCCATGCGAGTTGTAAGGGGCCTCTTGGATTCCTCTCCAGTCAGTTCCAGGGCATATGTTCTCATCTGGAACTGAAGCTGGAACCTCAGGTTTCCTCTCCAGGGCTGACATGGATCTTGGGGTTCCTATGGAGTTTCAACAGGGGAGTCAGGCCTCGCCTCTCTTGGAGACATGCAAGTCCATTTTCCTCTCAAGCTGTCAAAGTAATGTCAGGCTTCCTGTCGAGTTGACATAGGATCTGTGGCTTTCTCTCGAGCTACCACATGGCTGTCACAACTCCATCGTGTTTTCAGTTGATATTCGGGGTGACAGTCGAGTCAGTGCAGGGGAATCAGTTATATCTGGAGTGCATTGGGACATCGGAGTCTGTTGGAATTGTGGCACTACTCTTCGAGTTCCTCTCGAGTGTCAAGTTGAGAGTACCTCCTCTGAGGTGCGACGGGAATGCCGGGATTCCTTTTCCCTATGAAGCAGGGAAATTCACCCTCAACTCGAGATAAGGAGGGAAAACTGGGGCTCTTCTTGAGTTGTGGCAAGACACTCGGTGTTCCTCTCAAGTGGAGACCTGTATGTTGGGGAACTTCTTGAGTTGCATCAAGGGTGTCAAGGACCCTTTCAAGGCTCAAAGGAAGGTGGGATTTCTCTAGAGACACCTCAGCAGAAAAGGGACCCATCTCGCATTGAGGGGAGAATCTCCTGGTTTTTCTCAAGGTGTGGCAGGAAACTTGATTTTCCTCTTGAGTTAAGGTGGGGACCTCAGAGACCCTCTCATGTTGCCTCAAAAAAGTCCAGTCTCCATGTGAGTTGCAAGGGGCCTCTCAGGATTCCTCTCCAGTCATTGCCCGGGCCGAGGTCCTCATCTGAAGTTGAGGCCAGAACATCAGGGTTCCACTTCAGTGCTGACATGGATCTTGGTGTGCCGAGGTCCAGCCCCGGTGGATCCACATAATTAGAAGTGGGGACAGAGTCGATGAGGAAAAACTTATTTATTTGGAAATATAAAGAGAGATTAGAAAAGAATAGTGTAGTAGGAAATTTAGAGGAGGAAAGAGGCTGTATTCCTTGGTTTACATAGAAAGCCTATAACGCCCCGAAACAAGGGACTTGAACAGTCTACGTAGGGCCACAGGCGCCCCCTTGAATAGCAGAGGGTGCCCCGCCTTGGGCTCCCTCCCACATGGGTCTTAGAAGCCCGGGCAAATAATAGACATGGCTAGAATCTATGCCCCAGATGGGGATCAGCCAGAAAATAGAGTAAGAAAGACAAGACACGGGGGAACCAGTCTTTCCAGGAACTGGCCCATTCTTTATTGTTCAGGAAAGCTTTTATACTTTTGGTTGTACATAGAGATCAATGGATAATACAAAGTTATGCAATGTCAGCAGCCCTGACTCTTATCAAGACCAGGCTTTCTCTCTGCATACCTACCTGCATACACAAGTCTTAGGTGATTTACATCATCTTCTGGCTAGGCCTATTAGCATTTTATGGCCCTTTTCAGATAAGGGTCTGTCAACCAGAAAACTTATTTGCTTTAAAAGTGTTGTTCTTACTAAAGTCTGGTGCCACTCTCAGAAAGCACTAAATAAAGTTACATTCTTACATAACAAGGACACAACTATTTATAACAAAGAAAGAGGAGTACAGTGATTTATAACAAAGAGAAAATTCACTAACTCAAAAGTCTAGTGTTGCTAACATCAAAATTACTATATTCCTATTTCTGCATCCATATTACATTATTAATATCCTCCAGGTGCCTAAGAGATAAAGAATATGGAGGCCTGGTAGCAGTCATTGACTCAACAGTGAAAACTATCACCAATATAATTCTTAGCTCTTTAGAAAAGGCTCTATATCTTTAAGATGCTTTAAGCTTCATGCCTCTCGCGGTTGAGGGGCTGTAAACAATCACAAGTTGTAAAAGTCTCTAACTGTCAGGCAAGTTAGAGAGCCATCAGAGGGGTTTGAGCTGAGACACTCCTTTTATATGCAGGAGACTGTTAACTGGAGCTCTAAGTTAACTCTTTCCAGAGAAAGGTGGTCAGGCATGGCCCCCTGTTATGCCAGAAGAGTGGAAAGCACAGTACAATGAAGCAGGCAGACTCTGGATTTGGGGGTAGATGCTCAGGAAAAACCAGCGGTATCCCGGAGGCCTGATCTCAGCCTTTGACTTCTGCCAGACCATCTTCAAAATGACCTTTGCAATGGGCAGGATTCCCCATGCTGGCTCTAGGCATCGGGGTTCCTACAGAGTTTCTACAGGGGAGTCACGCCTCGTCTCATGTGGAGACATGTGAGTCTGCTTTCCTCTCGAGCTGTAAATGTAGTGTCAGGCATCCTTTCGACTTGACAAACGGATCGGTGGCTTTCTCTCGAGGTGCCATAGGGCTGTCACACCTGTCATCGTGTTTCGAGTTGATACTTGGGATTACAGTCGAGTCAGTGCAGGGGAATCAGCTTTATCTGGAGTGGATTGGGACATCGGGATATTTTGGAATGGTGTCACGACCCCTGGAGTTCCTCTCGAGTTTTAAGTTGAGACCACCTCCTCTTGAGGTGTGACGGGAACATTGGGATTCCTTTCCCGACGAAGCAGGGAAATAGACTCTCATCTAGAGAGGAGGAAGGAAAACGGGGCTCTTCTTGAGTTGTGGCGGGACCTTCAGTGTTCCTCTCGAGTGGAGACGGGTACATCAGAGAACTTCTTGAGTTGCATCAAGGGTGTCAAGGACCCTTTCGAGGCTCAAGAGGGTAGGTGGGATTTCTGTCGAGACTCCACAGCCGAAAAGAGCCACATCTTGCGTTGAGGAGAGAATCTCCTGGTTTTTCTCGATTTTGGGCATGAAACTTGGGGTTCCTCTCGAGTTAGGACAGGGACCTCAGGGAACCACTCGTGTTGCCTCAGGAAAGTCTAGTCTCCATGTGAGTTGCGAGGGGCCTCTCGGGATTCCTATCCAGTCAGTGCCGGGGCTGAGGTCCACATCTGGAGTTGAGGCTGGAACCTCAGGTTTCCTCTACAGTGCTGATATGGATCTCGGGGTTCCTATGGAGTTTCCACAGGGGAGTCAGTCCTTGTCTCATGTGGAGACACGCAAGTCCACTTTCCTCTCGAGCTGTCAAAGCAGTGTCAGCCTTCTGTCGAGTTGACATAGGAATCAGTCGCTTTCTCTTGTGCTGCCACAGGGCTGTCACAACTGCCATCGTGCTTGGAGCCAATACTCTGGGTGACAGTCGAGGCAGTGCAGGGGAATCAGGTTTATCTGGAGTGGATTAGGACATCGGGGTCTCTTGGAATTGTGGCATGACCCCTGGAGTTCCTCTCGAGTTTCAAGTTGAGACAGCCTCCTACTGAGGTGGGACGGGAACACCGGGACTCCTTTCCTGACAAAGCAGGGAAACGGACCCTCATCTCGATATGAGGAAGGAAAATGGGGCTTTTCTTGAGTTGTGGCGGGACCCTCGGTATTCCTCTCGAGTGGAGATGGGTATGTCGGGGAACTTCTTGAGTTGCCTCGAGGGTGTCAAGGACCCTTTCGAGGCTCAAGAGGGAAGGTGGGAAGAGTCCCTCATGGCTGGGTCTGGGCCTTGAACAAAGCCTGGCCTCACAACACTCATCTTTCACACTGTAGTCAGAGTGCATCCTATGCTGGGTATTCTTTGTGATTCTCTGGGAAGCTTTCTGTCCCCGTATACACACATCAAAATGCTGACGATGGGTAACATTCCCTTCTCTCACAGCTCTAGCACTGGCCTCTCATTACAACCAGACTCCACTTCCAAGTCCTGTCCCTATAGCTGTGGGTGCTACAGAGCCAGGACCCAGGGATCTACTGAGGGGAGATCGAGACCTGAGACTTCAAATCCCAAAGACACCAGGCCAGCTGAGTACTGGTCAGCACACTGGGCATATCGGACGTCTGTGCCTGCAGGACCCCCAGCCACAGGCACCGATGCCCCACCCCCTCAGCGAGAATATCCACTTCCACTTGCACCTGTACCTGCTCAGGTTTTGGTAGGAGATCCCGAGTCAGGGGATGAGTCACTACCTCTGCAGGGAGAAACTGCCCTGCCCTCTGCCCAAGACCCAGATGCCCACTATGACTGACCCACCCTTGCAGGGAGAACAGGCCCCCGTTCTGGACAAAGACCCAGAGCCCTTTCAGGAAACATGTCGTCCAGTGGAGCAGTTGGCTCTGCAGCCTCTGTCCCTGCCTGCTTCAGGTGGATGCCATCAACTCGCTCCTCACCCAGGGCAGATTGAGTGCCCTTCCCCTGAGCTTATTTGCATCTGGTGTGTGTGTAGCTTTCTTGTGATGTTTTATTTTTTTATGGCTTCATGTATTTTTTCTGTTAAGTTTTGTTAATAAATTTTACTTTAATTGATGTAATTTGGGAATATTAAGGCCTTCACAATGCTGTGTAACCATCACCAATGTCTACATTTGCATCTTCTCATTCTATCCCCCCACTTCCCAGCAAAGCCTAGATTCATGTCAAGCACTCCCCATTCCTCCCTCCCCCACCTGACAACATTCAGTCTTCTTTCTCCACTTCTTCCCATTTTTTTGGTGTCCACAATCAAGGCCAATCACTGAAATGATAGAAAAATTGATTATTTTTCTGACAGAAAGGGAACATTATGGGTGCTTAGTCTTGTTAGACTCTTTGCAGTCCCATGGTTTTTACAGTCCATGGAGTTATCTAGGCCAGAATATTGGAGTGGGTAGCTTTTTCATTCTCCAGGTGATTTTTCTGACTCTCCACATATTGTAAGACTAAGCTTGAGAATTCTTCTTATTTCATTTGAAGTACAGTTTGGGTAACTGAAAGGACAGTGTAGGTACTTTCAGGATGTCATCTGCAAAACCAAGCCCTTTTGGCAAACGTAATCCGAACCTCCATATAGGCATTCCTGTTGTAAATGTGACATCTCAGTCAGAAGGGAGATGCAGAGCTCTTCCTGATCCACAAACAAATTCACAGAAGAAGCCAAAAGAGAGAGCTGGAAAATGAACAACACCAACAACCAAAAAGCGTTCCTCATTGGACAAAGCTAGAGAAAACACAACATCCTATGGCCCAAAAACCCTCTTGGAAATGAATGTTCAATAAGGAAGAGAAGAAACATGTGAGGGTGGACAGGCCATGCCCATGGCCAGTGTAGTTTTGAGATGGCCTGACTTCTCAGATGAAGACACATGCCAGTGTAAACCCTTTGCAGAGAGCAGTGATGGTCATCACTGTGTAAGTGTTTACTCTGGTGTCAACATGCCCCGGGTACCACACGAGGGAGCAGACGTGGGTCTCTTCCTCTGCCCCACTCCCTCCTTCAGGAAGGCAGCTCAGGTGCTTTCAGGACCTGCCTGCCTGTCTAGCTCAGCCATGAGCTGCGACCACCTCCAGGGTAGACTCCAACTTCTCTTCTCTATGCACCGTGAACCTGCACACAGTGGGCCTTCAGAACCTCAAGAAACTCGCCCCACCCTCACTACAGCCAGAAGTCTCCCCTGGCATGCTAAAGCCTGTGGAGTCACTTTGGCCCAAGCCCTAGTTCTGGACCCCTGGAGCCTACTTCAACCTTTACAGTGTGAATAATCAGGTCCTTTATACACAGATTCTCAGCTGTCAGATCTGAGCTTTGGATTCACAGTCAGCTCTGTCCCTCCCACAGCAGCCAGGTGGGCCACCATGCAGGCAAAGGAGCACATGAGCTGAGTTTCAAGGGAGGCATTGAAAGGACAGCACTGGATACAACTTGTTGCAAAATGAGGGAGGGTGCCTGTGCATCTCAGAAAAGGCCGCTGGTGTTTAAGGGTGGAGGAGGGCCTCGATGGTGCAAAGGAAAGAGAGATACTCAGGGCCAAAGGCTCTTTGCCTCTGTTTTAGCAGCTCCAATGGTAGCCTGTGAACATTGAACAGGCAATGTGGTCACATGAGCATGACTCTAATTTCCTCAGAAAGCAAGAGAAAGGGAGCAGGGTGTGGGAGGACCCAGAGGGTGTGGCAGGGCGGATGAAGGGACGTGCCATTCCTTTCTTCAGTGCAAACTGACTTTGTGGGTCTCCGAGCTGCCAGACGGCAGTTACCAAGTCAGGTCCCTGCAGCACCCAGTGTGGGCTGGGTGCCTTAGCCCCTGTCACACAGCCAAGCTTCACCATGTGGCCTCCCTGAGTTCTAACAGCAGGAACTGCAGGGTTTGTCTGTGTACACACTTCCTTGCTATACCTGAGTTACCCCCTTCTTAGAGCTCAAGTTTTGTCCTCTAGAATAAGGCCATTGATTGCTACCTTAATAGGTTGGTACCTTAAACCTGTGACGACTCTTTAGGGTAATCCTACAATTAGTAGCTGGTGTTAAGAGATATTGGGCTTCCCTGATACCTCAGCTGGTGACGTAAACTCCTGCATTGCAGGAGAGCCCAGTTTGGTTCCTGGGTCAGGAAATCCTGATCTGCTGCAGAAGGGTCAGGCTACCCAGTCCAATAATCTTGGGCCTCTTTGTGGCTCAGGAGATAAAGAATCTGCCTGCATGCAGAGACCTGGGTTCGACCCCTGGGATTGGAAGATCCCCTGGAGAAGGGAAAGGCTGCCCACTCCAGTATTCCTGCATGCAGAATTCCATGAATACAAAGTCTATGGGGTCGAAAAGTGTCGGACACGATAGAAGGACTTGTCCCTTCACTTTCAAGAGATATCGCCTGAATGCAGATTAGACTGAAGTCTCCCAGTGCCATCTGGCATTTCTTCCCTGAAGCCAGCCAAAACCAACGCACTTGTATTTGCAGGGTCTCCACTTAGCCCGCTGGACAGAAAACCAGCGTGGTTCCACAAGCTCACAGATAAGCAGGAGGGCTCACCGGCAAACGGCTTCCCTCCAGTCTCAGGTGGAGCTTCAAGACCACAGCAGGAGCCAGCGCTCCCAAAACCTGGGCTCAGCAGCGCCCTCTTTCTCAATCCAGTGCCTCTGCCCTGACGGGAGCAGAAAGGTCACCAATTGCCCCAGGCTGACCTCACGCTCCTCCCACTGTTGTAGACTGACCTCACCAGCCCCGCCCCTTTCAGCAGAACCAGAGCTCTGCTTCCCCTTGATTGCAGCCTGAGTCCCGGGCCTGGGTCCCGATTGGTCACTGCCCAAGTCCTGAGCCCATCACGGTAGCAAGGGAGGATGGAACACACAGATTGGACAGATTCAGGTCATGTGCCCATACTCTTCAGGACACCTGTGAGGGCCTCACCATATGTCAGGGTAGAGACAGTGCGATGCCCCAAGAGCAGGGCTGAGAATCAGGTCACTGTGTCCTTGTGCTCTGTGTCCTGGGACGAGCTTGCACAACGTCTCTACACAGCACTTTGTTCTCTGCAGACAAAATACTCATGACACACCTCTTCCCTTCCCAGGCGTAGTTTCACACAACACTATTCAAGGGAGCAAGGCCTCCTGTTTGAAGATAGGCTTGGAGATCGCCCTCCTAGCATCTAGGCTTCTTCTGTGTGTCATGGTAGAATAATTGATTCAGTGAAAAAAATGCCCACTAGCACCACCACATGCTGCTCTGGGCTTTCAGAATTCTTGCCTGTTCTGAGTACAGGACATGTTCCAGGGGCCCCTCAAATGGAGTGAATTTTGTCCAAGGAAGCCCCTGAGACACTGAATTCCTCAATCACCTTGCTCTATGCCTTAAACTAACAAATCTTTAAAAATGCATTATATCTTGATTATAAAGTAAGGTATTCACTCATCACAAATTGTTATAAAATTTCTCAAGTTTTCCTTTCAATTGTTGGTTCTTCGTATGTGTCTTAATTGCTATGGTGGTGTTTTGTGAGGCAGGGATCCAACTTACTTTCCCAGTGGGTGCAAAATAGCCCAAATGGGCCTACTCTCTTCCTTTACATATTCAGTTCGGTTCAGTTCAGTCGCTCTGTCGTGTCCGACTCTGCAACTCCAAGAAACACAGCACGCTAGGCCTCCCTGTCCATCACCAACTCACGGAGTTCACTCAGATTCACGTCCATTGAGTCAATGATGCCATCCAGCCATCTCATTCTTTGTCGTCCCCTTCTCCTCCTGCCCTCAATCCCTCCCAGCATCAGGGTCTTTTCCAATGAGCCAACACTTCGCCTGAGGTGGCCGAAGTACTGGAGTTTCAGCTTTAGCATCATTCCTTCCAAAGAAATCCCAGGGCTGCCCTCCTTCAGAATGCACTGGTTGGATCTCTTTGGAGTCCAAGGGACTCTCAAGAGTCTTCTCCAACACCACAGTTCCAAAGCGTCAATTTTTCGGAACTCAGCATTCTTCACAGTCCAACTCTTACATCCATACATGACAACTGGGAAAACCATAGCCTTGACTAGACGGAACTTTGTTGGCAAAGTAATTAATGTCTCTGCTTTTGAATATGCTATCTAGGTTGGTCATAACTTTCCTTTCAAGGAGTAAGTGTCTTTTAATTTCACGGCTGCACACACCATCTGCAGTGATTTTGGAGCCTCCTCAAAATAATGTCTGACACTGTATCCACAATTCCCCATCTATTTGCCATGATGTGATGGAAAAGGTGCCATGATCTTTGTTTTCTGAATGTTGAGCTTGAAGACAATGTTTTCACAATCCTCTTTCACTTTTATCAAGAGGCTCTTTAGTTCCTCTTCACTTTCTGCCATAAGGGTTTGCCATCTGCATATCTGAGGTTATTGATATTTCTCCTGGCAATCTTGATTCCAGCTTGTGCTTCTTCCAGCCCAGCCTTTCTCATGATGTTGTCTGCATAAACGATATAGAAGCAGGGGGACAATATACAGCCTTGACGTACTCCTTTCCCTATTTGGAACCAGTCTGTTGTTCCATATCAAGTTCTAACTTTTGCTTCGTGACCTGCATATAGGTTTCTCAAGAGGCAGGTCAGGTGGTCTGGTATTCCCATCTCTTGAAAATTTTCCAACACTTTATTGTGATCCACACAGTCAAAGGCTTTGGCATAGTCAATAAAGCAGAAACAAATGTTTTTCTAGAACTCTTGCTTTTTTGATGATTCAGCAGATGTTGGCAATTTGATCTCTGGTTCCTCTGCTTTTTCTAAAATCAGCTTAAATATCTGGAAGTTCACGGTTCATGTATTGCTGAAGCCTCGCTTGGAGAATTTTGAGCATTACTTTACCAGCATGTGAGATGAGTGCAACTGTGCAGTAGTTTGAGCATTCTTTGGCCTTGGAATGAAATCTGACCTTTTCCAGCCCTGTGGCCACTGCTGAGTTTTCCAAATTTGCTGGCATATCAAGTGCAGCCCTTTCATAGCATCATCTTTCAGGATTTGACAGAGCTCCACTGGCAATCCATCACCTGCACTAGTTTCTTCGTAGTGATGCTAAGGCCCACTTGACTTCACATTCCAGGATGTCTGATAATAATTGAGTGATCACACCATCGTGATTATCTGGGTTGTGAAGATCTTTCTGGTACAGTTCTGTGAATTCTTGTCACTTCTTCTTTATATCTTCTACTTCTGTTAGGTCCATACCATTTCTGTCTTAATCGAGCTCATCTTTGCATGAAATGATCCCTTGGTATCTCTAATTTTCTGGAAGAGATCTCTAGTCTTTTCCACTCTGCTGTTTTCCTCTATTTCTTTGCATTGTTCGCTCCTAAAGGCTGTCTTATCTCTCCTTGATATTCTTTGGAACTATGTGTTCATTGCTTATATCTTTCCTTTTTTCCTTTGCTTTTCTTTTCTCTTCTGTTCACAGCTATTTGTAAGGCCTCCTCAGACAGCCATTTTGCTTTTTCGCCTTTCTTTTTCTTTGGGATGGTCTTGATCCCTGTTCCTGTACAATGTCATGAACCTCCATCCATAGTTCATCAGGCAGTCTATCAGGTCTAATCCGTTAAATATATTTCTCACTTCCACTATATAATCATCAGGGATTTGATTTATGTCATACCTGAATAAAAACCACCTGTCTAGTGGTTTTTCCTACTTTCTTCAATTTAAGTATAAATTTAACAATAAAAAGTTCATGGTCTGAGCCACTCAGCTGCTCGTCTTGTTTTTGCACACTGTAGGCAGCGTCTCTGCCTTTGGCTGCAAAGAATATAACCAGTCTGATTTCCGTGTTGACCATCTGATGATGTCCATGTGTAGAGTCTTCTCTTGTGTTGTTGGAAGCAGGAGTTTGCTATGACCAGTGCATTCTCCTGGCAAAATTCTATTATTTGCTCTGCTTCATTCTGTACTCCAAGGCCAAATTTATTCCAGGTGTTTCTTGACTTCCTACTTTTGCATTCCAGTCCCCTAGAATGAAAAGGACAACTTTATGGGGTGTTAGTTCTAAAAGATCTTGAAAGTCTTCATAGAACCTTTCAACGTCAACGTCTTCAGCATTACTGGTTGGGGCATAGGCTTGAATTACCTGATATTGAGTGGTTTGCCTTGGAGAGGAACAGAGATTATTCTGTCGTTTTTGAGAGGGCATCCAAGTACTGCATTTCAGATTCTTTTGTTGACTACGATGGCTACTCCATTTCTTCTAAGGGACTCCTGCCCACAGTAGTAGATATAATGGTCATCTGACTTACGTTCTCCCATCCCAGTCCATTTTAGTTTGCTGATTCCTAAAATGTCAATGTTCACTCTTGCCATCTCCTGTTTGACCTCTTCCAATTTGCCTTGATTCCTGAACCTAACATTCCAGGTTCTTATGCAATATTGCTTTTTACAGCATCGGACCTTGCTTGTTTCACCAGTCACATCCACAACTGGGTATTGTGTTTGCTTTGGCTTCATCCCTTCAGTCTTTCTGGAGTTATTTCTCCACTGATCTCCAGTATCATATTGGGCACTAACCGACCTGGGAGTTCCTCTTTCAGTATCCTCTCATTTTGCCTTTTCATACTGTTCATGGGGTTCTCAAGGTAAGAAAACTGAAGTGGTTTGCCATTCCGTTCTCCAGTGGACCACAGTCTGTCAGCCCTTTCCAACATGTCTGGTCCACCTTGGGCGGCCCCTCATGGCATGTCCTAGTTTCATTGAGTTAGACAAGGTTGTGGTCCATGTGATCAGATTGGCTAGTTGTCTGTGATTATGGTCTCAGTGTGTCTGCCTTCTGATGCCATCACACAATGACTACCATCTTACTTGGGTTTCTCTTACCTTGGTCGTGGAGTATGTATTCATGGCTGCTCCAGCAAAGTGCAGCCACTACTCCTTACCTTGGACGAGGGGTATCTCATCAGGGCCACCCCTCCTGACCTTGAACATGGAGTAGCTCCTCTCGGCCCTCCTGCACCCGCACACAACCTTTAGTGGTGTTGAAACTACAAATCTGTGTGTCAACCACAGGTAAATTGTAGTCGCTCAGACGTGTCTGACTCTTTGTGACTCCATGGACTGTAGCCCACCAGGCTCCTCCATCCATGGAATTTTCTAGGCAAGAGTACAGCAGTGGGTTGCTATTTCCTTCTCCAGGGGATGTTCCCATCCCAGGGATCAAATCATGGTCCCACATTGCGGGCAGACGCTTTACCATCTGAGCCACCAGGGATTCAAGCTTTCACAAATCAAAAAGATAGTAAACTGAACATAAGAGACGACTTGCAAGTGATGTATCTGATAAGCGGTTCCTATGTAAAATAGACTAAGAACAAACAGCACTCAAGTCTCCAAGAAAAAAAGCACCACTCTTGTGCCATCCCCCAACACCAACTCCAAACTAAACACTTTAGCTCACTCTAACCTATCCCTAAATCCTATCCGTAATCTAACAATATCCATGTGCATTCAAAGGCATCCATCCATCCACAGGAGAGACAGAGAGAAAGAGAAAAAGGAAGACAGAGACTGAATTTCGAAAGGAAAAGAATGACATGTCTAGAGAGAGACACTGAACAAAAGAGAGGAAATGAGTAGATTTTACAGACTTTTTCATAAATCTATCTCAAGTTAGAAGTAATTACAGTGCCCATCCACTGCAGAAGTGGGAAAATGACCCAAGCTTATGAGAGTAAAGGAGAAGAATGCAGGGAGCCATTATAGGCTCAGCCACCCACAGAAGCCGAGATGGGGCACTTGAACCAGAATCTCAATGGAAAAAAAGAGGACCAGAAAGTTGGGTCCTCTTTTAAATAAGAGAAGGTGACCTTCCAGTCTTCCTTTCAGTCTTCCATTGGTGGAGGGGGAGGGCTGGGTCCCAAAATGGCAGGAAGGGGGATTGCCTTTTCCAAGGTCCCAGAGCCCATCCAGCCCTGTTTCTGCCCCATTCTGTGCTAGGTCAGCCATGTATTGAATATTGCTTTTGGAAAGTCCCAGGGCACAAGCTCCATGTGATACCAGCCCCATGAAAGGCATGTAGGTGTTGTAGGCTGACAGACCAAGGCAGTAGATGAGATATTGACCCCACTCTGCAGATGGAGAGACTAGGGAAACCCTGAGGGGCATATGGCTTGTCAAGGGCCACATCACAGATGAGAAGAAGGAGCCTGTCTGAAAGAGCTGTGCCCTCAGAGCTCAGGCCCTGGCTGCACCCAGGCCTGCCAAAGCTGTGGGGTGAGCAGTGTGGGTGTCACTGTGCCTGCACATGGCCTAAGGGGGTGGGTGAACAGACAGAAACCCATAGGTTCGCTTGGGGAGCTTTGTGTAAGGGACCTCGGCAAGGAACCCAGGAAATGACGTCACTTCCTGGCAACAGAACCCAACAGAACACAGAAACCGGATCTCCAGGCCTCACAGCAGAGAGGAGCCCCCAGCCAGTTCACAGGCAGCCGGGATGTTTAGCTGTTTGCCCCTTGCCAGAGGCTGGGGCCTCGGGAGAGCTCACCAGCAGAGTGTGTTGGAATGCAGTCGGTGCTGCCTAGGACACCCCGCCCAAGAGGCCTCTGGCCTTTTGCCCAAAGGAACAGAAAGGTAACACGGGAGCTCCAGCCTGGGCCAGGTCCCCTCTCCCATCCCATCCAGGTAAACCTGAGTCCTTTCCCTGTGTGTGTGGATGGGGGTTTCCTGGGGTATCTCTGCCTCAAGCAAGCCCCTTGGATGTGGCTCAGAAGTCTGTGGGCTGGGTGTGTCCACACACCAGGGGAGAGCAGGCTAGGCAGAATGGGGAGAGTCCAGGAAGCACCGGCTGCCCAGGAAGACCCCACACCCTCAGGGGGGTCTCCTTCGTCCAGGGTGGGTACCTGAGCAGACACATGTTTCTGCTGGCAGCAGAATTTCGAGCAGGCAGAAGCAGCCGCCATATTGGTCAGGCCCAAGTCAGTAAACACCAGGCAGGGCTGGCTGACACTCAGTGTCATTTCAGAGCTTCCCAGTTGATGTGGCCGATGAGGGGGGCACTCCAGTAACCTCCCAGAGGGAAGTGTCGGATCACCATCCCCCTGCCCGTGAAGCCCAGTGCAGGGTCCAGGTGAGCGTGCCCATGGAGGGATCAGCCCAACTGGGAATGAAGAGGAAGCGGGGAAGGCCTGCTCCACACACCACCCAGGACACACCCCGGGGCCCAGTCTCAGGCTGCTATGGAGCTCAGCACACCCGGCTCTGACCCTGAGCCCTGAGAACCCCTGCCTCAGAGGCATCAGGTGGACCTGGAGCACAGCACTACAGAGTACAGAGGTGAAGAGGCTGGGGCTGTGCATGTGAGTGTGTGGAGAGGGGGTGCTGAGCTACACAGGGAGGAGTCCCCTAGAGCTGGGTCTGGGCCTGGAACAAAGCCTGGCCTCACACCACCCATCTTTCACACTGCAGTCAGAATGCATCCTATCCTGGGTATTCTTTGTGATTCTCTGGGAAGCTTTCTGTCCCCGTATACACACATCAAAATGCTGGCGATGGGTAACCTTCTCTTCTCTCACAGCTCTAGCACTGGCCTCTCATTACAACCAGACTCCACTTCCAAGTCCTCTCCCTACAGCAGTGGGTGCTACAGGTCCAGGACCCAGGGATCCACTGAGGGGAGATCGAGACCTGAGACTTCCCTTCCCAAAGACACTGGGCCAGCTGGGTACTGGCCAACACACTGGGCATATCGGACGTCTGTGCCTGCAGGACCCCCAGCCACAGGCACCGATGTCCCACGCCCTTAATGAGAACATCCACCTCCACCTGCACCTGTACCTGCTCGGGCTTTGGCAGGAGAACCCGAGTCAGGGGATGAGTCACCACCTCTGCAGGGAGAGCCTGCCCTGCCTCCTGCCCAAGACCCAGATGCCCACGATGACTGACCCACCCCTGCAGGGATAACGGGCCCCCGCTCTGGACAGAGACCCAGAGCCCTTTCTGGAAACACCTCATCCAGGGGAGTGGTTGGATCTGCAGTTTCCATCCCTGCCTGCTTCCCGTGGATGTCATCAACTCGCTCCCCACCCGGGGCAGATTGAGTGCCCTTCCCCTGAGCTTATTTGCATCTGGTGTGTGTGTAGCTTTCTTGTGTTTTTCTTTATGGCTTTATGTATTTTTTTCTGGATACAAGTTATGCTTTTAGGCTGGTTTAGAGACCATAGATTCACAGCTTGTATATTTTTTATACTCAACTAGATTCAACATTTAGCCAGAATCAAGAATCACTTTGAACTTTCTTTCAGGAAGTCTGAGAATTATTTCTCCTTCTGGATACTCACTTCTCCTTCTGCTTTCTCATTTTCATACCAATACATTCTCTCTTTTAAACGATTACACTCCTTGATCAACTACTTGTTTCTTTCCTCTAGCATCAGACCTTGTTTCTTACGTTCGGCCTGAAGTGTTCTCACGATCTGCTGAAACTGGTCTTGGATGCTAATGACCATCTTCTCTTTACTGTCGGCTCTGTTTCGTGCATTACCCAGTTGCTGTCGGAGCAACACGTTTTTCACTCTGGAGTTGAGATAATCTCTCCTCTAAGGATTTCTGCTTTCCAAGGTATGTATTCACTTTGCTGTGTTCGTTCTGATATATGTGTTCAATTTCCTGCTTTTGACACTCTGATTGGCTTAGATCTCTCTGGACATGTTCTAACATCAAAGTCTTTTCTCTAAGATCATCTCTCGTGTGATGCAGCTTGATTTTCAGCTTATTGAAGATACTTTCCACTGTAGATAGTTCTGGGAAAGCTTCTCATTGTTATCGCTTAGATTAGCCACATCAAACTTCATTTTGTCCTGCAAGCATAACCACTAGTCTCTCGCTCTCTGGAAGGCAAGTTCCGGGTCTCTTCCTGATGTCTGACCTTGATCATGATCGTGTAAGGCAGCAGCCAGTCTAGAACGGTAGGATTTCACGTCCGTTTCCAGTCTTTGTTTACTTTCTTTTTCGTTCTCCAGCTTAGAGGTTAGCATTGTATTCTCAGCTGTCAGAGCATTAAGCTGGCCTGTATAGTGGGATATAGTCTTTGTTAACGTTTCCTCACTCAGTTTTACTGCCTTTTGTAGATCATCATCCTTTACTTTGAGAATTTCCATGTCCTCAAAATAGTTCTCTTCCTTTTCCCGGTGCTGATGTTTCAGTGCATCTATCTCCAGTCTCAGCGTGGGAAGTTCATCCTGCAGCTTGTGGTTTTTGTGCAATAGGTCTTTTGCTTCTTCACAACTATCAGAAACCTAAGTAAAACAAAGGAGATTTTTAGCTAGTACTCAATAAAGTGACATTCCATACAATGAGAAGACTGCACCAAGTGTGTCTCCAACAGGGAAAAATAAGGTTCAATTCAATCCTCAGACTTTATGCAAGCAGAAATTCCCAAAGATTCAAACATTTAGTGGAAGACAATGAATCCACGAAAGTAAAAAAGAAATCCCAAGAGAATTTTCAAGAAGCTCAGAACTGGAAAGGCTTCTTTCTGAACTACAACAAACCCAGAAGGCTTAAAATAAAAGATTCATAGATCTGACTACACTTAAAAATTGCATCTGATGTGGAATATTTATATAATGGAAAACTAGTAAGCCATAAAAAAGAAGGAAATAATGCTATTTGCAGCAACAGGGATGGACCTAGACATTATCACCGTAAGTTATGTAAGTCAGACAAAGACAAGCATTATATCATACTGCTTATATGTAGAATCTAAAGTGAACTTATTCACACAACAGAAAGAGACTCATGGACACAGAAAACAAACTTATGGTGACCACAGGGGAAAGCGGGGTAGGGGAAGGGATATATTAGGATGTTGGGATTAACATATACACACTAGTAGATATAAAATAACCAAGAGAGATGTACTGTACAACATAAGGAACTACACTTAATATTCTGCAAGAAGAATCTGAAACAGAATATGTGTGTATGTGTGAGTGTGTGTGTGAGTGTGTATGTGTATTAGTCACTCAGTCATGTCCAACACTTTGCGACCCCACAGACTATAGCCTGCCAGGCTCCTCTGTCCATTGGATTTCCCAGGCAAGAATACTGGAGTGGGTAGCCATTTCCTTCTCCAGGCTGCTGCTGCTAAGTCGTTTCAGTCGTATCTGACTCTGTGAGAACCCATAGACTGCAGCCCACCAGGCTCCCGTGTCCCTGGGATTCTCCAGGCAAGAACACTGTAGTGGGCTGTCATTTCCTTCTCCAATGCATGAAAGTGAAAAGTGAAAGTGAAGTCGCTCAGTCGTGTCTGACTCTTAGCAACCCCACGGACTGCAGCCTACCAGGCTCCGCCGTCCATGGGATTTTCCAGGCAAGAGTACTGGAGTGGGTTGCCATTGCCTTCTCCACCTTCTCCAGGGGATCTTCCCAACCCAAGGATTGAACCCAGGTCTCCTGCACTGCAGGCAGATTCTTTACAGTCTGAGCCAGCAGGGAAGCCCCATTTATATAATACACACACACACACACACACACACACACACATATATATATATATAATATATATATATATATATTATATATATATATCTGAATCACTGTGCTGTATACCTGAAACTAACAGAATATTGTTAATGAACTATAGTTCAATAAACAACACCACTTTCTAGGTTTATAAACACTGTATTTGATGCCTCCTATACATCTATTTCACAGTAAGAGCCTTACCTCTGTATAAATAGACTAAATTTTGTACAAAAAGTTTTTCCTTGGGAATATGCTGCCTTCTAACATTTTAATAGGCAATTACAAGAATTACACCTATTAACAACTGTACTAGGCAGTTGTACAAATATTAATTAACTCATTCGCTGTAATGATTCTGGAAAGGAAAAAGTTAAAAATATGAGTAAGCTGCAGCCTTTTCGCCATGTCTTTGGACTCTACTAGTCTTCTTACACCAAAACACATGTCTCTAGTACAAACACATCAATACAAAATAAGCTTCCTATTTCATTCATGGTACATACACTAATGGTAAATAAGGTAAAATTTAGAAAGCTCTTAGAAAACTATGAGATTATTTTCTGCTGCAATAACTTTCATTATCTGTCCATAATGTTTAAAATAGTAAGATGGGGAAAATACAATGAAAAACAGTTAATAACTATCACTAAATATATATTATGGCATATCTATCACTGTTTTCAAAAGTTCCTTGTACTGAAATAAGACACTCACAGAGCAGAGTGCTCATTTTCTCACAAGCAGAAGAATGACATTCAAAATGTGGTCTCTGAACTGCCTATAGCTTCCTCCTTACCATCAGGGGAAGTGATAAACTAACCTAATGATCAATCGAGGAAGTGAAATCATTACCAAAACCCAGAATATCTTTAATTGGTAGCAAGAGTTCTCTTTTTTTTTCTCCCGTTGGTGTGGGGGAGGCACTTTTATATGTTGTTCTAAAGAAACAACTTTTTAAAGTGTTCAAAAGTGTTTTTACAACTGATGTTGCAGTTTTTACAAAATGAAAAACAGTAAATGATGTGAAAAGGTCGCTGACAGGGTATTGGTTAAAGAAATGACAGTGGAGCCAAAAACGGACTCTGATTTAGACACTGAAGGTGATGATACGCATGGAGTGACCGACACATTCACTCCAAGGCAGAGGGACTTGGTCGGGTAGCACAGTCAATGGTGGACCACACACGGTCTTCCTTGCCTAAACCACAATCAGGGGCCCGGCTCCACCAAGATAGTCACAAAAGATTTGAGATCGATTCCTATGGAAAACATTAAAGGCCTCTCCTTGGATGAGGCCATTGTATGTCACTACCTGACTGCTCTAGACAAATGGATTTGAATTACAAATACTACTTCCCCAAGCTCTTCCCGAGAGCTTTTCGTTGTGGGAGATCTGCTGCTAGGACCTTGGGGATGGGACCCAGTCCATGTTTGAGAGGGACATCGGGTGTGGGAGCATATACCTCTGCTCTGAGATGCCACTTGAGAACTCTGCAGAAGGAAGGATAACCAACTTCAAGAGTGTCTGGTTTCTACCAACTGCTGGAAAAAAATTCCTGCACCTCTCAAGGACGCCAGTTAACACCTGTCCTTGAGGACTCAGCTGGGGTAGCTGGAGCCAGCTCTGAGCTGTTCATGGGGCAGGTGGACTGGAGGGTGATGGGCACAGAGGGAGAGGGGTCCACGACCCTCAGCCGCCTGCCAGATTGAAGGCCAGAGGCAACCTGATGTAAAATTAGGCATGATGGTCCCTCCCAGCACCCCTTCTCTTCTAGACCTATTCACTCACGAATGGTCTGTCGAGGCTGAAGGATTGGTTGCCTGAGGTGGGCTGAGAGCTTAACCTCCAGTTTCTACACCATTCTCAACCCTGTGGTTTCTCAGGATCTATTGTGTGAGTACTGACGTGACCTCTTCCTCCCTCTGCTTGAAAAAGTGCACCCAGCATGTCAGGATCATACAATTCTTATTTCTAGCCTTGTTTCTTTGGGAACTGAATTTCTTTTGTTTTGTTTTTAACAATTAACCTAAAATTTCCTATAACACTGAACAAAATGACACTAAATAAATGGCATTTTTTTTAAAAAAAGGGGGATATTATGAATAATATTGATAAAATCATGTTAGAAATTTGAAATTTTCACTAAAGATTACTCTACCTGATTCAGATTATTTCTCTCAGGCTTCAGTTTCATTTCTACTGCTTGGAGAGTGAGTTCTAAGTGCTGTTTCACTTCAGCTTCTTTATTATATTGGTCTTCTTTTCTTCTTAAATGTTCCCTCATTTTTTCATATAACATCTCGGCATTTCTTCTATTCTCTTCTTGCTTTAAGGTGAATCTGCAAAATTTAAACCTCTTCTTAGAAAATCATGAGATTATTCACTGCTGCAATAACTTTCGTTCCCTCTTCACAATGTTTAAAATAGTAAACGTGGGGAGGAATACAATGAAAAACATTTAATAATGGTCACTGTTTTCAGACAGAGGGTTAAGAAAAAAACTGCATAAAATTTTGTTTTCATTTTCTCTTGAGAAAAATGGCTAATTCATAAATCTATGGGTGGGAATGTAAAGTAATAAAAACTTTCCTAAGAATAGTTTAGAAATATAGATCACAGATCTTTTTTATGTTCTCATACTTTGACCAAATTATATGATATTATTAAAGAAAATGTAGTTAAAATAATTAGAAAGGTAGAAATGCATTTATAAAAAGGTGTTCCTTGCAGTATTAAATAGAACACAGAAAAGTGAAAAACAACTGAAAGTCAATTTGGTAAATATTTAATGGGGTTTCCATTATGGCAGACTTTTGTATGGTCATGAAAATGATGATTTGGAAAAATATACATTAAGGTATTAGAAGCATTTAGTGTTAAGAACTTGATATATTATTTCCAAGAATTTCACATTCCACAATACTAATAACACTTTCTCCTCTGTAAAATCCTAGAGGATAAGTTAGTCCTTATAACACGTCTATGTCTCTGCAGTATTAAAGCAAACAATAGTTCAAATATTTCTTTAAAAGTGAGGTGTACAGTACCTCAAGCTGCTGCGCTCATGTTCCCACTCCACTTTCTGATGCTCTAACTGTGATTTCACTTCTTTGGTTTCTGACAGCTCTTTTTGTAGCCCACGAACCTTACTTTTCATTCTGTAAAATTCTCCTCTAAGTAATTCACAGTGGCTTCTTTGGCTTCTTTGAAAATCTACTAATCTTTCATGCGACAGAATTGTATCTTGAATTTTCAACAAGCTAACAGAATCTGCATGATGAAGAAAACAAAGACAGAAACAAACGAAAAATTATGTGAGTAATTTTTGAGTGTAAAAGACTGTGCCTTTCACGTTCACTCATCCATGCACTGAACAAGTATTAAGGGTCTATAATGTGGAAGACATTGTTATTCTAAGCTCTGCAAATAAAACAGATGCCCCTGGCTCTTGTTTAGCTTGAAACCTAGTAGCAGACAAAGACAAATAAAATAAATATGAACTCAGATAGATACTCTAAGAAAAGAGAGTTCTATGATCACATAGCAGAACTTGATATAGACTGGGTCCAGGAAAGATTTCCCTGGGGAAGAGATGTCACACTGAGAAATGAAGGATGAGCAGGAAGTAGTAAGTAGAGTAGGAGGAACAACCCTGTGAACAGTCTCCAGCTGCCATATGTTTTAACCAAGACAGAGTGAACAGCTACTGATTTACCTTCCTGAGTGGAGTGAGCAAAAACAATGCCGAAAAAATACATTAAACAATGATTTTCATGACAAAGGACTTCAGGGAACGAAAGACAATGATCATGGAAACACTCAAGGTTAGCCTAAGGAATGCCCCAGCTCACTGCCTGGACAGAATTTCCAGGCCCCAACATGGAGAGAAGGAATGGAAGCTGAGTCAGCCAGACTCCCTGACAGGAGGTAATGAAGCTGATAGTCTGGTGAAACCAAAGTGGGCAGAGATCAAAGATCAGAACCGCAGAGAGGAGAGAGAGGAACAGAGAGGGAAAGGACCCTGGAGATCTGAGGAGGAGTCCCTCGGGCATTCAACAGAGGAACGAATAGCGCCCATCTGGGAGAAACCACCTGAGACCAGGGAGAAACCATCTGAAAAGACTATAGGAACATATGACTGGTGCTCACTCAGTCCCAGGAATTCTATCTTTTCTCATGAGCCAGGATGGAAAAACTCCTAGGTACCAGCAGAATGAACAGGGTAGTCAGCAAGGTCTTGCTTCCAAGGCAGGAAATAATCAGCCCTAGCCCCAAGGCCCCTCTGGATGCACCTAATGAATCATGAGAAGCAAGAGCACAGAAGGATCTCTGGAAAACTCTCAATATTTGGAAACTAAATCACACGGATCTAAATAACCCTTGGATCAAAGAGGTAATGAAAAGAGAAAGTACAAAGTATTTTAAACTGAAGGAAAATGAAAATGTTAAGACCAGCAGACATTTTAGGAAACGGACAAGCTGATTCTAGAATTCATGTAGAAAGAAGGGTGAAAACTAAAACCAGATGGAACTACACAATTTTGACCTTTAACCAGGCAGCAAAGAGAGGCAACAGTTGGGCTTGAAGCAAGGGGGTAGCATGATGAGACCTGAATGTTTAAAAATAGGCAATAATTACAGTTGCTGTGCAGACCAAGGTTCTGCCAGGTGGAGTGGCAGGGAAAGAAGTCCTGACATTATTTCAGTTACTCTCGGAGGAAAATGATGCTGACCTGACCGTGGGTGGAGGCATAGGAAAGAAGAGTTAACAGAAGGTACAGTGAGTGAGAGGATCATAGGCCTGTGGCTCAGAGTATACACTCACTTTCATGTCCTTTTAATGCAAAAGAAACTTCTGAGATGCACAGCTGCTGGCGACGGAATGAAACACCAACACTGCAGAGTGGTTTGAATCTTTATATTTTAACACTTGCTTCTTACAGCTACTTTATTTTATATCCCTAGCACAACAACCTACAGGGCAAGCTGCCAAGCACTATGATTCAGAGACTATACAGTGTGCAGGCGCAGGGCGAGATAACCTTTACCTTGACTTATTTACTGCAGCTAAGACTGTGTTTTGGGGAACTTCCTTATCAACTTAGAATCCGTTTTGTCCCAGGGTCTGTTCCTTTTGAGGAATCAGAGAAACATCCTTGTGTGCAAGAAATGTTCTTTTCCCACGGGAACAAACAGGATTCTTAGCTGAACATCTCGTTTGCAAGAATGTTCAGCCCTGGTTGAGAGTCTCGTTTGCAAGCACTTCTCAACCTTCCTTAAACCTAGTTCCCTACACTGGGCAGAACATCTCGTTTGCAAGAATGTTCAGCCCTGGTTGAGAGTCTCGTTTGCAAGCACTTCTCAACCTTCTTTATACCTTGTTCCCTACACACAGCACTGTAACATATCCCTGGTTCTAGAGCAGTACTGAGAAGGTGTGCATATATCACTACTCTATATACAGACAGGCTTTCCGTTAACATTTACACTGCGGTCCTACCTTTACACCCCACGTCAAGAGGTTCTTGCAATGTGGAATTTGTAAAGCACATCACCATACTCAGAATCAGTCTCGGACGACTGAGTTAAGTCATCCAAGTTGTTCACATAATTGATTTGTTCTTTGACCTACACGTAAACAATACTGTTTCACAATGTCCTTAAAATATGTATAAATACACCAAGTGTACAGAGGTGATAAATCTCCGTATCAAAACAAAAACAGACATTTCTTAAAAGAAGAGATTTTTATCAAAAGGATAACTTTATCAACAGTGTTTCTAAATGATGTGTTCAAAGTAAACTTCTCTACAACAAAGGATGATTTTCTTTTTTACCACTATTCCTTTGACAAAGTATTTTCGATAAGGATAATATTTTTTAAAGTTCATTTTTTTTTACTATACCTTCTTCTTTTCATACGGTGTTTTCCTTGCAGACCTAAAAGAACAAATGATTCTTTTCAGGCTAATATTAAATATTCAAAAATACAAACAATACCTAAACTTTCCTTTTTTATATAAACTCTTTGCATTGGCAAGTAATTGTCTATAAAGGATGCAGAAATAAATAAAAGAAGCATTAAAGGACACAGAAAATATATCAGTAATATTAATAAAGTCTTAAAGTTAGATCCAAGGAAAGGAAAAACATAAAGTTACTTGTGTTGTGTGATAGGAAACAGTATACAAGTGTTTTTTGCACCTGTCCTTTTCCATAAGAACTAACTTTTATGGCAATACTACCTATCTGGGAGGTATTCCTTCAGTCCTTCTAAGAAAGAAATCCATTTGAATAACCAAGATATTAGCTTTTTGAGGATGTCCTATGCATCGGCCATGCATTATTAGAAACACCTGACATGTCCTAAAGGCATTTTAATCCTCACAGTCATTCTGGGAGATAGGTATAGGAGGAAATGGAGCACACAAAGGCTGAGGAACTTGCCCAAGCCCACTCAGCATGTCACCAACAGACCCAGAATTCAAACCCAGGAAGTCTGGCTTCAACACTGCTCTTCCAAAATATGTTGAGAAAGTAATATTGAAAAGCCTTTTAAAGTAATATGATAGCAAATGAATCTATGGTATTATTTCAGGTCTAGCTATAGCTATAAGTAATGATTTCTGAATCTTAAAACATATTTCTCAAAAATTAAAAAGACTTCAGAGGTAGGCAAGCCTGCAAATTACTGTCAATAAAGTTTTGTTTTCTGTAAAGAAATTCATCAATAGGCATTCATTCATCCATTCTGCTGTTTCTTCATGCATCTGACATACATGTATTGAGCACACAATATGTGTTAATGACACGCTTAGTAAAGGAAGCACGGGTTTTGTCATTTAAATCTTTATCATGCAAAAGGAATAATTTGTGAAAGACTGCTAATAATGTTTTTCTATTGAATATAAACAAAATCTTCCCCTTTTCCTTGAAATCTATAAACAACTATGAAGTTAATATGATGTGATGTTTCAGAGCACCTTACAGAATCATAGTTACCCACCATGTTACTATCAACTAGAATCATCAAGGAATGACCATATCCTATTCAGTACAGCCTAAGTGTTTGTAAATTCACAATTACATAATTTTTGAAAATCTATATATGATAGAATTAACTTAAGCAATCATCTGCATATTCCATTACATAGAAATATTACACTTCAGAACCAATGAACAAGCCCTTACCATAAAACTATACATGAACAGAAGTATTATGTACAATTAGTTTACTGTAATAGTTTAAAGATAATGTCATACAATCAATAAGCTTCCTAGTATTGGAAATGCAAACAAGACTAAACTAAATAAACACACCCTCTGCTGGCTCATTTCCAATACCATGCTGCTGCTACTGCTATGTCACTTCAGTCGTGTCCAACTCTGTGTGACCCCATAGATGGCAGCCCGCCAGGCTCCCCCATCCCTGGGATTCTCCAGGCAAGAACACTGGAGTGGGTTGCCATTTCCTTCTCCAATGCATGAAAGTGGAAAGTGAAAAGTGAAAGTGAAAAGTGAAAGTGAAGTCGCTCAGTAGTGTCTGACTCCTAGCGACCCCATGGACTGCAGCCTACCAGGCTCCTCCATCCATGGGGTTTGCCAGGCAAGAGTACTGGAGTGGGTTGCCATTGCCTTCTCCTTCCAATAGCATACATACTCTAAAAGCTCCCTTCTTAACATAAAACAAGTAACACCTGTGAACTCCACATTCCTCTTCAGTTACCATCCAGTTCTTCATTTCCTGTCCCAATAACATTCCCTACTGAATGTTTACATGTATTCATTACAGTCCAGCTTCCAAGGGGACTGTTTACTGAAATGACTTCTGGCCAAAGGCACTGGTCCTCACCTTAACCTTTGAGCAGTATTCATCCACTAGAGTTGAGCGATCTTAGCCTGAGCACTGTATATTGCTGCTCTATTTCCAGAAGAAGTATTCAGTGTTAATATTTCTTCCCCTACAAACAAGGAATCTGGAGAATGTACCTGTCATCACCCTGATCCACTTCCCTTAAAATGCTGTCATCATTCACGTGCAGCAGACCACCAGTCAAGGAATCAGTCTTTTCAAATATTGGTGCAATCACACGTTCTTCCGGTGTCCATTTGTCATCATTCTTTTTCTTTACTTCCTTCCTGTGCACACCAGGATAGCTACTTTAAAAAGTCCACAAAAAAGCCAATGTTTTCTAATAATTCAACTGGTAAAGAATAAAAAACAATCAGTTCTTATAAAATTCCAACTCTTACCCATCTTAAGTCATTGATTAATTCACAAGACAGTTATAGAGTACCAACCATATGCAAGAAAACAAATTCTTCTTTCAAACACAGATATGATTATGATACAATTATGATGTATAAAACGACATATGAAAGTAATAAGTGAAATAAGGAAGGATTTGCAGAAGTGAAGAGAGGAGGTCATGAGAAACAGAAAAGGGAGAAAATCATTCTACTTGGAGACTCAAATGTGAGCACAAACATCAGGCACAGGACATCTGGGTTGTTTCCGAGAAACCTGGAAGGAAGAGCACAAAATACATGGAAGAAAGTAGAGAGATGCATCTGGAAAGACACTGAGAAGAGCCTCAAGGGCTACGCTGAAAACCTGGAGTCCACTGGCTAAGCGCCTTGACTCTTAGACATGGGAGTCATAAGTAGATTTACATTATATTTTTTATTTTGCTACTAAATATAATAATGGTGAATTTAGGGACTTCCCTGGTAGTCCAGTGCTTAGGAGTCCACCTACCAATAAAGGGGGCAGGTGTTCCATTCCTGGTCAGGGAAGATCCTGCATGCCATGGTGCAACTAAATCGTGCTCCACAGCTACTGAAGCCAGCACCCTAGAGCCCACGCTCAGCATCCAGAGAAGCCACCACACTGAGAAGCCCAAGCACTGTGGCAGCAAAGACCCAGCGCAGCCAAAAATAAGTCAAAAAGAGAATTCACAGAGAAAAGCCACACTTAATTTAGGTGGTATTTTAAATGACATGAGGCATGTATACCATGAAAGAAGAAACCAAGGAAATATTTGGCCAGGGGAGAAGAGTTCACTTTTAAACCACCCGCATGATGTGGCGACAGTGGCATCATGGCTGAAAGACCGATGCCTCATCAATTCTCCCGCCACCAATGCAATCTCGCCTCCATCCATGGACACACTCAAAGAGCTAGGAGAGAAAAACCAGCCAGCCAAGAGTACTCTTTCCAGAAAAGTTGTCTTTCAGAAATGAAAGAGAAATAAAGACTGTCCCAGACAAAGCAAACCTGATGGAGTTCATCACCACTAGTCCCGCCTCATGAGAAATGCTGAAAGAAGTCCTCAAACTGAGATGAAAGGATGTTCATTAGCGATGAAACAAATTTAAATATACAACACACTGATTAAGACAAGTATGCAGTCAAATCCAGAATATTCCAATATGTAACATGGTGGTATGTTAACAAAGGAACTCTAGTAAATAAGAACAAGAGTATTAAAAAATAACTATATCTCTAGTAAAATATAAAATCTGTACATCACAAACATTAGCTCAAGTTAGAAATTATTTTATAGGAAAATAACAAGGGACGTGCTGTTAAATATTGATATAGGATTACCTATCAGAACCCTCATTCTGCATAGCAGGAAACTCCTGGTTGCTATTTCCTCCACACTTTCTCTGCTGAAACAATCCACTCTCATCAGCAGCATTGCATACATTCTCTGATACTTCCACTTCACTACTTTTGTGCTTCTTTTCTTCTTCAACCTTTAATGGAAGTTTAACACTAAGAATAATTGCTATGTACTGATTATAAAGATCTTTGTTTTCAATTTTATTATTTGACTCAGTGCTCACCCTGAATTTAAGTGATAAAAATATTTCTGTGTTTATTTTAATTTTATCACTTACAAGTCACTGAAATGTTTGTAAAATCTGCTCCTTTCTGTTTGAGGAAAAGAACAAAATTCCCAAAATTTCAAAATTGGCTTTCTTAATAAGATGCAATTATTAATATTCAGTCTTCCCCATCTGACTGGCAGAGACAGAGAAATACAAAGACAAAGACACAAAATCTGTCCTCTTTGGTCTTTACCACCTGGAGTTTCCATTAAACAGCCAGATGTAGAGGATGTGACACCTTCATGCCTCAGAAAGGAAACATTCTTCTCTCTGCACTAAAGCTATTCTTCCCCCTCTGCCTTTTACAATTCATTTTTCACTTCCATCTGGGAGATAGCAAAAAAAGTCAAGGTGAACCAGAGTTTACCAAAACACAAGGAGCAGAATGAAATTGAGGAGTTGTTAGTTAGTGTGGAATTCTGGAATATAAGTAATGCCTCCCAATTCCACATTCAATAACCACCAAACCTTACAGCTAGAGGGTATAGAAATAATTTCCTAGTATTGCCTCACTATTTACCAAAAACAGCAATAAAATCAAAAAATGTTCAAGGTTTTCTTTAAGGCCCCTAAACAGGCACTCCATAGCATTTTATGCCACCAGAAGAGATGATACAATTCTGGAATGTCAAATGTTATATATTACCAAATGAATTCATCAGATTAATCAGATAAGTTAAAAGTGTGACTTTGGCACAGTAACTCAATGCCTTAGTTGGGGGTAAGGTTCATCTCCTTTTTTTTTTAAACAGGAGAATACATAAGAGTTTTTTTGTTTGTTTGTTTCTTTCTTTCTTTCTTTTTTTGTCTTTTTGTCTGTTCAAACTCAGTCAGAGCACCTCTTACACAAAAGAGTAAACGAACAATTTAAAAAACCTTATTACTTAAAAAAAGAAAAATCTCATAGCATCTCAGAACTCAGTCTTCTCCTTTGTAGAGAAACACTTAATTTTTTTTTTGCTCATATGGTCTTCCCGGGTGACTCAAATATTAAAGAATCCACCTTCAATGCAGGAGACCTGGGTTCAAGCCCTAGATTAGGAAGATCCTCTGTAGAAGGGAACAGCTAGCCACTCTGGTATTCTTTCTAGCCTGGGGAATTCCATGGACAGAGGAGCCTGGCAGGCTACAGACCAAGGGTTTGCAAACAGTTGGACATGACTGAGCAACTTTTATACACACACACATACACACTATCTATGTAACAAAATCACACATGTCAAAACTTTCTACATTTTAGTAAACAACATAATGGAAAGGTCTGTCTCAAAACAAACATCTGAGAGTGCTGATTAAAGCGTATGTGGGAGCACATGTATTTGTTATTTAAAAGATGCTGAAGCAGCCATACTGGAAATCTAAGTGCCCAGCGATTCCGGAAAGCAGAGAAGATCACACATATTCAACCACAATGAAGAGATTAGAGGGAACACATGTTCATGTCTCATCTCTCAGTCATTCTTCCCATTCTATGGAAATATAACTTATATTTAACCCAACAGAGTTAAAGGGGGGGGGGGGGGGTAAGACACAAAACCCTAGCTGATTATTCTTCTTAAGCAATTTCCTTGGTGCTTATTCTGGCTCAGAAGACCACATAGCACATAGCTAAATGAGTTTCCCAGTCCATATGAAGACTGATGGAGAAGAATTAGATATTAGAATTGATTGAAGGACAAAAGCCATGAAAATAGTTTCCTGAATTCCTGTTATTGAGATAATCGATTTCTACACAATTACTTCTTTGGATGACCCCAATTTATTCATAAATGGAAAATCAAAATGGACCACATCATTAAGAAAGAGAAAAATCAAAGCAAGAGAAAATGAGAAACTCTTTCGGAAGTTAAATTTTATCTTTTTCCAGAGCCAGCAACTCTACTCGAAACATGCCTATTTCATTCTTAAACATATCCTTCTCTAATTCTTAATTTACATGCACTTCAGATGCGCTGTGACTATTAGGTGGAGAAGAATTCCCATTTTCTAATTCGGGCTCCACGCTTTTATTGTCACTAGCACCGCAATTATCTGCATGCAGTGGCTTCTGGAACCAGTCCTGTATTGCTTTATTTTTCAGATCAGTATTTTAACAACAGCAAGGGGAACGTGAATTTTTATTTGAATTCGATGTTTCATCTCACCAGAGTAGACAAGCCACAGACTAGAATGACATGCCTGTCCCATGTCTAATTTCTGATTAGTGGGATCTTGCTTCATTTTTGTGACATCTGCTTATCAATCTCTTGGTCTTTCACTTCGAATATAACTACCGGCTCCCCTACTTTTTTATTTTCTGTATCATTACAAAAACTCTCCTCAATTTTCATAAACACATGTTCAATGTCTAGCTGATAATTTTCAAAGTCTACTTTATTTTCAGGGAAACAAAGCTTTGAAGATGACCCACGAGCCTATCCAAGGGACCCAGACTTTACAGACTACAGAAAAACATTTTTGAGACTGGGTTCTTTTTGTTCAGGAAATGCTTGGAATACTAGAGAGACAGATATTCCAAATGCACCTTTTTCCTCACAATCAGGTATATTATTTGTAAGATTAGGAAATATTTCCTTTTGGTTTGCTCCTTCTTTAGGGTTATCACTTAGTGGATCTTCCTCAGGAGAAACGGTAATTTGGTATTCCTCACAAAATTTCACTGAACTTCCACTTTAACTCATTCGTGATGGACTTTAACTTATCTTTCCATTCTAATTTGCCTTGTTTGATATACATTTTCTTATACAGTACTACACCAGATATTGAAATTTACAGTTTTACATACCTGTGCATGGTTTTCTCATCTTCATCAAGTTTTTCTTGTTCTTCCTCTGTTATCATTTCCAAGTCTAGTTCTCTTGACAGATCTGCATGTTTAGTTAATATTACTTCGAATGTTTAGATAAAAGACATAATCCTCACTTAAAACATAGATCTAAAACATTGTGTGAAATGACATTAAATCAATCTTAATCTTCAGCTGAATATTTACTTCTTTAAGAACTACTTCCAATGACCTAAAAACTTCAACAAACCATTTGGGAAATACTAGCTGTCACCAGGTTGCAGGCACACAAACAGCTCAAAGATTCAGTCACTGCTGCTGCTGCTAAGTCGCTTCAGTCGTGTCCAACTCTGTGCGACCCCATAGATGGCAGCCCACCAGGCTCCCCTATCCCTGGGATTCTCCAGGCAAGAATACTGGAGTGGGTTGCCATTTCCTTCTCTAATGCATGAAAGTGAAAAATGAAAGTGAAGTCACTCAGTCGTGTCCGACTCCTAGCGATCCCATGGACTGCAGCCTACCAGGCTCCTCCATCCATGGGATTTTCCAGGCAAGAGTACTGGAGTGGGATGCTACTGCCTTCGCAATCCAAACAGCAGTGAACAAAGCAATAAGAAACCAAACAAAATACAGGACAGACATATAAAGTCACCATACATTCTCTTCTCTACTTCATAACAGGACCTTTTTAACAACATGCCAACCATCAACTGCAACATTATTCAGGGTTTACAAAATTCCTCTTGCTTTTTAGCTTTAATCAGTTCCTTCATCTGAAATGCTTCCCTCTAGTTTTCTGACAAATTACTTTTCATCTTTTAAGGCTCAACCTTCTTTGTGAAGTTGCCTTTGATTACTGCCATCTTTCCCCTGATAAAGAGGTATGCCTTTCCTTGTGGCTACCTTAGTACTTTAAAGATTTTTCTAGTGTATCTTTCTAGATTTTCCTAGTGATAGATATAGACATGAACAGTAAATTATTCCTTTATATGCCTATCTTCTTGGCTCCTAGACTGCAGAGGACAAGCTCTTAAAAGTCATCTCGGTAAATATAGAATTTTTTTTTTTTGAAGGATAACTGCTTTACAGAATTTTGTTGTTTTCTGTCAAACCTCAACATGAATCAGCCATAGGTACACATATATCGGCACTTTTGAACCTCCTTCTCATCTCCCTCCCCATCCCACCCCTCTAGGTTGATACAGAGCCCCAGTGTCTCTCATTCAATAATTATTTCTCGGGTTTCCGCTCAGTACTAGACACTGTAGTTTAACGAAAAATGTAGAAAAATGTGTCAGGGATGGCTTTTCTAGAGATGATAATGCCTGAGGGCAGACTTACACAGTTCAAGGGAACAGAGGGCAGGAGAGGGAGAGCATTTCAGGCTGTAGCAAGATGGGGAGAGAAGCACACACACCACAGGGTAGATATTTGTCCAAAGTGAAGGGATGGGACTGACGAAGGTAATGGCATCCATTCCCATCACTTCGTGGCAAAGAGATGGCGAAACAATGAGAACAGAAACATACTTCATTTTCTTGGGCTCCAAAATCAATGCAGATGGTGAATGCAGTCATGAAATTAAAGGACACCTGCTCCTTAGAAGAAAAGATATGACAAACTTAGCATATTAAAAAGCAGAGACTTTACTTTGCTGACAAAGGTCGTCTAGTCAAAACAAAGGCTTTTCCAGTTGTCATGTATGGATATGAGAGTTGGACCAAAAAGAAGATTGAGCACCCAAGAACTGATGCTTTTCAACTGTGGTGTTCGAAAAGACTCATGACAGTGCCTTGGACTGCAAGGAGATCAAAACAGTCAATCCTAAACAAAATCAGTTTTGAACATTCATTGGAAAGACTGATGCTGGCACTGAAGTTCCAGTACTTTGGCCACCGGATTCGAAGAGCTTACTTATTAGAAAAGACTCTGATTCTGGGAAAGGTTGAAGTCGGGAGCAGAAGGGAATGACAGAGGATGAGATGTTTGGATGGCATCACCAGCTCCATGAATGTGAGTTGAGTAAGCGCCAGGAGATGGTGAAGGACAGGAAAGCCTGGTGTGCTGTGGCCACATATAGAATCAGACACCACTGAGCAACTGAACAACAACAGGGACAAGTGACGAGGGTGCCAGCAGCAGTTCAGAATTCTAGAGCAAAGGACTGAAAGGGCTAGAGATAAAGGGTCAGGCAGAAGGCAGATTATGAGAGCATCAATGGCGCCTTAAGAGGTCTAGACATTAATGTGACTCAGAGTGCCTCATGGTCACATTTGCTTTTGAGACTGGTGGCTCTAAACACCACGGGAGGGAGGAATATGAAGGGCATAAAAATAACCGGAGGAAGGTGAATCTGAAGGCATTAATACTGGGAATAACAAGGTGATGCAGGCCTGAACTGAGGGAGTTTTTACAGAAATATTTAAGGTATAAAACTTTTAGGGTACAGTATAGACTAAATCTTTAAGAAACAAATAAATGTACAAATCCAGGGACCCTGAAGGATAAAATAATTGCTCGTTATTTTATAAAATGTATTGACTGAGAAGAAAATGATCCACATGAACTGACTGAAGTGGCTTCTATCTATTCTGTAGTTTTCCTATCTCACATCGTCCAGTGTTGAAGGGACTCCTGTAGGCATTTTATTTGAATTTGTTTTTCTTGGACCTACCAAGCTCACAGAGAAACAAGAGCAAACAACTCAGTTGTATAGATTAAAAGAAAAAAAGACAAACATGGTGAGTTTAGAGCCTGTAGTCACTATTCTAGGAGATAACTGAGAATATTCTGTAAATGCAAGGTGAGGATAGAAAAGAAAAAAGTACAGGAGTGAAAAAAGAAACAGTGCATGATTTCTTACCATAGTCCTGACCGTATGCTAAATTAATTAGTATTTATGGACAATACATTCTTAGACATGGTTACTCAATAGACTGGGCATCCTAGTAGAATTAGAATTGACTTTCTATATACTGCGTTTAAGTGATACACCACTCCTTTATACCAAGCTCCCTTGTGAACTCTTAATTCATTACAAATACTAAAACAAGTTGATATAGTATGTGGACACAGCTGAGAATGAGGTACTATATAGCAAATTTCCCATGACTCCCATTCCCACTGGGAAAGTCAATTCTAAAAAATACGAAGTCACAGAAAACACAAGAAATATTTTACTATTTGGTATCAGAGTTGATTTTGCAGTTCTACTGAATATAATCATAACTAATACTTATGAATTGACAGACATATAAAAACATCACTACGAAGTCCCATTTTGAGAAGGCAGTCTCTAGATGGCTACCTAGTCTCCCAACTAGTCTCAGAGTTCTAAACAGAATCCTGCTACCCACTCTCAGGTGTATGCTAAATACCAGCCTGAACGAACTTACTTTTTCCTAACTCTATTATTTATTATATTACTATGGTCAGAGGGAGAATGCAAACACCTTGCTAAGAGGTATTGATTGGCTGTAGGTTGCATAAACGGAGAAGGCAATGGCACCTCATTCCAGTACTCTTGCCTGGAAAATCCCATGGATGGAGGAGCCTGGTAAGCTGCAGTCCATGGGGTCGTGAAGAGTCAGACACGACTGAGTAACTTCACTTTCACTTTTCACTTTCATGCATTGGAGAAGAAAATGGCAACCCACTCCAGTGTTCTTGCCTGGAGAATCCCAGGCACGGGGGAGCCTGGTGGGTTGCCATCTATGGGGTCGCACAGAGTCGGACACGACTGAAGCAAGTTAGCAGTGGCAGCAGCAGCAGGTTGCATAAAAGGAGTCAGCACAAGGTAGACTTTGCCACAAAATCTAATTTGGAACCATCAGAAGGACGGTAAGGGTGTGCCCAGGTGGCCCACAGCTGAGTGCTCTGGGTTTCTGCATTACCTTCTTTGCTTCTTCTGTTTCCTGGCAGCTCCGACTTGCATAGCTGATGGAGCGAGTAATTCCCTACCGGGAAAACCGCTGCAGTCTTCATCTTCGTTTTATCTATTACAGTCTTCTGTCCAAATTCTGTGGATGCTGACTGATTTTTGGTCATTGAATGGGACACAAACGCACACTGACCGTCAACTTTCAAATGCCTGGCTCTTTGACAAGTCTCATTATTGAGGCTCAGAGCGGCAGAAGCCCAATTTGAAAAATGTGAAAACAAAGTCTCGATTTATTAGAATGTGAGAATACAACTCTGACTAACTTGTACAAAGTCTTTCTTCAGAGAATCAGTTCCATGTCCTCCTCTCCCCTGAAACTCACTAGTCCTTCACAGCTTAGAGTATCTCACATGTCACTGTCATTCATGAAGAGATGTAAACTAGTGTGTCTCATTTCTTCTACTTTTTCATTGCCTAGTATTACTGATTTTGATTCACTCAACTTCTATTACATATTCTATATTCCATAAGAACTTTACCAATAATTATTTTTTCAACATCAGTTCAGTTCAGTTCAGTCACTCAATCATCTCCAACTCTTTGCAACCTCATGAACTGCAGCACGCCAGGCCTTCCTGTACATCACCAACTCCTGGAGTCTTCCCAAACTCATGTCCATTGTGTCAGTGATGCCATCCATCTCATCCTCTGTCGGCCCCTTCTCCTCCTGCCCTCAATCTTTCCCAATATCAGGGTCTTTTCCAATGAGTCAGCTCTTCACATCAGGTGGCCAAAATATTGGAGTTTCAGCTTCAACATCAGTCCTTCCAATGAACACCCAGGACTGATTTCCTGTAGGATGGACTGGTTGGATCTCCTTGCAGTCCAAGGGACTCTCAAGAGTCTTCTCCAACACTGCAGTTCAAAAGCATCAATTCTTCTGCGTTCAGCTTTCTTTATAGTCCAACTCTCACATCCATACATGACTATTTTTCAATATACAAATATATTATTAAGAAAATGTATATCTACCTTCTTTTACACTTAATTATGCCTTATAATACTGTGTGTTCTAGAGACCATGGTTTTAAAAACACTTTTAATGAATGCTACTACTTTAATTAATGTTACAAACCTAGACAACATTAAAAAGCAAAGACATAAAAAAAAAAGCAAAGACATCACTTTGCTGACAAAAGCCCGTACAGCCAAAGCCATGATTTCTTCAGTAGTCCCATACAGATGTGAGTGTTGGACCATAAAGAAGGCTGAGTCCCAAAGAACTGATGCTTTCAAACAGTGGTGCTAGAGAAGACATCTGAGAGTCCATTGGACAGCAAAGATCAAACCAGTCCAAAATCCTAAGAGAAATCAATGCTGAAATCAATGCAGAAATCACTGGAAGGACTGATGCTGAAACTAAAGGTCCAATACTTTGGACACCTGATGTGAAGAGCTGAATCACTGGAAAAGACCCTGATGCTGGGAAAGATTGAGGGCAGGAAGAGAATGGGATGGTAGAGGATGAGATGGTGGGATAGCATCACTGATGCAATGGATATGAACTTGGGCATACTCCGGGAGATGGTGAGGCACAGGGAGGCCTAGCGTGCTGCAGTCCATGGGCTCACAAAGAGTTGGACCTGACTTAGCGACTGATCACCACCACCAATGACAACTTCTTTAATTACAATGAGATGGTCTTTCCTCTGATTATCAATATCTTCAGAACTGATTTTTAAGCCCTGGATAGACATCATAAACTTATATGAGACATGATACTCTTGTGGGTGACCAATTGTTTCCACGTGAAAATAGGATAAGTCTAGGACCACACTGGATCACAGAGCACCATGAGGGAAGAATGAATGCAACACAGAAATATTTGCTTAACAAAAAAGGGGAACTCTCAGGTCTAGATTTCTCAAGAGAAATCAAAGAAACAAGCAAGAAATGTAAAAGTGAAACTTTAAACCCCGTGTCAACACAAGGGTCCCTTTATCATTTCACATCCAACCATGCCAATGGTTTAAAATGCTGGTTCTGTAGTGTGCCCTGAGAATTCCTGAAGTCCAGAGACCCACTGGGCCAGAGGATCCAAGAGGTCAAAACTCTTTTCACAACAACTCTAAATGTTATTTCCATGCTCAGTTATGTTCTGAGTGCACACAGGAGTTCTCCAGAGACAGGATATGTGACATCAGAACTCTAATGACTAGTGGAATTAGCCATTATGATTGTGTGTGCCTGTATTTTTACCATTTTTAGTTTATTTTCCAGGATTCTCTGGCTGAGGCGAGGGTTGGAGGTGGCTTGCTGCACAGTCAGGGTCACTGAGTGCAGCAGTGCATGCATGGGACCTGTTGAAGGAGGTGCCATTATCTTCATTACCTCCACCATAGTTTGGCCTCAGGTCAAACAACAGGGAGGGAACACAGCCCCACCCATCAACAGAAAATTGGATTAAAGATTTACTGATCATGGCCCTGCCCATCTGAACAGGATCCAGTTTCCCCTTCTGTCAGTCTTTCCCATCATGAAGTTTCCATAAGCCTCTTATCCTTATCCATCAAAGGGCAGGCAGACTGAAAACTTCAATCACAGAAAACAAACCAAACTGATCACATGGACCACAGACTTGTCTAACTCAGTGAAATTATGAGCGAGTCATGCCGTGAAGGGCCATCCAAGACAGACAGGTCATGCTGGAACGTTCTGACAAAACATGGTCCACTGCAGAAGAGAAGGGAAAACCACTTCAGTATTCTTGCCTTAAGAACTCCATGAACAGTATGAAAAGGCACAAAGACTGGACACTGAAAGATGAACTCCCCAGGTGAGTAGGTATCCAATATGCTACTAGAGATCGGTGGAGAAATAAATCCAGAAAGAATGAAGAGACGGAGCCAAAGCAAAAACAACACCTAGCTATGGATGTGACTGGTGATGGGAGTCAAGACCAAGGCTGTAAAGAGCAATACTGCATAGGAACCTGGAATATTAGGTCCATGAATCAAGGCAAACTGGAAACGGTCAAGCAGAAGATGGCAAGAGTAAACATCGACATTCTAGGAATCAGTGAACTAAAATGGACTGGTTTGTGGTTTAGGACGTATGTCATGTCCGACACTTCTGACCCCATTGGCTATTTGTAGCTCGCCAGACTCCTCTGGTGATAGGATTTTCCAAGCAAGAATGCTGGAGTGGGTTGCTGTTAGGTAGGTAGAATAGGGAAAAGGAGTCCAAAATGGCGGTGGCTAAAAGACAAGGAAGGGAAAAGCCCATGAAAATAGAAAAAAAGGTTCCAGGACCAGAGTGAAGACTTCAGGTAGAACAAACAACACTCCTGGCTAAGCCCAATTTGCATAGGGCAGGCCCAGGTGGAAGAAAAACATATAAAAGGAGGAGCCAAAGCACTCTCTCCCTCTTTCTCTCCCACGTGTGTGTGCTCTTTCTCTCTCTCTCCCTCCCCCACACACTCCTCCACTCTCTTCCCTTCAAGTCTTTGGGTTGGCTTGCTCTCACGCTTCAAGGATGGAATCTCCTGCTAACTTCTAATAAGATAGAGCTGTAACACTGATTTGCCTAAGCGCTATAACAAGGTTTGTCCAAGACCCAAGAGCTGTGATGAGCTGAGGGCTTTAATGTCCGTCACTCCAAATCTTTGTTGTGACGAGACAAAGAATGGAGGAACATACACTCCCGTGACAGTTGCCATTTCCTTCCTCAGGAGATCTTCCTGACCTCGGCATCGAACTCGGGTCTCCTCCACAGCAGGTAGATTCTTTACCAACTGAGCTACCAGGGAAGACCCCAACTGGACTGGAATGGGTGAATTTAACTCAGATGACCATTACGTCTACTACTGCGGGCAAGAATCCCTTAGAGCAAATGGTGTAGCCATCACAGTCAACAAGAGTCCCAAATGCAGTACTTGGGTGCAATCTCAAAAATGACAGAATGATTTCTGTTCATTTCCAAGGCAAACCATTCAATATCACAGTAATGCAAGTCTGTGCTCTGACCAGTAACGCTGAACAAGCTGAAGTTGAACGGTTCTATGATGGTCTACAAGACCTTCTAGAACTAACACTGAAAAAAAAGATGTTCTTTTCAATATAGGGGACTGCAATGTACAAGTAGGAATTCACAAGATACCTGGAGTAACAGGTAAATTTGGCCTTCAAGTACAAAATGAAGCAGGACAAAGGTGACCAGAGCTTTGCCAAGAGAACGTACTGGTCATAGCAAACACCCTCTTCCAACAACACAAGGGAAGACTCTACACATGGACATCACCAGATGGTCAATGACCAAATCAGACTGATTCTATTCTTTGCAGCCAAAGATGGAGACAAGCTATACAGTCAGCAAAAACAAGACCGGGAGCTGACTGTGGCTCAGATCATGAACTCCTTATTGCCAAATTCAGACTTAAATTGAAGAAATTAGGGAAAACCACTAGACCATCCAGGTATGACCTAAATCAAATCCCTTAGGATTATACAGTGGATGTGACAAACAGATTCAAGGGATTAGTTTTGATAGACAGAGTGCCTGAAGAACTATGGACGGAGATTCGTGACATTGTACAGGAGGCATTGATCAAGAACATCCCAGAGAAAAAGAAATGCAAAAAGGCAAAATGGTTGTCTGACAAGGCCTTACAAATAGCTGAGAAAAGAAGAGAAGCTAAAGGCAAGGGAAAACAGGAAAGATATACCCATTTGAATGGAGAGTTCCAAAGAATAGCAAGGAGAGATAAGAAAGCCTTTCTCAGTGGTCAATGCAAAGAAATAGAGGAAAATAATGGAATGGGAAAGACTAGAGATCTCCTCAAGAGAGTAAGAGATACCAAGGGACCATTTTATGCAAAAATGGACACAATAAAGGAGAGAAATAGTATGGACCTAACAGATGCAGAAGATATTAAGAAGAGTTGGTAAGAACACACAAAAAAAAACTGTATAGAAAAGATCTTCATGATCCAGATAAGCATGATGGTGTGATAAGCAGATGGCTCTTTACTTAGAGCCAGACATCCTGGAATGTGAAGTCAAGTGAGCCTTAGGAAGCTTCACTATGAACAAATCTGGTGGAGGTGATGGAATTGCAGTTGAGCTATTTCAAATCCTAACAGATGATGCTATGAAAGGGCTGCACTCAATATGCCAGCAAATCTGGAAATCTCAGCAGTGGCTACAGGACTGGAAATGGTCAGTTTTCATTCCAGTCCCAACGAAAGGCAATGCCAAAGAATGCTCAAACTACTGCACAATTGCCCTCATCTCACACGCTAGCAAAGTAATACTCAAAATTCTCCAGGCCAGGCCTCAACAGCACATGAAACGTGAAATTCCAGACATTCAAGCTGGATTTAGAAAAGGCAGAGGAACCAGAGATCAAACTGACAACATCCACTGGATCATCAAAAAAGCGAGAGTTCCAGAAAAACATGTACTTCTGTGTATTGACCACCCCCAAAGCTTTGAACAGTGAGGATCACAACAAACTGGAAAATTCTTCCAGAGATGGGAATACCAGACCACCTGACCTACCTCCTGAGAAATCTGTATGCAGGTCAAGAAGCAACACTTAGAACTGGACATGGAACAACAGACTGATTCCAAATAGGGAAAGGAGTACATCAAGGCTGTATACTGTCACCCTGTTTATTTAACTTATATGCAGAATACATCATGCAACATTCCGGGCTGGATGAAGCACAAGCTGAAATCAAGATAGCTGGAAGAAATATCAATAACCACAGATATGCAGATGACACCACCCTTATAGCAGAAATCGAAGAAGAACTAAAGAGCCTTTGGATGAAAGTGAAAGAGGAGAGTGAAAAGGTTGGTTTAAAACTGAACATTCAAAAAACTCAGATCATGGCACCTTGTCCCATCCCTTCATGCAAATAGATGGGGAAAGAATGGAAACAGTGACAGACTTAATTTTGGGGGCCTCAAAAATCACTGCAGATGGTGACTGCACCCGTGAAATTAAAAGACATTTGCTCCTTGGAAGAAAAGCTATGACCGACCTTGACAGCATATTAAAAAGCAGAGACATTACTTTTCCAACATCAATCTGTCTCGTCCAAGCTATGGTTTTTCCATTAGTCATGTATGGTTCTGAGAGTTGGACTGTACAGAAAGCTGCACACTGAAGAATTGATGGTTTTTGAATTGTAGTGTTGGAGAAGACTCTTGAGAGTCCCTTGGACTGCAAGGATATCCAACCACTCCATCCGAAGGGAATTCAGTCCTGAATATTCATTGAAAGGACCGATGCTGAAGCTGAAACTCCAATACTTTGGGCACCTGATGTGAAGAACTGACTTACTGGAAAAGACCCTGATGCTGGCAAAGACTGGAAGCAGGAGGAGAGGGGGAAGATAGAGGATGAGATGGTTGGATGGCATCACCAACTCGATGGACTTGAGTCTGAGTAAACTCTGGGAGTTCTGATGGACAGTGAAGCCTGGTGTGCTGCAGTCCATGGGATCGCAAAGAGTCGGACACGACTGAGCGACTGAACTCAGCTGAACTCCCATATAGTAAACATCAATAGACATAAACAAAAGTTCCTTGGAATTCTCAGTAGTTTTTAGAAGTATAATAGGATCCTAAAGCCAACAACTTTCAGAATCACTGTTTCAAAAGATCATATCTATCCAATAGCCATTAAAGTATGATTACTTTCCCTACTTCTAATAATCAAAACCACAAACTCACACACACACACACATGCACATACAGCACACACACACACAGTCTGCTCATCAAAACATCTGATTGGCCTACATTCATCTGTGTAATGATACTATAATGAAACAATTATAAGCTGAAATACAACTGACATATTAGCAAGTGAAGTTTTACTCTAGGGAAAGGTTAGAGTTAAAACAAGCATTTTTGGACATTAGAAAAAACTTAGAGTCTAAAGTTTAATCTCGGAGAGTTCCTGAGACGTATAGAGATTCCAAACTGAGAACTTTAGAGTATCAAAGCATATACAGAAACATGTTGAGTTGAAGCTTACAATTTAAAAATTTCTTGTTCTTATCCTTGTAAATATCTTTTGTTTCAAAACACAGGTATCAACAATAACATTTGCTTTATGTATGTCCCATTCTTAAATTAAATTTGCAAAGAAAATATTAGAAGTATGAAGACTGAGCATTTCAAATAGTTCAGTGTCCCTCTTTCCAGAGTTAACTGTGTACTGCAAAATTTATCTGAACTGGATGTTTGTAAATCCTTCATTCTGACTGTTTTATTAGGAATAGACTCTTTCATTCTGACTGCTGACTGAATGGGGTTTGGAAACAAGTTGATTATTAAATAATGTACATAGGAGACGATCCACAGTTCAGAATTCAAGATAAAATCATAAACATTTTTGCCTTCACGTTAGGGTATTTCCCAGGAGAATCTAAAAGGAAAAAGGGACACAAAGTTAATTACATGTAAATATGAAAGCTAGCTGTACATTCATGCAGAGTTAGTACCAAGCAGAATCCTCATGCTCAGCCTTGGCACTGAATACATTCAGTTTTAGTGTCTTGTTTTTAGGGGGATTTTAGCACACTGGTAAGACAGACATAGGAATCCACTAAAGATAGTGAAAAGGAAATACTACATTTAATTGCCACAGAATTATTAGAAATTAAAAATCTTACATGTTTCAAAATCAGTGTAGTATTTATTAGAAGTATTTCTAGCATGTAGGGAATGAACCCTATTAATCTGTTTGGCTTCAAAATTTAGTTTGGTTTGGTACATCATGCTAATGCTTCAAAGGATTTTGATGAAACAACTTTCAAAGAATCAGCTATCTTTAAAAAAAAAAGTCAATCCCTCTTTTTTCAAATTAATCTAATTTGAGTAACAAATACCAGCACAACATATATCTTTGATGCCTAAGAGTTACTCGGGAGAGGCTGTGGTTTCCCCCACTTCTTGCACCCCCTCCCACCTCCAGGATTCTCTGGAGCAATAATGATCTTATCTCTTTTCAGGGCAAATACACTGCAGTCATCTAGAAGGAGTTCTCTGAAGTGTCCTCATCAACTCCAAACTCACCTCCCTAAGGCCTTCCTTTCCTCCTTTTGTCCTTTCACTAGATTCTCTCCTATCCAAAGGGTAGTAATCTCTGCATCTGCAGACTTAAATCTTCCCCACTGACATCCTTTCTATGGATCATACCTACCTGAGGTCTTCTTTACAGCCTGGGGCCTGGTGGACCACAGTCGATGAAAAGAAAGCAAAAGAGAGAGACTAATATTCCCTGGGTTACATGGAAAACCAATAAAGCCCTAGGATAGGGCTTGTACTGCTCACTAAGGCACAGGGCGTCCTCTCAAGGAGGTCTTGCAAGCCCGGGTGACAAAGTGAGCTCGGCAGGCCTCTATGCTCCAAAGAACTAGCCAGGGAGAGAAGGAAGGACACGGGAGCCCCAAGTCTCTAGTGGAACAAGGGTGCATTATTCGTGTTTGTGTGAGTTTATATATTGTTATACAAGGAAGCTTTAGGCAAAAAAATAAAGTTAAGAAAACAACAAAAGCCAGACGTACAACAACTGTTACCAATGGAATAACGAGGAATAACAATCGTCGCAAGGCCAGAAGAAAATCCATATCTTGAGTAAGAGGGTCGTGACTAAACAGTTTTACTGTAGGGTAAAAGTTACTGAAGGAAATCCATGTATGTGTTCCATCCCATGACCTCAGTCCTGGGAACTGCGTGCTGCTCCACTTGTTCCTGGTATACCAGGAACTGATAAGGAACAGAGGGTTCATGAGAAACAGAAAACAACATACAGGAGTCCTAAAGTTAAACATTCCCTGACACCTACCATTTCTTTCTCCCTCTTTGCTTAGCAATGGTATCTTACACCTATAACTGCTACTTCAACTCTTTGCTTTCCTCTGGCTATAAACACGCTAAGAAAGAAACACAAAATAATGCTTTTCTTTGATCCTGTTATGTCCTGCACTACCCAATGCTCTTCTTCCAGATTTCGCTATATGCAAGGCGACACCCTTGCTACTCAGAGAGCTTGTCAAAAACACAGAATCTCAGACCTCCTCCTCAGCACGTGCACTTCACACATGGTCCCCAAGCAACTAATTAAAATTTGAGAAACTCTGGCCTACGCGGAGTCTGCTTCTACATGACTTCAACTTAATTCATTCTCTGGAAATCTCAGCCTCCGTTTCCTCACGCAAACACGCCCCCATCCCCCAAACTGAAATGGCATTAGAAGTTGGAAACCTTCCAGTGGACTCTCTATGAGGCTGTGGGATCCTTGGTCTCCCCATCACGCCCCCTGCTCTCTCCTTCTTTCCAGCTCTCTTGTTTTGTCCCATGTGACACCATGCTGGAAAGCAGCAACATTTCATATGACACCGATTTGCACACATTACAGCTGAGCACCTATGGCAATGCTCCCCCAGAGGATGACACACCACTCTGCGCGCTCAGGGACCGCAGTTCTGAACGTCTTCCTAATTACAAGTAAACAGGAAGAGGCAAGAACTTTGCTATTCTTCTCTGAGAAGTTTTGGTGCCAGAAGCTCACTTCAAATTCACCGTCCATGTCAAATAGTCTCCCTTTATCTAAAGACCTTCATTACTTATTGCCCCCTTCCCCCACAGACCTGTGCTTCCTTTTCTTCATTTCCTCCCTGTACCCTCTGCCTCTCTCATCCTTCATTCCCTCCTGCCTCTTATTTCTTGACCTTCCTTAGGTCATAGAGTATCCTGAAACAGAACTAATAATTTGTTTTTGATCATGTGTCACATGGAATCTTAATTCCTTAAGCAGGGATCAAAACTGCACCACCTGCATTGGAGAGTCTTAACAGGACAAAGTTTTAAACATTGGACCGCGAAGTAAGTCTAAGAACTAATTATTTAGCTCCTTAAACTGGATTCTCAATGTAATCTGTAGTAGACACCTGATAAGATACATAATTGCCCTCCTTTTCTCATCCTTTTTCTCACTACCCATCCAACAGGTGATTTTCTTTGCCTATTAGAATGTATCAGCATTCTCATTTTCAATCAACATTCTGTCAAATTATTTTTCTGTACAATATAGTTCTTACCTTCTACTTGTCCATTTAATGTCTTTTTTCCTCTTTGACCAGGAGTTCCAAGTAAATGATCCACATACTTCCATGGAAGGCTCTCAGAGATACTCTGCTAGAATGGATGAAAATAATGAGTTGCATGCAGTTTTCCTAATCACTTTTGAAGAAATACCCTACTTTTAACCTTGTTAAGACAGGTTTTGCCAAGATCCCACTGTTGCTATATGACAGAACCAGGATACTGAATTCAAACATGGTGCTGCATCACCAAGCAGTGGCTGCCACATCTAAGAGATCAGGCCCTTCTTATCTCCTTCCATAGCTGCCACCTTCAAACAGGGCACTGTTATGTTATGTTACTTCAATTACGGCTGCCATAAAGGTACTCTGCACATGCTGCTTAAGCTATGCAAAATGGTTTGCACTTACTAAAACATCACTAAAGCTAACTGCTGTTATTATAGCCCCATATATTTATTACTATTTCACATGCTTTTGCTTCTCTTGAAATGTTCCTAGCAGATCAACTTGACAATCCAAATGTAGTAATACTTTCAAGCTTCAAGCACTATCTTGTCAATGTTGATTTGGTAAAAAAAAAAAAAAAAAAAAAAAAAAACGGTAGAAATAAAAATCAAAGCTACAATGAGATATCACCTCACACCAGGCAGAATGGCCATCATCCAAAAGTCTGTTACCTCTGCTGCTGCTTAGTCGCTTCAGTCATGTCCAACTCTGTGCCACCCTAGGACTGAAGCCTTCCAGGCTCCCCTGTCCATTGGATTCTCCAGGCAAGAATACTGGAGTGAGTTGTCATGCCCGCCTTCCCGACTCAGGGATCAAACCCAGGTCTCCAACTGAAAGCAGATTCTTTACCACTCAGCCACAATTCTTTACCACCTCACACCAGACAGAATGGCCATCATCAAAAAGTCTACAAATAATGAATGCCAGAGAGGGTGTTGGGGGAAAAGGAATCCTCTTGCACTGCTGGTGGCAAGATAAATTGATACAACCACTATGGAAGACGGTATACATGTTCCTTAAGAAACTAGGAATAAAACCATCATATGCCCTAGCAATCCCACTCCTAGGAGAATACCCTGAGGAAACCAAAATGGAAAAAGACACATGCACCCCGATGTTCATTGCAGCACTGTTTATGATAGCTAGAACATGGAAGTAACTTAGATGGCCATCAACACATGAATGGATGAAGATGTGCTGCTGCTGCTGCTAAGTCACTTCAGTCGTGTCCAACTCTGTGCGACCCCATAGATGGCAGCCCACCAGGCTCCGCCATCCCTGGGATTCTCCAGGCAAGAATACTGGAGTGGGTTGCCATTTCCTTCTCCAATGCATGAAAGTGAAAAGTGAAAGTGAAGTCGCTCAGTCGTGTCCAAATCTTCACGATCCCATAGACTGCAGCCTACCAGGCTCTTCCGTCCATGGGATTTTCCAGGCAAGAGTACTGGAGTGGGGTGCCGTTGCCTTCTCCGATGAAGATGTGGTGGTACATATATACAAAGGAACGTTACTCAGCTGTAAAAAGGAACGCGTTTGAGTCAGTTCTATTGAGGTGGATGAACCTGGAGCCTATTATACATAGTGAAGTAAGTCAGGAAGAGAAATATAAATATCTGATACTAACGCATATGTATGGAGTCTAGAAAGATGGTACTGACGAATTTATTTGCAGGGCAGCAATGGAGAAACAGACAGACAGAACAGACTTAGGGACATGGGTGAAGGGGAAGAGGGGAGAGGGTGAGATGGATGGAAAGAGTAACATGGAAACTTACAATTCCATATGTAAAATAGATAGCCAATGGGAATTTGCCCTATCACTCAGGGAACTCAAAAAGAGGCTCCTCAACAATTGAGAAGGGTGGCATGGAGAGGGAGATTGGAGAGGGGTTTGGGAGGGAGGGGACATGGGTGTCCCTAAGACTGATTCTTGCTGATGTCTGACAGAAAACAACAAAATTCTGGAAAGCAATTATCCTTCATTTAAGAATAAATTTTTTACAACCCTATTTGAACATTCACATGGTTTACTGCTTCTTTCCCTGTAAACAGCACACTAATGACTCTACCTTCTTATCTATGTCTTTTGGAATGGCAGGTAAAGATTAAAGGAATGACCTAGATATAAAAAAAGGAGTAAAACTATGATTATCCAAGTTGAAGGTTTAAAAGTTTTCAAATACATTTATGATGATCAACAAGGACTCAATATTTACAACGGGAAAGATAAAACCAACTAAAAAAATCAAGTAACCACAATGACTAACTTTTCTATATGGAAAAATTCACACGCTAGTTTCACATGTATAACAAAGAATTGACATGGTAATTTAACATCTATAAACACTGAAATTAATAAAGTTTCTTAAAAATGATATGGGGGGGCACAGTCCTAAGATGGCAGAGGAATAGGACAGGCAGACCACTTTCTCCCTCACAAGTTCAGTGAAAGAAAATTTAAACGCTGAGCAAATTCCACAAAACAACTTCTGAATGCTCGCAGAGGACATCAGGCACCCAGAAAGGCAGCCCATTGTCTTTGAAAGGAGGTAGCACAAAATATAAAAGATAAAAAGAGATACAAAAGAGGTAAGGATGGAGATCCATCCCAGGGAGGAAGTCTTAAAAGGGGAGAAGTTTCCAGACACCAGGAAACACTCTCACCAGTGGGTCTGTGGGGAGTTTTGGAATCTCAGAGGGCAACATAACCGGGAGGAAAAATAAATAGATAAATAGATAAAACCCACAGATCACGTGCCTAACTGGAACTCCCTGTGCTTCCATCCACCACCAGCAAGTGGGGGCTGAACAGGGAGGGGTGGGCTGTACTGCTTAGGGTAAGGACTGGACCTGAGTGCCCTGAGGGGACAATCTAAGGGAACTAACATGAGATAGCTATCCAAACTGTGGGATAGCCAGAGAGAGAGAGAGAGAGAGAGGAAAAACAAAAGAGAGAGAGAGAGAACTATCCTGCAAAAACCCCTAACCTAAGGCACTGCCAGGCCCACTCATAAAACAAAGGACTGAGCAAAAACCAGAGGAGAACTAGATGGCTGCGGATCGGCCCATCCCCCACTGGAGACAGGGAGGCAAGAGGGGGCAGCCAGAGCTGGAAAGAGGCAAACTCAGCCCCAGAGAGGCACCTTCTACCAAGCAGCAAGCAGGCACCCAATCGCTAACCAAGACCCCTTAGGATTCTGGATGGTTGACTCCTGCCGGAAGGGTCACAGCAGAGATCAGCTCCCCAGAAGAGACATACGGCACACTGGAGATGGGCGCACCCACTGCCATCCAGGAAACCGAGCGGCTGGGACCGAGGAGGTGATAAAACACACTCCCCACCTGGGGAGACAGCGCTCACCAAGCACCTGGTTGCCTGAGCTGCTCGGACCTGGGAAGGGCACAAAACGCAGGCCCAACTGAGTTCTGCCCCTTTGTGGAGTACCTGAGAACCTGAACCTGAGCGGCTTAGAACCTTGGTAGTGCACGCAACCCAGGGCCCGCCTCAGATAGTTCCCTGGCAGAGCAACCTAAAGCCTGAGAAGTATATACTGGGAAAGTGCACACAACATGAGCACGGGCAAACCCAGTGTGGCCAAGACACTGCAAGCACTCCCCACACATGCCAGTGATATTTGTTTGCAGTGCTCCTCTGTCGCCATAGCATTACTGAACAAGTGAGCATAAATAAGTGACCACCTTCACCCCCTTGTGTCAGGACAGAAATTAGACACTGAAGAGAACAGCAAACAGAAGAAGCTAAAATACACAGAGGGAACTGCTTTCAAAGTGACAGGTGCAACAGATTAAAAGCCTGTAGTTAGCAGTGACTACATTGGAAGGGGCCTTGAGAAGTATAAGCTGGATCAAGGAACTATCTAAAACTGAACTGACCCCATACTCCCCACAACAGCTCCAGAGAAATTCCTAGATACATTTTTACTATTATCATTATTTAAATTTTTAATTTTTTTTTAAGTTCTCTATTACTCTGTCATGGTCTTTGTAGACTGGGACCTGGAGACTGGAGTTGATGAGAAGAGGGATGCAGGGGACCCAAGTCTCGAGTGAAACAAGGGTGCTTTGTTTGCAGAAAAGCATGTTTATATATCTTTGTACAAGGCAGGTTTAGGCAGTTAAAAAAAAAAACACTGAACAAAAACAAAGCCAGGCAAATAACAATCTTCAAAGGGCCAGAAAACATTGCATGTCCTGAGTGAGAGGGGCATAACTGAGCAGATCATGTTTGAGTGAGGTCACTGGAGGGAGTCACTGAGGGGACCAAGCAGGTGCCCTTTCTCAGGATCTCAGTCCTGGGAACTGTGTGCAGCTCTGCTCGTTCCTACAGCAACTGATGAGGAACAGAGAATCCTTGAGAAATGGCACACAAAAGAAAAGAAAAACATTTGGATTCCTTAAAGCTGAACATCCCCTGATATTACTCCTTTAATTTTCATTTTTATAACCTACTATTACCTTGCAAAAAAAAAAAAAAGACCCTATTTTTAAACTAAACTTCATATCTCTATTTCATAATTTTTATGACTTTTTTTGTTTTCCTAATATTGTATTTTTCAGAATCCAACCTCTACTCTAGATTATTAATCTTTGCTTTTTGGTATTTTTTATCAATTTTGTACCTTTAATAACCCAATCTTCAGTATCCTTTTTTACTTGGGAGTGTGATTACTGGCTTGATTGCTCTCTCCCCTTTATGACTCTGCTTTGTCTCCACCAGGTCGCCTCTATCTCCTCCCTCCCCCTTCTTTTCTTTACCCAACTCTGTGACTCTCTTTGTGTGCTCCAGACTGTGGAGAATACTTAGGGACCTGATTAGTGCCTGGATCTGTCTCTCTACATTTCATTCACTCTTTTCTCCTCCTGGTCACCTCTGTCTCCTTCCTCCCTCTTCTCTTCTTTTTGTAACACCGTGAACCTCTCCAAGGGATCCAGACTGTGGACAGCACATAGGGAATTGATTACTGGCTAGCTGGCTCTCTCCTCTTTTGATTCCCCCTCTCCTACTCCTGGTCACCTCTATCTCCCTTCTCCCTCTTCTCTTCTCCATGTAACTCTATGAACCTCTCAAGGTGTTCCTCACTGTGGAGGAGCTTTTCATCATTAACCTACATGTTTTATCACTGGTGTTTGATAGATGGAGAAGTCCTGAAGCTACTGTAAGAATCAGACTGAAAACCAGAGGCAGGAGGCTTAAGTCCAAAACCTGAGAGCACCAGAGAACTCCTGACTCCTGGGAACATTACTCGATGAGGGCTCATCAAAAAGCCTCCATACCTACACTGAAAGCAAGCACCACCCAAGATTCAACAAGTTCCAGAGCAAGACAAGCCAGGCAAATTCTCCAGCAATGCAGGAACATAGCCCTGAGCTTCAATATGCAGGCTTCCCAAAGTCACACCAAACCCATAGACATCCCAAACTCACTACTGGACACTTCATTGCACTCCAGACAGAAGAAATCCAGCTCCACCCACCAGAACACCGACACAAGCTTCCCTAACCAGGAAACCTTGACAAACCAATCATCCAACTCCACCCACAGTGAGGAACCTCCACAATAAAGAGGAACCACAAACTGCCAGAATACTGAAAGGCCACCCCAAACACAGAAATCTAAACAAGTTGAAAAAGCAGAGAAATATTCAGCAGGTAAAGGAACATGATAAATGCCCACCAAACCAAACCAAAGAAGAGGAGATAGGGAGTCTACCTGAAAAAGAATTCAGAATAATGATAGTAAAAATGATCCAAAATCTTGAAAACAAAATGGAGTTACAGATAAATGCCTGGAGACAAGGATTGAGAAAATGCAAGACATGTTTAACGAGGACCTAGAAGAAATAAAAGAGTCAGTCAATAATGAATAATGTAATAAATGAGATCAAAAACACTCTGGAGGGAACCAACAGTTGAATACCGGTGGCAGAAGATAGGATAAGTGAGGTAGAAGATAAAATGGTAGAAATAAATGAAACAGAGAGGAAAAAAGAAAAAAGAATTAAAAGGAATGAGGACAACCTCAGAGACCTCTGGGACAATGCTAAATACCCCAACATTCAAATCAGAGGAGTCCCAGAAGAAAAAGACAAAAAGAAAGACCGTGAGAAAATATTTGAGGTGATAATAGTTGAAAACTTCCCTAAAATGGGGAAGAAATAGTCATCCAAGTCCAAGAAATCCAGAGAGTCCCAAATAGGATAAACCCAAGGCGAAACACCCCAAGACATATATTAATCAAATTAACAAAGGTCAAACACAAAGAACAAATATTAAAAGCAGCAAGGGAAAAACAACAAATAACACACAAGAGGAATCCCATAAGGATAACAGCTGATCTTTCACTAGAAACTCTTCAGGCCAGAAGGGAATGGCAAGACACACTTAAAGTGACGAAAGAGAAAAACCTACAACCCAGATTACTGTACCCAGCAAGGAGCTCATTCAAATATGAAGGAGAAATCAAAAGCTTTACAGACAAGCAAAAACTGAGAGAATTCAGCACCACCAAACCAGCTCTTCAACAAATAATAAATAAAGGATCTTCTCTAGACAGGAAACACAGAAAGGGTATATAAACTCAAACCCAAAACAACAAAGTAAATGGCAACGGGATCATACTTATCAATAATTAACTTAAATGTAAGTGGGTTGAATGCCCCAACCAAAAGACTAAGACTGGCTGAATGGATACAAAAACTAGACCCCCTATATATGTTGTCTATAAAAGACCCACTTCAAAACAGGGGACACATACAGACTGAAAGTGAAGGGCTGGAAAAAGTTGTTTGATGCAAGTAGAGACCAAAAGAAAGCAGGAGTAGCAATACTCATATAAGATAAAATAGACTTTAAAATAAAGGCTGTGAAAAGAGACAAAGAAGGAAACTATATAATGACCAATGGATCAATCCAAGAAGAAGATATAACAATTATAAATATATATGCACCAACACAGGAGCACCACAATATGTTACGCAAATGCTAACAAGTATGAAAGTGGAAATTAACAAAAACACAATAATAGTGGGACACTTTAACGCCCCACTCTCACCTATGGATACATCAACTAAACAGAAAATTAACAAGGAAACACAAACTTTAAATGATACAATGGACCAGTTAGACTTCAGTGCTATCTATAGGACATTTCACCCCAAAACAATTAATTTCACCTTTTTCTCAAGTGCACATGGAAACTTCTCCAGGATAAATCACATCCTGGGTCATAAATCTAGCCTTGGTAAATTCAAAAAAAAAAAATTGAAATCATTCCAAACATCTTTTCTGACCACAATGCAGTAAGATTAGATGTCAATTACAGGAGAAAAACTATTAAAAATTCCAACATATGGAGGCTGAACAACATGCTTCTGAATAACCAACAAATGACAGAAGAAATCAAAAAAGAAATCAAAATATGCACAGAAGTGAAGGAAAATGCAAACAAAACAACCCAAAACCTATGGGACACTGTAAAAGCAGTGCTAAGGGGAGGGCTCAGAGTAATACAGGCTTACCTCAAGAAACAAGAAAAAAGTCAAATAACCTAACTCTACACCTAAAGCAACTAGAAAAAGAAGAAATGAAGAACCCCAGGGTTAGTAGAAGGAAAGAAATCTTAAAAATTAAGGCAGAAAGAAATGCAAAAGAAACAAAAGAGACCATAATAAACACAGCTAAAAGCTGTTTCTTTGGGAAGATAAATAAAATTGACAAACCATTAGCCAGACTCATCAAGAAACAAAGGGAGAAAAATCAAATCAACAAAAATTAGAAATGAAAGTGGAGAAATCACAACAGACAACAGAAATACAAAGGATCATAAGAGACTACTATCAACAACTATATGCCAATAAAATGGACAAATTCTTAGAAAAGTACAACTTTCCAAAACTGAACCAGGGAGAAATAGAAAATCTTAACAGACCCATCACAAGCATGGAAATCGAAACTGTAATCAGAAACCTTCCAGCAAACAAAAGCCCAAGACCAGACAGCTTCACAGCTGAATTCTACCAAAATTTTAGAGAAGAGCTAACACCTATCCTACTGAAACTCTTCCAGAAAATTGCAGAGGAAGGTAAACTTCCAAACTCGTTCTATGAGGCCAACATCACCCTAATACCAAAACCAGACAAAGATGCCACAAAAAAAGAAAACTACAGGCTGATATCACTGATGAGCATAGATGCAAAGATCCTTAACAAAATTCTAGCAAACAGAATCCAACAACATATTCAAAAGATCATACATCATGACCAAGTGGGCTTTATCCCAGGGATGCAAGGATTTTTCAATATCCACAAATCAATCAATGTAATATATCACCTTAACAAACTGAAAGATAAAAACCATATGATTATCTCAATAGATACAGAGAAAGCCATTCAACATCCATTTATGATAAAAACTTTCTGGAAGGCAGGAACAGAAGGAACATACCTCAACATAATAAAAGCTATATATGACAAACTCACAGCAAACATTATCCTCAGTGGTGAAAAATTGAAAGCATTTCCCCTAAAGTCAGGAACAAGACAAGGGTGCCCACTCTCACCACTACTATTCAACATAGCTTTTGAAGTCTTGGCCACAGAAATCAGAGCAGAAAAAGAAATAAAAGGAATCCAGATTGGAAAAGAAGAAGTAAAACTTTGACTGCTTGCAGATGACATGATCTTCTACCTAGAAAACCCTAAAGACTCCACCAGAAAACTACTAGAGCTAATTAATGAATATAGTAAAGTTGCAGGATATAAAATTAACACACAGAAATCCCTTGGCATTCCTATACATGAACAATGAGAAAGCAGAAAGAGAAATGAAGGAAACAATTCCATTCACCATTGCAACGAAAAGAATAAAACACTTAGACTATGCCTACCTAAAGAAACAAAAGACTTATATATAGAAAACTATAAAACACTGTTGAAAGAAATCAAAGAGGACACAAATAGATGGAGAAATATACCATGTTCATGGATTGGAAGAATCAATATAGTGAAAATGAGTATACTACGCAAAGCAATATATAGATTTAATGCAATCACTATCAAGCTACCAACGGTATTTTTCACAGAACTAGAACAAATACTATCACAATTTGTATGGAAATACAAAAAAACTTCGAATAGTCAAAGCAATCTTGTGAAAGAAGAATAGAACTGAAGGAATCAACCTGCCTGACTTCAGGCTCTACTACAAAGCTACAGTCATCAGGACAGTATGGTACTGGCACAAAGACAGAAATATAGATCAATGGAACAAAATAGAAGGCCCAGAGATAAATCCATGCACCTATGGACACCTTATCAATGACAAAGGAGGCAAGAATATACAATGGAGAAAAGACAGTCTCTTTAATAAGTGATGCTGGGAAAACTGGTCAACCACTTGTAAAAGAATGAAACTAGAACACTTTCTAACACCATTCACAAAAATAAACTCAAAATGAATTAAAGATCTAAGCATAAGACCAGAAACTATAAAACTCCTAGAGGAAAACATAGGTAAAATGCTCTCCGACATAAATCACAGCAGGGTCCTCTATGACCCACCTCTCAGAGTAATGGAAATAAAAGCAAAAATAAACAAAAGGGACCTAATTAAACTTAAAGGCTTTTGCACAACAAATAAATCTATAAGGATGGTGAAGAGAGACCCTTCAGGATGGGAGGAATTAATAGCAAATGAAGCAACTGACAAAGAATTAATCTCAAAAATATACGAGCAGCTCCTGCACCTCATTTCAGAAAAATAAACGACCCAATCAAAAAATGGGCCAAAGAACTAAACAGACATTTCTCCAAAGAAGACATACAGATGGCTAACAAACACATGAAAACATGCTCAACATCACTCATTATCAGAAAAATGCAAATCAAAACCACCATGAGGTACCATCTCACGTTGGTCAGAATGACTGCTATCCAGAAGTCTACAAACAGTAAATGCTGGAGAGAGTGTGGAGAAAAGGGAACCCTCTTACATTGTTGATGGGAATGCAAACTAGTACAGCCACTATGGCGAACAGTGTGGAGATTCCTTAAAAAATTGCAAATAGAACTGCCATATGACCCAGCAATCCCACTGCTGGGCATACACACCGAGGAAACCAGAAGTGAAAGAGACACGTGTACCCCAATGTTCATCACAGCACTGTTTATAATAGCCAGGACATGTAAGCAACCTAGATGTCCATCAGAAAATGAATGGATAAGAAAGCTGTGGTACATATACACAATGGAATATTACACAGCCATTAAAAAGAATACATTTATATCAGTTGTAATGAGGTGGATGAAACTGGAGCCTATTATACAGAGTGAAGTGAGCCAGAAAGAAAAACACCAATACAGTATACTAACACATATATATGGAATTTAGAGAGATCGTAACAATAACCCTATATGCGAGACAGCAAAAGAGACACAGATGTAAAGAACAGTCTTTTGGACTCTATGGGAGAAGGCAAGGATGCAATGACTTGAGAGAATATCATTGAAACATGTTTATTATCATATGTGAAACAGATCGCCAGTCCAAGTTCAATGAAGGAGACAGAGTGCTTAGGGCTGGTACACTGGGATGACCCAGAGGGTTGGGATGGGGAGGGAGGTGGGAGGGGAGTTCAGGATGGGGAACACATGTACATCCATGGCTGATTCATGTCAGTGTACGGCAAAACCACTATAATATTGTAAAATAACTAGCCTCCATTTAAAATAAAAGATAAATAAATAAAAATGATGTGGAATGTACATGTTGCTAGAGATATTTTTAAAAGAAAAAATATCTTCCACAGACAATGTTATAAACTCTGGTGGTAATTTTTCTTTCCTTATGATTTTATAATAACGAGTAGTCTATATAAGAAAAAAGCATAAATTGTGATTTCATTCATTTAATGTATGTAATTACCCATTATTTGCTGACATTCAGAAAAAAGAAAGCAGAATCTCTCCAGAGGAAAAAGTATACTTCTACATTTCTTCTTTCAGACTGTTGCAGCCGAAAATTTTCTCATTTAATGCAGAGAGATTAAGAATCTCATTTATAAAATTATAAATTATAATTTTAGTAAAAAGAATAGATAAAATGCTTATGTACTTCCTCTTTATTTTCAGAAAGATCTAAAAAACCCACCAAGGCTATAGCAAACAGTAAGATAAATTAGATAAGTACATTAAGTATTTAGCATCGGACACAACTGAGCGACTGAACTGAACTGAAGTTAGAAACCACAAGAAACAGAAGGGCCAGAAATTCTTAATTCATAATACATCTCCGAAGGCCTAAAACAGGACTCATCTTGAATTATCTCTAAACAAAAGTTTTGCTAGGTTAAATAGAAGACATTGCTTCATTAATTTCAAAGTGAGAATATTTTTAAAAAGAGAAATCACTTCAAATTTAAATGTACTTCCAGAGGGAGGTATATTCAAAATGTATATATATATACACATACACAAGTATAAACAAATCACATTCCTGTACACCTGAAACTTACACAGTATTTTAAATTGACTACACTTCAATGAAAAAACAAGAACCACCACCAACCTCGAAAATAACCACCAAAAAAAATAAGGAACACATTTTTTTTTAGTTCTTCATAAAAATCAGCTATATGTCATTCAAAAGAGTTTGAGCATTGTTTTTTTACGACCTCACTTTCTCTTCTTAAGTTGAGTTTTAAATAATTTATTGTATATTTATAATATAGAGTTCCTGGTCTGACTGACCCCCACTATTTCTGTTGTGTTTGTATAATATCTGTCTCATCTTCACCGTCATTCCATCTGATATTCATCTTGTCCTTCTAAAAGGAATTCGTCCCCTTCATCCTCCTCCTCCCCATCTTCATATTCATCTAGTTGTTCTTCCTCAGTGCTTTGTGATTCTCTTCTTTCATAATGGCCCAGTTAGTATGCCAATATTTATAAATTTGAATCAGGCACATGTATGGCTCTTATTATCACACCATTTCATATCGTGACTTTGAGGGCTTCTGTTTCTGTGGTGGGATCCTTTTTGTCACCATAAGGATCAGGGGACTGGTTTGTGAACAAATACAGTGAAAGAAGAGTTACAAATAGAACAACTTACCTTGCTACGACCAAGGCCTGCTACAGACTTGAGAAGTTTTGAAACAGGCTCAGGCTATAGGAAGGCAGGGTGACAGATGCCCTCCAACCAGGGTGATGGTTTGGGAAATGTTTCAACCACATCTTCAACGTTACTATCAGAATTATTGTCCTGAGAGAAAGTTGTACTCTCTGGTCTCAAAATGCCACATTTTGCTTCTGCTACAGTGAAAACAGAAAAGAGTACATGAGAACATGTGTCATTTCAAATCAAGGAATAACACCAGGAAGACAGTCCTCAAATAACTTACTGTTTCTCTTGGATTGCTGAGAAGCCTTCATTAGTTTTGTTAACTTTTATTTCAGGACATGCTGGAGAAGAAAATAAGAGCTTGAAGAATATAACAAGTATCAACCTGAATAAAAGAATTAAAGCATCCCCCATTCCTCTATGATCTAACACAAAGAGCACAGGCTCTGGAGTCATTCAGATGTGGATTCAAATCCCAGTTCTGTCACTGACTGACCTGCTCATGGGGAAAGGATCATGACAGATGACATCAGAAGCCCCAGATGTTCCTCTCCGTACCCCTAATTGACTGCTATACAAATACTAGGACACCCACTAGATTACTTTCTCTTCCAAAATGTTCTAGGGTAATAATTTATCCCCGGCAGTTTAGAGAGCACTATTGAAAAACTAAGACATTTAAATTAACTGCTATATTTTGAAATTTACTTCCATGATTAATATATACATAGATTATCACTTGTGAAGGGAAATATGAAAGTTTAGGTTTTAACAGAACCTTATTTAGATGGGCTAGAACTGCAGACAGGATAAGCTACTTCTATTCTGTTTGTCAAACAGCTAGAGACCAATGAAACAGAGAAAAAAATTCAGCTGCTTCCATGAAACAGGGAAAAAACAAGGTTAAACCCATAGGGCAATGATCATGAATGAAAGCCACACTCTAAATAGAAAGCCATAAGCAAACAGGTTCACAATAAAGACAGAGAGAGATGGACTGAAAGAACAGACACTGAAGAAATGTGTTCTGCAAGGAAAAATTAGGTTAACAGTAAATACTTTTTAAAAAATTTTAAAAAGGTAGAGGAGGAAGAACAAAGGAAAAAGTGAGACATTTCTAGTCAAGAACAAACTTTATGGAAAAAAAAAACAAGTATAATAATGTATGTGGAGAAACATATTTAGAATTTATATACAATAGATCAGTAACATATCAGTATTCATGAGCCTTATACTATTCAGTATTCTCATGCTTATATTATGAGCAAAGCCTCTGTTCCATATAATTTTATTAATATATTTTTATGCATCTACACTGTTCTTCAAATTTTATGAAAATATCAACCTAAGTTCAGCTCAGTTCAGTTGCTCAGTTGTGTGCAACTCTTTGCGATCCCATGGACTGCAGCACACCAGGCTTCCCTGTTCATCACCAACTCCCAGAGGTTTTACAGACTCTTGTCCATTAAGTCGGTGATGCCATCCAACCGTCTCATCCTCTGTCGTCCCCTTCTCCTCCCACCTTCAAACTTTCCCAGAACTGGTATTTTCCAATGAGTCAGTTCTTCACATCAGATGACCAAACTATTGGAGTTTCAGCTTCAGCATCAGTCCTTTCAATGAATATTCAGGACTGATTTCCTTTAGAATGGACTCATTGGATCTCCTTGCAGTCCAAGGGACTCTGAAGAGTCTTCTCCAACACCACAGTTCAAAAGCAGCAATTATTCGGCACTCAGCCTGTTTTATAGTCAAACTCTCAGATCCATACATGACTACTAGAAAAACCGTAGCGTAGACTACTAGAAAAACCATATGAAACCATAGCTTTGCCAGAACTTTGCTGGCAAAGTAATGTCCCTGCTTTTCAATCTGCTGTCTAGGTTGGGCATAGATTTTCATCCAAGGAGCAAGCATCTTTTAATTTCATGGCTGCAGTCACCATTTGCAGTGATTTTGAAGCCCCAGAAAAGAAGTCTGTCACTGTTTCCATTGTTTCCCCATCTATTTGCCATGAAGTAATGGGACCAGATGCCATGATCTTAGTTTTCAGAATATTGAGTTTACGCCAACTTTTTCACTCTCTTCTTTCACTTTCATCAAGAGGCTCTTTAGTTCTTCAATTTGTGCCACCATGGTGGTGTCATCTGTGTATCTGAGATTATTGATATTTCTTCTTGCTATCTTGATTCCAGCTTGTGCTTCATCCAGCCCGGCATTTCACATGATGTACTCTGCATATAAGTTAAATAAGCAGGGTGACAATTTACATCATTGATGTACTCCTTTCTTGATTTGAAACCAGTCTAATGTTCCATATCCAGTCCTAACTGTTGCTTCTTGTCCTGTATACAGATTTCTCCAGAGGCAGGTCAGATGGTCAGTTATTCATATCCCTTGAAGAATTTTCTACAATTTGTTGTGATCCACAGAGTCAAACAGTTTAGCACAGTCAATAAAACAGAAGTAGATGCATTTCTGGAACTCACTTGCTTTTTCTATGATTCAGAGGATGTTGACAATTTGATCTCTGGTTCCTCTGCCTTTTCTAAATCTAGCTTGAACATCTGAAGTTCAAGGTTCACGTACTCTTGAAGCCTGGCTTGGAAAATTTTGAGCATTACTTTGCTAGCATGTGAGATGTGTGCCATTATGTGGTAGTTTGAACATTCTTTGGCATTGCCTTTCTTTGGGATTGGAAGGAAAACTGACCTTTTCCAGTCCTGTGGCCACTGATGAGTTTTCCAGACTTGCTGGCATATTGAGTGCAGCACTTTCACAGCATCATCTTTCAGGATTTGAAATAGCTCAACTGCAATTCCATCACCTCCACTAGCTTTGCTCATAGTGATGCTTCTTAAGGCCTACTTGACTTCGCATTCCAGAATGTTTGGCTCTAGGTGAGTGATCACACCATCCTGGTTATCTGGGTCATAAAGATCTTTTTTGTAGAGTTCTGTGTATTCTTGCCACCTCATCTTAATATCTTCTGCTTCTGTTATGTCCATACCATTTCATCCTTTATGGTGTCCATCTTTGCATGAAATGTTCCCATGGTATCTCTAATTTTCTTCAAGAGATCTCATTCTATTGTTTCCTCTATTTCTCTGCATTCACCACTGAAAAAGGCTTTCTTATCTCTCTTTGCTATTCTTTGGAACTCTGCATTCAAATGGGTATATCTTTCCATTTCTCTTTGCCTTTTGCTTCTCTTCTTTCCTTAGCTATTTGGAAGACCTCCTCAGACACCATTTTGCCTCTTGCTTTTCTTTTTCTTGGGGATGGTCCTGAGAACTGCCTCTTGTACAATGTCATGAATCTCCATCCATAGTTCTTCAGGCACTCTGTTTATCAGATCTAATCCCTTGAATCTATTTGTCACTTCCACTGTCTAATCATAAAAGTAAATACTACATGAAACTAATTTCAGAGCAGGAGAACTAATTTCACAACAGAACACTTTACCTTAGTATTAAAATCTAAGACATCATCGTTTCATGTAGGCCTTAAATCAATGCCATATTTGTTGGGAAACCTTTAAAGCAAAAACATACAATAAAAATAAGTGATCTCATGTCCTTGAACAAAAGGAAAAAAAAAGTGAAAGTTTGTCTATATACTAAATGAACTTTCTTGACATGAATAAAATTTGGCCTGTTTTAAAACAGCTTTTTTTAAAAAAAAATTTAAAGATTTCTTGATGTGGATCACTTTTAAAGTCTTTACTGAATTAGTTCCAATGATGCTTCTATTTTATTTTTTGGCTGTCTGACCCCAGGTCATGTGAAATCTTAGCTTCTCTGACCGATTATCAAACCCACACTGACTATATTGGAAGATGTCTTACTAACCATCTTAACCATTGCACCCCCAGGGAAGTCTCCAAAAAAGTTTTTTGTTACCTATTTCTGCATCCATCTCTCCCAACCTATGAAATATCTAGTTAACACGCATTCTTAGTTTCCATAACAGAGAGTGACAGCCAATGTATCGGCAGAGCCTAGAAATTATTTGTTTTCACTAAAAGTTCTAATAGCTCAACTGAAAATCCAATTGATGGATTGCAATAATTCTTGTTTGCCCAAGAATAAACCTGATGACTTAAAACAAAGAGGAAGAATAGGCTTTTCCTTCTCCATTGTCTGTTCAAGGTTCAGAGACAAATCTGAGTCCATCCAAAATGGGAGTCTTGGTCTGTCAGCAGGGATAGCACTTACTGAGATGGCACCACTTTTCTCCTTTACTCTATGGGAGTACAGGGAGTTTCCCCACCATGTCGAAACTTAAAATGTACTCAAGTCAAAGAACTAATTTATATCTTTAACTTATATGCTACATGGGTACTTCTCAGTCTCTGCTGAGGGCAATGGGAATGGACCTGAGAGCCAGGAAGGCCAATTGTCAAACCTCCTAAAACCACAGTTGCATAATTAAGTAAAAGTAGGACACAGCTACTTTACAAAGCTGCTATGATGACTCTATGAGGTCACAAATGTTAAGCACATAGTGCAGTGTCTAACCCAGAGTAGAACACTCAACAAACATTAGTTTCTCTTCTCCATGTTCCCTTAGTTAAACATATAATTTAAAACATCCATAAAATCCTACCTCCTTGAAGAGTCCTCTTCAGAACTCTCATCCACTATTAAAGAAAAAAGCAATATACATTTTAAATCAATGGAAGAAAAATACAGAATATTAAAACTTCAAGACTGAGGCTTTGTTTAAAAGTATTCCTTTCAAACCACACCCGGAGGCCACACTAGAGGAAGGGAACAGTGGTTGTACTATACACGTAGGCCGCTAATGCCTAAGAACCACTCCTCCCCTTTATAGTCATCAAATGCAAAACAAAATAACAAAGAAAAGAACTGCTCTTTACAATGACCATAATCCTAACCAAACTCCAGGAGACTGAGAGAAAATGATACTATACCATTAATACAATCAGTACTATAAGCTGACAATAGCACACTTAAACAGCACAGTATTTCTGGATTTCTATTGCCTGGAGCGCTGAACAGAGACTATAGGTGTCTTGCTGGGACACGACAACTTCTCTGGCTCTTCAGTTCACAATGAAAACGCCCTATCACAGGGAAGCTTGGTCAAAGGCACTGAACCTCAGAGCAAGGTAAAACATTGGAAACAAAAGTCTTCTCTTCCTGGCCCTCTTTCCAAAGGCAAGAGAAGCATGAAAGACGTAGTGATTCCAGGTTTAGAAAGGATAATCTCTAGAAAGGCAGGTAGGGGAGGGGAAATGGGTAAAGGGGCTCAACTCAGTGGTGAGAATGGGGAATAGACTTGTAGTGGTGAGCTTCTGTAGGGTACACAGAAGCTGAACTTTTTTAAAAAATTCTCTCTCTAACTATACATATATAGATATGGAACTTCTTTAAAAAAGTTCAGCTTCTGTGCATATATATATACTAACATGTTTAAAAAGAATCTCTTGAGACTATCTCCTTCCATTGCTCAAGAGTATCTGGACCACACAGAGCAGGATGGTCCAAAGAGTGGTGTGTACTAGTGAGGGATATCATTATATCAATCCTTCCCATTATATGGCTAATGTTTATAGAAATCATGCTTTTTCAGCTTGGAAGCCATACATCATCACATCCTAAGCTGATGAACAAGGGGAGGGAGGGAAGGATGGAGGGAGCCACAGAGTCTGGTGCTGTTGGACAACATTTCCCAGGGGTCGTCATGATCTGATGCTGGAGGGATGACTCACATGCAGTGACTACACGGGGAGAGGAGCACTGCAAGCTTGAGCAAGGAGAGCAGGGGCAGTTATTTTTCAATGTTTGCACCCTGTGACATCAGAACAATGCTTAGTATATAAAAGACACTTGAAAGTTATCTGTTTAGTGAACAAATGAACAAACAAATAAGCATGTTTTTTTGAAAATTTTCTTTAGAAAAATACAGAAATTAACCAGAGATAACTCTATTCTGAGAGTATTTAAGACCAAGACACTGTCATCTCTGTATCTCCTCTGACTAGTGTAATAAACCAACCTACAGTTTTTGTTGTTCAGTCACCAAATCGTGTCTGACTCTTGTGACCGCATGGACTACAGCTCACCAGGCCCTTCTGTCCATGGGATTTCCCAGGCAAGAGTACTGGAGTGGGTTGCCATTTTCTTCTCCAGGGGATCTTCCCAACACAGGGATCAAACTGTATCCCCTGCATTGGCGGGTGGATTCTTTACTAATAAGCCACCTGAGTCAGACACGACTGAGTGACTTCACTTTCACTTCACTCAATTAAAGGAATCATTGGATACCCTGTACAATGTGCTAGATGCTACATCCAGTGGACCTAATGCTGTTTTTGTGAATGCAAAGTATTTTTGTGCTTTTATTAGAACCTGCAGAGTCCCAAGTTGTTCTATTTGAATATCTATTATCATAATCTTTTAACTGATGGCAAGAGAACATCTTGTTCTTACAAAACTACACTCTCATGACAATTGTCCAACACACAAAAGAAAATATCTGATCCTAATGAAGTCCACCTCTCTCATTCTCTCTGGATCTGTAAGGAATGAAGTAGGTAATCTAGACCTGCTTGGTACAAGAGGCAAAATAACTTGTTCTCAACCAGGCATTGCTTTTCTGCCTTCTGTACAATTGGTAGGTATCTTTCAGAAATAATCTCTCACTACTATGCTGCACACTGGCTCAGCTTTGCAGTTATTGTTTATCATTTCTTATCTTACCAGGAAGGGATTATTCAAGTTCCCAGTTTTAATGATGGTAACTATTTTAGTGAGACTAATCACTACACAGTAACTACTAACTATTCATTCACTAAATGCAAACCATTTCTAAAAATGAAAGCTCACTTTCATAAGATGTCCAATCTGCTATGCTATGACTATAGATGAAATATACATCATAATCACTTAAAAATTTTTTTCTGATTTACACAAAGATCTAAGGACTTTAGGGGCCATACTAAAGAGATGGATTTCTTTTCAGGCAATACTGTCTTTGATGTTAAATCGCCTACAATTAACTTCTTAAAGAATTCTGAATACTAGAGTATAAAGAAATTAATTTAAAAATAAAATTCACATGCAATTTACACTAATTTTTTCACAGTTCTTTCATTATTGAAACTTCCTCATTTCTACTTTATCTATGGTAGAATCACTGAGAGTAATTTGGTGTCAGATGACGTATCTGGGTTGCTTTTTTCAGAAGTTTTAGATCTCTTTTCTTTATATTCAGAAATCAGTTGGTGAAAGCTATGTATTAAAAATACTATAAATAATATTTTAACACTGATATGAAAAACAACTACCAAATTCTTAGATCATTTCAGGCAATACCAGAGATAATATCAAAACTTCAATTGTTGCATACTTTTCAAGTTTCTAAGTTCTATAAACTTTTATTTAGCATGTAGTAAAGGAAAAAGTAAAGGTATATTTTTACCCTGCTTATTTAACTTATATGCAGAGTACATCATGAGAAACACTGGGCTGGATGAAGCACAATCTGGAATCAAGATTGCCAGGAGAAATATCAATAACCTCAGATATGCAGATAACACCACCTAACGGCAGAAAGAACTAAAAAGCCTCTTGGTGAAAGTGAAAGAAGAGAGTGAAAAAGTTGGCTTAAAGCTCAACATTCAGAAAACTAAGATTATGGCATCCGGTCCCATCACTTCATGGCAAATAGATGGGGAAACAGTGACTGACTTTGTTTTTTTGGGGGCTCCAAAATCACTGCAGATGGTGACTGCAGCCAAGAAATTAAAAGACGCTTACTCCTTGGAAAGAAAGTTAGACCAACTTAGCATATTCAAAAGCAGAGACATTACTTTCTCCACAAAGGTCTGTCTAGTCAAGATTATGGTTTTTCCAGTAGTCATGTATGGATGTGAGAGTTGGACTATAAAGAAAGCTGAGCACAGAAGAATTGATGCTTCTGGACTGTGGTCTTGGAAAAGACTCTTGAGAGTCCCTTGGACTGCAAGGAGATCCAACCAGTCCATCCTAAAGGAAATCAGTCCTGGGTGTTCATTGGAAGGACTGATGTTAAAGCTGAAACTCCAATATTTTGGCCAACTGATGCGAAGAGCAGACTCATTTGAAAAGACCTTGATGCTGGGAAAGATTGAAGGCAGGAGGAGAAGGGGATGACAGGAGATGAGATGGTTGGATGGCATCACCGACTCAGTGGACATGATTTTGGGTAAACTCTGGGAGTTGGTGATGGACCGGGAGGCCTGGCATGCTGCGGTTCATGGGGTCCCAAAGAGTTGAACGCGACTGAGCGACTGAACTGAAAGGAAAGGAGATAGAAAAGGAAGATGAAGTAATCATGAACTCAGGGCCATACAGCTCCAGTAATTAACTAGATTTAGCTTGGCATATGAAAAATCTCTCGAGCTTGCAAATCCTAGTTCTATAACCAACTGCTCTTTGTTCCTGGAGGAGTTGTTTTTCTTCAGTTCAAAGTCTTCCTCTACACAACTGGGATATTACTACCTTATTTCACAAGAGGGTTAACAGGATGTAACGAGATAATATGCCCCCAAAATGCTTGCAGAAACAGTCAAAAAGTGGAATAATTTCATCTTCAACTTTATTGCTGTAACTACTTTGGAATTCCAAGTAAATCCCAATGTGTGCCTTTTCATATGTTTAACATTCAAGTGTTGCATGAAACTGTTGGTGATTAGCTGTTCTTTGTGGTTTGTAATGTAGGGAATCTCAGCTTTTAGATAATGTGTACCTAAATTTATTTATAACATAGGCATTCACTACATTAGAGAACATAATGATCCCCCATTATTGCAGATAATTACACCAAGAGCAGAAAACTAATCACAATCAAGACCTGCCCTGGACCACTACTCTTCCTTCTCTACCTACTCAAACTCTGAACCAGCAGATCTTTCTGACAATGATTTTTAATCTCTATGTTCCTCTCCAATTCACTTGGAAGACATATCCCTACTCTTACAGTGGGTACTGGCAAGCTCTAGACAGGGCTTACCTCTCTGAATTCCAACTATCTTACTTGAGATTTAGGGATTTCTGCTGAATGGGTTCCTTATGGGGCAGATTCTGAAAACATTTAAGGTGGAGGCAGACAGAAATCCTTTGGAAGATTTTCATTATTACAGGAAACAGATCCCTTGAGGGGCCAAGCATAATTAGGGAATCTCAGGCAAGCTGGCACCCACTACTCTGGGAAGGATGACAGGGAACCTGTGACCTAAGAAAAGGTGCCCCTGCAGGAGAAAAAGCCGCCTTGAGGTTCAAGTCTAGATACAAAGGGGAAGGGGGAGTCTACTCAATCTCTGCAGGAGCACTTGACCCTCTCTGACAGCCTAAAATGGTCCCCACTGACATCTGCTAGCGGAAAAGATAAATAAGAGCCTCAAGGGCACCTCATCGGGAAGATCTAGGCTTCCACGTGGGCTCCACATAAGGTCTCTGAGTGAAGGGGGAAGCTAGGCGGCCCAGCTGCCCAAACTGGGTGCTGGTGCTTTGTTTGCAATAGTGACTGAGTGACAAGCATATATATGAGAACAAAGGAGCTCTCACTCTGAAGTTGACGTGTGCATCACCGTAAAGGCTGGGGAACCTGGACCCAGAGGGGTGGCCTGGGAGCAAAGGTCAATCGTGAGCCCACTGCAGGATGAGTTTCTTTTTTTCCTTTTAAAATGATTTTATTAAAGGTCTTTATAGAGCCACATCCAGACTCCAGATCCAGCTGCCAAGCAGACCCTGTCAAGACCAGCTGTAGCAGCAGTGCTGCAGCAGTAGAATAAATGCAAGCAACAGAATGATGAGAAGGAACTATTTTCTCCCCTCCAAATGACTAGTGGAAGAGGACTGTCTCTTTGACCTTAGGGAATCCTCCAGGTTCTTGGAAAATTCAAGCAGAAGCATATAGAAAGGCAAGTCCTTAAGGGAAAACAGGATTTGCTGCTAAACTAAGTATTTCAAGACCCAAAGAACTAGTTAGAAATATCACAACTGTGACACTGTTCATACGCCATACCAAGAGGTCACACTCAGAATGAAATGGCTAATGTCAAGCTTTCTAAGGATTAAGGTCTACATGTCCTGAGATAAAGCACCCGAAGCCCACAGCCAAGAGTAACTAATTGGCCTTTGCTTGGCTTTCAGCTCTGGAGGGGGAACATCTCACCACCATTCTCCAAACTGCCTGCACCAAACTGGAACTCTCACTGGTCATGTAGCAAGTAACAGTTAAAATTATTTTTGGCTGCAGTTTAGTGAGAACTAGCATTTTAATGTGAAAACTTACATATTAAAGCCACCAATAACAGCATATTCTTCTACAGTCCATCCAAAAACATGATGTCAGCACCTTGCTGAAGGAGAAGTCTGACGACATTTGCTGATTCATACTTGACAGCAAGCATGAGGGCTGTTCTAAAACAACAGAGAGATGACTTCAGCCTCAGAAAGTTGAGTTGACTTCCTTAAACAGTTAATTTGATATGCTTTACCAAGTGAACACCTTGCCCTTTCATGAAGAACTGACCATTTACAGGTTCAAGTGTTCATCTTTGCAAATTACCTCCAAGGCTAAAATGAAGGGATGGAAAAGAAGCCTCCTGTCCCACTGGGATGCCAGGTAGGAGCACTTACTATTTCAAAAGTCCCTGATGGGGACTTCCCTGGTGGGCCAGTGGATAAGACTCCAGGCTCCCAATGCGGGGGGCCTAGGTTCCATCCCTGGTCAGGGAACTTGACCCCATATGCTGCAACTAAGAGTTCCCACAACTAGGACCCCACGCAGCAAAATAAATAAATGTTTTTTAAAAATAATAATAAAGTCCTTGATGGACAAGAAATGATACTGAGGTCACTTATCTGAGGCAGAGACTATTTAAGGGATAAATTCCCCATTTCCTCCTTAGTCTGATATATTCAGCTTCAAAGTCAGCTAGAGGTTGGATTAAGGAAAGGCTACTTGCAGGTTTAAATCAAAAATATTGATAATAATGGGAATAAACATAGTCATGGTGGCAGTTAATGATGTGGACAAGCATGTGATAGGCATTAAAAATGAAATACTATATATGAAATCTTTCTTACACACAGGCACCTTTGAAAGATACATTACTATTTGCCTTTTTTATCAGGAAACTTATTTGCTGATGATAACCCTAATTGGTAGGAAACCTGGGAATTGAACCTAGCCTGAATCTAAAGCCCATCATTTTCATCTGTATCGTCCACCTCTGACTTGTCTTTGTTAAAGGAACTGTTTATCCAATCAAAGCTACCTTTCTTCCTTCTACCTGCATTAAAAATGAAAATATCAAAATGTACTAAAATGAGAAAGGATAAAAACTGATGAGCCCACAGGATCTGGTGACAGTGAGTAATAATTACCTTTTTGTGGCTGTTGTTATTTAGTCGCTATGTTGTATCTGACTCTTTTGCAACCTAGTAACATCAGCATTCTTCAAACAAAGTAATTTAAAATAAAGAATTATCCAAAAGGCAAAATCAAGTCTTTTAGGTTTACTATGCATCTTATAAAAATATATACATATAAAGTAGAGGTTAAAGAATTCTTTTAAAAGAATTAAGAAACTCAATATTGTCATGAAGTAAACTAAAAAGCAAAATCCATATGTCACAAAGCTAATAAAACTAATTTGAAATCCCTCAGCTATTACAAGATGAACCAACCAAACAAAAAGAGGGTGCATATGACATGAGTCAATATTATGAAGGAATATGAATCCTGCTATACATTCCTGCTATATACTGTTCATAATTCCTAGTCAGAATAATTGATTTTCTACCTAAGTGATGATGTGCTGATCACAAATGAACCCTCTTATTCATTTAACCTTGATATTACAATCCTAGAACAGCACTAAGGGTTTTAAAAAGAAAAAGAACAACAGTACCTTTTCATCTTATCAACCGCATGTATATTTGTTTCTTTCTTTACTAAAAACTCCACCATTTGCCCTCTCCTTTCACGTATCACAAGTAACAGTGGTGTCAGGTCATCCTGTAAAACAGGGAAAACCATTTCTAATGTGCCAGTTAACCTATTTCTAAACTGAAATTAAAATCGTGCAATAGATTCTCTGAACTTAAGAATAAAAGTCAGAAAGTAAATGAAAGAGAGCCCCCTCCTCACTGCCTTGTGCACCTTCTTTCTCTTTAATATGTTCCTCCTCTGGGCCTTCCCTGGTGGTCCAGTGGCTAAGTGTCAAGCTCCCAATGCAGGGGGTGCAGGTATCATTTAGCTACTGTATCAACTGCATATTTTAGGGACAATGCTGAGGCAGAAATATATAATACTATCTGTAGCATGCATAACCTCTCCAAGGATGACCATGAGTAAACTCAAAAGGTTTACAGACATTCCAGTGGGAATATTACTCTCTACATGAACATGCAAAGAGAGAATTTTTTTTCTTTCTTTTTTTTTTTTTTTTCAAAAAATCAACTGTAGGAACCCTGTTTTACTGCTTTCTCAGAAATGTCTCCTGGAATTGAATCTTACTCATTCTCTCTTCCTTGCTTGCTCTTTCCACTGCCCTTCCTTAAGTTAGACGTTCTGGCTGAGAGGTCAGCATTAGCTAGATGCTAACTGCATGCAGAATGAGTGCCCTCCCCACCTTATCTTCAAAGACCCTTCTTGATGACTCTCATGTGATTACCTCCAGACGGCCAGGAGGAAGCTTCCAAAATCCTAAAGTTCTGGTGTCTGTCTTGCTTTACTGCTCTTAGTTAAAGACTGCAGCATAAAATTACCAATAAATACATGCTCAACATTTTCTTGGGGAGTTGCTCTTCCACCAGCTCTCCCTGCACTGTCTCTTATAATCTTGTGTGTTTGTGAGAGTTATTCAGTGCAAAACTGCCACAACCAACTTAACAATTCTAATTTGAAAAATTCAATCCCTTTCTTAAGAGATTTTTTTAAGATATGAAATCAATTATAGATTAATTAAACTGTCTTTAAAAACCTTCAAATATTTATCAAAATAAACTATCAATCAAAAATTGGAAACTCAAATGCTTATGGATGGAAAGCTGATGACCTAAGTAAGTGAAAAAGCCAGGTGAGACCGGTAACCCCAGAAACACATGTCCCACACAGAAGGGGTGGCCTCTGCGTGTAGACCAAACAGTAGGAAGGGCCCAAGGGGGTCTAGATTTGGTCCTTGGAGAAGCCTGAAATTCTGCATGAGCCTCCTAAATTTGAAATGTTGACTCAGTTTGTGGAGGTAAACTAAACATATCCAAGGGCCATGTTTGATTTACGGCCCACTTTTGGTTTTATGTTTGCTGTTTCCAAACAGGTGGGTATAAAGCAAATATTGGTATGTGAAGCTTTTCCTTTCTTTAGTATCATATGTTTCACAAAAAGTGTGGGTCCCAATATGTAATAAATATGGCTATTAAGACTCATAATTCAAGTAAACATAAATTCTTTTAAAAAGACTCATAATTCACAGTCAAGAATGTTTCCACTGCCTGTTGAAACTACAGTCTATCTCTAGAATTCTTCTAGATTGTTAATAAAAGGGATCATGAGTTACCAAGCCTGCTGAAAATAAATGCTTAAAACAATTCTCCTCTGTACTGTTACTAACTTCACGGGTTTTAAAGCTCTCATCTGCTTATGCCAGGGATCAGCAACTCTAACAGACAAACTGCAAGAGTCTGTCCTGCAGCTGACACTAAAAAAAGCTCATGAGTTACTATTACTTCAATCAGGAAAGGCCTGTTAGTAACAAACATCTGTTGACCTAATGACTTGAACAATAAGTGAAGGTGCAAAGTCCTTAAAGGGTCAGACTCTATAGACAAAGTGACTTCACCATGAGCAAATCGCTAAAGACTCTTGGAGTGTCACTGACTGATGAGTGATTGGAAGGAAAAGGAGTTATTGTTCAAGCCCATAGATATTGCCAAAGATACTCCTTTTAATGTCTCAAACACAGGGGCAGAGAAAAAGTCAGGCTAATATTGTTGGAAAGGAGGGAGCTGATGTAAGTAGCTAGCATTGATCAAACTCCAACACTTCAGGAGACTACTTTCTTTTGTGAAGGGTGCATTTAGAAATTACATGTATTCACTCCATAGTTATTCATCAAGGATTGGATCAGAATCTCAAGGGAATAGTTCTAAATACACACGCCCAAGCATTCCTCAATTTACTCAGTCAAAATTTACAGCAAACAGCCTAGGCTAATACATTTTAAAAATAAGTTTTCCCAAATAACTGTGGTTCACCAGCAGAATATAGCTGAGAATTAGTGCAGCAACCACTCCAGTATCATCTCTTACTCACACGGCCAATTCCTTCTCTTACATGACGGTTAGAATGAAAAAGAAAAGTGTAAGAGGCAAGAGTCATCAAAACTGCAGTTTTTTAAATTTTCCTGGGTAAACAGTGGTAGAACAGGGACTAGCAAAACCAAAAGGCAACCTGATCTCATTATTTATAAACCCCTTACTTCTTTCCTATCAAGACATTCTAGATGGGAGAGCAGAGTCTAGACTCTTATCTAAGTGGATGGTTCTGCCAGAATAGGGTAATATCAGGTAGTTATTTGCTCTTCAGTAAAGTAGCTCAGTCGTGCCCTACTCTTAGCAACCCCATGGACTGCAGCCTACCAGTTTCCTTTGTCCATGGGATTTTCCAGGCAAGAGTACTGGAGTGGGTCGCCATTGCCTTTTCCAGCTCTTCTCTCTTAATTCCCACTTAATCACCACCTGTTCACTGTCAGTCTGTTTGTATCAGAGTCTTCGTAAAACTGGCACCTAGGCAAGTTTACAATTCACTCACACTCTTTTTCAAAATAACAACTATTTTCCCTGAAAACAGAAAAGTGTATAAGAAATATATAAACTGAAGGGAATAAAAAGCACAAAACAAAATCTCGGGACTTCCATGGTGGTCCCATGGCTGGGTCTCAATGCTCCCAGGAAAGAGGGCCTGGCTTCGACCCGTGGTCAGGAAACTAGATCCTACATGCTGAAACTAAGCCCAGCTCAGCCAAATAAATAAATATTAAATAAATAAATCCTCTTCTTGGCATTTCCCAACTGCAAAAATTCCAGCTTGGCTTGCACTTTTCACTTGCTTGTTCCTTTTCCTTTCCTTTTACCCTCTTAAGACTTGGGCAATGAGAGAGAAACTGTGTTTATATAAACCATTTTTCATAAAATGGGAATTTGTGAACAGCAGCAAGATTTCTAATATGTTGTAAAATGCTTTCATTATGTTTGAATTTCAAGACAAAGTCTACTGAGGCAAATTTTGCTTTACTGTGTTATTTTAGACTAATAACCAAAAAAAAAAAAAAAAAAACCACATGCACGCACACACACTTAAGTGGAGGAAAATATTTGGAAAATGTTTTACCTTTAACAAATGCAGTGTTATCACAAATACCAGTCATAAACACATAAAGGAATGCTTTATTCTCTAATGCTTGAGAAATATCATGATTTAAAGTGAAATCATAGACAATTTGGTTCCTTCAAAATACTTTGACACAGGGAAGGCTGGAGCTCCCAAAGATGAAAAACTGAGCCCACCTGTGAGAGTGGAGGGAGTTCCTGGTGGGGCTGCAGCTGCAGGATGTCACATGTGTCCTGGAGAAAGCAAGAGAGGCGGCTTCGCCACCACCAGCTCCACATGTACAGCTGCAACCCCACTGAGCAGCTCCCCGGGGCTGAGCATGGGAGACCCCAAGGTGTACATCGTGAACCAAGCGGTCACTAGCACAAGTGAACACCCTTGCTGGGTGTCAAACATGACCTGATCCTCTTGGCTGGATCTCAGAACCAGGGTCCTGGAGGGCTCAGGGCTCTAGGCCTGCTGCCTCCCAGGCCCACTTACACTCACCTGGCTCCCCCTCATGGGCACTGGGTCTCCTTCCTCCTCCCACCCACCCTCAGGGGCACCCATTCCCTGAGCCCCTGGAAGCAGCCACTCCTCACATCACTTCCCCCAGGCCTTCATCATTTGTGGGCTCTGAGCCTACCACCCACTCTCTGGCACGTTCTGATGGGAAATCTTCCTTCTGGGGTAGACGGCTGGCTAGGAGACAGAGCTTTGCCCTCTCTGTGGGCTCCAACATTTTTACCCACCCCTGCAGTGGCTTTGGAGTTGTTTCCATGGTAACAGGGCTTGATGGACACTATTCAGTTTACCTGTCTACATAGTTAGAAATAAAACACTTCTAGTTTAAAAAAAAAATGCTTTGCAAATATTTTGTAAATAAAGTTAGTTGAGATATACCTTGTTCCTGGCTTCTATATGGGCATTGCAGGGAAGCAGCTTTGCTGCGAGTGATATATTCTGGCAAAAGACAGCATAGTGGAGAGTGGTGTTCCCACTGACATCCATGACATTTGGGTCAGCACCATGCTCCAGCAGAAGAGTCGCACACTCCTCTTCTTGGCATTCTATGGCCTGTAAGTGTTGCACCAAGAAACAGAATGTAAATTCTAGGAATTCAAAGTAAATGGTCCACAAGCTTCACTGGTTTGCTATATCTAAATGAGATGCATTCACTTTAGTCTCAGTAGTTAAATCACATCCACCTCATGTGGACACGGTTCGCTGCCCCATACCTTCATCAGCACTGTCCTGTTTTCATTGTCACAGAGGTTAAGCAGGCATTGTCTTTCCAGGAGCAGAGTTACCACCGCTGAATGGCCATTGGCACAGGCCAAGTGGAGGGCAGTCCTATGAAAGCAAGAGGAGTTTTCAGGAAACTGTAGTGTTCCTGTTTCAAAACAAACAATTGTTCTTGTAATTGAAAACATTCAATAGCATGCTATTCTTATCGCTCTAAAACAAATATTTCATTTCCTTCTGGAGAAAGAACATTATATATTAGCTTTAGCTCCTCTTAACACAGTAATGAAAGAACAATTTACTTGAATTGAATGACCATTACCTTGAGATTCAGCTCAACTTGGGTTTGAATTTAACTTTCACTCTGTCACTTAGCTGTCGCTCAGCCTCTCTGTGCCTCAATTTCCTCAACAACAAAATGGAGAGAGAGAAATAGTTCTCTCACAGGATAGCACTGCGATGCTTCACTGAGATCCATGCAAAGAGCTTAGAACCATTCCTGGCACAAGTAACAGCTCAGTAACTGTTAGATAATATAATCATACTTATTATTATTACTACTATTTTACAAGGACAACATCTCAATGAAGTCAAAGGACATCATACCTCCTTTGCAGATACATTTTGAGGATTAGAGACAACAATGTACTTCAATGATTATAATATGTTCATTTTCTGACATTTTAATGTCTCTGACATTGGAACAAAATGTATAATTCACAATGTCTGTACAACTATAATTGGTAGCATTTTTGTTTGCTCATTTCTCATTTTTCCTGTTGATCTAATTACCATAAGGTCTTTTTGTCTAAGGCTTCTTCTTTTTAATTAAAATATAGATGATGCATATTACATATTATTATATATTACAGGTACACAACATAGTGATTCACAATTTTTATAGGTCATACTCCATTTAAAGTTATTATATGACATTTGCTATATGCCCCATGTTGTGCAATATATCCCAGTAGCTGGCAGGATTTTAGTTCCCCCACCAGGTATCGAACCCTGGACCCACAGCAGTGGGTCTTAACCACTGGACGACCAAGGAACTCCCTAGATTCCCTTGACTTCTGAAAAGGCTGATAGTTGTCAGAAAATATCAATCCTCAAAAAAAATTCTTAAAAAACAATTGAAAGTGAGAAATCATTTTTATCTGTGCCACATTCCTATTAGTGCCAAAAAGACAAGCCCTGTCTGCTAATCCGACTTGCCTATAGACAGCTTGATCTACAGAGAGTTTTAAATTGTTTGTGTTGTTAAAATGTTAAATCAACATCCAGATTTCTTTTCTTTTGTTTCTTTGTGTGTGTGTGCCAAAATCCAGGAAACTCCAGAATTCTTACTTTTGAAATCATTCTCAGAAAGGTCTTTGGGGTGGGAGGGAGGCTCACAAGGAAGGGGATATATGTATACTTGCAACTGATTTATGATGTTATACAGCAGAACACAACACACCATTGTAAAGCAATTATTCTCCAATTTAAAAAAATTAAGGTTAAGAAACAGTAGAAATAGAAAAAACAGAAGGTGTCTGTCAGCGGATAAAAAATGTATAAATAGGAATCTGAGTTTTATTCTGGTACTTTTCTCACTGTGCATATTTGAAATATTTGATACATACTCTACCTGAAACTTTTTGGTGAGATAAAAATTGAGTTACTTTTCTCTTTTACCAGGTTATTTCTCCACCATCTACACACAGTTTATCATTTCTCACAGAAAAGGTCATCATTTTCAAGTTCTAAAGTTTTACATACATTTGGGTGTTTGGGCATTCTGTTCCATTCATTTATCTATCTTTTCAGTCGTTAGTGAATGAACACTTTGTAGGCACTTATAGCACATTTTGATATCTAGAAGGGCAAATCTTCCTCTACTATACAAAACGTTTAATTCCATCACAACAATTAAAGACAGCATATGTAACCCAAAATCTTTAAAACCATGAAATATTGATTTGCTTTTAATATAGAAAGACCATACATCCTAAGAAAATACCTTCCTATGCAAGAACACAGCCAGCTTCCAACTTCAAAGCTGTGTTCTAAGGTCCTTCATCAAAGAAGACATATACCTAAGTGTACACTGATATAAAATGGATATTGAATTGTATCTGAAGAATTTTTAATCCAGAAGTTGATTTGGCATGGGAATTATTTTGCTCACTATGCAGTTTTCTGTAATATATAACCTTATGGTATAAAAAATATATACATTAAAAATAAGATATTGACAACATCAGAAATCTCTCCACTGCCATGATCCACAATAGGTGACCCATGAAGAAGTGCTTTCATAAATCACATGAGAAAAAATGTGAGAGCCAGAAAGTTCAGAAGATTTCTTGAAGGCTATATAACTTGAGAGCTTTTACTCATAAGTACATCATGCTAACCCATGCAAATAAAAAGCAGGAGGAAGAAAGGAAAAACAGATGCTATTCATGTTTCATTTCATTTCTGTGATTACCAACATGCAGTTAAATGACTTCAAAACTATCAGTAAAGCTCTACAAGAGGAATTATAAGTGGGTCCAAAACCAGCTAAGGCTTTTTGCTGCCTATAAAGTCTGTGGGGTACTGGATCCCAGGAAGGTATCTAGGAGCCTTGGAGGGGAAACTCACAGGAGGGATCTCTGCCAGGCTCTTCCACCCCGCTTACCTCTTCATCTTGTCCCTGTCGTTCAGGCCATTTTTTCCAAACAACAGAACATGCTGCACTTTGGCTACGTTGCCCACAATGGCAGCTTTGTGGATCTTTCTGAGGTCTTTGTCTCGGATGTGGTACCTGGGCTGGAAGTTGATTCCATGACCACTGTCTCTCACCAGGTTGATGGAGGAGCCAAAGGGCGTCACACCCTTCTTACTCCCGAAGCCAAAAATCTTCTTCATCGCAGAGCCTATGGACTCTAAACACACCTCACCTCTCCCTCGTCTCTTCACAGTCCCCTAAACCCAACTCAAGCACTACAGGTAAGCCAGAGCCCTCCCGCCACAACCTCCCAGCTGGGAAGCTCAACGGTTTGGAATCTTTCATCCCAGAATGACCGTTGCTAAGGAACACCTCTAAACACATTGCCCATGTGCACAGAGGCCTGGTGTGCCAGCCCAGTGCTCATATGCAAGAACTGTAAGTTCATTTCCTGAAAGAAACAAACAATATCAATAAACCCTTACCTAAACTAAGAAGGAAAGAGAGGAAACTGAAATACAGAAATGAAAGTGACATTATAACTGTATAACTGTCAAAATAACTATAGTATACAAAGCAATCTACAGATTCAGTGCAATTTCTATCAATTTACCAATGGCATTTTTCACACAACTAGAACAAAAAATTTTACACTGTGTATGGAAACAAAAGACCCCAAGTAGAAAAGCAGTCTTGAGAAAGAAAAGCAAGAGCCAAAAGAATCAGGTACCCTGACTGCAGACTACTCTGCAAGCTTCAGTAATCAAAACACAGTACTAGCACAAAAAAATATACTGAATGATCAATGGAACAAGACAGAAAGTCCAGAGAGAAGCCTATGTACCTGTGGTCAATTAATCTAGGATAAAGGAGGCAAGACTATATACAAAGGAGAAAACACAGGCCCTTCAATAAGTGGTGCTGAGAAAACTCAACAGCTACATGTATAAGAAGGAAATTAGAACACTCCCTAACATCATACACAAAAATAAACTCAAAATGGACTAAACATCTAAATATAAGACAGGTCCTGTAAAACTCAGAGTAGGATATAGGCAGAACACACTCTGACATAAATTACAGCAGGATTTTTTTTCAACCACCTCTTAGAGTAATGAAAATAAAAACAGAAATAAGCAAATGGGATCTAATTAAACTTAAAAGCTTTTCCACAGTGCAGGAAATCGTAAACAAGACAGACGACAACCCACAGACTAATTGCAAATGATGCAATTGACAAGGGATTAATCTCCAACATATTCAAACAGCTCAAAGAGCTCAATATCAAAAACCAAACAACCTGATCAAAAAATGAGTATAAGATCTAAATACACATTTCTGTAAGGAACACCTACAGATGACCAAAAAGCACACGAGGGATGCTCAGAAAGGAAGCTCCCCATCACTAATTATTATAGAAATGCAGAAATACTATAATAAGGTATCATTTCACACCGATCAGAATAGCCACCATCAAAAAATATACAAACAATAAATGCTAGAGAGAGTGTGGAGAAAAGGGAACCCTTCTACACTGCTTATGGAATGCAACTAGGTACACCCACTGTAGATATAAAGTTTTCTATAAAAACTAAATATAGAGTTGCCATATGATTCAGCAATCTCAGTCCTGGGCATATATCTGGAGAAAACAATAATTCAAAAAGGTACATGCACCCCAATGTTCACTGCAGAACTATTTACAATAGCCAAGACATTGAAGCAACCTAAGTGCCCATCAACAGAAAAATGGATAAAGAAGATGCGGTATACACACACACACACACACACACACAACGAACATGGAATATTACTAGGCCATAAAAAGAAATAATAATGCCATTAGAGGCAACACAGATGGATCTCAAAATTGCAATCCTAAGTGAAGTAACTCAGACAGAGAAAAACAAGTATCACATCACTTACATGTGGAATTTAATAAAAATAAGCTTATTTACACAACAGAAACCAACTCACAAGATCTCAAAATCAAATTATGGTTATGAAAGGGGAAACATGAGGGGAAGGACAAGTTAGGAGATTGATATTAACATATATACACTATTTTCTAGTAGTCATGTATGGATATGAGAGTTGTATAATAAAGAAGGCTGACTGAAAAAGAATTAATGCTTTTGAACTGTGGTGTTGGGAGTAGATTCTCGAGAGTCCTTGGATTGCAAGGAGATTAAACCAGTCAATCCTAAAGGAAATCAATCCTGAATACTCATTGGAAGGACTCATGTTGAGGCTGAAGCTCCAATACTTCAGCCACTTGATGTGAAGAGCTGACTCATCAGAAAAGACCCTTATGCTGGGAAAGATGGAAGGCAGGAGGAGAAAGGGGACAACAGAGGACAAGAGGGTTGGATAGCATCATCAACTCAATGGACATGAATTTGAGCTAACCCCACAAGATAGTGGAGGACAGAGGAGTCTGGCGGACTGCAGTCCATTGGTCGCAGAGTCGGACATGACTGAGTGACTAACACTTTCACTTTGAATATGGAAAACTTAACAGTGCTGGTTTTTAAATCGCTTAAGTTAGCTGCAGAGAAAATACATGGGGTACATAGATACTACTGTTTGCATCAAAAGTACCTAGATACTACTGTTTAAAAGTAGTATTAATACTAATTTAAAGTAGTATTTTTAAAATACCATACAAATTTTCATCATACACACAAAAATATTTTCCTTTAATAAAGATTTTCACATCATGTTTAATGAGAAACAACTAAAATGTCACGAAAATAGTCCAGAAGGGAAATTTTTACTATTTATCTTTCAGATCATTTTTCTTCAAAATCTGTACATATTCTTGTGATGTTTTCAAAAGCAGGTTCTGAAACAGATTTGACCCATCTGTAGCTCCTAGGGGAGACAATCGATAGGACTCAGATTTAAATTCAGCAGCAGCTGGAAAGAAAAAGGATTACATTCTTTATCTAAAATACTTGAGTTAACTCGGTTAAAAAAAAAAAAACCTGAGATATTTCTAAGTGCTCTGAAAAATGAAACATATCTATAAATGACAGAAAACAAAATACAAGATTACAATTATATAATCAGCCCATGGTCCCACATGTGGCTGAGTATTCTGGCTTTTCTCATTCTTCATTCATTTACTCAATAACTATCTGCTAAGGTGCTGTGATAAACACTGGAATTACAAGATGAAGATGACCCAGTCACCCTGAGAAATGATAATTCAATAAACTGTAAAAAGAGATGAGCAGACAATCTCCATACAGAGTCATAAATACTAAGACAGGTATACAAGATGGCACGAGGAACACTCAGAAGGGACAGCCGGCTTTGTGTCAATACTGCCAGCTTTTTGGTGGAGGTGCTATGGAAGTAGGTACCTGAAGGACAGGAAAAAGTACAAGAGTCAGAGGGGAGAAGCACGTACCAAGACCAGAGGTGAGGAAACGAATCTGTGGGATCCTATACAGTCTGGCTGGTTAGATGCACAGCTAAGGGGCAGAGTAAGGTGGTGAAGAGATAAGGCCAACTACTTTAGAAGGACCCAAATTGATGCAGGTGTTTGGAGCTTCTCCTGATGGCAAGAGATAAACTAGTGACAAAGTCAATGACACAGTAATTATAAAGTTACACACCAAGTGACAGCTACATAGACATGACTGCTTGACTGGGTGTTCTATCCTTAACCACTACCAGACACTTGAGACGTTGATGAACTCCACGCTTTCTGAGAATGGTGTCAGGGTGCAGATGGGCAGTTCCACAGCGATGGCAGTAGTAGAAAAAGTATACAGCCAGGAATAAATAGAAATACATAGAGTTTTTGAGATTTTTTTTTAAATTATGGAACATGATGAATAAATGAGGAAGAAGACTATTTTTCACTATGACTGCTCATGCTTTCACATTTTTCATTAGCTATGTATAAGAAGAAAACATTTAACATAGCATCTGTTATCCAAACAATGGAAAGAGATGCCATTTATTATTTACAGTGTATTTCATAAATTAATATCTAAATTTAATTCATACATTTTGGCAACATATCTTCTCTTAGTTCTCTAGTTATACTCCTGTCAAACTCCTGCCACATCTGAAATAAGTCAAATATTATTTATCTTTAAGTTAAGCAAGAGATATTATCATAGGAATGTTATATAGCTTACTAAATGTGACATTTAAATAATACTTTTAGAGACTAGACCTAATTTGAAGATTACTTAAGTAGAAAAATAATCACATAAATAAAACAAAATGCATTCCTACTTATTCTGCTTATAAATAACAGAGAACCTATATATGGAACGTTAATCTGGTAAAAAGTACAATAAATATCAGTCTATTGAGTACACATAATTTCAAAGAATTAGAGAATGACCCATGATCCTAGGAATGACCCACAAGATTACTATCTTTTCCCCCTAACAGCTCCTGCCCTAAATGCACATTTATTTTGATTTCTAGGTGAGGATCCTGTTCAAATGGAGGCAGTAGTTTTAGCTGAATGTTATTAAGGAGAACACATCTACAGTTTTCTTTAAACTTTTCCATTTAACAAAAACACAGGACCTCTGGCCACTCCTTTGGCTAAAAGGCTTTATACTTGTCTCCATTTTATATAATATGATTCCGCACAAAAGTTTGTGTTTTTTTTTTTTTTAAGAAAGGTTTTTACTTTGGGAAAAAAAAAACTTTTTTTAAGATATGAGAGTCATGATTTAGGCAAAGTTCATAATTCTACAAAAGAAGTAAGAAAGCCAATGACTTTCTTACTGAGTCCAGAGTCCTATGCCAGCTACTTCCTCAGATTAAGAAAAAAACACATAGATTTTTAACTATGATGCAGAGAAAATGAATGTGTAAAACCTTCTTACATAGTTCAATAATATTTGTGGCATGACATGACATAGTAGCTTTCTAACTCAATCATGTTTTAAAGGCAAGAACAAGAATAAATTATTGTCAAACTCCTATAAGTCGCAGTCAGGTGATACAGTTAATTTATAAAGCATAAATTAAAAAACAAAAAAACATGACAGGGAACTTGAAGGAGAGAAGTTTCAAAGTGAGGACTTGTACTCCTACCCTCCTTATGAGAGGTGAGGAGATTTACCTAACGGCTGAGTTTTGGGAGAGTGCTTGCTTGGTTCCAAATCTCTACTTTGAAAAGATGTATGCGCCTACAGCACCATGAACTTGGGTGTGCAATAGGCAGCCTGTGTCTGGGACGGGGGTCAAGCATTTGCTTCCTCCTCTTAGGCCTGTGTAGGCAAGTGTCTGACTTGGGATGAAGTGTTCAGAGGCCCGCTGTGACTGCACAGCTAAAGCATGTCCTCCAGGTTCACAGCTCTCAAGTACTAAGACCCAATGTAGATGCAGTGCGGTGAAAGAAACCTTAATTGCTCTCCTACGGTGGCAAGAAACCAAATGAGAAAACAAGTTGAGACTGCATTTAACAAGGGCTACTTTTCCATGCATCCCAAACATCAGGAAAACACCATTAAAACTATAAAACTGTGCACATTGACTGAAATGGATATTTTAATCACAATGATTGAACAGTGAAAACTGGTTGCAATTTCAAGACTCCCCATCACTGCTATCTTAGATACCATTTATCCAGGTGATGTCAAGATACAGATAAAGTGAGCTTCATTTATAATATTTAAATGTTTGAATTAACTACATATCTAGAAATATTCTACAAATGCTCAGCAAGATTCTTTTTAAATTTTAAATTAAAATGCTATAGGTAAAATAGCAATTAAAGGAAATGACCAAAATGTCATTTTTGTAAGAAATGACAAAATTTATGTAAGAAAATGACAAAAAAATGTTAAGCTAAAACTAGAAATTAATGTTTTAGTTTAGTATTATAAGTTTACTTAATTCATAAAAAAGATTTATCTAGGCTTCCTTTAAACAAAAAGCATCCATATGTGGTTAGTGTTTAGATGCCAGTGATTCACTTATGCTTAGAGATAGAAAAACTTCGTTGAGTACAGCAGAGCTTGGAAATGATTATGAACCATTGCCAACTGAAATCAATTAGAAATGAAGTGAAACATCTGAAAGAATACTTTTGGATACTAGGCAATAAGATTTCATTTCTAAAGTAGAATTTAAACACAGCTTTTCAAGAAATTTAATAATTTAGTAAGTATCTCTAAAAATCAAGAACTTTGGGACAAAAGAATCATAAAATTTCTGTCTCCTTTATTAGCACAGCTAATTATCACTTTTACTTAGTGTGCATTAAGTCAAATAAACAACTCAGAAGTTCACCAAATTAAAAGCAAGGATCATTCATATCAGAAATCTGAAACCCAGTGGAAAAAAGATAATAGAATTAACCTTGGTCAAGTAAGTCTCCATGCTGTTATTCAAAGGGCGTGGAATTGAGGTAGGAAACCCTATGTTTGCTCTTGGAGTAAGATTTCCATTGGGCTCTAAAGGATTATTGAAATTTCCGACACAAGAGGGCTCCAGGACTGGCCTCGTGCTAAGAGTGCTGAGTAAAGATTTGTTCTGCTCTTTCTCCACCTCAAGTTTGGTGCTGATCACTGCCAGCCTCTCATGAATCCTGGGGAAGATGGAAAACACCAGCTTAATGATTTGCATTTTTAAGGCTGCCATATAGTAAATGGAATTCTCAATAAACTGTTTGAACACTGAAAACACAGAGCAGACCTCCTGTAAAAAATGATAGTTGTAACCTTGCTCTAAAGAAGTAGACGTTTCTAGGGCTCCTCAAGTAACAAGTCACAATTGGGAGAGGAGAGAAAGGGCATCAGAGAGAAAGGGAGGTGGCCTCACAGTGAAACCTGCTGTCCTCTGGGACACACCTGCCTCCAGGAAACAGTTCAGGGATGAAGAAACACTGCATCCCACAAAGCCACTTTCAAGCATTTGCTTTCACCACCCTTCTATACAGGTTTCACTAATGACCTCAGAGAAATTAAGCTTTTGGCTCTGAGGAGTCATCTAGAGTCACAATCTAGAGAGGAGGACAAGAAAGTCAATGGGTGATTGAAAAGAGCTAAACCAGCCCCAGGAACAATTACAAGCATCCCATGCTTTTCCAAAGTTCACTTTATGTTACTTCACTTCTAGGAAAGGCCTACGTAAGCATCTCTTTTAGAAAAAAAAAATTTTTTTTTGAAGGGACTTTTTAATTTCATATAAAAAGGTTCAGTGTACGTTTTACAGTGAGAGGCATCACGCTCCCCAAGCAGGGAGATTGGCCCCACTGAGCTCCTTCCCTGGAAGCCACACCCCACATCTCAGTGTCAAGTCACCACAACCCTGAACCCTATCTGGGAACACCTGTGCTTCACTTGTGCATATTCAGTTTAGGCTTCAACTAGCAGAACGTGCCCTCAGGTACCTGCTTCTTTGCTGTATGCTGCTTTGGCTTATGAAAGGCTTCATAGGAGTGTTCTGCTTTCAGACAGTGGGCAAACCTGGACTAGGCACTGGAGGTGGGATCTGCCCTTTCCATCCTCAACACCCTGCCTCAGTCAGGTCACTATACTATTTCTAGCCACTCTGTGAACTATCCTACCTTTCACCCCTGTGGTAATTGCCCCCAGTTTCACAAGCATGCCTTTATACAGTGTGCTGCTGCTGCTAAGTCACTTCAGTCGTTTCTGATTCTGCGGTAAAACTTAAAAGGACACAGTATTGCTAGTTTGTCTTAGGGCGCCCTCTAGCAGTGACCATCTAGTTAGCTTTCACTTCCTACTAATCTCATGAACAGCGCTCTATAAAAATTAGGCTTTAGAGACAAATTGACGAACTAAATTTACCTTCTGTGATTTTATGTTTTGACTTACTTGTCTAGTTTACCTTCCAATCACTTTCTAACTTCTAGTTCTACTAGGCAGAGTTGCTTATATTTTTCCAACTCTGCTTTATGAGAATCCTCTTGCAAAGTATTCACCTTGGAGAGTTCAGATTCCAAGTCTTTAATTCTGAGTTCCATCTGACTTCTTATGGAAGCATTACCCTTCTCTTGTAACTGCTCTAAGTTCTCCTGAGATGCTGCTTGTATCTAAGGCAAATTTTAAAAGATAACATTTTTAAGATAATCATTAACCTGGAAAATGATATTTGCTCCCTTTAGTTTTGAGTCAGTGATTCAGAAAGCAATTTTAAAGGTTAAAAAAAAAGAGAGAGAGAGAGCAGAAGTTTACAATGTGAAGTGAATTATAAAATTAAAGTGGAATTATTGTTATAGTGGTGCTTATATAACCTGATAATTCAAAGAACAAGAGGATCAACTTAAAATTTCAAAAATTGAACAAGACAACTTAAAAATAATTCAAGAGGATGGTACCAGTTCTAAACCACAGTATTTTCTTTTCCTCCTAGTAGTCTTGTATTATACCAAATGGTCTTATAAATGAAAGGATTCTCTAGTGAGAATCATTCTGATAGGTCAATTTGGTAATAACTGTGATGGAAATGGAAATATTTAAAGGGAGAAACAAGTGGCCTCTTCTTTCCAGAAAACTACCAAACCAACTGCTCTAAGGGAAGTAGAGGAAACACATAAGCTGTTTAGATCCAAAACGTAATTTACAATGAGGTGAACTCAAGCACATGACAGATGAGCAAATTAACCTGCAAAATAGGTTGACTTCCTTTAATTTCTCTACGAGATCCTGTCTCACCCTTTCTTCAGTCTCCCATTTATACTGCTCTACTTGACTGCGTTCTATCATATTCATTTCTATATGACTTCTGAGGTTTACTGATTCTTGCTCCAACTTCTTTTTATTCTTCTCTAGTTTTTCACACTTCTTTTGCATTCCTTTCATAGATAATAACTCCTCTCGAAGAACTTGATTTTTTGCATCCAGGTGCAGACATTTTGAAGATGCGGTTTCCAGCTCTGCTGTAAGATCATCAATCTGCAAGAATAAAATAATACTGTTTGGTAATGAAGCAAGTGGACTGAGCACAGCCTAACTCAAACCGAGGATCAAATAGATACGATGGTATCTGTATCGTAGAATGTAGGACCAGGGATTACTCAGAGAATCAAGAAAGAAGTTCGAACCACCAAGAGTCACAAAACATATTCTTCACCATCATCATCTTTGTCACACAAAATTTGCACTTGATTTTACGCTCTTTTCTATTTTTTCTCCATAAAATGACTACAAGTAACCTCTTAGCAGAATGTCTATTACTCCTTCCCCTCATCTTAATGCCCCATGTGTTAAAGAAGTTTGAGGGATACTGCATTCAGTTATCTAGGGCTGAGTTAATAAACGCTTCCCAAAAGAAGATTGTGAAAATAAGACTCTCATTGATAAATCTTATAAATATGGATTCTAATCCCATAAGTCTTTTTCTGAACTGTGAATAGCTTTTGCTAATTTGAACTGTATTCCAAAGAAAAATGATTAAAAAGGTTAAAGAAATCCCATCTCCTAATAGCTTAGTGAGATGACCTATACATTTTTCTCAACAACAACAAAAAAAAGCCTCATTTTTGTAATCATTTGTTACTTTTCACAAAACAGACCATACCAAACAAAATAACAAACAAATTTTGCAGGGAATTTCAGTGACACCGAGTTGCAAAGAATTTTCCTTTAGACAGAATGATTACTCGGTAAGTCGAGGTGAGTGGAGGTGGTGGTATTGAAACTGTCTACAAATTCTTTGACACTTTTCTCTGAAATTCCCTCCCCTTAAATATGTGCTGGCCTCAGTAACTGATTTCTACTGGACAGAGTCTGGGGAAACTGACTTTTGCTCTGTGGGAAGCCCACCCGTAGCATTAGTCACTATGCTGCAAAGAAGCCCAGACCACATACTGAGCACCTTGTCAGTGCCCCCACTGAACCCCCCCCCCAACTAATGTCCCATCCAAAAGCCCGCTCCAACTGCCAGACATGTGCATGAACTAATCTTCAGATGACTCTGGTCCCCACCTTCACGACATCCTAGCTGATGCCGACTGGAAAAGAAACGTGCTGGCCTCACTCACTGAGCCTTGCCCCAACACAGATTTGTGAACAAAGTAAATGCTGCCTTGAACCACTAGGCTTTGACGTGGTTTATTATACAATTTGCTGGCAATAAATACCTGGCACAGATACTGTTATTAAAAATGTCATTCAGTTCAGTTCAGTTCAGTTGCTCAGTCATGTCCAACTCTTTGCGACCCCATGAACTGCAGCACCCCAGGCCTCCCTGTCCATCACCAACTCCTGGAGTTCACTCAAACTCACACCCATCGAGTCGGTGATGCCATCAAGCCATCTCATCCTCTGTCGTCCCCTTTTCCTCCCAGCATCAGAGACTTTTCCAATGAGTAAACTCTTCGTATGAGGTGGCCAAAGTACTGGAGTTTTAGCTATAGCATCATTTCTTCCAAAGAACACCCAGGGCTGATCTCCTTTAGGATGGACTGGTTGGATTTCCTTGTAGTCCAAGGGACTCTCAAGAGTCTTCTCCAACACCACAGTTCAAAAGCATCAATTCTTCGGCGCTCAGCTTTCTTCACAGAAAAGAACTAAAAGATGTGAGAATGCCTTTCAACCTGGAGGTAGGTGAGGTCTGAATGGATGCAGAGAAAGAAATGAAAACCCAAAGGGCTTCATGACATTGTAAACTGAATCCTGATGCCCCTTAAAGAGTCTGCTGGTGACAGCTTCTAGGCAAGAGAAGAAAATGACACTGAAACACAGTGGAAAGGAGACTCTTGCTACGAACCAGCTGAAAGTGACATCAATGAGAGGGAGAAGCTATCAAAAAAAGGGGAGGGGACTATTAAATATAAAGGAACCAGGCCCAGTTATATTTGGGTTCAATATCTGTTATCTCCTTTACAGCATCTCCACATGTCCAGTGGTCACATGATGCTAAAAGAGAGAAACAGCTTCTGGGCTAAGATCAAATCTAGGGTGCTGCCAGGAAAACATGATCTAAAGGTGAAGCCTGTAGACTGTAAAAGCCTTCATTAAGATCTTGAAAAGACTTAAGGTGGTGCCTCAAATTCCTTTAAAGATCTTAAGGGCATAAGAATTTTAAAGGCATCATCCTACAAAGCTTTACAAGAAGCCCAAGGTGCAGAGCTTCTCTCAAAAAAGATTTGTGAGGGTAGCCTCTCCAATGACGTGAAGCCCAATCCAATTCACAGGACACTAAAATCTTTAAAGGATAAACTTGGCAGCAAAAAACAGTGCTTGACCTAACAGAGACCAAGACATACAAATGAGACTAGGCCTTTGGGATTTTCTTAGAATTTCAATAAAGAGGAAGCTGGCTTGAGAAACATGACTCAGCTATAGACAGAGGTCATTTCTTTTGAAAAGGACAGCACACAGAGCTCAGAGGGTAGAGCAAAGGAGAAGCACTCCTATGGGCAGGACCAAGTCCTCATCAAAGAGCTGGCAGCACCAAACTGGACCTCAAGGTGCCATGGACTATGGTGCCTCCCGTTTCCCATTTCTGGACGGGAGAGTCTAGTCATTCAGCAGAATGGTGGGGGTGTGGGTGGCAGATAACTTGCCCCTTTAGTTCTCAAGTCTTAGTACTGAGAGGGTTGTGCTCACAGGGTCACAGTCTAGAAATCACACCCAGAAATCACATCCATCCCCATGTGCCATCTGTACCTGATGGAGATGGTAAGACGTCGACTTGAGCCTGGGCCTGACACTTAACAACTGAGACTTGTGAGGGAATGAGTAGGGAAAAGGGTATTTTTCATTGGAAGGAATATGAAAAAATTGTGGCCAGTGAGTAACTGTGCTAGTTTTTAAATGTACCCATTAGTTTTAAAGTCTTTATTCAGTAAAAAAGGTAGAATATAGGCCAAGTAAAACTGACTTGCTCCTATTGAACAGAAGATGATGAAAGCGATGCTATGTGAACTGCAAAGTGAGGTTAGACAAGGTGGCAGAGCTTCTGCCTGGCTCTCAACCTGGGAACCAGGCTCGATGTTGCGAGTAAGCCCAGGCTGCAAAGAGAACCTAGGTGTTCAGGGTAGGTGTTTCACTTGTCTGCCTTCACCAAAGTCCAGCCAACCACAGATACCAACTATCAAGCATGGGAATGAACACACCTTCACCTGATTCCAGCCCCCAGCCCTCGAGCTGACCTGCCAGAAGCCAAGAGGACGAGAAGCCAGCCGTCCTGGCCACCTTTTCCTAAGTGTAGATTTTGAACGAAACCAATGTTGTTTATTGAAGCCACTAAACTTAAAGCTGATTAGGAAAAAAACAGAAAAATGGATTTTTGAAAAAGAAAATAAAAGCATAACTTAAATGCAGGTAGAAACTGATCTCCTATAAAGTGGAATATAAAAGTGGGTGAAATTTTTAATGACAATGTTGATGAGAAGAAGCAAATAACTAGAAGAAAGACTTAAGAACTATTCAGGAAGAAGTTTCTTTCAAGGTGCCCTTCAATTACAATTTCTTACAAATGGGCAGGTGTGACTCTTTAGAATTTCTGCTCAAGTTTGAAAACAATGAAGACTAGTAAGCAATGAGACCTATGATTTGAACTATAAGAAATAACTAGAAATAGTTTAATTACCAAAATCAGACTTTTGACCTCATCTCAATTTACTGAAATTCTAAAAGAGATGGGTAGCTTTGAGCAGTTACTAATCTAGAACTCAATCTTCATTATCCTCTCCTCAGAGAAAGAAATAAAATATCACGAGATGCCACTTCATACTTGCTAGGATGGCTATACTCACAGAGATAGGTAATGACTAGTGTTGACAGGAATGTATAGAAATGGGAATGTTTTACATACTTTGGATAAAAATATAAAATGATGCAGCCATGCTGGAAAACAGTATGGCAGGTCCTCAAAAGGTTAAACAGAGTTGCTGTGTAATACAGCAATTCTATTCATAACTGTATTCCAAAAGAAGTGAAAAAATATGTTCACACCAAAACTTAGACATAAATGTTCACAGCAACATTACTGACATTAGCCAAAAAGTAGAAACAACCCCAAAAGTCCATCAGATGATGAATGGATAAATAAAATGTGGTACGTCCATACAATAGAATATTTTTGAGCAAAAAAAGCAAGGAAATACTGATACATGTTAGATGTACCTTGAAAATATTATGCTAAATGAAAGAAGGCAGTCACAAAGGATCCCATATTGTGTGATTCCACTGACATGAAATGTCCAGAAAAGGGACATCTCCACAGTCAGGGAGTGGAGTCATGGTTCCCTCAGGCTGGGAAGAGCAGGAACGGAAAACTGGCACAGGGTGATTTCTTTGGAGGGTGATTAAAATGTTCTAACGTGGTAATGCCTGTATAACTCTTTAAACACAATAAAGTTACTGAACTGTACAGTTTAAATGAATTAACTGCATGGTATGTTCATTAGATTTCAACAAACCTGTCATCAAAAACAATGGAAGTTTTGGGGTCATTAATGCTATGCTGCTCAGCTTCAGATCACCAGCCAGGGTTCAAGACAGAGAGAGTCAACAGTGTGCCCTTTTTATCTAAAAATGGTATATGGAAAAGCTGTCTTTTTTACTAGTGTCCAACCTAAAAAATTAATAGACCAATCTGTGTTTCACTGCTCAAAACATGGAATGATTTATATTTTCCCAAATTAAGTGATTTGGAGGTTCTAAAACTGATTAAAAATTACCTTATGTTTTACATATTAATTTGAATATCCATTTCAGTTTGACTGGTTTTTAAATCTCCGTGGAAACTAAGCTTTCCATTTTCATATTCATTTAACTTCCTTCTTGTCATTTCTAAGAGTTTCTTAAATCTGTAGTGGAGAAGGTGATGGAATGTATAGAATGAGTAAGTTCTTTAAGAGCAGATATTTAATAATTAAACAGATATATGCTCTATCAGATAAAACAAACAAATCTTTACATTAGAATCCTTTGTCATTGTTCAAATTTAATATTCCTTGAAAGCATAATAACTAAATTCTAATCTTAGACAAATGTTATGAAAACAAATTTTATCACATTTAAATAGACTGTGTGTGATATATGTAATATATGAGTTCTTATAAATAAGTTAAAGTCAATTTTTAGCATGCTAGTGTGAAATATTAATTTATTATTAAATATTAGTTATAAACCAGAGATCAGTATTCAAGGTAAAGATGAAGAGATATGATATATGAATGTTTTTTGAAAAAACACAAGACACGTTTGTTCCTACTGACCACAGGCTCTACAAAAAGAAAAGAAAATAGATTAAAAAAAAAAAAAAAAGATTCTCACTTAAAATTGAAAAAAAAGAAAAATCTTTGGTGCCTGAGTTAAGCGGGAAAAAACCCAGGCTGAGAAGGAAATCAGAAGAGAGAGAGAGTGTACCAGTCTCTTCAAGACTGTTTTAAGAGATGTAGAAATCTTGCCCAGCACATTGTTAACAAAATGCAAGGCAATGTAGAGAAAATTTAAAAAGAAAAATATTAATAAGAATCAGATGTCTGACGCAGGATACAGCATGCTTGGGGCTGGTGCATGGGGATGACCCAGAGAGATGTTATGGGGAGGGAGGTGGGAGGGGGGTTCATGTTTGGGAATGCATGTAAGAATTAAAGATTTTAAAATTTAAAAAATAAATAAATAAAAGCAAGAGAGTTCAAAAAATAAAAAATAAATAAAAAATAAAAAGAAAATAAAATGCTTAGACATGTGGGAAAAAAAAAAAAAGAATCAGAGAAGAACCCTTTGTATAATCATCACTTGGCATCCACAGAGGATTGGTTCAAAAATCCCCCAACACTCCGTGGATACAAAGTCCATGGATGCTCAAGTCTCCCTAAGCACATCTTCCCTATACTTTCAGTCATCCCTAGGTCACTTACATTATCTAATATAATGTAAACACTTTGTAAATAGTTATAAATACAGAGTAAACACTATGGAAATAGTTGCCAGCTTGAGACCAATCCAAGTTTTGCTTTTTGGAACTTGTCAAATTTTTTTCCCTGAATACTTTTTGTCTTGGGTTGGCTGAATCTGTAGATGGTGACGGTTAACTGTACTGAGCAAAAAAAAAAAAAAAAAACAGAAGCAGTTTTTTATCTTACTGATCAAAACATGGTCACTAATTTTATTATTCTTTAGGTTACACATAGATTTTTGTATGTACATTTTATAACTAAAATTTGGGGGCAAAAAGAAAATATAAGCTAAATCAAAATACTTTTTACTGTTGTTCAACAATAACACAGGTAGGTTTTTAGATAATAAATTACTTGAATGATGAAGGGAAGGAACACAGTTAAAAGAAGGCAGGATTACCAAAAAGAACAAAGATACTTTGCAGAAGTAAAAATTCAGCATAGATGATGAGGAAGAGAGTGACATTACTATTGTTACTGTTTTAGAAATCATTACAGATAAGTACAACACTGCTTCACTCAAAACCATTTCAGATTGTGCTGACTTTCCACAGTAAACTTTGAAATAGGATAATGTGTTTAATTATGAAAATACACATGAAAATGAATTTGTGTCTAAGGTTTTAAATAAAATAAAATTATACTTTTATTAATAGTTTAGATTATCAGAAATATTAAAATCTTACCCAGTAATCTCTTTTTCTAACTCACTGTTTTTCTTCTTTTCTTGGTCCAAGCTATTTTCCAGAGATTGTTTTAATTCAGTGTATTTAATTGTTCCTTTTTATCCTCAGACTTAGAAAAAAAAACAATTTAAGAAAATTATTTTTAAACACCTGGAGAGACTTATTCTTTCTTAAGAAGATTATTTCTCATGGGTTCACAAGTTAACATGAATTTATAGTAAACACAGTTTTTAAACCTGATTTGATGCCAATAACAGATTTCAAAATGATGACTTTTCTTAAAACAACTTAAAATGATTTTTCATTTCATCATTTTTCTGGAATTTAAATTGCCAACATTTATTTGTTAAAAATAGAAACTTTTACACACAAAATACTAAATGTTAATGAAAGTTTTTTTAAAGACTGCCTATATTTACATTTTACTTTCTAGAGATGCTCTAAAATCATTTTCATCAATGGTTCAAGATATTCCAGGTTTCGTTAAGTCACACCTTACTAAAATAATCTTTGAAAAATTCCCATGCAACCCCCATCTCTTAAAAAAAAAATCCAACAAATGAAAAATACATTCGTTCAGAAAAATGGTTCTATACAGACATAGTATTCATTCTTAATAAAGAGAACATACTACAATATTTAAAATGATTCATTCTCAAAAATCTCACAGAAAGATCTGGATTACAAAAGAAACTCAAGATTCTCAATCAAATCATTACTCAAAATTCTGGACTCAAATAGATGTTTGTGTACCAGTGTTCAAAGAAACATTATTAACAATAGTCAGAAGGTGGAATTTCATTGACAGATGAATGAACAAACAAAATGTGGTCTACATAAAATATTGCTTTTGGACTGCCACAATTTTTTTAATTAAAATCTTACTATAAAAATCATTAATTTTATGAATTCAGTCGACTTCTTCTATAGAGGAATCACAGTACTAGTAGCAAGAAGTACCAATAAAAATACAATAAGCTAATCAATGAAACTTTTTACATTGTCCAAAATATTCTTATATATTATTAGCAAAAAAAAAAAAATTTAAAATCCTTTCTCAGTATGACAGAAATTAAGAGGTTGACTTACTGATCTTGTACTTGACAGGTTTTTCTGAAGCTGTTCATTTTTGCCCGCTTGCTTTTTCACTGTAGTTTGTAACTCAGCATTTTCCATTTCAAGCCTAAAATGCAGATTTTAAAATAATTATTTTCACACATAGGGTTTTTTTTAAAGATTTTTTTTTGACGTAGACCATTTTTAAAGTCTTTATTGAATTGACTGCAATATTGCTTCTGTTTTATGTTTTGTTTTTTTGGCTGTGAGGCACTTGGGGTCCTAGCTCCCCAACCAGGGATCAAACCCACACCCTCTGCCTTGGAAGGCATAGTTTTAACCCTTGGACTGTCACGGCATTCTTTCACACATAGATTTTTAACATATCACACTGTTTTTGAACAAACATCTGCAGATTCAATTACATAGGTTCTTAGCATTTTGAAAAGTAGGTGATTTGGCAACTGTACTGTTTTTCAATTTGTGACTAATCGCCTTCCCTGGTGGCTCAGATGGTAAAGAATCTGCTGGCAACACAGGAGACCCAGGTTCGATCCCTGAGTCAGGAAGATCCCCTGGAGAAGGGAATGACAACCCACTCCAGGATTCTTGCCTGGAGAATTCCATGGACAAAGGAGCCTGGATGGCTAGAGTCAACGGGTTGCTAAGAGTCAGACATGACTGAGCGATTAAAACTTTCACTTTTCACCTGTGGATAACATGCAAAATATGGAAATAATGGGGGGGGTGGATTATGCATCTCATAACAGCTCAAAGGTGAAATGTTACACAGCTTCACGATAATGCGTTTATTATCACTATTGATCTATTCTTATATTATACTGTTTATCTGCTTTATATTTATTTTCAACGCTGCTTTAAATCGTACTTTTTGACGCGATCCTGTGTTTTCCAGCACATCTCATAGCCTCTGTAAGTTGATCCTGTGCTTCTTGCAACAAAAAAAAAAAAGAAAAAACAACTGTTTTAACTACTAATAACCTAGTAAACCTGCCATCATTGGTTTTTGTCTCTTTTGTCTGCATACTGTTAACAGCTACTTTCCTGCCATACAGCAGAGATGAGTTGTTACAACAGACACCTTACAGTGCACAAAGTGAAAATATTTCCTGTCTGCCCTCTGCAGGTTACTGACCTCTCTTCCAGCACTCAAACACATCATCCATGTTTTAAATCAGATTTTCTCAAATAAACACACAAATTTATAAACTACTCAAATGCAGAAAGACAAAAAACTACCTTATGGTAAACAATTTTTTTTTTTTAATACAGGCTCCACATCGGCCATCACTTTAAATATCCATATATGTAAATGACTGCAGATCTTCCAGTAGTTATGACAGCTAACACTGCTGCTAGTGACGACCTAGTGTGAGAGGCAGTAGCTACACAGGAGCCAGAATGTGTGGGCCTCTGTCACAGTTCCATCAGTTCTGAGCTGCGTGTCCTAGAGCAAATCACTTAACCTTTCTGTATCTCAGTTTCTCCATCCATAAAATAGAGATAATGGTAGCATCAACCTCAGTGGGATGTTTGGAAGATTATATTGCAGAGTTTACATAATGTACTTGAGAGAAGGAAATGGTGCCAGTATTGCCAGAAGGAAACCTGCTCCAGTATTCTTGTCTGGAGAATCCCATGGACAGAGGAGCCTGGTGTGCTACTGTTCATGAGGTCACAAAGAACTGGACATGATTGAGTGACTAACCACATACATAAACTATTTAAAAGAGGAAGTGGCATAGAATAAGAACTGTTTGTAATTGGAATTATTACGGTCGCTGTATTTTATCTGCAAAACAATTTGATATATCAGGCAGATGTCATGCCAACAAAAGTCATTTTCAATACAAGTCACACTGAAATCCCTCTCCATACCATTACAAGTGGCAGTAAGGGTGAGCACGAGGCCCAGAACATATACATCCAGTACTTCAAAAATGTTCACTGACTCCACTAACCAACTAGCAGTGTTCTCCACTTATAATAATTTGTAACTTACTTCCTCTCTGTACTATTCAGTGGACAATGACCATGGGTTAATATGCAAAGAGCACCTCCTGGATGGAGTGGTATAGAACTTAACATGACCATTAGAGGAAGGGTGAAGTCACTGCCATGGAAATATTACCCTACTGCTAAATCAAGTTCTGAATCAATTCATTCCCAGGAACTGTTAATGTCTAGCAAGTACTCAGATGAGAAAATTAAGCTATGGGTATCAGAGAAGCCAACTCCAGAACCTCACAGTTGGTGAAAGGCTAGAAATCCATAAATCCCACTTCTGGCTGCATAATGAAGGAAGGAAAATTTACATTTTTATTCCAGAGTCAGGGAAAAAAATGAGCATTTAATTGAACAATTCTATTCTATTAGACTAATAGAATTTAGTTTCTTAATAAAAGTTTTACTATACCAGTATCTCCAAGAAGAAATTATTGGTATGGTAAAAAGTAGTTAGTTGTATCCTAACAACTGTTAAGCTAAAATATTTTCTGTTTATGCAGACAAGGATTGTGCATATCAATAAATATTCCCTGTTAAACCAATGTATACTTAGACAAGATTCTCCCTCATGAAAAAAAAGGACAACAATATAAAATTAAGGGCTAAAATATTCTTCACAGACTAGATAAGAAAGGCTGAAGAGAAAAGGCTCAATGAGAACTGGACAGTCAGGAAAGCTCCATGGATGAGAAGAGACTGGGCACCAGGTCTGAATAAATGGAGGACTAACCCAAGAGAAAACAAAACTGTGAACACTGAAAGGACAGTCTGAGCAAAGGCCAAGAAAAGGTGAAATCAGCCAGTTAACTCTGAGGATAAAATCCAACCACAGGAAAAGAAAAGTGTGTCCACACAGAAACTTGTAAATCAGTGTTCACAGCAGCATTATTAATAGACTCAAAGTGGAAACAACCCAAAGCTTCATCAAATGGTGAATGGATAAACGGCTTAGCCACATACTGTTTATTGTTTGACAATTGACAGAAATAGAAGAAATGATAACGTTCCATAATATGGATGAAAATAAAAAACATGACATCAAATGAGAAAAGCTCATCACAAAGGAGCACACACTGTGTGATTCCATTTATATGAAAGCCCAAGACAGATACTACACTGGTGTTTGCCTGGGGCTGAGGGAGATGGGGGGCCATGAGGGGCGGCTAAGGGATGCAGGGTTTCCTTTTCGGGGTGATGGAAAGGCTCTAAAATTGGTCACAGGTGACACCTTTCTACACTAAGAGATAGTGGAATACACATTTTCAGTGGGTGAATTATATGATACCTGAATTATATTTCAATAGCTTTTTTTTAAAAATCCAATGGCAGGGTCTAAATAATCTTCTTATTCTCTATTTTGGATGTACATACCATACACCATTTGAGTACCTCCAGGCTTTTATAATATATCTAAAATCTTCAACTAGTTTGTATAATACCTTTTCTGCACAAATTATTCTGAAATCTATGAAATATATATATATATATATAAAACTCTACAGTCATTGACATAAGTGAAGATGAGAAAAGATAATTTCCTGAAACATTCCATTAAACATCCTCTGATTTTATCTGGCTTGCCTTACCATCTTTTCCAATGAGTCGACTGAACTGAACTGACTGACTGACTGCCTTATCATAGCAATACAGGTATCACACACAAAAAATGTATTGTTTCAAAGAAATAGTCTCTCAACTTCTGTGAAGAATGCTGCACAATTCTTAACTTTTCTAAGGGTAAATAATGTAAGAAAAATATATATAATGCAAATGGCAGAATGAAAGTCAAGTTTTAGAAATGAGTGCATTAAAAAGATAATAAAATTGTAGTATATTACTTGCAATGAAAATACAAAAGAAAGCTGTCCATGAAAACAAGTGTCCTAAAACACTTTATCCTACGTATAAACAGTCAACATATTCACTTTCATACATACCCGACTTGTGAGTTGACATAACTTCTTCTTTAAATCCTGTGCCTCAACTTCTAAGTTGGCACGATAACGTGACAACCTCCAGTGACGCCTATGACATAGACTGCTTTTTGAGGGTATCAGCCAGTTCTTGTTGAAGTTGTCTCACAACTGCCTAATAAGATGCTCTGTCACTGAGTTTATCAAATCACTTTACTATTATATTATGTTAATAATAGATAACTCCAACATAGGTACTTTGAAAATTATCACCACAGACAGCAACTCACTTTCTTTTTCCTCCTCACTGAGTTTGGTTACAACTACAGAAGGGGCCACCCTCCAGCCTTCCTGATACTAAGTTACTCAGACAAAGGATGTGGCCCCACTGTCCATGCCCTGCCCCTCCCAATAAATGTGCAGAGCTTCACCACCTCACGTCCAGAAAGAAATGAGTGTGTAGGTGGGAAAAGTGATGGAAAATTCCACACTGTGGAAACATTTTCCTTTCCTTTTTTTATTAGAAGCTTTCATTAACTCAGAGATCTTCACATATTCCAACCAGTGCTCAGATGTTTCCAATAGATTCCTACCTCAGCAGAAAAATGAGGCCATTCCCTTGTTGCTTATCTATTTTATATCTAGTAGTATGTCTATATTAATCCCAAACTCCTAATTTATCCCTCTTCCCCAACTTTGCCCTTGGCTAACCATAAGGACCTACTGGAGAGCACAGGGAACTCTACTCAATATTCTGTAGTCACCTACCTGGGAAAAGGAACTGAAAAATAATGGATATATGTGTAGGAATAACTGAATCAATTTCCTGTACATCTGAAACTAACATAAAATTGTAAATCAACCATATTCCAATATAAAAGAAAAATGAAATTTTAAAAATGAGGTTGCTCCATGGCCTTCAAGGAGCCTCGATATCCTGGCCTCCACCTGCCTCCAGACCGCAGCCCCTACGACCCTCTCCCTGACTCACTCTATTCCTGCTGCTCACGAATCCTGCCATCCTTCATTTTTAGTGGACGAACTTGTATTCAAATGATACTAATTGATCCTTAAAACGAGAATTATGAGCAAATTGTTTGTAAAAATGCTCTAAGTAAATAACATAAATAGCAGTGGGAAGGTTAAATCAGCAATAGTTTGGCTAAAGCTCACCACTCGAGTCCCAAATTATGATTCAATGACAAATAGATGCCTTTAAAGCATTGAGAGGTCATAAGAAAAAATGATTCAAGGCTGAAATTTTCCCAAATTAATTCAAATTGATATAAATAAAATTAAAATTATACCAACAAATATGACAAAAAGGTATGACAAGCTACTGAAGCCAAAGTACAATATATAAAATACATGAACCATGTACACCCGTGGTGGATTCATGTCAATGTATGGCAAAACCAATACAGTATTATAAAGTAAAATAAAGTAAAAATTAAGTTAAAAAAATAAAATAAAATAAAATACAGCATCTGGGAAACCTGGAATTGACTGTCAAGGTAATCCATGTAACTGAAAATTAATTTTGAAATATTCATTTTAGGTTTGAGCATTTCACTTCTCTGCTTCATCATGATACTGAAATGTGGTAACATAAAGATTAAAATTCTTATCCTAATAGTAAAAGAGTAAATTACTAACACTATCTATATTAATAATTTAGAACTGAATCTCTTAACATTTCATAAGCAATACGATGCTCTACTCAAAGTAAAGCATCTCTTGGGTCTAATTTTTATTTGCTGGATACAAGGTGTACTTTTAGGCTGGTTTAGAGACCACAGATTCACAGCCTATGTATTTTTTATGTTCAACTAGATTCAACATTTAGCCAGAATCAAGAATCACTGTGAACTTTCTTTCAGCAAGTATGAGAATTTCTTCTTCTGGATACTTACTTCTCTTTCTGCTTTCTCATTTTCGTACTGACACATTCTCTCTTTTAAAGGATTACACTCCTTGATTAACTCCTTGTTTCTTTCCTCTAGCATCAGAAATTGTTTCTCACATTTGGCCTGAAGTTTTCTCACGATCTGCTGAAACTGGTCTTGGATGCTAATGATCATTTTCTCTTTACTGTCAGCTCTGTTTTGTGCATCATCCAGTTGCTGTCGGAGCAACATGTTTTCACTCTGGAGTCAAGATAATCTCTCCTCTAAGGATTCCTGCTTTCCAATATATTTATTCACTTTGCCTTGTTCATTCTGATACGTGTGTTCAGTTCCCTGCTTTTGACACTCTGTTTGGCTTAGGTCTCTCTGGACACGTTCTAACATCAAAATCTTTCCTCTGAGAGAATCTCTTGTGTGGTAAAGCTTAATTTCTAGGTTATTGAACTTACTTTTCCGCTCTAGGAAGTTGCTGGGAAAGCATCTCGTTGTTATCTTTCAGGTTAGCCACATCGGTCTTCATTTTGTCCTGCAAGTGTAACCACTCATCTCTTGCTCTCTGGAAGGCAAGTTCCAGGTCTCTTTCTGATGTCTGACATGGATCATGATCGTGTGAGGCAGCAGCCAGTCTAGAACGGTAGGATTCCACTTCCGTTTCCAGTCTTCGTTTGCTTTCTTTTTCATTCTCCAGCTTAGAGTTTAGCATTGTATTCTCAGCTGTTGGAGCGTTAAGCTGACTTAATATACTGGGATATAGTCTTTGTTGACATTCCCTCATTCAGTTTTATTGCCTTTTGAAGATCATCATTCTTTCCTTTTACAATTTCAATGTCATCAAAATATTTCTTTTCCTTTTCCCAGTGCTGATGTTTCACTGCATCTATCTCCAGTCTTAGCATGGCAATTTCATTCTGCAGCATGTGGTTCTTGCATAACAGGTCTTTTGCTTCTTCACAACTATCAGAAACCTAAGTGAAACAAAGGAGACTTTCATTAGTACTCAATAAAGAAGTGATGGAATTCCAGTGGAGCTATTTCAAATCCTGAAAGATGATGCTGTCAAAGTGCTGCACTCAATATGTCAGCAAGTCTGGAAAACTCAGCAGTGGCCACAGGACTGGAAAAGGTCAGTTTTCATTCCAATCCCAAAGAAAGCTAATGTCAAAGAATGCTCACAATTGCACTCATCTCACATGCTAGTAAAGTAATACTCAAAATTCTCCAAGCCAGGCTTCAGCAATACGTGAACCGTGAACTTCCTGATGTTCAAGCTGGTTTTAGAAAAGGCAGAGGAACCAGAGATCAAATTGCCAACATCCGCTGGATCATGGAAAAAGCAAGAGAGTTCCAGAAAAACATCTATTTCTACTTTATTGACTATGCCAAAGCTTTTGACTGTGTGGATCACAATAAACCATGGAAAATTCTGAAAGAGATGGGAATACCAGACCACCTGACCTGCCTCTTGAGAAATCTGTATGCAGGTCAGGAAGCAAAAGTTAGAACTGGACATGGAACAACAGACTGGTTCCAAATAGGAAAAGGAGTACGTCAAGGCTGTATATTGTCACCCTGCTTATTTAACTTCTATGCAGAATACATCATGAGAAATGCTGGACTGGAAGAAACACAAGCTGAAATCAAGATTGCCGGGAGAAATATCAATAACCTCAGATATGCAGATGACACCACCCTTATGGCAGAAAGTGAAGAGGAACTAAAAAGCCTCTTGATGAAAGTGAAAGAGGAGAGTGAAAAAGTTGGCTTAAAGCTCAACATTCAGAAAACAAAGATCATGGCATCCAGTCCCATCACTTCATGGGAAATAGATGGGGAAACAGTGGAAACAGTATCAGACTTTATTTTTTGGGGGCTCCAAAATCACTGCAGATGGTGACTGCAGCCATGAAATTAATAGATGCTTACTCCTTGGAAGAAAAGTTATGACCAACCTAAATAGCATATTCAAAAGCAGAGATTACTTTGCCGATAAAGGTCCATTTAGTCAAGGCTATGGTTTTTCCTGTGGTCATGTATGGATGTGAGAGTTGGACTGTAAAGAAGACTGAGTGCCGAATAATTGATGCTAAAGCTGAAACTCCAGAACTTTGGCCACCTCATCTGAAGAGTTGACTCATTGGAAAAGACTTTGATGCTGGGAGGGATTGAGGGCAGGAGGAGCAGGGAACGACCAAGGATGAGATGGCTGGATGGCATCACTGACTCAATGGATGCGAGTCTGAGTGAACTCCATGAGTTGGTGATGGACAGGGAGGCCTGGCATGCTGCGATTCATGGGGTCGCCAAGAGTCGGACATGACTGAGCAACTGAACTGAAGTGAAAGTGACATTTCATGATTTCCTCTCAAATGAAAAACTAACCTCTATGTTTATATAATGAAAAGACTACACAAAGTGTGTCTCCAAATGGAAAAAATAAGGTTCAAACTCAGACTTTATACATGCACAAATACCTAAAAGTTCAAAAATTTAATTGAAGACAATGAATCCGTGAAAGTAAAAAAGAAACCCCAAGAGACTTTTCAAGAAGCTCAGAACTGGAAAGGCTTTTCTTTGAATTACAATGAACTTGGGAAGGCTTAAACAAAAGATGTATAGATCTGACTACACTTAAAAATTGCATCTGCTATGGTTTATTTGTACAATGGAATACTACTATGCCATATAAAAATGAAATGCATTTGTAGCAACAGGAATGTTGGACCTCGACATTATCACACTAAGTGAAGTAAGTCAGACAAAGACAAGTATTATATCATACTGCTGACATGTGGAATCTAAAAATGAACTTATTTACAAAAAAAAAAGATCTTCACAGACACTGAAAACAAACTTATGGTCACCATAGGTGAAAGGGAGGTATGGGAAGGGAGAAATTAGGATGTTGGGATTAACATATACACACCAGTATATATGAAATATATGAATTGTTACTTTTGAACTGTAGTGTTGGAGAAGACTCTTCAGAGTCCCTTGGACTGCAAGGAGATCCAACAAGTCCATCTTAAAGGAAATCAGTTCTGAATGTTCATTGGAAGGACTGATGGTAAAGCTGAAACTCCAATACTTTGGCCACCTGATGGGTAGAACTGACTCATTTGAAAAGACCCTGAAGCTGGGAAAGACTGAAGGTGGAAGGAGAAGGGGATGACAGAGGATGAGATGATTGGAATGGTATCACCAACTCAGTGGACATGGTTTGAGTCAACTCTGGGAGTTGGTGATGGACAGGGAGGCCTGGTGTGCTGCAGTCCATGGGGTCGCAAAGAGTCAGACACGACTCAACTGAAACTGAGCTGATATATAAAATAACCAACAAGGATCAACATAAGGAACTACACTTAATATTCTACAAGAAAAATCCTCTGCCCATGGAGTTCTCCAGGGAAGAATACTGGAGTGGGTGGTCATTTCCTTCTCCAGAGGACCTTCCCAACCCAAGGATCAAACCCAGGTCTCCTGTATTGCAGGCGGATTCTTTACAGTATGAGCCAGCAGGGAAGCCCTATATATATGTGTGTATATATATATATACACACACACATATACATATATAGCTGAAACACTGTGCTGAATACCTGAAACAACACAATACTGTAAATCAACTATAATTCAATGAACAGCACTACTTGCCAGCTTTAAAAACACTGCATCTGATACCTAACCTACACAGCTACCTCACAGTAACAGCTTAGCTCTCTATATATTTAAATAGACTAAATTTCATAAAAAACTTTTCTGAGACTATGCTATCTTTCTAACATTTTTACAGTCAGTTAGAAGAATTATCCCTTTTGATAACTGTACTAAGCACTTCTACAAACATCAATTAACTCATTAGCTATAATTCTGGAAAGGAAGAAGTTAAAAATATAAATAAGCTGCAGGCTTTTCGCCAGGTCTTCTGACTCTAGTAGTCCTCTTACATCAAACCACAGTTACTTCTTTAGTACAAACATACAAAGTAAGCCTCTTATGTCACTCATGGTACACACACTAATGGTAAATAAGGTAAAATGTAGAGAGCTCTTCTTAAAAAATCATGAGATTATTTGCTACAGCAATAACTTTCATTATCTCTTCATAATGTTTAAAATAGTAACATGGGGGAAATACAATGAAAAACACAATAATCATCTCTAATATATATCATGGCATATCTATCACTGTTTTCAAAATTCCCTGTACTGAAACAGGACACACAGAGCAGAGTGCTCATCTTCTCACAAGTAGAAGAATGACATCCAAAATGTGGTCTCAGAACTGCCTATAGATTCCTCCTTACCATCAGGGAAGTGATAAACTAACCTAGTGATCTTTTGAGGAAATGACATCACTACCAACAACCAGAATATCTGTCAGTAGCAAAGTGTGTTTTCTTTAGAGGGGGAGGGGGGACTTTTATAAGTTTGTTCTATAGAAACAACTTTTTAAGGTGTTCAAAAGTGTTTTAACAACTGATGGCACAGTTTTTATGAATTGAAAACCTGTAAATGATGTGAAAAGGTCATTGATAGGGTACTGGTTAAAGAAATGACAGTGAAGCCAAGAACGGACTCTGATTTAGACACTGAAGATGATGCCGTGCATGGAGAGACCGACACATTCACTCCGAGGCAGAGGGACTTGGTTGGGTAGCGCAGTCGATGGTGGACCACACACGGTCTTCCTTGCCTAAACCACAATCAGGGTGCCGGCTCTTCCAAGACAGTTGCAAAAACTTTGAGATCAATTCCTATGGAAAATATTAAAGGCCTCTCCTTGGATGAGGCCATTGTGTGTCACTACCTATCTGCAGCAGACAAACGGATTTGAATTACAAATATTACTTAATCCAACAGATGGAAAATGTTTCCCTCCTCAAAATATAGATATATAGGCCTTCAAAATCCTCTACACTTTCTATGATGTGTAGTGTTGGTTTCTAAAATATATACATACACAGAGACATATACACATATTTGAAAATGACTATAGAAAATACCTCAGTTCATTTCCTTATTAGCCATTTCTATATCTTTTTTTTTATTTTTGGCAAGGTGATTAGCCAGAATTCCATCCTGTAACATTCTGGCATTCCATTCTCGAGAAAGCTGCTTCTGAGTGTCATTTCGCTCTTCTATGACCTGGAGAGACATTATATGAAGTTTTGGGCCTATACATTAAAAAAAAAAAAAAGTTAAAAGCTTAGCAGAAGAATCTAAAATGAAAAAAAAAAAAACCCTGTTTAAAGGAAGTAGCCTTTTTAAGCACAAGGATTCCCAGATGAATAACTCAGATCTTAATTTAAATGCCTGTTAAATTTATCACAGAGCAAAAACATAGGCAGACATAGTATTGTGAAGGAAAATTTCTTTACAAAGCACTTAACTAGTTTCTTCACAGTGTCAACGCAAGTTAGCTTGTATTTTAACATAAAAAAGCCAAAATTAATACATGGATTGAAATTAAGAATACTACTCTGTCTAATTTATCAAAAATGCCAACCATTATGTTAATGATTAAGCTTGATTTATGTCCATTCCTCCACTCAGAAAACATACACAGACCATCTATGAGAAGCCAAGAATGGCAAGAAATTAATAACTTAAGCTCTAAATGTCACAGTTCATTCTTCAGATAACAATTTTGTTCTAAACCTAAAAATACATATTAAATTAAAGGGATACTATACATAATATTGACATAGTGTCAGAAATTTGAAAATTTCACCAAAGATTGCTCTACCTGATTCAGATCATTTCTCACAGTCTTCAGTTCCATTTCCAGTGCTCTGAGAGTGAGTTCAAGTTGCTGTTTCATTTCAACTTCTTTACTATATTGGTCTTCCTCTTCAGTTCAGTTCAGTTGCTCAGTCCTGTGCGACTCTTTGCGACCCCAATGCCATTCTCCCGAATCATCCCACCCTCTCCCTCTCCCACAGAGTCCAGCAGATTGTCCTATACATCTGTGTTTCTTTTGCTGTCTCGCATAGTGGGTTATTGTTACCATTTTTCTAAATTCCATATATATGTGTTAGTATACTGTATTGGTGTTTTTCTTTCTGGCTTACTTCACTCTGTATAATCAGCTCCAGTTTCAGCCACCTCATTAGAACTAATTCAAATGTATTCTTTTTAATGGCTGAGTAATACTCTGTTGTGTATATGTACCACAGCTTTCTTATCCATTCATCTGCTGATGGACATCTAGGTTTTTTCCAGGTCCTGGCTATTATAAACAGTGCTGTGATGAACACTAGGGTACACGTGTCTCTTTCAATTCTGGTTTCCTCCGTGTGTATGCCCAGCAGTGGGATTGCTGGGTCATAAGGCAGTTCTATTTCCAGTTTTTTAAGGAATCTCCACACTGTTCTCCATAGTTTGAGTTCCCTGAGTCATACAGCAAATTCCCACTGGTTGTCTATTTGCAAATGTCAGTGTACATGTATCCATGCTGCTCTCTCCATTCATCTCACCCTCTCCCTCTTGTTCCCCACCCTTGTCCATAAGTCTGTTCTCTATGTCTGCATCTCCGTTGTTGCTATGTGAACAGATTCGTCAGACCCATCCTTCTAGATTCCATGTTTTTCTCTTTCTGACTGTCTTCCCTGTTTAATATGTTCTAGGTTCATCCCCTTCATTAGAACGGACTCAAATATGTTCCTTTTTATGGCTGCATTCCATACAGGCTCTGATTGTTCCTTAGCCCTGTTTTGAGGAGGGTCATGGAGCTATTCTGCTCCATTTCATTTTGGGCTTCCAGTCTGAGTGCTCACGGCAGAGCTGCTTCTGGGTGAGCCCTCTGAGGTCTGTGAGCACGGCGCTGCCTGCTCTTCTCTGCCGGCCCGCAGGGGGCGCCAAACCCCCTCTGACCCGCGGGGGCAGGACGCTTTGCCTTCAGACTGGGCTCGGTGACCAGCTGGTGGGAGCTTTGTCTCCTCAGGGCCGTCAGGGCTCGGGCTCCTGGATAACGGGGCATGGCGACCCCATGAATCCCAGCACTGCTCCCTAATTTTTTCACACAACATATCAGCATTTCTTCTCTGCTCTTCTTGCTTTAAGCTGAACCTGCAAAATTTATACAGCTTTTCTTAGAAAATCATGAGATTATTCATTGCTATAATAACTTTCATTCCCTCTACATAATGCTTAAAATAGTAAAATGGGGGAAAATATAATGAAAAACACTAAATAATTCTCACAGTTTTCATGCAGAGGGTTAAGAATAAAACTCCATCCATTATTTTTTTCTGTCTTGAGAAAAATAACTACTGTATACATCTGTGCATGGGAATGTAAAGTAATATAAACTTCTTAAAGAATAGTTTAGAAATATAGATCATAGACCTTCTTTAAGTTCTCATACTTTGACGAAATAATACAATATTATTAAAGAAAATATTCAAAATAATTAGAAAGGTAGAAATGAATTTATAGAAAAAAGCATTTCTTGTAGTATTAAATATAACAGAAAGTGAAAAACAACCAAAAGTCAATGTGCTAAATAATTAATAAGGTTTCCATTATGGTGGACTTCTTTATGGTCATGAAAATGATGATTAGGAAAAACATACATTAAGTTATTAGAAGCATTCACTGTTAAGAACCTGCTATATTTCCAAGAATTTCACACTCCACAATACTAGTACCACTTTCTCCTCTGTAAAATCCTAGAGGATAAGCTAGTCCTTACGACACATCTACATCTCTGCAGTATTAAAGGAAACAATAGTTCAAATATTTCTTTAAAAGAGAGATGTACAGTACCTCAAGCTGCCGAGCTCTTGTTCCCACTCCACTTTCTGATGTTCTAACTGTGATTTCACTTCTTTGGTTTCTGACAGCTCTTTCCATAGCCCACAAACCTTACTTTCCACTTTTTTAATCTTTCCACTAAGCAGTTCACAGTCGCTCTTTTTTAAGTCCCACTAATCTTTCATACATGTGCAAAATGACGGGTTTTCACTTCGATTTCTGTTAGATGATCTAGAGGATGACCTTCACTGATGTTCTTCCATGTAGGTGACCAGTTTTCCTGTCACTGTTTCTTAAGAAGACTGCCATTTCCTCTTCGCTCGCTCCTGGTTTGATTTTCATGAACTGACCGCATACATGTGGCTTCATCCCTGGGCTCTATTCTTTCCTGGAGTCCATGTGTCTATGTTCCTGCCAGTTCCTCACTGGGATGGTTACTACAGCTCCTTGATGTACTTTGAAGTCGAAGAGGAAGATGCCTCCAGCTGTATTCATCTTTGTCAGATTCTTTTTGGCCGTTTAAGGTCCTGTTCAATATTCAGATCAGTTCAGTCGCTCAGTCGTGTCTGACTCTTTGCAATCCCATGAATTTCAGCACGCCAGGGTTCCCTGTCCATCACAAACTCCGGGAGTTCACTCAGATTCACGTCCATCAAGTCGGTGATGCCATCCAGCCATCTCATCCTCAGTCATCCCCTTCTCCTCCTGCCCTCAATCCCTCCCAGCATTACAGTCTTTTCCAGTGAGTCAACTCTTCACATGAGGTGGCCAAAGAACTGGAGTTCAGCTTTAGCATCATTCCTTCCAAAGAACATCCAGGGCTGATCTCCTTCAGAATGGACTGGTTGGATCTCGTTCCAGTCCAAGGGACTTTCAAGAGTCTTCTCCAAAACCACAGTTCAAAAGCATCAATTCTTCGGCGCTCAGCTTTCCTCACAGTCCAACTCTCACATCCATACACGACCACTGGAAAAACCAAAGCCTTGACTAGACAGACCTTTATTGGCAAAGTAATATCTCTGCTTTTCAATATGCTATCTAGGTTACTCAAACTACTGCACAATTGCACTGATTTCACATGCTAGTAAAGTAATGCTCAAAATTCTCCAAGCCAGGCTTCAGCAATACGTGAACTGTGAACTCCCTGATGTTCAAGCTGGCTTTAGAAAAGGCAGAGGAATCAGACATCAAATTGCCAACATCCACTGGGTCATCAAAAAAGCAAGAGAGTTCCAGAAATACATCTATTTCTGCTTTATTGACTATGCCAAAGCTTTTGACTGCATGGATCACAATAAACTGTGGAAAATTCTGAAAGAGATGGGAATACCAGACCACCTGACCTGCCTCTTGAGAAATCTGTATGCAGGTCAGGAAGCAACAGTTAGAACTGGACATGGAACAACAGACTGGTTCCAAATAGGAAAAGGAGTACGTCAAGGCTGTATATTGTCACCCTACTTATTTAACTTCTATGCAGAGAACATCATGAGAAACGCTGGACTGGAAGAAACAAGCTGGAATCAAGATTGCCGGGAGAAATATCAATAACCTGAGATATGCAGATGGCACCACCGTTATGGCAGAAAGTGAAGAGGAGCTAAAAAGCCTCTTGATGAAAGTGAAAGAGGAGAGTGAAAAAGTTGGCTTAAAGCTCAACATTCAGAAAACAAAGATCATGGCATCCAGTCCCATCACTTCATGGGAAATAGATGGGGAAACAGTGGAAACAGTGTCAGACTTTATTTTTTTGGGCTCCAAAATCACTGCAGATGGTGACTGCAGCCATGAAATTAAAAGACACTTACTCCTTGGAAGAAAAGTTATGACCAACCTAGATAGCATATTCAAAAGCAGAGACATTACTTTGCTGATGAAGGTCCATCTAGTCAAGGCTATGGTTTTTCCAGGACTTCCCTGGTGGCTCAGATGGTAAAGTGTCTGTCTACAATACAGGAGACCCGGGTTCGATCCCTGGGTGGGGAGATCCGCTAGAGAAGGAAATGGCAATCCACTCCAGTACTATTGCCTGGAAAATCCCATGGACAGAGGAGCCTAGTAAGCTACAGTCCATGGGGTTGAAAAGAGTCGGACACGACTGAGCGACTTCACTTACTTCACTTATGTTTTTTCCAGTAGTTCATGTATGGATGTGAGAGTTGGACTGTGAAGAAGGCTGAGCACCGAAGAATTGATGCTTTTGAACTGTGGTGTTGGAGAAGACTCTTGAGAGTCCCTCTGACTGCAAGGAGATCCAACCAGTCCATTCTGAAGGAGATCAGCCCTGGGATTTCTTTGGAAGGAATGATGCTAAAGCTGAAACTCCAGTACTTTGGCCACCTCATTCAAAGAGTTGACTCTTTGGAAAAGACTTTGATGCTGGGAGGGATTGGGGGCAGGAGGAGAAGGGGATGACAAAGGATGAGATGGCTGGATGTCATCACTGACTCAATGGACGTGAATCTGAGTGAACTCCAGGAGTTGGTGATGGACAGGGAGGCCTGGTGTGCTGCGACCCATGGGGTCACAAAGAATTGGACACGACTGAGTGACTGAACTGAACTGAAGTGAATCTTTCATACGCAAGAATCGTATCCCAGATTTTCAACAAGCTAACAGAATCTGCATGATAAAGAAAAAAAGATAAAAACAAACAAAAAAATTATGTGAGTAATTTTTGAGTATAATGGACTGTGCCTTTCACATTCACACATCCAGGCATTGAAAAAATATTAAGTGTCTACAATGTGGAAGACATTATTCTAAGCTCGGCAATTAAAACAGACTCCCCTGGCTCTTGTTTAGCTTGAAGTATAGTAGAACAGAAAGATAAATAAAATAATTATGAACTCAGAGGGTACTCTAAGAAAAGAGAGTTCTATAATCACATAACAGAACTTGACATAGATTGGGTGCAGGAAAGATTTCCCTGGGGAAGAGTTGTCACATTGAGAAATGAAGGATGAGCAGGAAATAGTAACTAGAGTAGGAGGAACAACCCTGTGCACAGTCTCCAGCTGCCAAATGTTTTTAACCAAAACAGAGTGAACAGCTACTGATTTACCTTCCTGAGTGGGGCAGGCAAAAACGATGCCAAAAAACACATTAAACGATGATTTTCATGACAAAGGACTTTAAGGAATGAAAGACAATGATCCTGGAAACACAGGAGGTTAGCCTAAGGAACGCCCCAGCTCACTGCCTGGACAGAATTTCCAGGCCCCAACGTGGAGAGAAGGAATGGAAGCTGAGTCAACCAGACTCCCTGACAGGAGGTGATGAAGCTGACAGTCTGGTGAAACCAAAGTGGGCAGAGATCACAGATCAGGACCGCAGAGAGGAGAGAGTGGAACAGAGAGGAAAAGGACCCTGGAGATCTGAAGAAGAGCCACTTGGCATTCAGCAGAGGAACGAACAGCGCCCATCTGGGAGAAACCACCTGAGACCAGGGAGAAACCACCTGAAAAGACTACAGGAACCTGTGACTGGTGCTCACTCAGTCCCAGGAATTCTATCTATTCTCATGAGCCAGGCTGGAAAAACTCCTAGGTACCAGCAGAATGAACAGGGTGGTCAGCAAGGTCTTGCTTCCAAGGCAGGAAATAATCAGCCCTAGCCCCAGGGTCCTTCTGGATGCACCTAACAAATCATAAGAAGCAAGAGCACAGAAGGATCTCTGAAAAACTCTCAATATTTGGAAACTAAATCACACAGATCTAAATAACCCTTGGATCAAAGAGGTAATGAAAAGAAGAATTACAAAATATTTTGAACTGAATGAAAATGAAAACACAAGACCAGCAGACATTTTAGGAAACTGATATGCTGATGCTAAAATTCATGTGGAAAGAAGGGTAAAAAATAAAACAAGATGAAGCTAGACAATTGTGACCTTTAACCATGACACAAAGAGAAGCAACAGTTGGGCTTTAAGCAAAGGGGTAACATGAAGAGATCTGAACTTTTAAAAATAGATAATAATTGTAGTTGCTGTGTGGACTGAGCTTCTGGGAGGTAGAACGGCAGGGAAAGAAGTTCTGAGATTATTTCAGCTATTCCAGAAGGAAAGTGATGCTAATCTGACCTTGGGTGAAGGCACTGGAAAGAAGAGTCAACAGAAGGTACAGTGAGTGAGAATGATCATAGGCCTGTGGCGCAGAGTATACACTCACATTCGTGTTCTTTTAATACAGAACCTACTTCTGAGATGCACAGCACTGTAACATATCCCTGGCTCTAGAGCAGTACTAGACAAGGTGTACATGTATTGCTACTACACCATACACAAACAGGCATTGTATTTATATTTACACTGCAGTCCTACCTGTACACCTTGTGTCAAGTTGTTCAATTAGCAACATGGAATTCTCATAGTAAAGCAACTCACTATCCTCAGAAGCTGTTTCAGATGACTGAGTTAAGTCATCAAGGTCATCCACAGAATTAATTTGTTCTTTCACCTATGCATAAATAATACTATTTCATAATGTCCTTAAAATACTTATAGAACATACTAACTGTACAAAGGTGATAAATATCTCTTCATTAAAGCAAAAACAGACACTTTTTAAAAGGACAGATTTTCTTTATCAAAAGGATAACTTTATCAATGTGTTTCTAAATTAAGTTGTCAAAGTATATGTCTCTACAACAAAGCAAGATTTTATATTTTGCTACTATTCCTTTTCCAAAGTATTTTTTACTAGGAAAATATTTTTTATAGTTAACTTTTTCACTATACATTGTTATTTTCATTAGATTTTATCTTTGCAGGCCTGAAAAAACAAATGATTCTTTTCAGGCTAATATTAAATACTTAAAAATACAAATACTTAAACTTTGTTTTTTATATAAAATCTTTGCATTTGCATTGGTAAGTAATATTTTTATAAAAGGATTAAAACAATAAAGAAGAGTAACATTAAAGGACAAACAAAATACATTTATAATATTAATAAAGCATTTAATTTAGATCAAAGAAAAGGAAAAACATAATATTACTTGCATTATGTGAAGGGAACCAGTATACCAGGATTTCTTGCAGTTATTATTTTCAATAAGAACTATGTTTCACAGCAATAAAACCTATCTGGGAAGTATTCCTTAAGTTCTTATAAGAAAGAAGCCCAGTTTTAATAACCATGATATTAGCCTTCTGAGGACATCCTATGCAACTGCTATGCATTATTATAAGCACTTTATATGTCTTAATGGCATCTTAATCCTCACAAATATTCTGGGAGATAGGTAATACATTAGGTCCTCTACATAGGAAGAAACGGAGCACAGAAAGGCTGAGTAAGTTGCCCAAGCCCACACAGCAGGTCACCAACAGACCCAGAGTTCAAACTCAGGAAATCTGGCTTCAACACTGCAGTTCAAAAATATGCTGAGAAAGTAATATTTAAATAAGTCTTATTAAGTAATATGATAGCAAATGAGTCTATATTATTATTCCATGTCCAGTTATAACAATAAATAATAATTTCTGAATTTTAACACGTTTCTCAAAAATAAAAAGACTTTAGAGGTAGGCAGTGCTGGAAATCTACTTTCACTAAACACGTGCTTTTGTAAAGAAATTCATCAGTAGGCATTCATTCAACCATTCTGCTGTTTATTCATGAATCTGATATACACTTATTGAGGACACAATACGTTTTGATAATACTCTTATTATGGGAAGCATAGTTTTTCTAACTTAGAACTTTACAAACCAAAATTAATTAATTTGTGAAAGATTGTCAGTAGTTTTTTTTTTCTGCTGAATATAAACAAAAATTTCCCTTTTCCTTAGAATCTACAAACAACTATGACGTTGATATGATGTAATGGTTCAGTGTATCTTACAAAATCATAGTTACTCACGATGTTACTATCAAATAGAATCATCAAGGAATGATCAAATCCTATTCAGTATAGCCTAAGGGTTTGTAAGTTCATGATTACATTTTTTTAATTTTATTTTTTTTTAATTTTTATTTTTACTTTATTTTACTTTACAATACTGTAATGGTTTTGCCATACATTGACATGAATCCACCACGGGTGTACATGCGTTCCCAAACATGAGCCCCCCTCCCACCTCCCTCCCTATAACATCTCTCTGGGTCATCCCCGTGCACCAGCCCCAAGCATCCTGTATCCTGCATTGGACATAGACTGGCGATTCATTTCTTACATGATAGTATACATGTTTCAATGCCATTCTCCCAAATCATCCCACCCTTTCCCTCTCCTTCAGAGTCCAAAAGTCTGCTCTACACATATGTGTCTCTTTTGCTGTGTCGCATACAGGGTCATCATTGCCATCTTTCTAAATTCCATATATATGTGTTAGTATACTGTATTGCTGTATTTCTTTCTGGCTTACTTCTCTCTGTATAATCGGCTCCAGTTTCATCCATCTCATTAGAACTGATTCAAATGTATTCTTTTTAATGGCTGAGTAATACTCCATTGTGTATATGTACCACAGCTTTCTTAACCATTCATCTACTGATGGACATCTAGGTTGTTTCCATGTCCTGGCTATTATAAACAGTGCTGCAATGAACATTGGGGTATATGTGTCTCTTTCAATTCTGGTTTCCTTGGTGTGTATGCCCAGCAGTGGGATTGCTGGGTCATAAGGCAGTTCTATTTGCAATTAAAATCTATGTAGGATAGAATCATCCACACATGCAATTACATAGGAATATTACACTTCAGAACCAACAAACAAGCCCTTACCATAAAACTATATATATAACAGAAGTATTATGTAAGTAAGTTTACTGTAATAGTTTAAAGATAATGCCATACAATCAATAAGCTTTCTAATACTGGAAATGCAAACAAGATTAAACTCAATAAACACGTCCTCTGCTGGCTCATTTCTAACAGCATACATACTCTAAGAGCTCCCATCTAACATAAAACAAGAAACTCCTTTGAACTCCACATTCCTCTTCAGTTACCATCTAGTTCTCTATTGCCTGTCCCAGCAAATATTCCCTACAGGGATGTTTACATGTATTCAGTACAGTCCAGCTTTCAAGGAGACTATTTACTGAAATGATTTCTGGCCAAAGGCATCAGTCTTCACTTTAATCTTTCAGCAGTGTTTGTCCACTATAGTTGAGGAATCTGTTGTCTTGGTCTATACACTATATTATGCTGCTCTATTTCCAGAAGAAGTAGTCAGTGCTTATTTCTTCCTCTAGAAATAAAGAATTTGTAGATATTACCTGTCATCATCCTGATCCACTTCACTTAAAATGCTGTCATCATTAACATGCAGCAGACCACCAGTCAGTGAATCGGTCTTTTCAAATATTGGTGCAATCACACATTCTTCTGGTGTCCATTTGCTAGTGTCCTTTTTCTTTACTTCCTTCCTATGCATGCCAGGATCACTTTTAAAAAATCCACAAAAAAGCCAATATTTTCTAATAATTCAACTGATAAAGAATAAAGAAGAAATTCTTGTAAAATTCCTACACTTACCCATCTTAAATCATTGATTAATTCACAAAATAGTTATTAAGTACCAACCATATGCAAGAAAACACAAATTCTTGCCTCAAAGACAGATATACAATTATGATATGATGTGATATGTAGGAGTTGATATATGAAAGTGATCAGTGAAATAAGGAAGGCTTTACAGAAGAAGTGAAGAGAGGTTACAAAGAAGAAAAAATGGAGAAAATCATTCTACTTGGAGATTAGAATACGGAGCACAAAGATCAGGCACTTAGCATCTAGTCTGTTTCCTAGGAACCTGGAAGGAAAAGTATGAAACATATGATAGAAAGCAGAGAGGTGCATCTTTGGAGAGACATTGGGAAGAACCTCAAGGGCTACACTGGAAACCTAGAGTTCACTGCCTAACACAACGACTCTTACCCATGGGAGTCATAATTAGATTTACACTTTATTTTCTGTTTTGCTTTTAAATACAATAATGCTTAATTTAGGGGTTTCCCTGATGGTCCAGTACTTAGGAGTCTGCCTGCCAGTGAGGGGGCACTGGTTCGATCCCTGGTCCAGGAAGACCCCACATGCCACGGGGCAACTAAACCCATGCTGCACAATTACTGAAGCCAGCACCCTAGAGCCCATGCTCAGCATCAAGAGAAGCCACCACGCTGAGGAGCCCAAGCACTGCAGCTTCAAAGACCCAGCACAGCCAAAAAGGAAAAAAAAAAAAAACTAAAAAAAAAAAAGTAACGCTTAATTTGGGTGACTTTTTAAATGACATGCGGCACATACACCATGAAAGAAAAAATCAAGGAAATATTTGGGGTGGAGGGGCGGCGAGGCAGTTTACTTTTAAACCACCCACATGATGGGGTGATTTCAGCATTATGGCTGAAAGACCAGTACCTCATCAGTTCCCCCACCATCAACAACAATTTGGCTTCCATCCATGAACATACTCAAAGTGATATGAGAAAAAAAACCTGCCAACCAAGAATACTTTATCCAGAAAAGTTATGTTTCAGAAATGAAGGAGAAATAAAAACTTTCCCAGAAAAATCAGAGGTGAGGGAGTTCCTCACCACTAGACCTGTTTCATAAGAAGTGCTGAAAGAAGTCCTCAAACTGAAATGAAAAGATGTTAAGTAGTGACATAAAATATATTTAAATATACCAAACACTGGTAAAGGCAAGTAGGCAGTCAAATTCAGAATACTCTAATACTGTAATATGGTGGTATGTTAAATTAACTTTAGTATTATGTCTAAAGGACAAAAAATAAAAATAACTATATCCCTAGCAAAATGTAAAATGTGATCATCACAACCATTAGCTCAGTTCAGTTCAGTTCAGTTTAGTCACTCAGTCGTATCTGACTCTTAACAACCCAATGGACTGCAGCACGCCAGACCTCCCTGTCCATCACCAACTGCCGGAGTTTACCCAAACCCATGTCCACTGAGTCAGTGATGCCATCCAACCATTTTCTCCTCTGTTGTCCCCTTCTCCTCCTGCCCTCAATCTTTTCCAGCATCAGGGACTTTTCCAATGACTCAGCTATTCGCATCAGGTGGCCAAAGTATTGGAGTTTCAGCTTCAACACCAGTCCATCCAATGAACACCCAGGACTGATTTCCTTTAGGATGGACTTGTTGGATTTCCTTGCAGTCCAAGGGACTCTCAAGAGTCTTCTCCAACACCACAGTTCAAAAGCATCAATTCTTCAGCACTCAGCTTTCTTTATAGTCCAACTCTCACATCCAAACTTATTTCACAGAAAAATAACAAATGACCTGCTGTTATTCTGAAGGAGATCATCCCTGGGATTTCTTTGGAAGGAATGATGCTAAAGCTGAAACTCTAGTACTTTGGTCACCTCATTCAAAGAGTTGACTCATTGGAAAATACTCTGATGCTGGGAGGGATTGGGGGCAGGAGGAGAAGGGGACGACAGAGGATGAGATGGCTGGATGGCAACACTGACTCAATGGACATGAGTCTGTGTGAAGTCCGGGAGTTGGTGATGGACAGGGAGGCCTGGCGTGCTGCGATTCATGGGGTCGCAAAGAGTTGGACACGACTGAGTGACTGAACTGAACTGATCAGAACCTTCATTCTCCATAGCAGCAAACTCCTGATTGCTGTTTCCTCCACTCTTTCCCTGCTGAATCAATCCACTCTCATCAGCAGTATCACATACATGGTCTGATACTTCCGCTTCACTACTTTTGTGCTTCTTCTTTTCTTCTTCAACCTTTAATGAAAGTTTGACACTAAGAAATTCTGTTACTTAATTATAAACATCTTTTTTTGCTGTTTTCATTAATTTTATTATTTGACTCAGGGTTTGGCCTGATTTTAAGTGATAAAAAAATCTTTTTGTGCTTACTTTAATTTTATCATTAACAAGTCACTGAAATATTTGTAAATCCTACTTCTTCTTGTTTGACAAAAAGAAACAAAATTTCAAAAAAGGCTTCCTTAAGATGATGCAATTATTCATCCCCAGTCTTCCCAATATAACTGGCAGAGACAGAAATAAAAAGACAAAACACACGAAATCTATCCTCTTCAGTCTTTACCACCTGGATTTTCCATTAAACAGACAGATTTAGAGGATGTGACACCTTAGTGCTTCAAAAACACTAAAGCTATTCTTTCCCCACTGCCTTTTACATTTCTTTGTTCATTTGGATCCAGGATATAACAAAAAAGTGATGGTGTTCACTAAAATATATGAACCAAAGTTTACCAAAACACAAGGAGTAGAGTGAAACTGATGAGTTGTTAGTGTGGAATTCTGGAATATAAATAATGCTTCCCAATTCCACATTCAATAACCATCAAACTTTATAGCTAAAGGGTATAGAAATAATTATCTATTGTAGCCCCATTATTTACCAGAAATAGGAGTAAAACCAAGAAAGGTTAAATGATTTTTTTGTCTTTTTCTTTTTTTCAAATTATTTTTTAATTGAACAAAATTGCTTTACAAAATTTTGTTGTTTTCTGTCAAAACTCAACATAAATCAGCCAAAGTTATACATATATCCCCTGCCTTTTGAACCTGCCTCCCATCTCCCCTTCCCCCCATCACACCCCTCTAGGTTGATACAAAGCCCCTGTTTGAGTTTTCTGAGCCATACAGCAAATTCCTGTTGGCTATCTTTTTACATATGGTAATGTAAGTTTCCATGTTACTCTTTCCATGCATCTCAACCTCTCTTCCCCTTGCTCCAAGTCCATAAGTCTATTCTCCATGACTGAATCTCCACTGCTGCCCTGTAAATAAATTCTTCGGTAACATTTTCCTAGATTCCATATATATGTGTCAGAATACAATATTTATCTTTCTCTTTCTGACTTACTTCACTCTATATAATAGGTTCTAGGTTTATTCACCTCATTAGAACTGACTCAAGTGCATACCTTTTTATGGCTGAGTAATATTCCATTGTGTGATGAACCACAACTTTATCCATTCATCTATTGATGGACATCTAGGTTGCTTCCATGTTCTAACTATAGCAACAGTGCTGCAATGAATGATGGGATACATGTGTCTTTTTCAGTTTTGGTTTCCTCAGGGTATATGCCTAGGAGTGGGATTGCTGGGTCATATGGTAGTTTTATTCCTAGTTTTTTAAGGAATCTCCATATAGCCTTTCATAGTGACTGGATCAATTTACATTCCCACCAACAGTGCAAGAGTGTTCCCTTTTCTCCACACCCTCTCCAGCATTTATTGCTTGTAGACTTTTTGATGATGGCCATTCTGACTGGTGTGCAGTTATCTCTCATTGTAGTTTTGATTTGTATTTCTCTAATAATGAACGATGTTGAGCATCTTTTCATGTGTTTGTTAGCCATCTGTATATCATCTTTGGAGAAATGTCTATTTAGGTATTTTCCCCACTTTTTGATTGGACTGTTTTTCTGATATTGAGTTGTATGAGCTGCTTGTATATTTTGGAAATTAATCCTTTGTCAGTTGTTTCATTTGCTATTATTTTCTCCCATTCTTAGGATTGTCTTTTCACCTTGCTTATAGTTTCCTTTGCTGTGCAAAAGCTTTTAAGTTTAATCAGGTCCCACATGTTTACTTTTGTTTTTATTTCCATTACTCTAGGAGGTGGGTCACAGATGATCTTGCTTTGATTTAAATCATCGAGTGTTCTGCCTATGTTTTCCTCTAAGAGTTTTATAGTTTCTAGTCTTACGTTTAGGTCTTTAATCCATTTTAGTCCAATCAAGCCAGAGAAATCAACCTTCTTGACTTCAGATTATACTACAAAGCTACAGTCATAAAGACATTATGGTACTGGCACAAAAACAGAAATATACACCAATGGAACAAGTCTGAAAGCCCAGAAATAAACCCATGCACCTATGAGTACCTTAGTTTTGACAAAGGAGGCAAGAATATACAATGGGAAAAAGACAGCCTCTTCAATAAATGGTGCTGGGAAAACTGGACAGCTACATGTAAAAGAATGAAATTAGAACCCTTCTTAACATCATACACAAAGATAAACTAAATGATTTCTTCAAAGCCCCTAAAGTGGCATTCCCTAGCATTTTATGGCACCAAAAGAGATGATAAAATTCTGTAACCTTGAATCTGATAAGTTATCAAATGAATTAATCAAATGAATCAGATAAGATAAAAGCATGACTGCCCAAGTAATTTAATGCCTTAGCTGGGGATAGGGCTGACCTCCTTTTCCTTTTAAAGGAGAATACCCACAGATTTTTGTCTGTTATTAAAACTCAGTCAAGGCACCTCTTACACAAAAGAGCAAGCAAGCAAAGAAATTTAAAAATCTATTACTGGAAGGAAGAAAAATCGTACAGCATCTCAAAACTCAGTTTTCTCCTTTGGAGATAATTTTTTGGGGGTGGGAGTTTACACTACCTATGTGACAAAATCACAGGTGTCAAAACTTATTACATTTTATTAAACAACATAATGTAAAAGTCTGTCTCAAAAGAAATATCTGCAAGTGAAGATTAAAGAATATGTGGGAGTACATGTGAAAGTTAAAGTGAAAGCCACTCCATTGTGTCTGACTGTTTGCAACCCTATGGACTATACAGACCATGGAGTTCCCCAGGCTAGAATACTGGAGTGGATAGTCTTTTCTTTCTCTAGGGGATCTTCCCAACCCAGGAATTGAGCCCAGGTCTCCTGCACTGCAGCCAAATTCTTTTCCAGCTGAGCCACAAGGGAAGCCTTATACATATATTGGGAAGGCAGTACATGTATTTGTTATTAAATTTTTTATTTTTAATTTATTTTATATTGTTTATTCTAATTTTATTTTTATTTTTATTAAAATTGTTATTAAATACATAAGAGGAAGGAAGTACATGTATTTGTCATTTAAAATATCCTGAAGTGTCCATGTTGGAAATCTAAAATTATTAAAATTTAACACTAAACTTCTTAATCTATGCTTAGCTACTCACAAACCACCGGATCACAAGTAAGAAGTGAAAAATAACTTGCCTTAGCCTAAAATAGAGGAAAAACATGAACTCACAAACCCAATTTTGTCACTGTTTGAATTAAGTAATTCATACGTTAAATCTACCGAAAATTAATTAGATGATTTTTAATGTTATAAAGGCTTCCTCACTTAAAAATATTTCACCTCACTATATCTTAAATAGAGAGTCCCTACAGCACATTTGCAGAGAAGGCAATGGCAGCCCACTCCAGTACCCTTGCCTGGAAAATCCCATGGATGGAGGAGCCTGGTAGGCTGCAGTCCATGGGGTCGCTAAGAGTCGGACACGACTGAACGACTTCACTTTGACTTTTCAGTTTCATGCATTGGAGAAGGAAATGGCAACCCACTCCAGTGTTCTTGCCTGGAGAATCCCAGGGACGGGGGAGCCTGGTGGGCTGCTGTCTATGGGGTCGCACAAAGTCGGACACGACTGAAGCGACTTAGCAGCAGCAGCAGCAACAGCACATTTGTAAGATTTTTTTCTAACGACTAATACATGCAAAACAGACAAACTTTATATTACTAGAAACCAAAATCAAATTAACAACAATCAGAAAGAGGAACAAATCCCTAAATTTTAATGCAAATTATATATTATGATAGTGTTACTCATCAATACATATTACCTGCTTACATTCAGTTATGTGTGTGCTCTGTCATGTCTGGCTCTTTCCATCCCTAAGGAATGTAGCCCGCCAGGCTCCTCTGTCCATGGGGATTCTCCAGGCAAGAACCCTGGAATAGGTTGCCACATCCTCCTCCAGGGGATCTTCCCAACCCAGGGATTAAACCTAGGTCTCACACATTACAGGTGGATTCTTTACCATCTGAGCCACCAGGGAAGCCCAACAATACTGGAGTGGGTAGCCGAACCCTTCTCCAGGGGAATTTCCTGACCCAGAAAATGAACTGGGGTCTCCTGCATTGCAGGTGGATTCTTTACCAGCTGAGCTACCAAAGAAGCCCCTACATTCAGTTCTATTCTAATATCTACCAATGAAAGTGGATAAAGCATTTTTAGTAATATTTATTGATTTCTCACCCCAAAATGAGATAAATTAGAAAGTTATTATTTGTGTCCTAACAACAAAGGTCCAATCTGGAAGCTTTGATTCTCTTAATAGGTAACTGGGTTGATTCTATGACCCCACTCTCTCCCTGAATGTACACCCCTAATCAATTATGCCGAGATCACAGACAGAATGACTCTTTCATCTTGGCATCACTGACTGGCAATTTCAATGGAAAACCCTGAACCACTGGGAATGATTTCTCTCTACATGTATCTAGGTCAGGGATCATCATTGTCATATTGTTCATAATTTCAACTGTTTACTCTTACAATTCAGTATTTGATATCACCTTCTTAATCATGTAATGAAGTTATAAAACTGGAAGAAGTAAACAATAGTCAGGAATTGTTTTCCCTCAATTCCAAAAACAAACAATAAATATAATAGATTCTAACAATATGTGAAGTTTAATAATTAAGGTGCCATAAAAACTATTAAATTATTATCTATTGATTCTAAAAGGCTAATTTTGAAAGGTAATTTTATTTGTTATGACCTCTGCTACACACTGTATTATGCTGTTGAAGCATAGGAAATAGTATTAAAACAGAAATTTAAATTTGCATTTTTACATACCTGGGAATGGCTATTTTCATCTCCAACAGGTTTTTCTTCTTCTTCCTCTGATGTCATTTCTAAGTCCAGTTCTGCTGACAAATCTGTATGTTTAGTTAAAATTACTTAGAATATTTAGATAAAAGACATAATCTTTATTTAAAACATGTATTTAAAATACAATATCAAATGACATCTTAAATCAGTCTCAATCTTCAGCTGAATATTTACTTCTTTACGACATACTTTCAATGATCTAAAATTTCAACAAACAATTTGGAAAATACCAGATGTCACCAGGATATGGGCACACAAACAGCTCAAAGATTCATTCACAAAATCATCCAAACATCAATGAACAAAACAATCAGAAACAAAACAAAATTTCAAAATACACGACAGACATATAAAGTCACAATACATTCTCTTCTCTACTTCATAACAGTACCTTTTTAACAACATGCCAAGCTTCAACTGCAACATTATTCATGGTTTACGAAATTCTTCTTACTTTTTATGCTTTTATTAATTCCTTAATCTGAAATGCTACCCTGTCCTCTTCTGACAAATCACTTCTCATCTTTTAAGACTCAACCTGCTTTGTGAAGTTGTGCTTGATTACAGCTATCTTTCCTCAGATAAACAGGTATCCCTTTCCTTGTAGCTACCTTAATATTTTATAGATTTTTCTAGTGTATCTTCATCACCTGAATTGTAAATTATTTTTTCACATGTCTATCTTCTAGGCTCCTAAACTGCACAGGACAAGCTCTTAAAAATCACTTTTTAGACCTTATTTATTTTATTCAATAATTATTCATCAGCTTTCTGATCTGTACTAGACTCTGGAGTTTAAAGAAAAATGTAGATAAAACATGTCAGGGAATGCTTTTCTAGAGATAATCCCTGAGAGGAAACTTATACAGTCCAAGGGAAGGAGAGGGAAGGCATGCAAGGCTGTAACAAGATGGGGAGAGAAGCACACACACAACAGGGTAAATATCTGAGAAAGTACAGAGACAGGTCAGGAGGGCATCACCAGCAATTCAGAATCCCATAGCAAATGACAGAAAGGGCAAGAGATGAAGAGTCAGGCAGAAGTCAGATTATGAAAGCCTCATGTGTCACTTTATGATGTTTGGACATTAATGTGATTTGAAGAGTGGTTCACAGTCACACTTGCTTTTGAGAGAGGTGACTCTTAATGCTACAATAGGAATGAATTTGAAGGGCATACAAACAAATGGAGGGAGATGAATCTGAAGGCATTATTAATGGAAAAAAAAACAAAGGTGATGCAGGACTGAACAGGGGGAGCATTTCCAGAAATATTTAGGATATAAAATTTTCTGAGTCCAGTATAGAATAAATCTTTATGAAATGAGTAAATGTACAAATCCAGGGACCCTGAAGGAGTAGACTCTGCTGGTTACTTTATAAATGGTATCGACTGAGATGAGAAATGATCTACATGAATGGTCTGAAGTTGCTTCTATTTATTTTGTAGTTTTCCTATTTCACATCTTCCTCTGTTGAAGGGACTGGATAGGTTTTATCTGAATTTGTGTTTTGTGGACATAGCAAGCTAATGGAGAAACAAGGGCAAACAAGTCACTTCTATAGATTAAAAAAAAACAAAACACTTTGCATTTATAGCTTGTAGTCACTATTCTAGGAAATAACTGAGAATCTTTTGTAAATGCAAGGTTAACCCTATAGGTGAGGATAGAAAAGAAAAAACTAGGAGTGAAAAAAAGAAACAGTATATGATTTCTTACTATAGCTCTGACCATATGACTGATTAAAGGAGCTGAATTAGTTGGTATTTATGCACAACATATATTAGACATGGTTACTCAACAGACTGGGTAGAATCAGAATTGACTTTCTATATACTGCTTTTGAACTGTGGTGTTGGAGAAGACTCTTGAGAGTCCCTTGGACTGCAAGGAGATCCAACCAGTCCATTCTGAAGGAGATCAACCCTGGGATTTCTTTGGAGGGAATGATGCTAAAGCTGAAACTCCAGTACTTTGGCCACCTCATGCGAAGAGTTGACTCATTGGAAAAGACTCTGATGCTGGGAGGGATTGGGGGCAGGAGAAGGGGACAACAGAGGATGAGATGGCTGGATGGCATCACTGACTCGATGGACGTGAGTCTGAGTGAACTCTGGGAGTTGGTGATGGACAGGGAGGCCTGGCGTGCTGTGATTCATGGGGTCGCAAAGAGTCGGACATGACTGAGCGACTGAACTGAACTGATACTGCTTTTAAATGATACAGTACTCCTTTAATATTGCTATGAAGTTACATTTTGAAAAGGCAGTCTCTAGATGTCTACCTAAGTCTCCCAACTAGTCCGAGAGTTCTAAATATAATCCTGCTACCCACTCTCAGCTGTATGCTAAATACTAGGCTAAACAAACTTACTTTGTCCTAACTCTCTTAGTATTTATTGTATTACTATGGCCAGAGGGAGAATGCAAACACCTTGCTAAGAGGTATTGCTTGGCTGTAGGTTGCATAAAAGGAGTCAGCACAAGGTAGGTTTTGCCACAAAATCTAATTTGGAAGCATCAGAATAACAGTTAGGTCGTGCCCAGGTGGCCCACAGCTGAGTGCCCAGGGCTTCCGCATTACCTTGTTTGCTTTTTCTGTTTTCTGGCAACTGAAACTGGCACAGGTCATGGAGTGTGTAATTCCCCAGAAACACCACTCCAAAGTCATCTTTTATCTATTACAGTCATCTGTCCAAATTTTGTGGATGCTGACTGATTTTTGCTCATTGATTGTGACACCGGTGGACACCGATGAACTTTTGAATGCCCCCTTCCCTGCTCTTTGATAAGTCTCATTATTGAGGCTCAAACTAGGAGAATCGGAATCTGAAAACTCTGAAAACAGTTTCCATTTGTTAGAATGTCAGTAAGAATACTACTCTGACTAACTTGTACAGTCTTACTTCAGAGATCAGTTCCATGCCCTCCTCTCCCCTCACTCACTAGTCCTTCAGAGCTTATTATATCTTACACTTCACTGCCATTCATGAAGAGATGTTAACTAATGTCTCATTTTTTCTACTTGCTAATTTTCTAGTATTACTTACTTTGATTCACTCAATCTCTACTACATATTTTGTATTCCATAAGAATGTTTTTAATAATTATTTTTCCTCAACATACAAATATTTTATTAACAAAATTTATGGCATTTATGTTACATTGAATTATGCATGACAATATTGTGTGTTCTAGAGACCATGCTTTTAAAAACACTTTTATTGAATAGTTCAGTTCAGTCACTCAGTCGTGTCTGACTCTTTGCGACTGCATGAATCGCAGCACGCCAGGCCTCCCTGTCCATCACCAACTCCCAGAGTTCACTCAGACTCACATCCATCGAGTCAGTGATGCCATCCAGCCATCTCATCCTTCCTCGTCCCCTTCTCCTCCTGCCCCCAATCCCTCCCAGCATCATAATCTTTTCCAATGAGTCAACTCCTCACATGAGGTGGCCAAAGTACTGGAGTTTCAGCTTTAGCATCATTCCTTTCAAAGAAATCGCAGGGCTGATCTCCTTCAGAACAGACTGGTTGGATCTCCTTGCAGTCCAAGGGACTCTCAAGAGTCTTCTCCAATACCACAGTTAAAAGGCATCAATTCTTCAGCGCTCAGCCTTCTTCACAGTCCAACTCTCACATCCATACATGACCACAGGAAAAACCATAACCTTTACTAGACAGACTTTCATCGGCAAAGTAATGTCTCTGCTTTTGAATATGCTATCTAGGTTGGTCATAACTTTTCTTCCAAGGAGTAAGCGTCTTTTAATTTCATGGCTGCAGTCACCATCTGCAGTGATTTTGGAGCCCAAAACAATAAAGTCTGATGCTGTTTCCACTGTTTCCCCATCTATTTCCCATGAAGTGATGGGACCAGATCCCATGATCTTCGTTTTCTGAATGTTGAGCTTTAAGCCAACTTTTTCACTCTTCTCTTTCACTTTCATCAAGAGGCTTTTTAGTTCCTCTTCACTTTCTGCCATTAAGAGTGGTGTCATCTGCATATCTGAGGTTATTGATATTTCTCCCGGCAATCTTGATTCCAGCTTGTGTTTCTTCCAGTCCAGCGTTTCTCATGATGTACTCTGCATAGATGTTAAATAAGCAGGGTGACAATATACAGCCTTGACGTACTCCTTTTCCTATTTGGAACCAGTTTGTTGTTCCATGTCCAGTTCTAAATGTTGCTTCCTGACCTGCATACAGATTTCTCAAGAGGCATGTCAGGTGGTCTGGTATTCCCATCTTTTTCAGAATTTTCCACAGTTTAGTGTGAGGTACTACCTTAATTAATGGTACAAACCAAGACAATGTATTAAAAAGCAAAGACATCACTTTTCCAACAAAGGTCTGTACAGTCAAAGCTATGGATTTTGCAGTAGTCACAGAAAGATGTGAGAGTTGGACCATAAAGAAGGCTGAGTGCCAAAGAACTGATGCTAGAGAAGACTCTTGAGAGTCCCTGGAGAGCGGAGATCAAACAAGTCAATTCTAAGGGGAATTAACCCTGAATACACACTGAAAGGACTGATGCTGAAACTGAAGCTCCAATACTTTGGACACTTGATGTGAAGAGCCAACTCACTGGAAAAGACCCTGATGATGGAAAAGACTGAGGGGAGGAGAGGGAGACAGCAGAGGATGAGATGGTTGGATAGCATCACTGATTCAGTGGACATGACTAGGCAAAGTCGGGGAGATGGTGAGGGACAGGGAGGCCTGGCATGCTAAAGTCCATAGGGTCACAAAGAGTTGGACACAATTTAGCGACTGAACATCACCAACAACAACTACTTTAATTACAAATAGACAGCCTTTTTTCAATCTATCAATATCTTCAGAACCCATTTTTTAAGCCTTGGATAAACATCACAAACATATAAGAAATGATAGGCTTGTGTGTGACTAATTGTTTCCATGTGAAGTCAAAGACAACACTGGATCCACAGAGCACAGAGCACCATGAGACAAGAAGGAATATAACACAAAAATGTTTGCTTAAAAAAAAAAAAAAAAAAAAAAAAAAAAAGAGCTGTCAGGTCTAAATTTCTTAAGAGAAGTCAAAGAAACAAGCAAGAAATGTATAATTGAAACTTTAAACCCCGTTTCAATTCAGGGCCCCCTTTATCATTTCACATCTAACCACTTCAACAGTTTAAAACTGTGGTTCTCAAGTGTGCCCTGAGAATCCCTGAAGTTCAGAGACCAAGTCAGGGGGTCCATGAGGTCAGAACTATTTTCATAACAACACTAAATGTTACTTCCATTCTCATTCTCTTCTGAGTGCACAGTGGAGTTCTTCAGAGACAAAATATGTGACATTATAACTCTAATGACAAATGGAATTAGCCATTATGGTTCTGTGTTCTTGCATTTTAAGTTTTTCAGCTTTGTTTTCCAATACGGTGAACATCAATAAATACAACCGACTTAAACAAAAGTTCCGTGGCATTCTAATAATTTTTAGAAGTACAAAAGGATCCTAAAGCCAAAACTTTCAGAATCACTGTTTTAAAAGATTATGTCTACCAAAAAGTCATTAAACTATGAGTACTTCCCCTACTTCTAATAATCAAAGGCACCACAAACACAACACACACACAAAGTCTGCAAAACAAAACATCTGGTTGGCCTACATTAATCTGTATAACAACACTAAAATGAAATAATTATAAGCTGAAATACAACTGATATATTAGCAAGAGAAGCTTTACTCTAGGTAAAGGTCAGAGTTCAAATAAGCATTTTTGGACACTGGAAAAATCTTAGGATCTAATAATTAATTTCTGAGAATCCCTAAGAAGTATACAGATTTCAAACTGAGAACTTCAGGGTATTGAAACATATACAGAAACATATTGAGTTCAAGTTTACATTTTTAAAATTTCTTATTCTTATGCTTGTACCTATCTTTTTTTCAAAACATGGATACCAACAATAACATTTGCCTTATGTATATCAAATGCTTCAATTAAATTTGCAAAAAAAAAAGTTAGCAGCATGAAGACTGAGCATTTCAAATACTTCAGTGTCCCTCTTTTCAGAGTTACATGTGTATTGCAAAATTTACCTGAAGTGGATGTTTGTAAATCCTTCATTCCGACTGTTTTACTAGGAACAGAATCTTTCACTAAGACTGCAAGCTGAATGGGTTTGGAAACAAGTTGGTTAATAAATAATGTACCTTTGATACAATCCACATTTCATAATTCAAGATAAAAACATAAACGATTTTACCTTCACATTAGGATATTTCTCAGGAGAATCTAAAAGGCAAAAGGGACATAGAGTTAATTACATGTAAACATGAAAGCCAGCTCTACATTCATGCAGAGTTAGTACTGAGCAGAAATCCTTGTGCTCGGCCTTGGCAGTGAATACATTCGGTTTCAGTGTCTTTTCAGGGGGATGTTAGGACACCAGCAAGACAGACTATGAATCCAGTATACATAGTGAAGAAAAAATAGAAATAAAGGTTTAACAAAACATGCAGTTAAGATTTCAGAAGTAACATTATGTTTTCAATGAGTTTATAAAATATTAAAGTGCACACAGACCAATGTGAACATGCCGACTGATGAGGAGAAAAGTGATCTTAATCAGAGGAACAAATCATGACCCCAAAGATATAAATGTGAAAGTAGATGGCAAAATGCAACAGCATTATCTAGAATGCACTACAGCAGTATCATTTACACCATTATACTACAAGTATTTATCATGTTCTTCAATCTGTCCAGTCATTTAAGAAGTGCACAGCTGGGATGATAGTTCAACTGAATGCATAATTCATTATTCATCAGAGAAAGAGTAATGAACTGATTAGCTGGGATACACACTTGTAGAATAATGGTTCATAAAAATATTCACTTTTTCTCATACCCATGTGGGCTACTGGTATGCCTACATGTCTTGGCTCCTCTAGGTTAGCCATCTGAAAGTCTCTCGATCCAATCATGCAAGAAGGTATATAAGACACATCTGGAAAATAATGTATAATAAATTCTCAATATTGAAATACAATCATCAAAAAGGAAATAATAAATTTATCTGTCACACAATTATTAGATATTAAGAATCTTGCATGTTTCAAAATCAGTGTAGTACTTATCAAAAATTAACAATTCTAGTATTTATGTGGTCCACTGGAGAAGGGAATGGCAAACCACTTTGCCATTGAGAACAGTATTCTTGCCTTGAGAACCCCATGAACAGTATGAAAAGGCAAAATGATAGGATACTGAAAGAGGAACTCCCCAGGTCAGTAGGTGCCCAATATGCTACTGGAGATCAGTGGAGAAATAACTCCAGAAAGAATGAAGGGATGGAGCCAAAGAAAAAACAACACCCAGCTGAGGATGTGACTGGTGATAGAAGCAAGGTCCAATGCTGTAAAGAGCAATATTGCATAGGAACCTGGAATGTCAGGTCCATGAATCAAGGCAAATTGGAAGTGCTCAAACAAGAGATGGCAAGGGTGAACGTCGACATTCTAGGAATCAGCGAACTAAAAGGGACTCGAATGGGTGAATTTAACTCAGATGACCATTATATCTACTACTGTGGGCAGGAATCCCTCAGAAGAAATGGAGTACCATCATGGTCAACAAAAGAGTCCGAAATGCAGTACTTGGATGCAGTCTCAAAAACAACAGAATGATCTCTGTTCGTCTCCAAGGCAAACCATTCAATATCACAGTTATCTAAGTCTATGCCCCAACCAGTAACGCTGAAGAAGCTGAAGTTGAACGGTTCTATGAAGACCTACAAGACCTTTTAGAACTAACCAAAAAAGATGTCCTTTGCATTATAGGGGACTGGAATGAAAACTGACCTTTTCCAGTCCTGTGGCCACTGCTGAGTTTTCCAAATTTGCTGGCATATTGAGTGCAGCACTTTCACAGCATCATCTTTCAAGATTTGAAACAGCTCAACTGGAATTCCATCACTTCCACTAGCTTTGCTCATAGTGATGCCTTCTAAGGCCCACTTGACTTCACATTCCAAGATGTCTGGCTCAAGATGAGTGATCACATCATGATTATCTAAGTCATGAAGATCTTTTTTGTACAATACTTCCATGTATTCTTGCCACCTCTTCTTAATATCTTCTGCTTCTGTTCGGTACAGACCATTTCTGTCCTTTATCGAGCCCATCTTGGCATGAAATGTTCCCTTGATATCTCTGATTTTCTTGAAGAGATCTCTATTCTTTCCCATTCTGTTGTTTTCCTCTATTTCTTTGCATTGATCGCTGAAGAAGGCTTTCTTATCTCTTCTTGCTATTCTTTGGAACTCTGCATTCAGATGCTTATATCGTTCCTTTTCTCCTTTGCTTTTCACTTCTCTTCTTTTCACAGCTATTTGCAAGGCCTACCCAGACAGCCATTTTGCTTTCTTGCATTTCTTTTCCATGGGGAAGGTCTTGATCCCTGTCTCCTGTACAGTGTCACGAACCTCATTCCATAGTTCATAGGGCACTCTATCTATCAGATCTAGGCCCTTAAATCTATTTCTCACTTCCACTGTATAATCATAAGGGATTTGATTTAGGTCATACCTGAATGGTCTAGCAGTTTTCCCTACTTTCTTCAATTTAAGTATGAAGTAATGCTCAAAATTCTCCAAGCCAGACTTCAGCAATACGTGAACCGTTGACTCCCTGATGTTCAAGCTGGTTTTAGAAAAGGCAGAGGAACCAGAGATCAAATTGCCAACATCTGCTGGATCATGGAAAAAGCAAGAGAGTTCCAGAAAAACATCTCTTTCTGCTTTCTTGACTATGCCAAAGCCTTTGACTGTGTGGATCACAATAAACTGTGGAAAATTCTGAAAGAGATGGGAATACCAGAGCACCTGACTTGCCTCTTGAGAAATCTGTATGCAGGTCAGGAATTAACAGTTAGAACTGGACATGGAACAACAGACTGGTTCCAAATAGGAAAAGGAGTACGTCAAGGCTGTACATTGTCACCCTGCTTATTTAACTTATATGCAGAGCACATCATGAAAAACGCTGGAATGGAAGAAACACAAGCTGAAATCAAGATTACCGGGAGAAATATCAATAACCTCAGATATGCAGATGACACCACCCTTATGGCAGAAAGTGAAGAGGAGCTAAAAAGCCTCTTGATGAAAGTGAAAGAGGAGAGTGGAAAAGTTGGCTTAAAGCTCAACATTCAGAAAACGAAGATCATGGGATCTGGTCCCATCACTTCATGGGAAATAGATGGGGAAACAGTGGAAACAGTGTCAGACTTTATTTTGGGGGGCTCCAAAATCACTGCAGATGGTGACTGCAGCCATGAAATTAAAAGACACTTACTCCTTGGAAGAAAGGTTATGACCAACCTAGATAGCATATTCAAAAGCAGAGACATTACTTTGCTATCTAAGGTCCGCCTAGTAAAGGCTATGGTTTTTCCTGTGGTCATGTATGGATGTGAGAGTTGGACTGTGAAGAAAGCTGAGCGCCGAAGAATTGATGCGTTTGAACTGTGGTGTTGGAGAAGAATCTTGAGAGTCCCTTGGACTGCAAGGACATCCAACCAGTCCATTGTGAAGGAGATCAACCCTGGGATTACTTTGGAAGGAATGATGCTAAAGCTGAAGCTCCAGTACTTTGGACACCTCATGCGAAGAGTTGACTCATTGGAAAAGACTCTGATGCTGGGAGAGATTGGGGGCAGGAGGAGAAGGGGACGGCTGAGGATGAGATGGCTGGATGGCATCACGGACTCAATGGACGTGAGTCTGAGTGAACTCCGGGATATGGTGATGGACAGGGAGGACTGCCATGCTGCGATTCATGGGGTTGCAAAGAGTCGGACATGACTGAGTGACTGAACTGAACTGAACTGAACTGGAATGCAAAAGTAGAAAGTCAAGAAACACCTGGAGTAACAGGCAAATTTGGCCTTTGGATGCAGAATGAAGCAGGGCAAAGACTAATAGAGTTTTACCAAGAAAATACATTGGTCATAGCAAACACCCTCTTCCAACAACAGAAGAGAAGACTCTACACATGGACATCACTAGATGGTCAACACCGAAATCAGATTGATTGTATTCTTTGCAGCCAAAGATGGAGAAGCTCTATACAGTCAACAAAAACAAGACCAGGAGCTGACTGTGGCTCAGATCATGAACTCCTTATTACCAAATTCAGACTCAAATTGAAGAAACTAGGGCAAACTGCTAGACCATTCAGGTATGACCTAAATCAAATCCCTTATGATTATACAGTGGAAGTGAGAAATAGATTTAAGGGCCTAGATCTGATAGATAGAGTGCCCTATGAACTATGGAATGAGGTTCGTGACATTGTACAGGAGACAGGGATCAAGACCTTCCCCATGGAAAAGAAATGCAAAAAAGCAAAATGGCTGTCTGGGTAGGCCTTGCAAATAGCTGTGAAAAGAAGAGAAGTGAAAAGCAAAGGAGAAAAGGAACGATATAAGCATCTGAATGCAGAGTTCCAAAGAATAGCAAGAAGAGATAAGAAAGACTTCTTCAGTGATCAATGCAAAGAAATAGAAGAAAACAACAGAATGGGAAAGAGTAGAGATCTCTTCAAGAAAATTAGAGATACCAAGGGAACATTTCATGCCAAAATGGGCTCGATAAAGGACAGAAATGGTATGGACCTAACAGAAGCAGAATATATTAAGAAGAGGTGGCAAGAATACACAGAAGAACTGTACAAAAAAGATCTCCACGACCTGGATAATCACAATGGCGTGATCACTCATCTAGAGCCAGACATCCTGGAATGTGAAGTCAAGTGGGCTTTACAACACATCACTACCAACAAAGCTAGTGGAGGTGATGGCATTCCAGTTGAGCTATTTCATATCCTGAAATATGATGCTGTTAAAGTGCTTCACACAATAGGCCAGCAAGTTTGGAAAACTCAGCAGTGGCCACAGGACTGGAAAAGGTCAGTTTTCATTCCAATCCCAAAGAAAGACAATGCCAAAGAATGCTCAAACTACCACACAATTGCACTTATCTCACATGCTAGTAAAGTAATGCTCAAAATTCTCCAAGCCAGGTTTCAGCAATACATGAACCGTGAACTCCCTGATGTTCAAGCTGGTTTTAGAAAAGGCAGAGGAACCAGAGATCAAATTGCCAACATCTGCTGGATCATGGAAAAAGCAAGAGAGTTTCAGAAAAACATCTCTTTCTGCTTTCTTGACTATGCCAAAGCCTTTGACTGTGTGGATCACAATAAACTGTGGAAAATTCTGAGAGATGGGAATACCAGACCACCTGACATGCCTCTTGAGAAATCTGTATGCAGGTCAGGAATTAACAGTTAGAACTGGACATGGAACAACAGACTGGTTCCAAATAGGAAAAGGAGTATGTCAAGGTTGTATATTGTCACCCTCTTATTTAACTTATATGCAGAGTACCTCATGAGAAATGCTGGACTGGAAGAAACAAGCTGAAATCAAGATTGCTGGGAGAAATATCAATAACCTCAGATATGCAGATGACACAACCCTTATGGCAGAAAGTGAAGAGGAACTAAAAAGCCTCTTGATGAAAGTGAAAGAGGAGAGTGAAAAAGTTGGCTTAAAGCTCAACATTCAGAAAACGAAGATCATGGCATCCAGTCCCATCATTTCCTGGGAAAGAGATGGAGAAACAGTGGAAACAGGGTCAGACTTTATTTTTGGGGGCTCCAAAATCACTGCAGATGGTGACTGCAGCCATGAAATTAAAAGACGCTTACTCCTTGGGAGAAAAGTCATGATCAACCTAGATAACATATTCAAAAGCAGAGACATTACTTTGCTGATTAAGGTCCGTCTAGTCAAGGCTATGGTTTTCCCTGTGGTCATGTATGGATGTGAGCGTTGGACTGTGAAGAAAGCTGAGTGCTGAAGAATTGATGCGTTTGAACTGTGGTTTTGGAGAAGACTCTTGAGAGTCCCTTGGACTGCAAGGACATCCAACCAGTCCATTCTGAAGGAGATCAGCCCTGCAATTTCTTTGGAAGGAATGATGCTAAAGCTGAAGCTCCAGTACTTAGGCCACCCCATACAAAGAGTTGACTCATTGGAAAAGACTTTGATGCTGGGAGGGATTGGGGGCAGGAGAAGGGGACGACAGAGGATGAGATGGCTGGATGGCATCACTGACTCGATGGACGTGAATCTGAGTGAACTCCTGGAGTTGGTGATGGACCATGCCAGGGAGGCCTGGCATGCTGCCATTCATGGGGTCACAAAGAGTCGGACACGACTGAGCGACTGATCTGAACTGAGTATTTACGGAATGAACCCTATCAATCTGTTTTGTTTCAAAACTTAGTTTGGTTTGGTACACCATGTTACTGCTTCAAAGGATTTCTGTGAAACAACTGTCAAAAACCTCAATGCCCCCATAGTCACATTAATCTAATTTGAATAACAAATAACGATGCAACATATATCTTTGATGCCTGATAGGTATTTGGAGTGGCTGGAGTTTCCCCCACTTCTAGCACCCCCTCCCACTTCCAGTTTTCTCCTGAGCAACAATGATCTTATCTCTTCTCATTGCAAATACACTGAAGCCATCTAGAAGGAGTTCCTTCAAGTTTCCTCAACTCCCAACTCACCTCCCTAAGGCCTTACTTTCCTCCCTTTGTCCTTTCACTAGATTCTTTCCTCTATAAAGGGTAATCTCTGGATCTGTGGTCCTAATTCTTCCCCCTTTAAATTCTTTCTATGGATCATCCCCACCACTTCTTTTTCCCTCTTTGCTTAGCAATGGTATCTTACACCTGTAATTGCTACTTCAACTCTTTGCTTCCCTCTGGCTACAGACATGTTTAGAAAGAAAACAAAATAATGCTTTTCCTTGTCCTGAACTCTCCAAAGCTCTACTTCCAGATTTCTCTAAATGTAAGGCTACGCCCTTGCTACTTGCAGAGCTTGTTAGAAACACAGATTCTCAGACTTCCTGCTCAGTATGTGCACTTCACACAAGGTCCCCAGGCTACCAGTTAAAATCTGAGAAACTCTGGTCTATACTGAGACTGCTTCTACATTACTTCAACTTAATTTATTCTCCTGAAATCTTAGACTCAACTTCCTCACTCTGACACTTCCCCCCAAAGTGAAACTGCATTACAAGTTGGAAACTTTCCAGTGGACTCTCTATCAGGCTGTAGGTTCCTTGATCTCCGTATCACGGCCCCTGCTTGCTCCTTCTTTCTAGTTCTCTTTTGTTGGCCCATGTGACAGCATCCTATAAAGCACCAACATTTTGTATGACACCAATTTTCAAACATTTACAGCTGAGCACCTATGCCAGTGCTCCTCCACAGAGGATAACGCACAGCTCTGCATGCCCAGGGACTGCAATCCTGAATGCCTTCCTAACAATGAGAAAAACAGGAAGAGGGGAAAGCTCTGCTGTTCTTTTCTGACACCTTTTGGAGCTGGACGCTCACTTCAAATGCATCGTCCATATCAAATACTCTCCCTTTTTCTAAAGCGTTATCTTACTTATTGCCCCCTCCCCCCACAGACCTGTGCTTCCTTTCCTTCATTTCCTCCCTACACCGTCTGCCTCTCTAATCCCTCATTCCCTTTCCTCTTGTTCCTCAACCTTCCTCAGGCCATAGAGTATCTTGAAATAGAATTAATTTTTTTTTTATTTTTTTGGCCCATGCGTCAAATGGAATCTTAGTTCCCTGAATAGGGATCGAACCAGCATCCCCTGCACTGGAGACTCTTAATTGCACAGAGTCCTAACCACTGGACCACCAAGGAAGTCCAGGAGCTAAGTCACTTAGCTCCTTAAACTGGATTCTCAATTTAATCTGTGGCTGACACCTAATAAGAACACTACTTCCCTCCTTTTCTTGTCTTTTACCTCACTACACATCTGACAGGTGATTTTCTTTGCCTATTAGAATATATCAGCGTTTCCTTTTTAAATTAACATTCTGTCAAATGACTTTTCTATAAAATATAGTTCTTACCTTCTACTTGTCCATTTAACGTAATTTTTCCTCTTTGACCAGCAGCTCCAGATAAAAGAGCCACATACTTCCATGGAAGGCTCTCAGAGATACTCTGTTAAAATTAATACTGAGTTGCAGGAAGATTTCCTAATTCCTTTTGAAGAAAATATCCTACTTTTAAAAACTGCCTACATTTAACCCGGTTAAGACAGGTTTGCCAAGATCCACAGCTGCTAAGTGACAGATTCAGGATGCTGACTTCAAACACGGTGCTGTATCAGCAGGCAGCAGCTCCCTGCACCTAAGAGATCAGGCCCTTCTCATCTCCTTCCATAGCTGCCGCCTTCAAACAGAGCACTGCTGCTTCATGCTACTTCAAGGATGGCTGCCATAAAGGTTCTCTGCGCATGCTGGTTAAACTATCCAAAATGGTTTGTACTCACTAAAACATCACAAAGCAAAGCTAACTGCTGTTATTATGCCACATATTTCTTACTATTCGCTATGCTTTTGCTTCTCTAGAAATGTTCCTTGCAGATTAACTTGACAATCCAAACCTAATAATACCTTCAAGTTTCAAGCACTATCTTTTCAATGTTGACATGGTAAAAAACCACAATTCAACCCGTTTCTCTCTGGCCCTCTCCAGCAGTTTTACACATGCACATGTGCCAAAGAAATATACATTTGCTTGGGAGATTGGGGATGACGCAAACACACTACACACTACAGTGTATAAAACAGATAACTAGTAAGGACCTACTGTATCGTACAGGGAACTCCACTCAACATTCTGTACTGGCCCATGCAGGAAAAGAATCTAAAACAGAGGCGATATACATATAGAGAGATATAACTGGTTCACTTTGCTGCACACCTGAACCTAACACAGTATTGTAAATCAACTGTACTCCAACAAAAATCGAAGGAAGAGAGGAAGAAAGAAAGAAAGGAACATTTCATCATAGACTCACCTGGAACAATGTTTCAGTTTTTAGATAAATGTAACTTCAGAACACAAACAGTTTCCTTATGACTTCTAAGCCTCAGTTTCTGTATTACACTGATTTCATTAAGTAAACCTTGATAATGAGCTAAAGTGTACTATATGGTAGTATTTAGCACAGAATTATCTTCTTGATTAAAAATCAATAATTAAAAATAAAGATTAAAATCAGATTAAAAATAAAAAAAAATGTTGATGGGCAAATCCAAAGGTGAGAAAGTCACAGCATCTTCTGCGTTTACGTTTTTACATCACTCCATTGTTTACATTTCAAAATAATAACAGAAGACAGTACCTCAGAACCCCAAGGTGATTCTATATCTTCCTCTTCTCTTATGTCATATCTGTAAAATAGAATCACAGATACTACTATGAATTTTAATACATATATGTCTATCTCTATCCACAAATAGTTCAATAAAATGAACTAGTGGAAAAGAATTTCAGAGGGTTGAAGCATTTTCAGGAAGAAAAAGTTGGTAGTACTTGGGACACTTCTGAAGAAAGAAAGCAAAAGAAACACACTTAAAAAGAAATGGATGCCATATTTGCATCTATACACTTTAAAGGTTTTTATCTGCGCTTTTAAGCATAGAAAAAAATCCGCAGACATTCACTTACTTACCACTTCTATCATTTCTGTGTGTTCCATCAACAGAACTCAAACGGTCATGATTTCTTTGCTCTTGGGGAGCCCTTTCAGTAATATCTGTATCACTTTCTTTGTCTACAATCTCTGGCTTTGTGGCTCCTTCCTATAAAAACAAGACAAAATAAAACAAAAACCCAACTTCAGATAACATATTCATTTATTTGGTCATTCAGTCAATCAGTAAGATGACATTCACTGTTGTCTAAGAAATTATAGACGCTGTCCTCAGAGAAGTTAGAAATGTAAAGAAAAGAGCGATTCTGTTCTGTGTTCTAGGCAAGGCAGAGACATGTAAAAACAAACAAGAGGGCAGAAAAGTGTCCTTCAACAGCTCTGCAACTGAAGTGGACCAAGGACAGGAAGAACATAAAGGAGAGAGGAGGCAGGTGAGCCCGTGAAGCTCAAGGAATGCTGTGACAAAGGGCTGTGTCTCAGAAGACAGAGTACAGAGCCGGGGTGTGAGGAAGATTCTGCGAAGGGCAGCCCAAGAAAAGGACGAGGTGTGAAACAATGTGAATAAGTCATGTGGAAAACTAGAGCACAGTTACTGGGAACCCTACAGAGAGACAAAACGGAAGGACCGGGTCAAATGGCAAAAAGTAACTGTCACCTTTTTTCTTCATGTGACAGGCATCTAGTTACACAAGTAAAGGGTTACATCATCACAAATATATTTTATTTTATTTGGTGCCATGCTTTTTTTCAAATGAAAGGGGAAAGACTACACTGCACCAGGGAGTAGCAAACATGACATTATTTTACAGGACAGCATTGTAAAAAAAAACAAAAACAAAAAAACACTACAAGCAATGCTCCAGAGTGGACAGGAAGCAAACTAAACACTGCCCATTACCCAGAGTTTCCATGAAACTGTAGTTAAAAAGTTGAATTTGGCTTTAGAAACAGCCAAATAAAAACAGTAAAAATCATTCTAAAACAAACTTCACAGCCAAGAGTAATGAAAAGATTGACAAATATATTTCAGAAAGATTACTCTGGCAGCAACATAAAGATAAACATCAGGGAAGCAAAACTTGAATATTTCAAGATTATAGGTGAGAAAGTAGATTATGATAATAAGATATGAAAAATGATAAACAGGTGGAAAATACTGAAGTTGCTGAGTGACTGGATGCAGTAATTTCAAGGAAGTATGGAGTCCGATATCTTTCCTGCTGCAGCAATTCAGTGATGCTGTCTACTAGAATGGGGAAAACAGATAACAGTGTAAGTTACAAAGAGTCAGGGAAAAGGGAAGCGTCAGGAACAAGGCCTTCAGTTTGGGGAGTAATGAATTAATCTGAGGCACACAAGGGGCTCAGAAAAAAAGGATTTGGATAAATACCTTTGGATTAGAAATAGATAGCCTTATTCAGGAAAAGCATAGCTGTTAAGATAACTATTTGTAAAATATGCTAACCTGGTATAATCAATGCAAACCTATGCAGAATTCTGAACTTTTGAAAATAAAACAATACCAGGGGAAGAAAACTATGACATTAAAATTTTCAGTTATATATTTTAACACCTGTTTCAAGGACATAAAAATATTTTTTATAAATATGTGCAAATATTCATGTCTGGGATATTACAATTATAAGCATTTTTTAGTGTAATGAAAAGGTTTAATAGTAAAACACCAGTTCAAGATGCTACAAGAAGATTCCTTTTTAAAATTGATCTTAAAAGATAACTTTTAAATTGTAGATGAGAAATGCTTTTGTGAGTATGAAATTATGAGTCATTTTAAAGTACTACTATGAGCTAAGAAAGAAATATAAAACCCTATTTGAAAATTCACAAGGTTTTCTTCTTATTTCCCTGTAAACAGCACACTAACAACTCTAATTTCCTATCTGTGCCTTTTGGAATAGTAGGTAAAGATTGAAGGAATGATCTAGATATTAAAAATAGTAATAAAATTATGATTATCCTAGCTGGAGATATAAAGGTTTTCAAATACATCTATGATTATCAAGCAGGACTCAAACTTCATATCAGGAAAGAACAAACAAACTAAAAAAATCAAGTAACCATAATTTCTGAGTTTTGAATACAAAAGAATTGATATGTTAGTTTCATATGTATAAGAAAGAATTGACAGGCTAGTTTAACACCTATAAATACTGAGTTAATATAAAGTTTCTTAAGAATAACATGGTGTATACATATGGCTAGAGATATTTTAAACAGTAAAAAATTATCTTCCAGAGATAATTTTTAAATCCTGTTGGTAATTTTTCTTTCCTTATGATTTTATAATAACAAGTAGTCTGCATAAGAAAAAATATCATAAACTGTGGTTTCATTCATTTACTGTAAGTGCCATTACATGTAGATATTAGGAAAAGACAAATCAGAATCTCTTCAGCAAAAAAAAAGTTCTACATTTTTTTCTTTAAGACTACTGCAGCTGAAAATTTTCTCATTGAATGAAGAGAGAGTAAGAATCTCATTTATATAATTATAACTTTTGTAAAAAGACTAGATAAAATGCTTATTTATTAAACACCCACCAAGATTATACCAAACAGTAAGATAAATTAGTTAAGTACATTAAGTATTTATCAAACAGTAAGTTAGAAACCATAAGAAACAGAAAGGTCAAAAATTCTTAAATCATAATAAATCCGCTAAGGCCTAAAATAGAACTCACCTTGAATTGTCTATGAACTAAAGTTTTGCTATATTAAATAGCAGGCATCGCTTCATTACTTTCACAGTGAGAATTTGTTTAAAAAGACAAATCACTTCAAACTGAAATGAACTTCCGGAGGGAACTATATTCAATACAGATACATATATACATGTGTGTGTGTCAGTCCCTCAGTTGTGTCTGACTCTTTGTGACCTCATGGACTGTAATCCACCAGGCTCTTCTGTTCATGGAATTCTGCAGGCAAGAATACTGGAGTGGGTTGCCATTTCCTTCTCCAGGGGATCTTCCTGACCCAGGGATTGAACCCAGGTCTCCCACATTGCAGACAGACTCTTTACCAACTGAGCCACCAGGGAAGCCATATATACATGTATAAGTATAACCAAGTCATTTTGCTGTACACCTGAAACTAACACAATATTGTAAATTGATTATACTGCAATTAAAAAAAAAAAAAAACAAGAACCACCACCAACCTCAAAAACAACCACCAAAAAAGGTAAGGAACAAATTTTCTTTCAGTTCTTCATAAAAATCAGCTATATGTCATTCAAAAGAGTATGAGCATTGCTTTTTCACGACCTCACTGTCTCCTCTTAAGTTGAATTTCAAATAATTCTTCTCATATTTATAATATAGAGTTCCTCGTCTGACATACCCTATTTCTGTTGTGTTTGTGCCATAATCTGTCTCATCCTGACCCTCATTCCATTTCATATTCATCTTGTCCTTCTTAAATGAATTCTTCCCCTTCATCCCCCTCCCCATCTTCATATTCATCTAGCTGTTCTTCCTAATTGCTTTGTAATTTTTTTCTTTCATAATGGCCTACTTAGTATGCCAACATTTATAAATTTGAATCATGCACATATATTGCTCTTATTATCACACCATTTTGTATCATGACTTTGAAGACTTCCATTTCTGTGGTAGGATCCCTTGTGTCATATAAGGGGACATGACATGCAAATGGCATGTGAAAAAGTACAGGGAAAAAAGAGTTACAAACAAAACAACTTGCCTTTGTGAGACCAAGGCCCGCGAGAGACATGAGAGGTTGTGGAAGAGGCTCAGGCGATGGGAAGGCAGGATGAGAGAAGCCCCGGGCTCCAGGTGATGGTTTGGGAATGGTTTCAACCACATCTTCAATTTCACCATCAGAATTATTGTCCTCAGAGAAGGTGGTACTCTCTAGTCTCACAATGCCACATTTTGCCTCTCCTACAGTGAAAACAAGGGAGAGTACATGAGAACATCTGTAATTTCAAATCAGTGAATAAAACCAGGAGGACAGTCTTAGATAACTTACTGTTTCTCTTGGATTGCTGAGAAGCATTCATTAGCTTCGTTAAATTTGGTCAGGACATTCTGGAGAAGAAAATAAGAACTTTAAGAATAATAAGAGTCAAATTTAAGAAAATAATTATAACATCCCCCATTACTCTATGATCTAATACAAACAGCACAGGCTCTGGAGTCATTCAGATGTGGATTCAAATCCCAGTTCTGCCACTAACTAACCTTCTCATGGGGTAAGGATTATGACAAATGACATAGGAAGCCCCGGATGTTCCTCTCCTTACCCCTAATATACTGCTATACAAATACTATGACACCCACTAGATTACTTTCTCTACTAAAATGTTCTAGAATAAAAATTTATCCCCAATACTTTAGAGTACTATGCTTGAAAAACTAAACTATTTAAATTAGTTGCTATGTTTTTAAATTTACTTGCATGATTTCTCTATGCATGAATTATCGCTTGGGAAGGGAAATATAGAAGTTTAGTTTTTAGTAGAACCTTTTTTAGATGGGTTAGAACTGCAAATAGGAAAAGTTATTTCTATTCTGTTTGTCAAAGAGCTAAAGAAAAATGATTTTTTAAAATTCAGCTCACTCTAAGAAAGAGGGAAAAAAATAAGAGTAAAAATGTAGGGCAACGATCATGAATGAAAGCCACAAACACTCTAAACAAAAAGCCATAAGCAAACATGCTAACAATAGAGGCAGAGAGAGAGAGAGACTCAAAGAACAGACACTGAAGAAATGTATTCTGCAAGGAGAAATTAGGTTAACAGGAAATATTAAAAATGACAAAAGGTAGGGTAGGAAAAAGAAAGGAAAAAGTAAGATATGCCTAGTGAAGTACAAACTTAAGGGGAAAAAAAAAGAAAAGCATAAGTATAATGAGGTATGTGGGAAAACATATATATTTAGAATTTATATGGAACAAATCAGTAATATATCAGTATTGTTATGGATACACTATGAGCAAAGCTTGTGCTTTATATGTTATTAATACATAAATTATAGCTACACTGTTCAAGTTTTATGAAAATATCAACATAAGTTATATATAAAACATATATTTAAAACAGAGGCTTTTGTTCATTGTATATCCCTAATAATAGTGATTTATATTAGTTTAAAACTGTTTATCAATAATACTGCAATCAAGAGTTTAACTTTGCCACTATAAAAAAAGCCATTCAATTAGCCACACATGGTCATCTATCACTACCTGAATGCTGTCAAGTATTACTAGAGGGAGAGGAATTGATAAAGAAATATTCCTAACATTTCACTGGGAACAAGGACTGGTAGTCAGAATTCTAAGGAGACTATGCTGTTTGAAAAAAATAATAATAATGGAATACATGATGGAGCTAAAAAGCTATGGGGTGGGAGAAGTTTGGGGTCAGATAAAAAGTTTGTTTGGGTTTTTCCATAAGATGTTAAAGAAAAACATGAATGAACTTGTTGGCTAACCCAATATATGGGAGCTCTCTTCACCGTCTATTCAATTGTGCTGTGAACCTAAAAGTGCTCCAAAAAATAAAGTCTATTTTTTTTTTAAAGAAAACAAAAACAATGGTTGGATAAAATACTGAAACACGCTTTAACACTTAGGACGCTTGAGAACATTATACCAAGTGAAAGAAGCCAGTCATAAAAACCACATATAGCATGATTTCATGTATATGAAATGTCTAGAAGAGGCAAATCTATAGAGACAGAAAACAAATTAGTGGTTGCCCTGGGCTAATGGGGGTGGGGTGTCTGAATGAAACCGGGAATGATTGCTAATGTGGGATTCTTTTGAGATGATGAAAATGTTCTGAAAATTGTTGTGGCCATGGTTGCACAACCCTGTGAATATACTAAAAACCACTGAATTATACATATTAAATGGGTGAATTGATGGTATGTGAATTGTATCTCAATAAAACTGTCATTTTCTTAAGTAAAGCTGCAGTTTTTAGAAAGTAACTGGTTAGAACCCATAGCATGCATACTTTAAACATTAGAATGCTGAAGAATACTGAAGAAGTCTCTAGACTTCTAGAGATAGCAGATAGACTTCTCATAGTGATAATTCAGCAGGAAGGCATGTCATAAATATCCACATGCCTAACAACAGAGCCTCAAAACAAATAAAGCAAGAACTGAAGGAACCAACAGTGAAAACAGATGGAAATTTTAAACACCAGTTTCTTAACAGGTAGTAGAAGTAGATCCAAAGGGGGGCAGGGATATAAGTAATGTACACAATACCATCAACCACCTTGTCTAAAATAAATATGTTGAGGATTGACACATGTACACTACTGATGTATAAAAGAGATAACTAATGAGAATGTATTATATAGCTCAGGGAACTCTATCCAATGCTCTGTGGTGACTTAAGTAGGAAAAGAAATCTAAAAATGAGGGAATATATGTACACATATAACTGAGCCACTTTGCTGTACAGCAGAAACTAAAGCAACTCTACTCCAATAAAAATTAATTTTAAAATACGTTGAGTATAACAAGCAGTGGTTAAGCATTCACTTCATAATAATTTTTTGTCTCCTGGGAACCTCTAAGGATCTTTCAGTAGTCTGAAACCTCTCTTTAAGATTTCCTATTATCTTCTTTCCTCTTATTATTTATGTATTTACTCTGGGCCGTGCCAGGTCTCCGCGGTCACACATGAGCCTTCTCTGGCTGCGGCAAGGGGGCGCTGCTCTCTGGTTGCGGTGTGTGGGCATCTCGCTGCGGGGGCCTCTCTGGCTGCGCAGCACTGGCTCTAGGCTGCGTGAGCTTCAGACGCTGCGGCCTGCAGGCTCCAGAGCACAGGCTCAGAGGTTGTGGTACACGGGCTTCGTTGCCCTGCAGCATATGGAATATTCCTGGACCAGGGATGGAACCTGCATCATAGGCAGATTCTTAACCACTAGATGAACCATCAAGGCAGTCTTCTGAAAGGAGGTGACCAAGGTAATTTGCACAGATGCCTTTTTCCTTCTTAACACCCTTTCCAAACATGAAGACTTATTCAAAACCATCCTATTTTCCCCAAGACACAAAACCTGTATTCCTTCCTCTTAGATGTTTTAATTCTCTACTCCCTGGAACCCGGGTGGTTTTGACAAGAAGCCCTGCTCCCCTGCAGAAATGTGTTGGGGGCCAATCACAAGCCATCAGCCAGAGACAGACAGCATCCAGGCAGGTGGGTCTGGAGTGCTGCAAACGGCACAGCAGAGGAAATGGGCTTGGGCTGCACCCCCGTCTCATCACACAGCAGTGGCACCTGGCAGACACGTGTTCATTTCCTATCAGCAAGCAGCAAAGGCGAGGCATGAGCTGGAGCCTCCTGCTTTTCCCAGGAGGTGGTTTCACTGCCAGCGCCTTGTGATGCTCTCCAGGGTCTTAGGCTCCATAGTATGGTTGCTTTTCAACACTTACCTGCCAGCTTCTGACTCATGAGACCTGTACAACCTCCTTCAACAGATTGTGCTTAGTCACTCAGGTGTGTCCAACACTTTGTGACCCCATGGACTGTAGCCCACCAGGCTGCTCTGTCCATGGGGATTCTCCAGGCAAGAATACTGGAGGGGGTCCATACCTTCCTCCAGGGGATTTTCCCAACCCAAGGCTCAAACCCAGGTCTCCTGCACTGAAAGGCAGATTCTTTACTGTTTGAGGCACCAGGGACTATCATATAACGACCCGCATAAGACCTGAAAGGACAGGCCTGTGTCGGGGCATCAGCACATCAGACGGCCTTCCTTCACACAGAAGAGACCACGTCAGGGGCCCGTCCTTCTCCATTCTAAAGCTCAAGGGTCCCAGAGCATTTCATTTCCCTCAAATCACTTACAGGTAGTAACAGCACACTCTGTAGCTTTAGGTCCAAGCTAGGATGGCAGTGCGCATGTGTGCTAAGTCACTTCAGTTGTGTCCAACTCTTTGTGACCCCAGGGACTGTAGCCTGCCAGGCTCCTCTGTCCATGGGATTCTCCAGACAAGAATACTGGAGTAGGTTGCCATTCCCTCCTCCAGGGGATTTTCCTGACCCACGGATTGAAGCTGGGGCTCTTATGTTTCCTGCCTTGGCAAGCAGGTTCTTTACCACCAGCACCACCTGGGAAGCCCAAGGATAGCAGGGGGAACATGAAAAGAGAGGAGGTGCCCGGTGTTGTTATGCACACCATGGGAGAATGTCAGGGTCAACTTCTTTTTAAAAAGGAAGAAAACCAAGTTGCAAAACTGTTCTTTCATCCAAGAAATATTTACTGAGGAAATTCCCTGGCAGTCTAGTGGTTAGGACTCCATGCTTTCACTGCTGAGGGCCTGGGTTCAATCTCTGGTCAGAGAACTAAGATCCCACAAGCTGTGCAGCAAGGTAAAAAAAAAAAAAGTATATATATATATATATATATATATATATATATATATATATATATACTGAGCATGCACCATTCTAGGTACTTAGGACACTGCAACTAACTAAACAGACAACCTGGCAAATAAGCAAACCCTATCTTAAATGGTGATAATATAAGATAAACAGAGCAGGAGGAGGCGGGGTATCATCGGCTCACAGCCTTAAATGGGGCAGATGGGGAAGGCCTTCCTGAGAAGGGGACCTTTCTGCACATCTGAAGGTCATGTATCTTGGTCTGCAGACGTATGCCTGGTGCTTCCCTGGTGGTTCAGTGGTTAACATCTCCCTTGCAATGCAGAGAACAAAGGTTCGATTCCTGATTGGAGAACTAAGATCCCACATGCCATGGAGCAACTAAGCCAACAAGCTGCAACTAGAGCGTCCACAGCGAAGATCCCACATGTGGAAACTAGGACTTGACATAACCAAATAGATAAATAAATATTAAATATTTTTGAAAAGCCAACCTGGCTGCAAATGATTTCATGATGTCCCTAAACCCCCGAGTATTCCCCTGCCTTCTTCCAAAGCCTGAAATTTCTTTAATGAGGGGAGAAAGAAACCTGTTTAATTCCATTTAATTCTATTAAATTCCTATTTAATTCTGTACTATCAAAGAGAAATATCTGATGGTTTTGGAAAAGCTGGCGCACAGCGCTCCCATGTTACCAGGTGACCGTGAAAGCATATGGTTGATGTCTGGACTTTGCTCCATCACCAGGGAAGGGGAGCACAAATTTCAAGAAGATAGGTGGGTCACTGAGTCAGAAGGAGCAAAGGTAGCTATCAGACGGCACTCATCCCGGTTCAGCTGCCTCTGCCTGTTTGGCACAGGACAGGGCAGCTGTCTGCCGTGTGGTGCACATGTCCTGTGACTGAAACCAGGCAATTCCAGTACACTAACCATGACGTTCACACAAGGCAATTTAGCAGTGACCGGGCATCCTGGACACTCACTGATCAGCAGTGCTACGCTGAATCCTCACCTTCTGTACCATCTGCACTAAAGCGAGCAGGGAGCTCTCTAGCAGACCCACTAAGAAAGAAAGGCTAAAGGAAATTCTTCAGATTCAAAGAGAATAATACCAGAGGGAAACAAATTTCAAGAATAAAGGAAGAGCAATAGAAATGGCAATAACTATGTAAATATACTTCCCAGGATCCTCCTAGCTGGAATCCATCTTGGCTGAGTGATGTGTGTGCCCCCAGGAATGATCCCAATTCAGAATGACTGGCAAGAGACAAACCAGAAACTAACCCAATGACCAGAAAACCTGAGACTGTGAGCCACATGGCAGAACAGTTCTCTCCATTTCCCTCACCCTCCCGCCCTCCGCCCCGGCAGCCCTTCCCAATAGTCTCTTGCTTGGACGGCACTCCTCTCCTTGGACGATTCATTTCCAAGTATCAGAAAAGAAGCCACTCTCAAGCCCTGGAAGGGATCCCCCTTCCTTCACCAAAACCACAATCCAGGAGAAAATATCTTCCAAATGCTACCTTGTAGAGAAGGAAATGGCACCCCCTCCAGTATTCTGGCCTCAGAACCCAGGGACAGAGGAGCTTGGCGGGCTACAGTCCATCAGCAGGGCATTTCTGAGGGGAGGAAACAGTCCCAGGGAAGCTGAGGTGCTCGCCAAAGGCCCCAGAGCTTTGGATGGCACAGCCAGAACTGTGGCTGAGGGCTCCCAGCGGCCAGGCCTCTTGATCCTGGCCTCTCTCACCAGGTACATGTGTGGAAAACTGGAATCAAAAATATGCCTGAGGGCTTCCTGGTGGCTCTGTGGTAAAGAATCCGCTGCTAGTGGGGGACACGCAGGTGTGATCCCTGCTATGGGAAGATCCCACATGCTATGGAGCTCGTGTGCCACAACTGCCGAGCCTGTGCTCTAGATCCTGGAAGCCACAATGCCGAGCTCACATACTGCAGCCACTGAAGCCCGTGAGCCTGTGCCCCGCAGCAAGAGGAGCTGCTGCAGTGAGAAGCCCACACACCACTAGTTATGGCCCACACTCGCCCGAACTAGGGAAAAGCCCACACACGAAGACCCAACACAGCCAAAAATACATACAATTGTTTTCCTAAAAAATGCATATCTGACAAAGAATCTCTACTCAAATTGTCCAAGAACACTAGAGCAAACAAGCCCATTCATAATTGGTAAAGATTGAAATAGACACCTGGCCACTGAGGGTACACTGATAGCAAACTATTATACAGAAACATACTCAAGATACTGGCGGGATGCATGCACAGCCCCCTTTGGAAGACAGTCTGACAGTTTTTTCAGTAACCACATGGGACAAGCACTGAATTCTATACATGACAAGTGGTGGAAGCCAGGTGTCTTACCATTGGAATGGGAAATTATGGAGAAACAAAAGGAAAGGCTACAAGATCCATTGAGACATCATCACAAATTACCTTTAACTGAATATGTTCAAAGATAAGCTGGAATACATGTATATATTTCCAAGTATTGTCAGCTGAGCATCTTTAGCGCCTACATGTTTTACATATCATTCTATAGTGAAAGGGAACAGGAAATGTCCCTGGTGGTCCAGTGGTAAAGGATCTGCCTACCAATGCAGGGAACATGGGTTCACTCCCTGGTGCTAGAAGATCCCACATGCCCAGAGGCAACTAAGCCCCCGTACAACTATTGAAGTACTGGCATGCTCCAGACCCCAAGTTCTGCAACCAGAGAAAGCACTGCAATGAGAAGCCATGGCATGGCAACTAGAGGGCAGCCTCTGCTCACTACAACTAGACATCTAGCAACAAAGACCCAGCATAGTAAAAAGTAATTTAACATTAAAAAAAAAAAAAAAAGGACAGATGATCTTTGAATAAATGATGGAGATTAGGGTGAGGCAGTAATTATATGAGCCAGGATAATCCTAAAGTATGAGAAAGTAAAGAAAGGAAAGACAATTGTCAAGCTGTCCAAACTGATAAAATTGAATGATTACACACTTTTATCTCTATACACTAGCAAATAATATTCTGAAAAGGAATTTTAAAAAACAATCCCCTTTCAATACTGTCAACATCAATAAAATACTTTGCCATGGATGTAACGAGGATGACAAGACTGGCACACTGGGAATTATACACGATTGCTGAAAAATATCCTGAAGACATGTATGGATATGCCATAACTATGGAATGACTTATGATGGCAATACCATGGAATGCATCTTCAATCTGAAATGAAGATTCAATATGAATTACAAAAGACTGAAAGGTCATTGCTGAACCATGAAAGATGCCAGGATTCTTGGCTTCCAGAGGAGAAGAATTCAATCCAGAGCCAGTTGATGAAGCTTGATCTCTCAGAGCTTTTGTGTCATAAATTTTATTAAAGTATAAAAGAGATACAGAAAGCTGCTGATATAGATTCCAGACGGGGGCAGTAAGAGTACCCCCTGCTGATCTTTGGCCAGATGTTATACAGCCACTAGCAGTCTGCTAAGGAAAGAAAGGCAATGGCTCAGAGAATGGCACCAGGCCCCTCACCGACAACATGCATTGAGATAACAGTGGCAGCAGGTGAGTCACCCCAGGCCATAAATTGACATGAATCTTGAAGAAAGGCAGATTTCCAGGCAAATATATCGTTTCACTAACATAGATTAAGAGAACAAGGTATGAGTAAAACATACTGGTTTGTCAAGTTGGTTCTGAGCCTTTAGGGGGAACCGACCTGAAGACAGAGTCTAGGGGAAATACATAGTATATTAACATAGCTTAAGACAAACATTTCCTTATGAAAAAATGCACTGCTTAACTCAACGTTTGAGAAAAATTAAGTTCAGGTGGAGCCAGGAGTCATCATGGCAACACAGAATTTTCAGAGAAAACTCCTTTTAAATTTGTATCAAGAAGGGGGAAAAAATTGACACTAGTTAGTTTCCTCAGGCTGCTTAAGAGAGATGAAAAAAAGTTTGACACTTGCAGCCTATTCCCTCTGTCTGGAGACCCAGGTCTTCCTGCCTGTTACCCTCTTGGGAACTTTAGGAAGCAATACACAAGCTGACCCTAACATACGCGTGGAATGACAAGGGATTCCAAAGAGCCAGAGCAATCACGTGAGTCTGCAGTTCTAAGGTCCTCTGGCACATGCAATCAACTGTGTTAAGTCGCTTCAGTCACGTCTGACTGTCAGAGCCCGCCAGGCTCCTCTGTCCATGCGAATTTTCCAGCAAGAATACTAGAGTGGGTTGCTGTGCCCTCCTCAAGAGAATCTTCCCAACTCAGGAATCGGATTCCTGCATTGGCAGGTAGGTTCCTTACCACTAGCCCCACCTGGGGCAAAAGTGCCTAAATGGCGATCAGGGAAACCCAGTTAGGAGAAGGGACTCAGAGGAAAGGAAGTGAGGGAAGGAGACTCTCGGTCACACTCAGAGAAGCCCGGCAGGTAGTTCTGCAGGTGGAAGAGGAGGAGGAAACAGGCTGGAGCTGTGTAGAAGATGAAAGAGGGAACTAAAGCAGGGGCCCCCAACCTCAAGGATCTAATGCCTGAGGATCTGAGGTGGAGCTGATGAAATCATACTAGAAATAAGTGTTTGGTCACTCAGCCATGTCCAGCCTTTTGTAGCCTACCAGGCTCTTCAGTCCATTGAATTCTTCAAGCAAGAATACTGGACTGGGCTGTCATTTCCTTCTCCAGGAAATCTTCCCGACCCAGGGATTGAACCCGTGTCTCCCTCACTGCAGGCAGACTCTTTACCAACAGAGCCACCAGGAAACAGAAATAGAAATAGAGTGCACAGTAAATGAACTGTGCTTGACACATCCCAAAACCTTCCCCTACCCCTGTCTGTCAAAAAACTGTCTTCCAAAAACAACTCCCAAGGTCAAGGAAGGAACTTCAAGTGTACTCAGTTGTCCCAGGTTGCTGGCTTAAAGAGAAGCTGAAGAAGGGTGTCCTGAGAGGTAGAACCTCCCTTGCGTGAGGTCAACACACCGATAACCTTGGTGACGATGGGAGAGATTTGTTTCATTTTTTAAAAAATATCCTTGTGGAATAAACTTAAAACTTAGCAATTCTCTTACAGTCTTCCTAATAAAATGTTTTCTTTCTTTACTGATCTGTGAAGTACCAACTGTGACAATCACTGCTCTAATATACCTCATAGTGTTGCTGACACTATGGATATAATTATGTGAAATAGAATTTATTCAATAAAAATGAGGCATCTGCCCTGTGCCCAGCACATTCCAAGGGCTGGGGAGGAAATGAAATACTCCATAAGATGCACAGCCGGTAGACACATTCTTTAAAAGAGCCTTTTACATTTCCACCCTAGTTTATTCTCAATGTCAACACTTGCCAGTTAATGACCATGCTGCAGGGGAAGCTTATTAAAAACTCAGAAGCCAGGGTTCCTGGAAGGATATCCCATTCTCCCTTGGACAGTGCCTTTCCAGTCGAACTAGGCACCAGGTCTACTTGGAGAGGGGTTGAGGTCCCGTTGTCTCCAAACTGCCAAGGGTTAGAGCGGTGGGAGATCCATCAGAGTTAAGGAAAGAGAAATCGGATGGATTTTTAATCTGTTGCTCAGGTGCACAGCTACAGTGCCCCATGGAGATAATCAGGCTCCCTGTGCCCCTTTATTGTGTATGCACTTTCACACATAGAGTGAGATTCCTTAGGAGCAAAAATTGTTCCTGACAGACTTAGGTTCACTAGAGTTCTCCTCCAGAGCAAGTTCATGTGGATGTGGTTTTGTCTTCCCCTGTGAGTTTGGGTCCCCTAGCTCGGCCCCAGCTCCAGGGAAACAGCCCCTGGGAAAGACCTCCAAGAAGCACTTTTCCCCCAGGCTGGGAAGTGGAGTTTGCAGGTTGCAGGGAAAAGGAGCCTCTTTCGAGGAAGAAGAGGCAGCAAACCTGCGTATGTTTGCAAGCCTTTATTTGGAAGAAACGTGTTAGCTTCTACAAGGGGAGGTCTCCAGATCCGCTCAGAGGACTGATATTGTAGAGTCATGGCCGAGACACTCCTCTGCCCTTTGCGAGCCTTGCAAAGACATCCCTAGCTTCTAGTGTTACTGTCTTTGAAGGAGCAGGCTGCAGGAGTGTGTGAGACATTACTGGTGCCTTACAGGCCTCAGCTCCACTACTGCCTTTCCATTCGAACTAGGACCCAGGCCTACTTGGAGAGGGGTTAGGGTCCGGATGTTTCCAAACTTCCAGGGGCTATAGCAATGAGACCTCTGTCAGAGGTAAGGGAAGAGCAATTGGATGGATTCTCAAGCTGTCGCTTGGCCACACAGCTTCAGTGCCGCACAGCTCCCTGTGTCCCTATGTTGGGTATGGAGCTTCACACACACAGTGAGACTCTGTAGGAGCCAAAACTGTTCCTGACAGACTTAGGTTCACTAGAGCTCACCTACAAGAGCAAAGACATGTGGGTGTGGTTTTGCCTTGCCCTGTGAGTGTGGTCCCCTACTTCAGCCCCAGGCTCAGGGGAAACAGCCCATGAGGAAAGACCTCCAAGAAGCGCTTTTCCCGCAAGCAGGGAAACTGAGTTCGCAGATGGCGGGGAAAGCTAGCCTCCCTCGGGGAAGAAGAGGCAGCCAACCGGCGTATGTTTGGAAGCCTGTATTTGGAAGGAATGGGTTAGCTTCTACAACAGGAGCCCTCCAGATCTGCTCAGAGGACCGAAATTCCAAAGTCAGGCCCAGATTCTCCCCTGCCCTTGCGAGCCTTGCAAAGACATTCCTAGCTTCTAGCGTTACTCTCCATGAAGGAGCAGGTTGCAGGAATGTGTGAGACATGACTGGTGTCTTACTGGCCTCAGCCCCACTATTGCCTTTGCATTCCCAAATCCAGGCCTACTTGGAAAGGGGTTAGAGTCTGGTTGTTTCCAAACTGCCTAGGGCTACAGCAATGGGCACCCTAGGTAAGGGAAGAGCAATTGGATGGATTCTCAAGCTGATGCTTGGCCTCACAGCTTCAGTGCCACACGGAGAGAATCAGGCTCCATGTGCCCCTATGCTGGGTATTCAGCTTCACACACAGTGTGTCTCCATAGGGGCCAAGAATGTTCCTGACAGACTTAGGTTCCCTAGAGCTCTCCTACAGAGCAGAGGTTGCGGATGAAGTTTCGCCTTACACTGCGTGTGTGGGTCCCCTACCTCAGCCCCAGGATCAGGGGAAACAGCCCATAAGGAAAGACCTCCAAGACGCGCTTTTCCCACATTCTGGGAAGTGGTGTTCCCAGGATGTGGGGAAAGTGACCTTCCTCCGGGGAAGAAGAGGCAGCCAACCCACGTGTGTTTGCAAGCCTGGATTTGGAAGGAACAGGTTAACTTCTACCACGGGAGACCTCCAAATCTGCTCAGAGGCCCGAAATTCCAGAGTCAGCGCTGAGCATCTCATCTGCCTTTGCGAGCCTTGCAAAGACATTCCTAGCTTCTAGCGTTACTGTCCATGAGGGGACAGGTTGCAGGAGGGTGTGAGACATGACTGGGCGCCTTACTGTCTTCAGCTCCACTATTGCCTTTTCAGATGAATGAGGCCACAGGCCTACTTACAGAAGGGTTAGGGTCCGGTTGTTTCCAAACTGCCAAAGGCTACAGCAATGGGAGCTCAGTCAGAGGTAAGGGAAGAACAATTGGATGTATTTTCAAGCTGTGGCATGGCCGCACAGCTTCAGGGTCACACGGAGAGAATCAGTCTCCCTGTGCCCATATGTTGGGTATGCAGCTTCACACACAGAATCTATCTCCATAGGAGCCAAGAATGTACCTGACAGACTTAGGTTTACTAAAGGTCTCCTACAGAGCAAAGACATCTGGATGTGCTTTTGCCTTCCTGTGAGTATGGGTCCCCCTACCTCAGCTCCAGCTCAGGGGAAACAGGGCACAAAGAAAGATCTCTAAGAAGCGCTTTTCCCACAACCTGGGAAGTCGAGTTCGCAGGACACATTTAAAGTGATCCTGTCTGGGGAAAGAGGCCCTAAGAGGTCCGGTGTGTTTTTGCAATCCTATATTTGGAAGACATGGGTTAGCTTCTATAATGGGAGACCTCCAAATCTGCTCAGGGGACCGAAATTCCAGAGTCAGGGCCGAGTTTCTCCCCTGACCTTTGCAAGCCTTGCAAAGACATTCCTAGCTTCTAGCGTTACTGCCCATGAAGGAGCAGGCTTGGGAGTGTGTGAGACATGACTGGCGACTTACTGGCCTCAGCTCCGCTATTGACTTTCCATTCAAACTAGGCCCCAGGCCTACTTGTAGAGGGGTTGGGGTCCGGTTGTTTCCAAACTGCCAAGGGCTAGACCAATGGGAGCTCTGTCAGAGGTAAGGGAAGAGCTATCAGATGGATTTTCAAGCTGTTGCTGGGCCACACAGCTTCAGCACCACACGGAGAGAATCATGCTCCCTGTGCCCCTAGGTTGGGTATGCAGTTTCACATAGCCACCTTTTAAATCAAACGTACATCTTTTTTGTTTGTTTGTTTAAGTGACATTTCTTTCTTCACATAATTGTTTTAGGAAGTGCCTGTGAAAAGAATGTGCATAACATAAAGCAGGGTAGATTAGGTACAAGGTCCAGTACCCCACCTCCAGTCTGGATTGCTGCTGTTTACTGCTTTAATCTCCTAACTGGTCTTCTTGTCTTTGGTTGCTCCCTTCAACAACCCAGTGTGTATATGGTTGCCAAAGTAATCTGCCTAAAAGCACACCTTTATCCTTTCTGGGCCTTACTTCCCGCAGTTGACAGTGGGACTTGAACCATTTTCTCTGGGAAGTCTGATGTTCCATGAGCTGAACCAAGGTTGTCTGCCCTTGTGACCTTTCCCCAATTTATAGAGAAAGGAACATTTAATGGGTAGAATTTCCTGAACGTGTAAGTTCCCCTCACCCCCGCCCCATCTGTTTTTCTATAGTAAGAATCCAAACTTTTTATCTACTAGCATTGAAGTCACTCAGTCATGTCTGACTCTTTGTGGCCCCATGGACTGTAGCCCACCAGGCTCCTCTGCAATTTTCCAGGCAACAGTACTGGAGTGGGTAGCCATTCCCTTCTCCAGGGGTGGGGGGTGGGGGTCTTCCCCCTGAAGACCCAGGGATTGAACCGGTGTCTCCTGCATTGACAGGCAGATTCTTTACTGTCTGCGCCACCAGGGAAGCCCATCTGCTCACATTAACTGATGACAAACTGGACAAATGAGCAGCAAGTAAATAATAAAAGCTTTGGCGATTGCAAGGTCGTATTTATTTTAACAGCTTGGTTCTCTCCCAGGCACTCAGGCTGGTAGTTGCAATCATTACAATGTTAAAGATACGGTCTTTTTCTTTCTTAAAAATTGTTTCTCTTTGGGATGATGGAATGAAATATATCAAAATTTCATCATGGCACATTAGAGAAAACACTGCCCTCCGGCTTCCCTGGTGGCTCAGAGGTTAAAGCATCTGCCTGGAATGCTGGAGACCCGGGTTCGATCCCTGGGTAGGGAAGATCCCCGGAGAAGGAAATGGCAACCCACTCCAGTACTCTTGCCTGGAGAATCCCATGGAGGGAGGAGCCTGGTAGGCTACAGTCCATGGGGTTGCCAAGAGTCGGACACAACTCAGCGACTTCACTTCACTTCCCAAGTAAATACTTTGGCCTCTTCTTCAGAGTTTATTCAACCTTATCACTACTACTTGTCAGGAGCCATGTTAGCCATTACTGACAAAATGGAGGCATGGTCCCCAGCCCCCTCTCCTCATTCCGCAGGCACGGACCCGGGATTAAGGAGTTAGGCCTTGTAATTCTGACTTGTCTTTTCCTCTCCTCAGCTGAGTTGACTGTAAAAGAATATTAAGGTGCTTTTTGTTCTTGAGAGGAGCATGAGAAGGCACAAGGCCTTCTGCAGCTGTGCTCAGAAAATAATTCATAAAGTTAATCATTGACATTTGTTCAAGGACTTTTACAAAAGAGTGTTCCAGGATGAGCACATAGGCTGCAGCTTGAGGCCATGGGAGGGACTGCTATCTGAAGCCTATTTGTGAGGAAAATGTTTATGACAAAGGAGTTTACTGAATTTAGGGTTTAGAAATAATTAAAATAGTTAGAAGTTAAAGATTTAAGGAATGTTGTAAAGTTAGCATATTTTACTATAGCTTATAGAAGTTAGAATTTTTAGAGACACTATAGCTACAAGCCTTTCTAAGAGATAGTGAGCTCAGGATGTCAGGGGCAAACAGGATTTAGGAAGATAAGTAGTACACTGAGGAATATATCATGAGTTACAATATAATCACAAGTTAACTACAGGACACATTAGAGGAGGTTGATAATAGATGAAAGGCTGATTCCGAGAGAATCACTGAAGCAGGAACTCTGAAGAGCAACAGTGATTTGTGGAGACAATAAATCTGGGTGAGTGGGAACTGAAAATATCAAACTTCTGATCTAATGCTTTTGTAAAAGTATAAAAGTGAATCATAAGCTTGAAATAAACAGGCAGTCCATAGAAAACTGAGAGGCTGTCTCATTTCTCTCGCCGGCACCGTCCATCTCTTCAGGTTGAATCCCTGGCTGCTGGAGCTGGACTCTAGCAACTACTCCCCTTTATGGATCCTTGACTTTAGAAAAAGTTTTCTAATCTCTGTTCACATTTGCTGTTTCTTTCCCCCGTTGCATAAACAATTTTATCTCCCTGGAACTCTGTCTTGGCCCAGGCCTTGCATACAAATCCCATCCAGCCTTAAAGGAACAAATCAACTCTTTACTTGGTGAAAACCTCTAAAATCATAACAATCTCTTGTTCTAACTCACAATTGTATGTTGCTATGAAAAGTGCATGGGAAAAAAAAAAAAACAGAATGGTATACAACAGTGTTCTTCAAACATAAAAGAACTTAAGAAATATCCAGGAATCTTTTTAATTTTTATTTATTTATTTATCTTTAATTAAAATTATTTATCTATTTGGCTATACCAGGTCTTAGTTGCTGCATGTGGGTTTTTTTTTTTTATTATTTTAGATACAGCATCTTAAAAAGGGATCCCCATAAAGGGATCTTTAGTTGTGGCATGTGGGATCTACTTCCCTGACCAGGGATCTAACTCTGGCCCCCTGAAGTGGAAGCAGGGAGTCTTAGCCACTGTACCACCAGGGAAGTCCCTCCAATTGTTTCTCATGCTTGGGGCTGGTACATGGGGATGACCCAGAGAGATGTTATGGGGAGGAAGGTGGGAGGGGGGTTCATGTTTGGGAACGCATGTAAGAATTAAAGATTTTAAAATTAAAAAAATAAATAAATAAATAAATTTTTAAAAAAGGAAACCTTCCTGTTACATTATAGTTTCCTTAATTGCAAGAATCCTGTTCACCTTTAGAATCCTTTATGGAGTCTCAAAGAGAAACAACTTTTTTAAGTACAAAAGGATGGTATCTTTGTTAAATACACTGATGACAAGGGATAGGGGCTCATGAAAAACTCAGTTATTAGTGTTTCAATGATTTAGCAAGGGAGTAAATAAATAAATAAATGAAGTTGGGCTTTTCCATAAGACGATCTTGTAACACAGCCATCATTCTCAACTTGGGGTGCATGCCCTCCCAAACTCTAAATCACGTTATGCACCCCAATTTTTATGCACTCCCCCAGAATCGTCAGCAGAGAGAGTCATAGGAGTGTCATATCCCTTGAGTTTATTGGGCTGCTGCTGCTGCTAACTCCCTTGTCGTGTCCAACTCTGTGCGACCCCATAGACAGCAGCCCACTAGGCTCCACTGTCCCTGGGATTCTCCAGGCAAGAACACTGGACTGGGTTGCCATTTCCTTCTCCAATGCATGAAAGTGAAAACTGAAAGTGAAGTGGCTCAGTCGTGTCCGACTCTTTGCGACTCCATGGACTGCAGCCTACCAGGCTCCTCCATCCATGGGATTTTCCAGGCAAGAGTACTGGAGTCAGGTGCCATTGCCTTCCCGATATTGGGTTGAGAACCATCAAAGTAGGAATTGAAGGTGTTGGTGGTATTTGTTAAGATAAGGTTATTTCAGTCATACTGGGTTAGAATTGCGCCTTTCTGAGAGTATATAACTTCTTAGTTCTTCGACAACTGAGGAGTAAGGGAGTCTGCTAGACAAAGTGGGGTAGAATAAGACAGGTCTAGGAGCTAACCTGTGTCTCCACGCCAGCAGGTGGGGCAGACCACCCCGATAGCTCACTGGCTCTTGCACAAGCATTTCTAGACCACCTGAGCTTCCACTTGTGTGCAATGGTGCACTCAGGAGAAGGCAAAGCCTCTCATTCCCAGCTTCTGCCACTCATTGGTACCTGTGTATTTTTCCTTACAGTACACACACACACACACACACACACACACACACACACACACACACATATATATATATATATATATATATATATATATATATATATATATATATATATTGGCCTTACCACTGAGCATGTGGGATTTTATTTATTCATTTATTTGGCTGCACTTGGTCTCAAGTACAGCACTCAGGATCTTAGTTCCCTGATCAGTGAGCCCGTGCCCCCTTCATGAGAAGCACAGAGTCTTAACCATGGACTCCCAAGGCAGTCTCAGATTACTTTTTTTCTTATTTCTCACAGGTAGGACTTTTGGGGAAGTAAATCTCTTCCTCTGTGAGGGAACTGAGAAATAAAATGATTCCCCCACTCACCCACAACCATGAAGCTGAGTGGAGCAACCTAAGACCCCTCCCACCCCATCTCAGGTTTAGGAAATAAATGAGACAGCCTCAGTGGCTGAGTGTGAGGTACTGGCAGAACACCCGAAGCACAAACACCCTATAAATCGGGGGAAAGAGAGGATGACATGAGGGAGGGTGGCTGTCCTCGAGGACAGAGATTTGGGAGTCGTCATCGTAATCGGGTGAAGCTGACAGAGCTGAGCACCTCTCAGGCAAGACCACAAGAATGTCCATGGAGTCAACAGAAGGTCGCTGCAGATTCAAGGAACAAACCACGATTAAGGCCCGGAGGAGAACCAGGGCTGGAGAACCCTGCAGTGTACAGAAGGCAAAGGAGACGGCAGCTGGAGGAGAGAACAGACTTCAGCAGCACTCACCAGATGGGATGCACATGTGTGCTCAGCCAGTCGTGTTCAGCTCTTTGTGATCCCATGGACTGTAGCCTGCCAGGCTCGTCTGTCCACGGGATTCTCCAGGCAAGAATGCTCGAGTGGGTTGCCATGCCCTCCTACAAGGGATCTTCCCAACTCAGGGATCAAACCCAAGCCTCCTGCTTCTCCTGTTGGCAGGTGAATACTTTACAACTGAGCCACCCGGGAAGCCCCATGAGTGGAATGAGCACCCTTATAAAGGAGACCCCAGAGGTGAGGACACAAGAAGGAGGTATGGGGCCTGACCAGACACGGAATCTGCGGCACCTTGATCTTGAACTCCAGCCACCAGAACTGTGAGGAATAAATGGCTGTGGTTTTTAAGCCCCTTGATCCACAGTATTTTGTTTTGGCAGCCCAGACTGGAGTGAGACACCATGAGAGTAAAATTGCCACATGGTGAGGGCTGAGACCAGGTTTCCTGGCTTAAGGAGAGAGGGGAGATATTAAAGAACAAAAGACAGACACACAGGGAACTTTCAGGGAAGTGTTTAGTGAAATGAAGGACAGAATAGGGCTGGGTCCAATGATAATGGTGTAAAGACAAGTGGTTACGTGTGGGGTGAAGCATGTAAGGCACCTGAAAAGCATGTAAGGCACCTTTTGGTCCCAGCACCAAAGTGGACAGAACCAGAAGCCCAGATGGGTGGGACACTGGTCATAGCAGGGCCATGCTCAGAAACTTTGGCTCCCTCCCTCACCAACATGCACGATGCACAGTCATGAGGGTCTTCACTACTCCAAGGCACCTTGGCAAGAGATAAGGCTGTACGTGAAACTGGGCTTAAAGACACATCTTTCTCTGTCTTTTTTTTTTTAATTCTTCCATTTTTAAATGTATGTTTTAGTAGAGTCAAGTAGATTCATATTGTTGTGCAACCTCCAACATCATCCATCTCCAGAACTTTTTCATCTTCCCAAAGCAAAATTCTGTATCTATTAAGTGCTTGGTGGAACTTCCCTGGTGGCCCAGCCGTAAAGAATCTGCCTTGCAATGCAAGGGATGCAGGTTCAACCCCTGGTTGGGGAACTAAGGTCCCATATGCTGCAGAGCAACTAAGCCCCTGCACTGTAACTAGAGTCTTTGCACCAAAGAAAGATCCTGCGTGGCACCATGCAGATCGCACATGTCACAACTAAAACTCAACACAACCAAATAAACAATTTTAAAAATACAGTCTTGGTTTTAAAAGTAAAATAAATGCTTCGTACCCCTGGTAACCCCCATTGTACTTTCTGTCTCTATGAATCTGACTACTCTAGGGACCTCCAATAAGTGGAACCACACGCTGTCCTTTGCCATCCACATTATAGCATGTGTGCTTTCCTTTTTAAGGCTTGATACTGTTCCCCTGTATGTTACAGGCTTCCCTGGTGGCTCAGTGGTAAAGAATCTGCTTGCCAATGCAGGAGACTCAGGTTCAATTGCTGGGTCAGGAAGATCCCCTGGGGAAGGAAATGGCAACCCAGTCCAGTATTCTTGCCTGGAGAATCCCATGGACAGAGCCTGGCAGGCTACAGCCCATGGGGTCGCAGAGTTGGACATGACTGTGCATTTGTTGCACTGCATTTTGTTTACCCATTCATCTGTCAGTGGATACTTGGGTGCTTCCACTCTTTGGTTATTGCAAATATTACTGCTATGAACATGGGTGTACAAACAGCTCTTTGAGTTGCCACTTTCAGTTCTTTTGGGAATATACCCAGAAGTGAAATTGCTTGGATCTTATGGTAATTCTATGTTTGATTTTTTTGAGGAACCACCATACTGTTTTCCAAAGCAGTTGTCATTTACCTTTCCCCAAGTAACACAGAAAACTTCCAATTTCTCTACATCCTTGCCAACACTTGCTATTTTGCTTTTTCAATAAAAACCATACTAATGGATATAAAGTGGTTGGTTGGTTTTTTAAATACATGCTTCTTCCTTAGATTATAAATTCTTCAAAAATTATGTGAATATTAGTTTGATTCAAACGGAATTGAAGACTTGGGCTGAAAAAAAGATTTCCCTAAGTGTGGCGGTGTAAATATTCAAAACTCCCCCAAATTAGTTTAAAGACATGTCTCTATCAAAGTCTGTCCTGGTTTCAAGACCTGACCTCAGATAAGTGGGGAAGGAGTGCCCTCTTGTGTCCTTTCTCTGCCAGTGTCAGTGACTAAAAAAGGTAGTTGAGAAATTACCCTTTCACTCCAAGGACAACAAACGCCAGTCACGTGTCTACTGGGTAAAAGAAAATATGGACAGAGTGAAGCTAGGGTCTTTAAAGAAATCCCAATCTAGAAGGGGTAGAGGAACAAAATACATGCAGAAATAACAATAGAAGACATGCAAAATGGATGGATTATCTATTAAGACTCTGCAGGAATTAGGTCAAGATTCACATCAAAATATAAGCGTGGCTGGTTACAAAGGAGCTTGGGTTGGCTCTCAGGTCTCAGGTTTCTTTTTAAGGCTTCAGTTCTAGAAGGTCCCTGACCTAGGAGGGCAGCCTCCCTGTCGGGACTCCTTCATGGCTGTCAGTTTTCTAGAGTTGCTTCGGAGATTCAGACAAGCTCGCTGTACACTCCCATCTTTGGGAGGGAGGCCCTGGAGACTCCTCCTATGTTTGTTTCTTCCATGTAGTATCCTGCTCATGGCTACCTGTCTCTTGAGTTTCATCTCCTTCCCCCAACCCTCTGGTCTTCCCTAGTGGCTCAGATGGTAAAGAATCTGCCTGCAATGCAAGAGACCCAGGTTCGACCCCTGGGTGGCGAATATCCTCTGGAGAAGGAAATGGCAACCCACTCCAGTATACTTGCCTGGAGAATCCCGTGGAGAGAGGAGCCTGGTGGGCTCGAAAAGAGTCAGACACGACTTAGAGACTGACACACACCTCCACACCTCCCTAAACAGGCTGTTGATTGGCACACTGTCTCCATAGCCTTGATGCTCACAAAGATAATTATACAGAAAGTACGTTTGCAGGTTTCATCAGCATAGGGACCAGTTACAGAGGATGAAGATGTTCTCTCGCAAACCTTGCTCCATCAGGCAAGCAGCCTTCAGCTGGCCTCTTAGGGCCCTGAAGGAGACAGTCCTTACCTTGTCTGCATCCTGCTGGACTGCTGAATAAAGACAGAATCAAGGCATGGCTGTACACCGACCACATATCCAACTGGGTAGAAACTAGGGAGCTCATTGGTGGAAAGAATTGTTCTTCAGAGTCAGACACAGGTGGGTTTTTACTTTTTTAAATATATCTCCTTAAAATATTTACTTATTTAATAATTTTGGGTCACACTCTGTGTAGCATGTGGGATCTTAGTTTCCTGACCAGGGATTGAGCTCACACCTCCTGCATTGGGAGGTGGAGTCTTTTTATTATTATTATTTATTTATTTGGCTGCACTGGGTTTTCATTGCTGCATAGGCTTTTCTCTAGTTGTGGTGAGTGGGGGCTATTCACTAGTTGTGGGGCTCACACTTCTTACTGCGGGGGGTTTTCCTGTTCCAAAGCACAGGCTCTAGGGCACGGGGGCTTCGGTAGTTGTGTTCTGTGGAATCTTCCCCAATCAAGGATGAACTCATGTGCCCTGCATTGGCAGGCGGACTCTTAACCTCTGGACCACCAGGGAAGTCCCCGCAGCTGGGTTTAAAGCTCAGCTCTGCTGCTCTGTGTCCGTGGCCCCCCAGAGCACGTTACTTTATCGCCATTCAGCAGCTCTGAGATGGGAATAACGGTCCCCACCTCCCTCTCTGGTAAGATTCTCATGAAGCTTAACAAGACAGAGTACACAGACCTTGAGGAAGTATCTAGCGTTATAAATGCCCCTCTGCTTCCCCCTCTCACCCGCAACCTCCTCCCCAACCTGAGCACGCTATGGCAGTCTCCTGGCTGCATGGGGCCGAGATCTCTGGGGCAGTTGCCCAATAAATGAGATTTTAGATCACCAAGAGCACGCAGGGTGCAGTGGGGAAGGTATTTCCAAACCGTCTTAATTATTTCCCAAGACTTTTTCTAGTTGCCCAAGCCAGCAACCTGGGAGTCATCCTTGACTGCTCCTTCTCTCTCACCTCCCATACATGTATTTCTAAGGCCTGTTACTCCTCCTTAAGACATTCCAAATCCTCCGAGTCTCTCCGTCTCCCTCCATCATTTTACTTTCACTCTCCATCGCTGTTCCCTGGAAAACCACCACAGCTTCCTGAATGGCCTTCAATATCGTCCCTCTTCCTCATCACCCAGCGGATAGAGCTCTTTCTAAATGCAAGTCTCTGGGGATGATGGGAGGAGTTGGGAGACTGGGACTGACACGTATACACTACTGATTTGCACGCATGCCTTGCTAAGCCCCTTCAGTCATGTCTGACTCTTTGCGACCCCATGAACTGTAGCCCACCAGGCTCGTCTGCCCGTGGGATTCTCCAGGCAAGAATACAAGAGTGGATTGTCATGCCCTCCTTCAGGGGACCTTCCTGAACCAGGGATTGAACCTGTGTCTCTTAGTCACCTGCATTGGCAGGCAGGTTCTTTACCACCAGCACCACCTGGGAAGCCCCACACTATTGATACTACATATAAAATAGATAACTAATGAAAATCTTCTATAGAGCACAAGGAACTCTACTCAGTGCCCCGTGGTGACCTAGATGGGAAGGACATCCAAAAAAAGACAGCAAGGAGATCCAAACCAGTTAATCCTAAAGGACATCAACCCTGAATATTCATTGGGAGGACTGATGCTGAAGCTCCAATACTTTGGCTACCTGAAAAGCCAAACTCACTGGAAAAGACCCCGATGCTGGGAAAGACTGAAGGCAGGAGGCAAATGGGTTGACAGAGGATGAGATGGTTGGGTGGCATCACAGACTCAATGGACATGAGTTTGAGCAAACTCCAGGAGATGATGAAGGACTAGGCAGCCCGGCGTGCTTCAGTCCATGGAGTCACAAAGAGTCAGATAGCAGAAACTAACACCACATTGTAAAACAGCTATACTCAGATAAAAATTAAAAAAAATAAATAAATAAAGTCACATTGCAGATTACAGAAAATAACTAACTAACTAAATATTACAATAATTTGCTGTAGGAAAAAAAAATCTGGTCTCAGCAAGTTGCTCCCGTACTTAAGATCACTTACTGATTACTTGCTTCCCTGGCAGCTCAGTTAGTAATGAATCTGCCTGCAATGCAGGAGACTCTGGTTGGATTCCTGGGTGGGGAAGATCCCCTGGAGAAGGGATAGGCTACCCACCCCAGTATTCTTGGGCTTTCCTGGTGGCTTAGCTGGTAAAGAATCCGTGTGCAATGCAGGAGACCTGGGTTCAGTCCCTGGGTTGGGAAGATCCCCTGGAGGAGGGCATGGCAACCCACTCAAGTATTCTTGCCTGGAGAATATCCATGGGCTGCATAGTCCATGGGATCCAAAGAGTCAGACATGACTGATCGAGGAAGCACAGCACAGCAGCACTGAGTACTCAACTAGCTCTAAAAGAAAGCCTTACCTCCTGAGCGTGGTTCAGTTCCTGTTTGGGCTCCTGCCTACTTTTCCAGCTTTTTTCCCATCAACCCTGCTGCAACCGTCCTCCTCTGTGCACCAGCTCTACTGCACTATTTACACCTCTACATATAAGGCTCCAGAGAAGGCAATGGCACCCCACCCCAGTCCTCTCGCCTGGAAAATCCCAGCCTGGTGGAATGCCATCTATAGGGTCGCATAGAGTCAGACACGACTGAAGCGACTTAGCAGCAGCAGCAGCGTATAAGGCCCAGCGACCCCGAGCTTTCCGGGATGTGGGATGATTATTGCTAAAACCAGGACTGCCCCGGGCAAACCAGGATCCTGGTCACCCTAGTTCTGCGTATCATCTTCCTAAATCTTGAATGCTTCCCCTTGTCTGTCCCACCCCGTGTTTACTATCCAATACTCCTCATCCTCCATTTCTGCTTGCACATCACTTCTGTAGCCCCCAGGGAGTGGTTTATTCATCCTATCTAGGTGCTCTGGGGCTTCCCAGGAGGCACTGGACAGAAAGTGACAGTGTTAGTCACTCAGTCGTGTTCTGACTCTTTTTCAACCCCATAGACTGTAGCCCACCAGGCTCCTCTGTCCATGGAATTCCCAGGCAAGAATACTGGTACCCATGCCCTCTTCCAGGAGATCTTCCTGACCTGGGGATATAACCGAGGTCTCCCACATTGCAGGTGAAATCTTTACCATCTGAGCCACCAGGGTGCCAGTGGAAAAGAACCCACTGCTAATTCAGGAGACCTAAGAGATGTGGGTTCAATCCCTGGGTCTGGAGAAGGAAATGGCAACCAACTTCAGTATTGTTGCCTGGAGAATCCCATGGATAGGGGAGCCTGGCAGGCTACAGTCCTTGGAGTCTCAAAGAGCCGAACATGACTGAGTGACTTAGCACAAATGCTCAAGCTCTCTTGGCAGTGACCACTGTGTTCTAACAGCATCTCTGTCTCTCTTCAAGTTATAAACTCATTAAAGACTGAGGCAGGTTTTTTTTTTTTTTTCCTTCTACCTATAATCTCAGATCCTAGCAGAGATTCTGGCACACAGTAGATGTGCAATGAAGTTTTCTTGATTTAATGACTATCAGTATCAACATATCAAGTGTCATCTATTTCATATCACTACGTGGGATGTTATGGACTGAATGTTTGGGTCCCCTCCAAAACTCACATGCTGAAGTCTTAACCCCCAGAGAGGCTGTATTTGGACATGGCACCTTTAAGGAGATGCATGAGTGTGTATTAGGGAGCTCAGTCGTCTCTAACTCTCTGTGACCCCATGGACTGTAGCCTGCCAGCCTCCTCTGTCCATGGGATTTTCCAGGCAAGAATACTGGAGTGGGTTGCCATTTCCTCCTCCAGAGGATCTTCCTGACTCAGGGATCAAGCCTGTGTCCCAATGCAGGGGGCCTGGGTTTGATCCCTGGTCAGCAAACTAGATCCTACATGCTGCAACTTAGCCCTGGTGTTGTCAGCCCGTTCCCTGGTGTGGTCAAATAAATTTTTTTTTTAATTCAAGTAACACTAAATTCAACACTATACTTTAAAAAGAGCATGTTCAGATTGAGCCTATTCCTGTTACAGTCACTCTATCTATGTAGATCTCTACCCATCCTTCTCTCTGTATTTGTTATAATGGTGTTTACCAACTGTGGATATTTGTAGTATTTCTGTGATCATAAAATCAGGATGATTTGAACTTAGGGAAAAAAAAAAAAAGAAGAGACACCAAGAGATCACTCTTTCTCCCCCTCCCTCCATCCGCCTCACTTTTTCACCCTGCAAAGTCACCCAGGAAAGACCATTGAGCACACACTGAAAAGGCAACCCAAAGGGAGCTCTCAGCAGACATCCACCCTGTCAACACTGGGTCTCAGGCCTCCAGCTTCCAGAGTGGTGAGAAAACAAATTTCTGTTGTCAAAACCACCAGCCTATGGTATTTTGTTATGGCAGCTCCAGCTCGATAACATAGGGGACATACCCAGTTCATACAACCATGCTGTAACCATTGATGGGTGCGGTCACACAGGCACCCTCCTGAGGCAGAGACCAGCTGCTTTCTATTCCAAAACAGTTCCAGTAATACTTCCCATTCCATTTTAAGACCATAGGTGTTCAACATGACAAGATTGACAAAACTATTTTTCTATCATTCTGCTTTACTTCTGCAAACAAGTATCTTAGAATAGTAACTTCTGGGACTGGAAATGGGTACGTGAATATGTGGTTCAGTTTCGAATGTATGACTAATATTTTTTGCAGCTAAGTAGCATTTTCTGTTTTCCAATGACACTTTAAAGCCCATTTATGTTATAGGCTTCCCTGGTGGCTCAAACAGTAAAGTGTCTGCCTACAATGTGGGAGACCTGGTTTCAATCCCTGGGTCGGGAAGATCCTCTGGAGAAAGAAATGGCAACCCACTCCAGTACTCTTGCCAGAAAATCCCATGGACGGAGGAGCCTGGTAGGCTACAGTCTACGGGGTCGCAAAGAGTCGGACACGACTGAACGACTTCACTTTCACTTTTCTTTTCTATGTTACCTGAGTATACATAATTAATTCCTCCTTTGGAAATGTCTTTGTTTTCTTCACTGAGCTGGTGATTATTCATTGTCCCACTCAAATCCTACCACTCTCCTCCCACCCCTGGCCACACTTGTCAGCCCGTTCCCTGCCTCAAAGCCTGACATCTACAACTGCAGCCCCCAGGCTTTGCTGTTCTCAGCGTCTTTCTTGGCTCTTGACCAAACGGAAGCACTATCTGAGTGAGAAGAGAGGAGTGTGAAGGGCGGGGAGAGAGAGGGGTGGGTCTTCTCCCTCCCTCTCTGCCAGAGCCTGGTCTCCACCATGGGTGCCTTCCTCTGTCATATAGCACCCACGCTGAGTGGCCCCTCTCCTATGACCACAGCTCTGGATGGGTTCTAGGAATAGCACACCCTTTCTCTTTTGTTTCTCCAGGCCCAAGGATGATAGAGGCTTCTGCTGTTAATAGTTCCCAGTGGCTTCTCCATTTGGCTTGATTCTCTGTGCCTTGCCTACAGTGTGAGTTAAGGGTTGAGTTGTAACCCCTGCCCCCCATTCCTACGTTGAAGTTCTAACCCCCAAGACCTCAGAATGTGACTGTCTTAGGAGAGTGTCTTCAAAAAGGTAATTAAAGTTAAACAAAGTCATACAGGTGGGCCTTAATCCAATCTGACTTGTGTCCATATAATAAGAGGCCCAGGTGGCACTAGTGGTAAAGAACCCGCCTGCCAATGCAGGAGACATAAGAGATGTCGGTTCGATCCCTGGGTCCAGAAGATCACCTTGGAGGAGGGCATGGCAACCCATTCCAGTATTCTTGCCTGGAGAATCCCATGGACAGAGGAGGCTGGTGGGCTACAGTCCATGGGGTGGCAAAGAGTTGGACACAACTGAACAACTTAGCATATACACAGTAAGAGAAGATTAGGACATCGACAGAGAAGGAAGACAGTCTGTGGGGAAGGCAGCCATCTGCAAGCCAAGGAGAGAGGCCTCAGAAGAAACCAACCCTGCCCACATCTTAATCTGGGACTTCCCAGCCTCCAGAAAATAAATGTCTGTTGTTTTTGAGCCACTCATCAATGGTGGTGGTGGTTTAGTCACTCAGTCGTGTCCAACTCTCTGTGACCCTGTGGGCTGTAGCCCACCAGGCTCCTCTGTCCATGGGATTTCCCAGGCAAGAATACTGGAGTGGGTTGCCATTTCCTTCTCCAGGGCATCTTCCCAATCCAGGGATCAAACTCAAGTCTCCTGCATTGCATGCTGTTTCTTTACCTCTGAGACATCAGGGAAGCCCAGTCATCAATGGTACTTTTGTTACAGCAGCCTAAACGGACTAACACTTTGTTATAGCAGCCCCAGCAAACTATGACACCATGGTCAATTGTCCCATCTCTAAACCGCTTGTGGAGCCTTGGGGATGTGCTGGTTATATCCTTCTCAGACCTGGTCTCATACAGCCAACCTCAGCAAGGACACTATCATATGTCCCTTTATCCACTCCACAGTATCTATCATCACATTCCTAAGTTTATAAATATGTCAACGTTTGTGCTGTGAATACCTGTTCCTGAAATACTGCAGGACTTGCTTTCACAGTAAGGTTCCTAAGCCATTTCTAAGCGAGGAGCCAAGTGACATCCAAGTCTCTGTGTAGGGCATCTTGTCATTTTTGGAAAAATCTTTTCACAGTTTTTACATCAGCTGATGCTGGAAGGCCTGGGGTGATGCCTGAAGTCCAGAGAGCCTCTGGAGATGCTGTGTGAGAGTTTTTGTTGCTGCTTCAGTGGCTGGGAGGCCCAGCGGCTGGTGAGGAAGCCAAGCAAGGTGAGCTGGAACGTGTAGGGAGGCCCTGGGTTCTGCATTTAAGATCGAGGGAGGAAAAAAGATACTGCTAGAGTGAGGGTTGTTAGAACAGCAGAAAAAGCTATCTAATTCAACTTATTTAAGGAGTATAAAGGGCTTCCCTAGTGCCTCAGTGGTAAAGGATCTGCTTGCCAAGCAGGAAATGTGGCTTTAATTCCTGGGTTGGGAAGATCCCTGGGAGAAAGGAATGTCAACCCACCCCAGTGTTCTTGCCTGGAGAATTCCATGGACAGAGGAGCCCGGTGGGCTACAGTCCACAGGGTTGCAAAAGAGGCAGACAAAACCTAGTTACTAACCAATGACAAAGTAATATAAAACAATTTTATAAAATCATAGGACAGGATGGGATTTCTTGAGACGTCCCAGTTTTACCACCTTCTGCCTCATGCAACCCGTCAAGTATTGAGTTACTCCTAATAAATACACTTCTTTGTCTCCAAAGCACTTTCACAACCATATTTCATTTGAGCCTCAAGGAAATTGTGTAAGGTAGATAGGGAGGTATTAACGTCTCCATTTTACAAATAAATGAAACCGAAGAGCAGGTAGTTGAAATGCCAGCGTTCAAGGAGCTAAAAGGTGTTGGAGCTGGGTCTGGAGACTCGTGATCCTGAGACCAGCTGGGTATTGATAGAGTTCCCATCGTTTACCCTCCCTGCTAATCTGGGCATGCGCACAAAAGACTGATGTCACAGGTGGACATTCCATCCAAAACTCACAGCGAGGAAGGACTGCTCAACTTCTGGCCGTGAGCAGAAAAGGCAGAGGAAGGGAGAAGAGAGCAAGAGAAAGACATAATACAAGCTGAGTTTACAGGGAGCAGGAGGGGGCACGTGCACCCTTATCTCGGCCCCGACTGGGCAGAGCAACACAGGAAGCAAGCAGATGTACAGAGGCTGAGCCTCTCCGAACACGGTCCCCCGCTTCATATTCAGCAGGCAGGTCCCAGGAGTCAGGTCATCCGTTAGCACCCTCTAATGCTCTGACGGATATGTTTGCAATACACAGGGTTTCCATTAATCTGAGGAAACTCCTACTGTAGGCTTTCACTGAATCAGAAATTGCTCCAGCCATGACTGCTGTCTCCAGTGAACTGGGTTCCTCTTCCTCCACAGAGATACCCCACACAGGCTGGTCTCACCTGCACCCTCCACCTGCCTGTCTCTCTATATATATATTTTTAAAATTGGAGGATAATTGCCTTACAATGTTGTGGTGCTCTCTGCCATACATCAAAGTTAATCAGTCATAATGAGATATATATATCCCCCTACCCTCTTGAGCCTCCCTCCCCCCACATTCCACCCCTCTATGTCATCACAGAGCTCCAGGTTGGGCTCCCTGTGCGATATAGCAGCCTCCCACAAGTTACGAGCATATGTGGGGCTTCCTTGGTGGTTCAAATAGTAAAGAATCTGCCTGCAATGCAGGAGACTCAGGTTTGATCCCTGGACTGGGAAGATCTCCTGGAGAAGGGAATGGCAACCCACTCCAGTATTTTTGCCTGGGAAATCCCATGGACAGAGGAGCCTGGTGGGCTGCAGTCCATGGGGTCTCAAAGAGTCAGACACATTTGAGTGACTTTGAGAGTGAGTGAGTGTATATACATAAATGCTACTTTCTCAATTTGTCTTAGCCTCTCCTTCCCCTGCCGTGTCCACAAGTCCATTCCCTACATCTGCATCTCCATTTCTTCTCTGTAAATAGGTTCATCAGTACTGTTTTCCTAGATTCTGTATATATGTGTGGTGTGTGCATGCTAAGTCACTTTGGTTGTGACTTTGGTCATACAGCCCATAATGCATATCATACATGCGTTAATATACAATATTTGTTTTTCTCTTTCTGACTTACTCACCAGCTCTCTTTACTCCTTCTCTACATCTATCCTTGGAGGCCCACCTTCTCCAAGAAGCTTGAGTGTTTCAACCCTCAGGGATCTTTTGTCTCAGCTGCATTCCTGAAGCCATTATCATCCAGACCCCCAAACTTAGCTTAGCACTGAACACGTGCTCTTCAGGACTAGTTCTCTGATGAGACATCAGCCCACAGAGAATCAAGCTGGAATCCCACACCCTCTTGAATCTATGCTCCTGCTAGTAGATCCATGCATGTTAGCTGTGACTTTTCTGGGAAAGAGCAGGCAAAACTAGGGTTAAACACAGCCAGTCATTGGAATCCAAGAGGAAAGGGGGAAGGAGTGGGAATTAATTGTTTTCCCATGTTGGAAGTTTTCAGTGTTGTTTCAAGATCTGCATACAGTCAGCATTTTCATGTTGCTCTAAGATTAGCACAAGGTAAGAGAACAAACAGAAGCCTCCCTTTGTGCTATTTTAGGAACAAGGAAAATAAAATAATACCTTCCAAATGGAGGAACAGCCTAGCTCTCTGTGACACAAGAATGGACTCATAATACCTCGGCTGTAACAGTTTCGAATGGAATCCTATTGCAGCGCAAAGTTTATTTATCACTGTATTTGAGGAACCCTTTCTCCTAAGTCCCCCCAGGGAGATCCACAGGCCCAGGCAGGCTCCTCTCAAGCTCTCCTTTTCCACCCTGGCAGGTCCCAGGGACTCCTCCGCTCCACTAACTCTCCTCTTGGTAACTGTCACCACCTCCCCAAACTGTCAAGTTTCTCACCCCTTCCTGAGGGGCTCTGGAAGCTGGTCTCTTTATGCCCACCTGTTGGACTGTACCACACAGGCCTACAAAGCCTGCATTTGCCCATCTTCAAGACTGAAGAAAGCCTGGATTGGGCAACAGAGGGCTTCCCCAGCGGCTCAGCAGTCAAGAATCCACTAGCAATGCAGGAGACACAGCAGATGGGGGTTCGATCCCTGGGCCAGAAAGATCCCCTGGAGAAGGGAATGGCAACCCACTCCAGTGTTCTTGATGGGAGAATCCCATGAGCAGAGGAGCTTGCCGGGCTACAGCCCATAAAGTTGCAAAGAGTCAGGCATGACTGAAGTGACTTAGCATGCACACATGCATCAGGCAACAGAGACATCAGTGGTTTGACAGATGGGGAGCTTTTGTGTCTGAAGCAAAGTCCTAGAGCGACCCCCCCACCCTGTGCAGCAGACACCTTCAGGACGTGGCAGCAGTCTTTGCTCCAGGTGGAGGGGGAGATTGCCAGTTACAGGGGAGTTGATGTCAGATGGGCTCATCGATTATCAGGGAAACCAACAGAAGGGCACACCCCTCACCACCCCTTTGATAAGAACAATCACTAGCTGGCACCTAAGGCAAATATGTAGGAAGGCCAGAGTAAGTGTAAATGAAGCAGGTGCTGGTCAGGCAAGGGACGGACAGAGAGAAAGGGAACAGCCATCTTGAGTGGGCTAGTCAGCCACCACCCTTCCTGGTTGTCCCTGAAAAAAAGCTTGTAGACCTTCTTCATTTTAAGACTTTAATGCCCATCATGACAAGAGGAAAGACAAAATATGGGGAATTACACGTGTGTGTGTGTGTGTGTGTGTCCAGTGGCTAAGTTGTGTCTGACTCTTTGCAACCCTGTGGATTGTAGCCTGCCAGGCTCCTCTGTCCATGGAACTTTCCAGACAAGAATACTGGAGAGGGTTGTCATTTCCTCCTCCAGGGGATCTTCCTGATCCAGGGATGAAATCTGTATCTCCTGCATTGGTAGGTGGATTTTTTACCACTTGAGCCACCTGGGAAGCCTGAGGAAATATACAAAGGGTACAAATCTGACAGCCTTGAGTTTGGTCCAGAGCATCTGATGATCTGGTTAAAATAACCGGAAATTTCTTTTATGTCAACATTGGGTGTTGTAAGCAGATAGGGGAGGGGGTCCCTGGAGAAAGAGAATCAAGCATGACCTCATTTTGGTCCAATACATTTTGTGATCTAAGCCTGGCCACAATGCTTGCCCTTAAACAGGTCTCAGTAATTAATGATCTTAAGGGAAGAAAGGACTGCAGGAACGAAGGGAAAGCAGTCAAGAAACAATGGGTCTAGGACTCCCCTGGTGGTCCAGTGGCTAAGACTCTGAGCTCCCAATGCAAAGGGGCTGGGGTTCCATCCCTGGTCAGGGAACTAGATCCTGCATGCCACAACTAAGAGTTTGCATGCCCCAACTAAAGATCCTGCATGCTGTATGATGTGGCCATTACAAAACATTGGTCCACATTAAAATATATATACCTTAAATTTTTTTTTTAATAGAGAAATAGAGGTGAGCAAGAAATAACACAGCACAGGCCTGTTTTTGTTCTTCATTTGTCTTTAGCTCTGGGGTAAACCTGTCAGTTTTAGGGGAAAGGCCAAGCAGAAAATTCTAGCCAGGGTTTTGAAATTTAAGTCCAAGATTATATGATGGCACCATTGAGCCTCCCAAATAGGTGACATAATGTTGGGATGTGCTGCCAAATGTGCACAGGACATAGAATTCCTATGGTTCTTTGTTAGTAGAGGCTATGAATTTACATTTCAAAGCATCCATGTCTGAAAAAATTGGCTTCTAATGTAGTTTGCTGTAAAAAGCCAAACTATTTAGTACAAAGGGTTATACACATGCACATACATATAGACTACATATGCACACATAGATATTTTTTAAGAATTTTTTTGATGTGGACCATTTTAAAAGTTGTTTATTGAATTTGTTACAATATTGCTTCTGTTTTTTGTTTTGGTTTTTGAGCAGTGAGGCATGTGGGATCTTGGTCCCCCCATCAGGGATTGAACCTGAAGCCCCTGCATTGGAAGGCACAGTCTTAACCACAGCACCACCAGGGAAGTCCGTTTTGTTTAACTCTTAAATAAAAACAAGAAGCCATTTTGCCCCAGTCTAAATATTCAGGGAAAGAAGCAAGTAGAATTACTCCTGTTGGAAATCCCATGTTAATTTATTATGCATAGCATGACCAAACAAGAGGCCACAAGACAGAACAAGCAGACTATGCGCTCTTAGAGGTAAAAGAGAAATGCAAAGATGCTAAATCGTGGTCCTTCCTGAGAATTAATTTTGCCCCCAGGATTCTTACCAATTAGGTCTTTTCATCTTGGAGGTATCAGAGGCAGAGGAGGGCGCACAGCACCAAATCCATGGCACAGAGTTCAACACACAGTATTATACCTGGGGGCGTGGAATCAAAAACCCAGCACTGAGAAGGAGTCATGCACAGACACAAGATTTATGGAGACCATGCAGGGAAAGAAAATATATGGGTTACATGTCATACCACTCTGGATGCAACCATTTTTCACACAGCAGAAACTGTGAGAGAGAAGACAAAGGAGAAAGACAAAGAAAAGTGGGGAGGGGCTTTCCCTGGTGGTCTAGTGGTTAAGAATCTGCCTTCCAACGCAGGGGACGAGGGTTTGATCCCTGGTGGGGGAACTAAGATCCCACAAGCCACAGCACAATTAAGTTTGCAAGTCACAACTCCTGGAGCCCGGGAGTGACATCTAGCGAGAAGCCCACGCCCTGCAATGGAAGATCCCACATGCCGCAATTAAGACCCACCATAGCCAAAAAAAAAAGAAAAGAAAAAATGGAGAAGACAATGTACCCCACTCCAGTACTCTTGCCTGGAAAATCCCATGGATGGAGGACCCTGGTGGGCTGCAGTCCATGGGGTCGCTAAGAATCGGACATGACTGGGTGACTTCACTTTCACTTTTCACTTTCATGCATTGGAGAAGGAAATGGCAACTCACTCCAGTGTTCTTGCCTGGAGAATCCCAGGGACGGGGGAGCCTGGTGGGTTGCCGTCTATGGGGTCGCACAGAGTTGGACACGACTGAAGCGACTTAGCAGCAGCAGCATAGCCAAAAAACAATCAATTAAAAATATTTAAAAAAAGAAAAGTGGGGAAAGTAAAGGTAAAATCGAGAAAGAGAAGGTTGGAGCCTCCTCCTGGCCACCTGGCTGACCCCTCGTCAGCAACTCAGCAGCCACTCAGCATTAGCACTCTCTCAGCATCCCTGCTGTCTCTACAGTGATTTAATGTGATTCTGATGGATGCCACTAGTTCATGAAGGCTTCCTGGAGTTGGGCACTGTTGTTGCTAACTCCATTTTCCACATGAGAAAATAGTGCTTCCGAGATTGTTAACAACTTGTCCCAAATCACTGAGTTGCTAAAATTGTGGGATCAGGCATTGAACCTAGGCTGTTTCAGGCCCAAGCGTGTGCTCTTGGTGAGCAAAGTGAAAAATAAGATGGTGTTTAATGGAGGAGAACAGGAACACGTATTGAGTATTTAATATATACCTGGCATGTAATCCTCACAACAGTCCTGCAATGGAGGTATCATTATTCCCATTTTATAGATGAAGAAATTGAGGCTCAGTGCCCATTTTGGCAGCACATATACTTAAATAGGAATGATACAAAGAAGATTAGCATGGCCCTGCTCAAGGATGACATGCAAATTGGTGAAGCATTTCATATTTTTATGGCAGAAACCATCACAACATTGTAGAGCAATTTTCCTCCAATTAAAAATAATGTTTAAAAAGCATGAATAAAACAGGGAACATTTTTTAAAAATTGAGGCTCAGAGAGGTTAAGTAACTTATTTAAAGTTGCACTGCAAAGGCCTGGTCTGGGGCACTTTACCTCCTCTCAGTGTCTATGCTGAGAGTTTAGTACTTTCTCTCTGAAATAAATCCTGTTTGCTTGCTACCATGAAAAAGAAAAAAAAAAGGCCAGGTCTCTCAGACTGAAAAGCCCATATTCCATTTTTTTTTTAAAAATATATTGTTGTTTTGCTCCTAAATTTTATTTATTTATTTATTTGGCTTCTTCAGGTCTTCACTGTGTCATGTGGAATCCAGTTTCCTGACCAGGAATCAAACCCAGGCCCCCTACATTGAGACTAGTGTCTTAGCCACTGGACCATCAGGGAAGTCCCCCATATTCTTTCTTATTCTTTCTTCCAGATGGAATTCTCAGGAATTTCACAGTTTGAACTAAGTAATTAAAAATCTCTCCTTTATATATTTTTAGATCTGCACATCCAAACCAAACACCTAGTATATTTGTCAGAATTTGAAAGGAGTCTATTAAAGACTGTTTGCAAGAAAACCACTGTATAAACTATGTTTTATAAATTCTTCAATTTTAATTAATTAGGTTTTCTAAAGTTCGAAGGGAAAAAAAGGAGACAGAAACCAGTTTTTAATGATTTAGAATTAGGATTCATGAATACACTGGGTTCTTTTTAGGTATTAGGGGAAAGCAGAGAGTAAGTGTGGTGGGAAACTATGAGGGTCCAGAGATTCAGACTTTAGCCTGGAAGAGACATTAAAGAGGTATTTTAGGGACTTCCGTGGTGGGCCAGTGGTTAAGACTCTGTGCTCCCAATGCAGAGGGTGTGGGTTCAATCCCTGGTCAGGGAAGTAGATCCCACATGCCACAAGGAAGACTGAAGATGTTATGTGCTGCAACTAAGACCCAGTGCACTGAAATAAATATTTAATAAATAAAATAAATATTTAAAAGAAACCTCAATTATTAAAAAAAAAAAAAAAAAAGATGCAATTCTAACTTATTTTAGAAATAGCCTGAGTGTCTGCTAGCCAACAGGAGAGCAAAGGCCAGAACCTGGGGTTTCCCAACTCTTAAACCACTGTTTTTTCTTAGACATGAACCATAAATCGCTTTAGAGAATACTCCTTTCTCCTCCTCTCTTAATTCAGATAGGGGGGAAAAAGTGCAGAAGCTTCAGTTGAATTCAGTCACTTAGTCGTGTCCAACTCTTTGCGACCCCATGAATCACAGCATGTCAGGCCTCCCTGTCCATCATCATCTCCCAGAGTTCACTCAAACTCATGTCCATTGAGTCGGTGATGCCATCCAGCCATCTCATCCTCTGGCGTCCCCTTCTCCTCCTGCCCCCAATCCCTCCCAGCATCAGAGTCTTTTCCAATGAGTCAACTCTTCGCATGAGGTGGCCAAAGTACTGGAATTTCAGCTTTAGCATCATTCCTTCCAAAGAACACCCCGGACTGATCTCCTTCAGAATGGACTGGTTGGATCTCCTTGCAGTCCAAGGGACTCTCAAGAGTCTTCTCCAATACCACAGTTCAAAAGCATCAATTCTTCAGTGCTCAGCTTTCTTCACAGTCCAACTCTCACATCCACACATGACCACTGAAAAAACCATAGCCTTGACTAGATGGACCTTTGTGGGCAAAGTAATGTCTTTGCTTTTCAATATGTTATCTAGGTTGGTCATAACTTTCCTTCCAAGGAGTAAGCGTCTTTTAATTTCATGGTTGCAGTCACCATCTGCAGTGATTTTGGAGCCCCCAAAAATAAAGTCTGACACTGTTTCCACTGTTTTCCCATCTATTTCCCATGAAGTGACAGGACCAGATGCCATGATCTTTGTTTTCTGAATGTTGAGCTTTAAGCCAACTTTTTCGCTCTCCTCTTTCACTTTCATAGATACCAACAGAAAATTTCATGCAGAGATGGGCTCGATAAAGGACAGAAATTGTATGGACCTAACAGAAGCAGAAAATATTAAGAAGAGGTGGCAAGAATACACAGAAGAACTGTACAAAAAAGATCTTCACAACCAAGATAATCATGATGGTGTGATCACTCACCTAGAGCCAGACATCCTGGAATGTGAAGTCAAGTGGGCCTTAGAAAGCATCACTATGAACAAAGCGGAGGTGATGGAATTCCAGTTGAGCTATTGCAAATCCTGAAAGGTGATGCTGTGAAAGTGCTGCACTCAATATGCCAGCAAATTTGAAAAACTCAGCAGTGGCCACAGAACTGGAAAAGGTCAGTTTTCCTTCCAATCCCAAAGAAAGGCAATGCCAAAGAATGCTCAAGTGAAAGTGAAAGTGAAGTCGCTCAGTCATGCCCAACTCTTTGCGACCCCATGGACTGAAGCCTACCAGGCTCCTCCCTCCATGGGATTCTCCAGGCAAGAGTACTGGAGTGGGTTACCATTTCCTTCTCCAGGGGATCTTCCAGACCCAGGGATCGAACCCGGGTCTCCCGCATTCCAGGCAGATGATTTAACCTCTGAGCCACCAGGGAAGCCCAAACTACTGCACAATTGCACTCATCTCACATGCTCAAAATTCTCAAAAATGCTCAAAATTCTCCAAGCCAGGCTTCAGCAATACGTGAACCGTGAACTTCCAGATGTTCAAGCTGGTTTTAGAAAAGTCAGAGGAACCAGAGATCAAATTGCCAACATCCACTGGATCATGGAAAAAGCAAGACAGTTTCAGAAAAACATCTATTTCTGCTTTATTGACTATGCCAAAGCCTTTCACTGTGTGGATCACAACAAACTGTGGAAAATTCTTCAAGAGATGGGAATACCAGACCACCTGACCTGCCTCTTGAGAAACCTATATGCAGGTCAGGAAGCAACAGTTAGAACTGGACGTGGAACAACAGACTGGTTCCAAATAGGAAAAGGAGTACGTCAAGGCTGTATATCGTCACCCTGCTTATTTAACTTATATGCAGAGTACATCATGAGAAACGCTGGGCTGGAAGAAGCACAAGCTGGAATCAAGACTGCTGGGAGAACGCTTAAAGACTATTAAAAAACAATCAGAACAGGTCAAGATGGTAACCATGGAGGCTGGAGTTAAGGGGAGGAGCACCAGGCAAGATAAGTTCTTGGAAAGCAATTAGAGTAAGCAGGCAATTAGAAGCTTTTGTTACTTGTATTTAGCTGAACACTGTGAACAGAAAGCTTTTTGAAATCCTTGACTAAATCAAAACCTGGAAAGTGAGGATTTCTAACCTTCAAGAAAAAATGCTGAGCATGAAACAAAAAGGTATTTGTTTTTATACTTAACTTGGTAGGAAAAAGGAAAGAAAAAACAAGATGTCAGCTCAGCTGGGTCCCAATTCCAGACCTGGGAAGCGCAAAGCCCAGCCCTCTTGATCTTATTTTCAAGAATAGCATTTTTTCCCTCCCTTGGCCAAGTTCAGTGTGTAGGATCTTAGCTCCCTTACCAAGGATCAAACCTTCACCCCCTGGAAGCGTGAAGTCTTAACCACTGGAATGCCAGGGAAGCCCCGCCCTCCCCACCTTGGTTTTTGTAAATAGTCCTGAAGGGCTTTCTTGCTTTCTAGACTTCTGAGATCTTGCTTCCATATGTAAATTGAGTACAATTTCCTCAAGAGATGGAAGGCAGGCTTTTCATCCCAGTAATAGGGAACAAATTTGATTGGGAATGGCTGGGTTACTATCTAACAGTGGCATGTCATTTTCCCCTGCCCAGGCTCAGCTTCCCTCCATCCAGCTGGCTTTTCTTTCCCAATCTTATTTCTTTCCTTTTCTCCCTCTACCCCTTCTCCCCTCTCCTTGCAGGAGCAGAAACAAGAAACTCTTCCTCTAATCTCCAGCTGGGGAGGTTTTCCCTCCCCTGGAGTCCAGGTGCCTGTAGCATTTGCTCCTCAGTGGCTTTCCCCCAAGGAGACAGCTCCCACCTTCCTCTTCCCAAAAAGGAATCGTGGGGCCAGCTGTAAAGATTTTAGAAAATTATTTTTTTCACGTCTTTACTCAAGATGGGAAAATCTCTGAAGTTTAAGGTGACACCTGGATGTCCTATAGTGCTTGTATTTTTTCCAAGGCTTTGTTCTGTCTGGAATTTTATTATAATAACTAATGATGTGACTTCCTTAATGGTCCAGTGGTTAAGATTCTGAGCTTCCAATGCAGTGGGTCACAGGTTCAATCCCTGGTCAGGGAATTAAGATCCCACATGCCACATGGTGTGGCCAAAAAGGAAAACAAACAAACAACCACCACAACAAAAAAAACTAATGGGAATGAACATACCTTGATGTTTATGTAATTTTAATAAATCACCTTCAAAATGATAAAGCATTAGTAGTCAAATAGACAGAGATTCACTCAGTCGTGTCCAACTCTTTGGAACCCCACAGACTGTAGCCCACGAGGCTCCTCTGTCCATAGGATTTTCCCAGGCAAGAATATTGGAATGGGTTATCATTTCCTCTCCCAGGGGAATCTTCCCGACCCAGGGATCAAACCCGTGTCTCCAGTATTGGCAGGTGGATTCTTTACCACTGAGCCACATGAGAAGGCTAGCTTCTATCAATGATTCACACCAAAAGGTGGTTCAATGAAGCAGCTATGATGAGGCAGTGCTAGAATTCAAAGGGGAATCAAGTACCCTTGAAACTCAAACCTAATAACAGTAGAAAACATCACCCACTCACAGCAATATACACAGATTTGAAACCGTTTCCTTGAGAATGTTTCTGTTTGGGGGGATAATTCTATTATTTGAAGGCTCTAAGTAGTGACAGGCAAACAGAGAAGAGGCCTCAGTGACTTGATAGCCATGCCCTGGAGAGAGAGCCGAGAGAAGGGTCCCCAACCCCTCTCTGATGATCTGAGGTGGAGCTGATGTAATAATAATAGAAATAAAGTACACAATAAATGTAATGCACTTGAATCATCTGGAAACCATCCCCCCTTCTCCAATTCATGTGAAAAATTCTCTTTCATGAAACTGGTCCCTAGTGCCAAAAAGTTTGGGGATATTCAAAGGAATGTCCTTTGTCCTTCACACCCACGCTTTTTTTCTTCTAACCGCCCCATCTCACAAAGCTTTAACCTCTCCCAGCGTCACACTCCTCTTCCCAATTTGAGGGGCAGGGTGCACGCCAGTGCTCAGGCCTCAGGTCCTCCCTGGGCACTGGTGATCTGTCCTTCTCATCCTGGCTTTGTAAGGCGCTCCCCTAAGTTTTTCCTGCTCCCTTGTTTCTCTGCTGCTGTTGCTAAGTCACTTTAGTCATGTACGACTCTGTGCGACCCCATAGACGGCAACCCACCAGGCCCCCCTGTCCCTGGGATTCTCCAGGCAAGAACACTGGACTGGGTTGCCATTTCCTTCGCCAATGCAGGAAAGTGAAAAGTGAAAGTGAAGTCGCCCAGTCATGTCCGACTTTTAGCGATCCCATAGACTGCAGCCTACCAGGCTCCTCCATCCATGGTATTTTCCAGGCAAGAGTTTCTCCTGAATCTTCCTAGATAAACCTGTCTAAATGATGCAAGAATTTTCTATCTAATGAATCTGTGATTTTCTCCACTTTAATCCCACCTGGGCTGTGTCTACCACACTCTCTCCACAGCTGCACTTGTCGTTTCTGTTTCGTTTTCAGCTTTCTATTTTACACTGGAGTACAGCCGATTAACAATGTTGTGATGGCTTCAGGTGGACAGCAAAGGGACTCAGACATACGTATTCATGTGTCCATTCTCCCCCAAACCCCTGTCCCATCCAGGCTGCCACATAACATTCAGCAGAGTTCCCTGTGCTCTACAGTAGGTCCTTCATTATCCATTTTATTGTCAGATTTTATTTACTCCTTACTTTCTTTATGTCCCCTAAATGAATCTCCTCAAAACCCAGTTCCTCTCGTCTCAGGCCCCATAGCTAGTATTTCATTTTCACAATCACCTTGCCTCATGTAGGAGGTTGCTCCTTTCCTCCGAGGGCAGGGTGTGGTGGGCGGGGGGTGGGTGGGGGCAGACTGGTGCAGTGGAGGGAGGGGGCCTGAGCCACCTGCAGCCTGCGGCCTGAACAGCCACAAGGCTCCCCCAGTGGCAGAGTGATACAGAGTCTGCTTGCCAACGCAGGAGACGCAGGAGACTCGGGTTCAATCCCTGGGTCTGAAAGATCTCCTGGAGTAGGAAATGACAACCCACTACAGTATTCTTGTCTGGAAAATTCCATGGAAAGGAGGGGCCTGGTAGGCTACGGTCCACGGGGTTGCAAAGAGTCAGACAAGACTGAGCATGCATGCACATCATAGACACCAACGTGGAGTCAAACATCCCAGCTCACTTTCGGAGGGTTTAATTAAGCCTTAATGCTCCTTATTATAATTAAGCAAAAATAGTGATTCTAATTAGCATATTTACAGAAACCACACAAGTATGCTTCCCTGGTGGCTCAGATGGTAAAGAACCCACCTGCAATGCAGGAGACCCAGGTTCAATCCCTGGGTCGGAAGATCCTTTGGAGGAGGAAATAGCAACCCACTCCAGTATTCTTGCCTGGAGAATTCCATGGACAGAGAAGCCTGGTGGGCTACAGTCCACAGGGTCACAAACAGTCAGACATGACTGGGCATATAACACACACAAGTAGATCCATATAATCGCACACTTCACCTATTTGTACCTTAATGGTGTTCCATCCTTGTTTACTTTGCCCTGGTTTCTCTTTCAGCTTGAATGAGCACAACTTTTGAAGTCTTTAATTTATGACTATTTTAACTTAAGCAAGCCCTGCTAGAGGGTGACAGATGGTGAATGTCAAAAACCCAGAGGGAGGGTTTCTGTTTAGCCTTTGATTTTTGTTTTGTTTTTTAAGCAAGAGAAATGTCCGATTGTGCTCATAGTTTGTTGGAGAAGGCAATGGCAACCCACTCCTCTGTTCTTGCCTGGAGAATCCTAGGGATGGGGGAGCCTGGTTGGCTGCCATCGATGGGGTCGCACAGAGTCAGACACGACTGACACGACTTAGCAGCAGCAGCAGCAGCTCATAGTTTGTAAGCATACGTCACCAACTTTTATCTTCCTGCAAACTCCCTGTTCTCCCCCAGATTCTCTTCTACTTCTGGCTGAGGAGGGGCTGGGCAACTAGGCAGCCACATGCCTGAGTGGCTCGGGTGATAAACCTCATAGTTATTTTTCTCAATTAAGGTTTTCACTGACAATTTTACTGTTCCATTTTTAAGCTTCTTCATTCATTTGGACCTCGGTACATATGTCTGTGATAAGTCTCATCCCGTCCAACCAGACTGTCTTCTCAGAATATAGGCTAACCTATTTCAAAAAGCTCATCTCTCTCTCTCTCTCTCTCTTTGGAACCTAACACTTGAAAATGCATTGAAACAGAAAGTAATTAAGCTTTAAAGGAGAGCTATAAAAGTGATTTATTCATGAGTACACACTTATCCTTCTCCCAATTGACACCCATTTTATATTATTTTTTCTTTAGTGTGTATCTGCAGCCTTTTTCTAAATCTTTACTACTAATGGAAACTTTTTATTCCAACCTTATTTCCTTCTGCTTGGCTCCAAAGACTCTCATGTGTGCTGAAAGGGATCTACTGGGGATACAGAACCAGGGTACAGAATTTGGGAAATTCTGCTCTGAAATAATAAAGCTCCCTAGTCACAACCACTGACTTTATTAGGTTGTCAATTAGCCATTTTTTTAATTAGGGAAAGAAAAGTTCTTAATTCACTTTTTTTTTTCTGAAGTTATCTGGTGACAAAACAGCTATGGAACACATATTGGACTAGCCAAAACATTTGGGTTTTTCCATAAGATGTTAAGGAAAAAACAGAATCAAGTTATTGGCCAACTCAATATCCTTTTCTTGGGCTTGCCAGGTGGTGCCAGTGGTAAAGAATTCTCCTGCCAATGCAGGAGATGCAAGAGAAGATGGGCTTGATCCCTGGGTCAGGAAGATCCCCTGGAATAGAAAAAGGCAATCCATTCCAGTATTCTTGCCTGGAAAATTCTGCGGACAGAGGAGCCTGGCGGGCTACAGTCCGTGGGACCGCAGAGAGTTGGATACAACTGAGCAACTAAGCAAGGCACAATACCTTTTTCTTAGGTCAGTGGAACTTGCATTCTACAGATAAGTAATTTCTACAGAGAAATTTCTATAGGCTCCCCTCTGTGACCCCAAAGGACTCACAGAAGAAGAAAGAAACAATGATAATAATACTTCCTTTATATTGTATAGTTTTCAAAGCAGATTCACACACATCAATCCATCCAAGCTTTATTAAAAAAAAAAAAAAAAAAAAAAAAAAAAACAAAAAAAACGAAGCTCAGAGAGATTAAATAAAGGGCATCTTCAAGGTCACACAGCTAGCCAGTCAGTGTCAGAGACCAGAATTTAAACCATTTACTTGATGGTTCCCATAAAAAAAGAAATCAATCTCAAGAATAGGATTATAGAGATCCAGCATTTTTTATTAACATTATGGAGGGGAATGTTTTGTAAGCAATACTTACCAGCGACTGTGCTTTTCTTAGTTTAGACCTGTCTTGTGATTTATTTTTCTTATCATGTGACTGTCGGTTGAAAGCTGGGGTCATTTCATGTCTTTTCCTTCTTCTGTTAGCATTGGGAAAATTATAAATATCATTTTAAAGCTTTGGTGGTTGGCATAGCTCTTTGTCTATTTGATTTTGTTTTTCCTGTGGTTTAAAAGATTATCTTCACTCAGCTGGAAAGAAGCCAACTGTTTATCAATAGAGAAGGGGTTGAATAAACTCTGAGACATCCACACAATGGAGGACTGTGGGCTGTAAAAAGGAGGCCAGAGTATTTCTTCATATACCTGTGGACTGAGCTCCTGGATATATTGTTTCATGAAGAAAGAAAGTGGGATAAAGTGGTATGTATTGTGCGACACCATTTCTTTCAGAAAGGGGTGCATGTGTCTGTACTTGTTTATAATTTTTTCATCCGCCCCACTTCCCCTCTTTTAAGATTTTTTAAATGTAAGGACATTTTAAAAAGTAGTTTACCTGTCTGTAGGATTCCCCTGTGATCCAATTAGGAACAGGGAACAGTATTGGAGACTTCTCCAGATACAATTTGTTTTGTATATTTGACTTTGGAACCATTTCAAAATTATGAAATAAAAGAAAAAATATTTCAAAAATCTAAGAACAGCTGATGGTGTTACCCCACACAAAGGAATAACTTCATGGGACTTTAACACAGTCATTTGTCTGAACAGCCTTAGTAGAACATATCCTAAGGACAAAAACACAGGCAAAAACATCCTAAACTGTTTTCAGTAACCTTATTGTTTGTATTAACATTAATATTTGTTTTTTAAAGTGATTGCATAAAAGAGACACAGATGTGTAGAGCGGACTTTTGGACTCTGAGGGGGAGGGAGAGGGTGGGATGATTTGGGAGAATGGCATTGAAACATGTATACTATCATGTAAGAAACGAATCGCCAGTCTATGTTCAATGCAGGATGCAGGATGCTTGGGGCTGGTGCACGGGGATGATCCGGAGGGATGATACGGGGTGGGAGGTGGGAGGGGGATTCATGTTTGGGAGCTCATGTACACCCATGGCGGATTCATGTCAATATATGCCAAAACCAATACAGTATTGTAAAGTAAAATAAAAAATTAAAATTAAAAAAAATAAAGTGATTGCATATAATAGGATAAAGTATGGATTCACATTATTATTATTATGAGTATATACCTTCAAGCTAAAGGCAAAATGAACCAGAAACAAACATTGATTTGTTTTGACAATGACATGAGTTAGCAATTCAGAAATTACTTCCAGGATTTGTTAAGTAAATGTATACTCTGTGTGTATACTTCATATAATACATTTTTTTATACAAGATTATGCTGCACTGTGCTTAGTCACTCAGTTGTGTCCAGCTCTTTGCGACTCCTTGGATTGTAGCCCGCCAGCCTCCTCTGTCCATGGGGATTCTCCAGGCAAGAATACTGGAGTGGGTTACCATGCCCTCCTCTAGGGGATCTTCTCAACCCAGGGATGGAACCCAGGTCTCCCGCACTGCAGGTGGGTCCTGAGCCACCAGGGAAGCCCATACAAAATTATGTATGCACATATATATGTCACAGAAGGGAGGTACAAATACAGAAAAGACTGTTATGAGCCCTATGGTGCTGGATTGGAATCTGCAGTATTAAAATATTAAAAGAAGCTGTAAGAAAAGCATTACAGCTACAAAATGCAAACAAATCCTAAAGAAAAGGTCAAATTTACCAATAAAGGTTCATTTACTTTCAATCACTTTTTGCTTCTTGGGGCTTCCCTGGTGGCTCAGCAGTAAAGAATCCACCTGCAATGCAGCAGATGCAATTTTGATCCCTGGGTTGAGAAGATCCCCTGGAGAAGAGAATGGCAACCCACTCCAGTGTTCTTGCCTGGAGAGCCCCCATGGACAGAGGAGCCTGGTGGGCTACAGTCCATGGGGTTGCACAGAGTCTGACAGGACTCAGTGACTAAACCACCACCACCAGTGAAAAGCATTTGTATTTCACAGTAGCTTCTGTTTTCATCTTTTCATAGACCAAAGTGCCAGTAAATTGTTTCTAAAAGGAAAGAAGTGGAGGAGGGCACAGTTCTTACCCTTGCCAGCTGTGTTCAATGGGGTCACAATTGTCCAGGTAATTTAAGCGAATGATATCAGTCAGATGCTTGTCAGAAGACCTTCAATGTGGGAGTTCTTTCTCTCCTGGGTGGTTCTTCTTTCTTAAAGAGGAAGAGGATTGGAAAGTAGATGAAGGAGACAGCTTTCCCCCTGGAGAACTGCTTCTAATAGGTTGAACATCCATGATTGCAAACCCATCTTTTGGAGGTGTCTAGAAGGAGAAAATTATCTCTGTTTTCAAAACAGTATAATAATTACAAAAGTAAAGCAAAGAACATGTACTTCCCTGGTGGTCTAGTGACTAAAGAATCTGCCTGCCAATGAAGGGGACACTGGTTCAATCCCTGGTCCAGGAAGATTCCACATGCCCGTGTGCCACAACCACTGAGCCAGTGCTCTAGAGTTTGTGCTCTGCAACAAGAAAAGCCATTGCAATAAGAATCCTGAGCATGGAAGGTAAAGAATAGACTCTGCTCACCACAACTAGAGAATGCCCAAGGGCAGTAACAAAGACCCTTTGCAACCAAAAATGAATAAATAAATAAATGCTTTTAAAAAAATCATCATTATCATCATCACCATGATTGCACTGATAATGGTGGCAGTGATCACAGCAGCCACCAACCCAGAGGTACTTGTATGTGCCAGGCACTGTCTCAGGAAGTATTCCTGCATTATTATTTTTTGAGCGGGGTTATACAGTGAGGCATGCTGGATCTTCGTTCCCCCTACCAGGGATCAAACCTGCACCCCTTACATTGGAAGCACAGTGTCTTAACCATTAGACCACCAGGAAAGTCCCATTCCTACATTACTTTATTTAACCTTCATAATAACTTTAAGAGGTCATCGTAACTGCTTCCATTTTACAGAAGAGAAAACTGAAGGTAGGATAAACTGATTAATTTTTCCACTACTACTCTGAAGACATAAGCAGTAAGACCCAGGGTCAGAATTTGAATCCAGGACTCTCCAGCTCCAAGTCCACACAATGAACTTCTCTATCCTGTATTGCCACCTCTCCTACAATATCATTATACAGTTATTCCACAACTGAAGTTATGAACTGAAGTTCATAAAAATATACGTTCTTAAAAACAGTAGCCTGTTCTCCCTATCTAAAACACAGAGACAATTTCCATTATGTAGGGGTAAACTATAGGTTTTATCAATTATCAAAATTTCAGCCATTTCTAAAGAATTGGGAAATGAAAGTCTTTTTTTCTTTTTTGGAAAGTCTATTTTTTAATTGCCCAAAATGAAAGTCTGGTTTTCTTGTATATAAAATTCATAAGGGTTTTTCTGTGGTTGTAGCCTAAGGAAACAGATACTGCTATGTTGAGAAGCCATTAAAGGCTCAATTTTTGTTCTTTAAGAGATTAGGGAAGCTTTGCTCAGTAAATTGGTTTGCTTAAATTGTTTGTGAAAATTTAAAAATTCCCCAAGTTCCTCCAAGCAGAATCAGTTAGTTTCTTATACTTGTTTCAACTGCTCTTTCTTTGTACCTATTTCTCTTACAAGATAGTACTTCGTATTCAATGTGGTAACTATCTGTTTGTCTGTGTCCTGGGCCATAGACTAGGCTCCCAGAAAGTGGGGTTAAGACCATTGTAGCCTTAGCAGCTAGCACATAACAGTATTTAATACATATTTACTGATTTAGTGAGTGATTGTAAGTAGTAGAGTAAGAAGACATTTTACTTTTATATAATTGATGGCTCATTACTAGATTAGTATTCAGTGTTTTGTGTGAGTCCTGGCAACCCACTCCAGTACTCTTGCCTGGAGAATCCCCATGGACAGAGGAGCCTGGTGAGCTACAGGCCATGGGGTTGAAAAGAGTTGGACACAACTGAGCGACTAAGCACAGCACAGTGTGGATCTCACTTAAAGTGGACATTCAAGGAATCCCCTGGTGGTCCAGAGGTTAGGACTCCACACTTTCACTGCCAAGGAGCAGGAGTTCGATCCCTGGTCAGGGAACTAAGAGCCCAAGTCATATGGGGTGGCCAAAAAAAACAAAATAAATAAAATAAGATGGACATTCACTTCATTTTTCTGAGTTTATATTGAATGAAAGCTATTTTTGCTGGAAGAGGTCTTGTTTAACACCACTGGTAATAAAGAATACATGATAATAAAAAAGCATTTTCAGGGGAGAAAATTTAGTCATGAATGCTAGTAACTATATACATAAATAAATATCATTAATTCTGAAAAGTACAAAGTATTTGACCCATTAACAGAATACATAACAATGAAAACTGATGACTTTCTGTAAAGTAAAGAAAAACTTTGTTCCCTTTACCCAAAGCTGTTTGAGACTTTTTAAAATCTCAAATGTTGAAAAAATTTTAAATACTTTTGTTTGCATATATTGAAATGACCAGACATCTTTTCTCTTTTATTATGTGAATTACATGGACTGATTTTTAAATATTATGCCAACCTTACTCTCCTTGGATACATCCCACTTGGTCATCATGTATTATTCTTTTTTTTATATCTTACTGGGTTTAATTTGCCAATTTTTTCTTTAATAGAAAAACTGAAATTTACTATAACAAAGTACTCCCTAAAGAAATTAAATACTAAGCAACAATGTGGCAATTTTCTTGTATCAGAACTATTCATCATTTTAAAATATGTGTGTGTTAGTTGCTCAGTCATGTCCGACTCTTTATGATCCTATGGACTGTAGCCCACCAGGCTCCTCCAACCATGGGGATTCTCCAGGCAAGAATACTGGAGTGGGTAGCCATTCTCTTCTCCAGGGGATACTCCTGACCCAGGGATCAAACCTGCATCTCCTGCATTGCAGGTGGATTCCTTACCGTCTGAGCCACCAGGGAAGTGCATAAATAGTTTCTGGAAAAAGAATTATTGTTGAAGACCAAGTATTAAAATCAAAACCTTTTTTCTACAACCTGGTTAATCACTTTTCTCTCCTCTGCCCCAGAATAGCCCACGCTTCAGCTATTGAAGCCTTTCCCTGCCTATGAGTGACTTTGAATGAGAGTTAAGGAAAGCCTTGTGATAAAAGGAGTCATAGCTATTGTAATTTTAAAAATAATTCTTCCATCTCTGCACTTTACATTTTTCTTTCCAAAAGAAATTCTCATGAAGAACAGCCATCATTGAAATCAGAAAGACTGCTTTTATCATTGTAATTATAACAATATTAATTATGCAGTTTATTACTATATTAAATGTAGACGGTTTCTACTTCAAGCAAACACAATAAAATGAAATGCAAATGAGCATGTTAAGAGCCAACTATTCATATTTCAAAAGGATTCTTCAGTTCAAAAAGGACTCACTGTACCTTTTCTATTAAAAAGAAAATCACTGTGGTTTTAAAAATAATTTAAAAATTGTAATTTACACATAATTTTCAGGAACTCTTCTATTATACAAAACAATGCACAGCTCTGCATGTATATAGCTCATGCCACAAAGAAAAAGCTCATAAATTTTTCCCATAAGTTATCTAAATAACTGTGACTATAAGAATGAACATAAACATTGGTTACAATGCATAGAAAACCACTAGAAAAATTTATGCTCATACTATTTACTGTTTACGATTCCATGTAAGGACTTTACATTGCTAGTTTCTAAAGTGAAAAGAACTTTAATATGCCCATTATGCCCTTTCCTAATTACTAATTTTTTGCAAACTTTTCTTTATTAATGATAGAAACATAAACTTCAGTTTTCCTGGTAGAATCACAGAAAATTTGAATTAGTTAAGTAAAATTTGATGACCCATAGATAATAAATACTGCATATTACCCACAAAATCCCAGTGTCAGAATTGTGTACTGTAGGCATCAGAGACACAGAAATCCAGGAATCTGGAGAGAATGAGGAGCTCCAGGTCATAACTTGGGTGGAACTGTGGTTTGTGAGAGTCAGATGACTTTCAACTAACATGGATATCTTGAAAAGAGCTGTTAAGTTCTTAGAACAAGGGAATTCTGAAGTCATGGTATATTTCTTTTGAACCAATGGCCTTCTCCAACTTAGTTCTAGAATTTCTAAGTAGCTGATGTTAGTAATTCTTCTTTTTCCAAATTTACCTTGGGCTTGGTAACATGGAGTTCTTTCACCATTTGAATATAATGCTTCTTCCATACACCCTGCTTATAGGCAGTTGGGGAGACATTGATGTACCAGTTAAACCGCAAACATTTTAGCATCCAGAGCTGATCCAGTTCAGTTAAATTCTTCCAATGCCAGCTCACCTGGAAAAACAATGTTAAAAAACTATTCAGTTTACATGTCCACTTTCTCTAGGTTTTGAGCCATCACCCTTGTACTGAGAGAACTTATTTTTTTTTTCTGGAGTGGGTTGCCATGCATCTCCTCCAAGGGATCTTCCTGAACCAGGAATCGAACCCACTTCTCTGCACTGCAGGTGGGTTCTTTACCACTGAGCCACTGGGGAAGTGGATTCATGGATTCATTCATGAATGAATCAGAGCAAACACAATTTTAACTAGATAAACCAGGCCTGGAATTCACAAGTAGTTTCTTTATGATCCTTTTCCTCTGAATCACAACCAAGTTACCTCTTACCTGAAGTGCTTCCTAACCAGGCAGGAATTTTTTTTTTTTTAATTGGAGGATAAATACAACATTATGATGATTTTTCCATACATTGGCCATAGGTATACATGTGTCCCCTCCAACCTGAACATCACTTCCACCTCCCTCCCCATCCCATCCTTTCAGGTTCTCACAGAGCACTGGCTTTGGGTACCCCTTTTTCTTTCTTTTTTTTTTTTTTAATGTTAATTCAGACAGAATCCAAGTCAACTAATATTTATCAAGCACCTATTAACCATCCTCGTCACAACCTGAAGGGTAGTATAATTAATATTCTCCCCTTGCAAATGGGGAAAGTAAGCTTCAGATAAGACTTTAGAACTTCCTAAAGAACTATGGCTATGCCAAAGTCTTTGACTGCGTGGATCACAATAAACTGTGGAAAATTCTAAAAGGGATGGGAATACCAGACCACCTGACCTGCCTCTTGAGAAACCTGTATGCAGGTCAGGAAGCAACAGTTAGAACTGGACATGGAAAAACAGACTGGTTCCAAACAGGAAAAGGAGTACATCAAGACTGTATATTGTCACCCTGCTTATTTAACTTATATGCAGATTACATCATGAGAAACGCTGGGCCGGAGAAAGCACAAGCTGGAATCAAGATTGCTGGGACAAATATCAATAACCTCAGATAGGCAGATGACACCACCCTTATGGCAGAAAGTAAAGAAGAACTAAGGAGACTCTTGATGAAAGAGGAAAGTGAAAAAGTTGGCTTAAAGCTCAACATTCAGAAAACTAAGATCATAACATCCTGTCCCATCACTTCATGGCAAAATAGATGGAGAAACAGTGGAAACAGTGGCTGACTTTATTTTTCTGGGCTCCAAAATCACTGCAGACGATGATTGAAGCCTTGAAATTAAAAGATGCTTACTCCTTGGAAGGAAAGTTATGACCAACCTAGGTAGCATATTAAAAAGCAGAGACATTACTTTGCCAACAAAGGTCCGTCTAGTTAAGGCTATGGTTTTTCCAGTAGTCATGTATGGATGTGAGAGTTGGACTATAAAGAAAGCTGAGGGCCGAAGAACTGATGCCTTTGAACTGTGGTGTTGGAGAAGACTCTTGAGAGTCCCTTGGACAGCAAGGAGATCCAACCAGTCCATCCTAAAGGAGATCAGTCCTGGGTGTTTATTGGAGGGACTGATGTTGAAGCTGAAACTCCATTACTTTGGCCACTTGATGCGAAGAGCTGACTCATTTGAAAAGACCCTGATGTTGGGAAAGATTGAAGGCAGGAGGAGAAGGGGACAACAGAGGATGAGATGGTTGGATGGCATCACTGACTCAATGGACATGAGTTTGGGTAAACTCCAGGAGTTGGTGACGGACAGGGAAGCCTGGTGTGCTGTGATTCATGGCGTCACAAAGAGTCAGACACGACTGAGTGACTGAACTGAACTGAACTGAAGGATCTCTGGGAGTCTGCGTATGCAAGTTGTATGAAGGCTACAGAAACTCCAATTGGCACTTTGCTTATTTTTTTCATGATATGCTTCTGTTTTCCCTCCATTCTTATGATTTAACTAAATATATAAAGGGAACACAATGACTAATACTATATTGGTGTGCCCTAAATAGCCTTTAAGATTCAATAAAGCATTAAGTATTTGTCCTGGGGACTTCCCTGGTGGTCTAGTGGCTAAGATTCTATGCTTTCAGTGCAGGGGTCCAGGGTTTGATCCCCGGTTAGGGAACTGGATTCCACGTGCTGCAACTGACACCTGGTGCAGCCAGATTAATACATTTTTTAAAAAGTATTCTGTACATTCCATTTTCATGGCATTATGGTCAATCCTACATATCCAGCAAATGGTGGATGTGACCCTATTATGTGTAGTAGTTTTTAAAATAATTTATTCCAGGTTTTAAATAAGTCTTAGTAGAAACTAGAGTCAAGTCCATATATAAAGTTGAGACTAGGCATTCCATGTCTCTTATCAAGAATTGCAGAGATGCTAGCTAATCATCACATTCATTTCATCCTTGGAAAACTGGCCTCTTTTTCAAGGTTGACTCAATAATAAATAATGTTTGAGTGCCCCCAAAAGGAGCAGAACACTCTGTAATGGAACTCACTATCCATCCATCTGTTTATCTATCTGTCTCTCTTCCTCCCTCCTTCCATCCATTGTGTATGGAGTTTCTATTATGTCCAGGATTATTTTATGGGCTGAAGACAAGACATGTAGGGGAGAGGGAAGCAGAAGGGGGCACAAATAGGAGAAACAGTAGGTTCAGGATCTAGATGGAGGAAAAGGCTTAGAGGATCTGATACAACACTGCAGGCAGAAACGGAGATCACAACCACTTTGCGCAACGCAACCCAGAATGAAACTGCATTGCCCTTAATCCTCATATGGTTAGTTAATCCAATCAAGATGTGCAGTTTGGGAGGGAGGGGATGGGGAGAAAGTTTTTCTCAATTCTCACCCTTTTCCTCTTTTGACTTAGATTGGGTTTAGACCTGGGTAGTTAAGTTGGGGTTTCTCCCCTGCACTGGGGATAGAAAATATTTTGCTTTGTTTTTGATTTTTGCTGCTTTTTGCTTGTTTAAACAGGAATGAGGAAAGTTGAGGGTAGGTATGCTCTTTCAAAACTGTAAGACAACCCCTACCACATTTTTAAACAGCTCAAAGCTCATCTTGGTGCAATGACTTTATTGTTTACTTTAAATCTAGCTAAAGAACAATTGCCTCACAGTCAGTTCTGGGAAATAAAATACAATGCTGAAATCTACCAAGATTGACATATGGTACACATAGATGATAAGATTATCTATTTCGTATCACATCTCCCTGGAATTATAACATTCTTATTGTGAAAAACATGGAAAATTCTGAGAAACCTGAAGAAAAACAACACCCAGAACCCTGTCAATCAGAGATGAGCAAGCATTATCAACAAGCTGATAGAGTTATTTTCCTTTCTGCTTTTCAGGTATATATGAAAGTAAAATTGGGAAACTGCATACAATTTAAAATCATGCTTTCTTCATTTTACACATAATAAGCACCTCTGTTCTTCCAAAACATGTTTTCTAATGACTGCCTAATAATTCATTATATGGTGGAATGATACTCTATTACTGGGCATTAAAACACTATGTTTTTTTTAAAAAAAATTGTTTCAATTTTAGAATAATATGTGTACATCAATACTAAATTCAAAGATACCAAGGGGCACACAGTAAAAAAAAAAAAAAAGCCTCTCATCCTTGTCATCTAGCCATTCATTTCCCTCCCTGAATGTAACCATTGTTACTGCTTCTTGTGTGCTATTCCAGAAAAGCAACAAATATGGATACATTCTTTATTCTTCCAAAGTGGTAGGATAATTCTGCACCTTTGTTGTTTCATTGGTGATATATTGAGGAAATAGTTGCAATCAGTCTGCTATTAGCAGACATTTTCATTGTTTCCAACCTTTTGCTACTACAAACAATGATGCAATAATCTTACATGGACATTAATTTTGCATGTGTTGAAGTATACCCATCAGACAAATTCCAAGAAGTGGAACTACTGGCCAAAGGTAATCTCATTTTTTTTGAATTAAAAAAAAATTTTAAGTTTTTAGCCATGTCTCATGGCTTGCAGGATCTCAGTTCCTCGACCAGGGATCAAACTCACACCCTTGGCAGTGAAAGCCCCTGGATCGCCAGGGAATGTCCAGGAATCTTTATTTAAAAATTGAGTACTACCAAATTGCTCTCCTTGGTGTTTGCATCAATTTATCTATGAAGGCACAACATATGAAGGTGCTTGTTTCCCCACACCCCTAACAATATAAAATGTTATCATTAAAAAGGAAACTAAAAAAAGATAAAAAGAAACTCAATCCATCTGAGTCACAAATGATGGCATGAAAATGAGGCTAAGCATTTTATCTATTTTAGAAACATATGCTTTTCTTTCTGTGAACTATTTCTTCGCTTCCTTTGCTCATTTTTCTGCTAGGCTTTGCTCTTTTTTTTTTTTCTTCTTAATGTAGATTTATAGTCGTTCTTTAAAAAATAAGAAAGTTACCCCTTTGCCGGCAATATGTTTTTCCCCCGTTTATTTCAATTTTGGGGGCCACACTGCAGCAGCTTGTGGGTTCGTGGTCTCTCGGCCAGGGGATGAATCTAAGCCGTCATCAGTGAAAGCACTGAGTCCTAACCACTCCCAGGGCCCTCCTGTTTACCATCTGTATTTATTTACAGTTTTCTTCTCAATGGAGAAAATTTTAACTTTTATAATCACAACTTAAAATCTTGCTTTCTTTATTTATAAAGCATATATAATATATATACAAAATATATAAAATAAATAAAGCAAGATTTTAAGTTATACATTTTCTTTTGAGGCTCTGAATATTACAGATTACTCACAAAGTCTTCCTTCCCTAGATTTCCTTTAATTACATTTTTTTCCCCTTTAGTCATGCCTGATGGCTTATAGGATCTTAGTTCCCCAAACAGGGATTGAACTTCTGCCCTCAGCAGTGAAAGAGCAGAGACTTAACCACTGGACCAGGGAATTCCCTCCTTTGAGTAGGGAATTGTTGCCCATAATTTCATATCAATCTTTTATCCTTCTAGAATTTTTTTCCAAATACTGCCCAATTGTCCCAACACCAATTATTAAATACATCATCTATCTTACTGCATTCATTTTCTTTTTTTTTTTATTTTCTTAATTTTAAAAACTAAAGTTACCATATGAATGCACAGTAACAGGTAATATCTGGTCTTTCTAGACTATGAAAAGAAATCAACAAAATGACTATCAATTTTATATCTTAAAAATATACTTGAATACACCATGAAATTATTTGTAAGAAAATAATGGTCAGATGCTTTTCCAACCTGTGAGCACATTTGCCCACTCTGAACTCCTTTAGTCTCACATGCTTCTGTATTTATCACATTAGCACCTTATTTCATGCTTTTCTATTTATGAATGGCCTGCACTCTACACTTGAAGTTTTACTATGGTCCTCTGCTGTGCAATATAAGACTATTCTGATGATGAACCATTATATACATGTGTATATATTTCCCCAACTGGCTAATACTATTTTACGGACACATAGCAATAGCTTACTTTTTCACCCCTTTGAGCACTAAGTGCACAGCCAGACACAAAGAGATGGGGCCAATCCAAACTGTGCAGATGAAATGTGGTGAGCGTCTTGTCGGTGCTCAGTTTTGTATGCATGCTTTCTTTTTTCCCTCAAGTTTCTGTGTTTTCTAGGCTGTCTTTACAAAACACCGAACCCTGCTTCTTTATCTGTGCCTGTGCACAGTGACAAAGGCTTTGGGGGTTCAGGAAAGAAAAGATGTATAAAGATAACACATTTGGGCACTTGGTAGTAAAATCCAGAGCTTCTGCTGGAATTTTCTCTTGAAGCTTTCAACAGCAGAACTTTTGCTGTGACAGGGAGCAGCATTCTAACAGGACTGTCAGGAGTCTTCTCCTCTGAGTGTCCATCCATTTGTCAAACTGGAAAAAAAAAAAATGGTAAAGCAAAAAAAAAAAAAAAAGCTCTAGGTTTAGTCTGACACCAGAGACGCATTATGAAAGAGATAAAGAACTGCATAGAAAGTGAGTTTAGTAACTTATTCTTAACGAGTTGTATGCATTTTCTTCCCTAACAAGTACACCCCATGTTTTGCCACCTACCTGTTCTTTCTCACATTTGTGTGTGTGAGCCCAAGCAAGGCTGGTATGGACATAGACGTGCACTTGACCTCAAAATTTGGAGTTACAGAAAAATCTGGGAGGTGGTCCATAGCCATAAACTGAGAATATATACAGACTTGTAAAATGTAGATCTTTAACTTTTGATGGGGCTATATCCCAATTAATCCATCATAAGTTGAAAATATCATAAATTTAAAATGCACGTAATACACTTAACCTACCAAATATCCTAGCTTAGCCCAGTCTACTTTAATGTGCTCAGAATGCTCACATGAACCCTGATGCTAGTTGCTGTTGTTCAGTCACTCAGTCATGTCCAACTGTTTTGCGACCCCATAGACTGTAGCTCACCAGGCTCCTGTGTCCATGGGATTCTCCAGGCAAGAACACTGGAGTAGGTTGCCATGCCCTCCTCCATGGGATCTTCCTGACCCAGGGATCAAACCTGAGTCTCCTGCATTGACAGGGGTAGTCTTTATCACTGAGCCACCAGGGAAGCCCTCACATGAACCTACAGTTGGGCAAAATCATCTACCACAAAGTCTATTTTATAATAAAGCATTGACTAGTTCATGTAATTTATTGACTACTACACCTGGAGAAGGGAATGGCAACCCACTCCAGCATTCTTGCCTGGAGAGTTCCAGGGACAGAAGAGCCTGGTGGGTTACAGTCCATGGGGTTGCACAGAGTTGGACACGACTGACGCAACTTAGCATGTACACAAGCACAGTGAATGTGAAACCAGAATGGCTGTCTGGGTACTAATGGTATTAAGTGTATTTGGCCTGTACTCTTGTGACCGAGTGGCTGACTAGGAGCTGTGGCTCACTGGCTGCCCAGCACCATAAATGAGTATCCTACTGCACATGGCTAGCCACCCCTCCCCAAAAAAACCCAAATACAAAATTTTAAATATGGTGTTCACTGAACGTCTATCACTTTTGCATCACTGTAAAGCTAAAAAGTTGCTAAGCCAAAGCATCTTAAGCCATGGACTGTCTGTACAACCTTAAGAGAAGACACCTGGGCAGTCAGTCTCCCCCCACAGTTTCTACATCAGCTCATTAGTGATTAAAACTCCAGGACCAGAAACAAACCTTTGCATTCACAATTAGAGATAAGGCAATACAAGCAAATATCTCTGAGAAGGGGGAGTATATAGGGTTAAAGTCCTGTGTGTGTGTGTGTGCTCTCAGTCACTCACTCTCGTTTGACTCTTTGCTGAGCCTGCTAGGCTCCTCTGTCCATGGAATTTTCCAGGCAAGAATACTGGGATGAGGTGCCATTTCCTATTCCAAGGGATCTTTCCGACCCAGGGATCGAACTTGTGTCTTTTGGGTCTCTTGCATTGGCAGGTGGATTCTTTACCACTAGCACCACCTGGGAAGCCCCAGCTAAAGTCCTGCTGCTGCTGCTGCTAAGTTGCTTCAATCGTGTCTGACTCTGTGTGACCCCATAGACGGCAGCCCACCAGGCTCCCCCGTCCCTGGGATTCTCCAGGCAAGAACACTGGAGTGGGTTGCCATTTCCTTCTCCAATGCATGAAGGTGAAAAGAGAAAGTGAAGTCACTCAGTCGTGTCTGATTCTTAGCGACCCCATGGACCGCAGCCTACCAGGCTCCTCCGTCCATGGGATTTTCCAGGCAAGAGTACTGGAGTGGGGTGCCATTGCCTTCTCCGAGTTAAAGTCCTACTAATATGTAAATGATTGATATGATTGGAAAGGAAAAGTTGATAGAAGGACCTGGGAAAAAAAAAGAGGGCCAGAGACAGGAAGTTCACGTCAAAGCAATCTGGGGCATACCAAACAAATGCTTGGGTTACTTCACAATTTTCCCCAGTGATGACCCCAAACCAGTCTCAAGATTAGTGACTGATCAAAGATAAGAGCATGAGAGCTGGCCAAAATCTAAAGAAAGGTTCTTATGGGAACAGCTAGCAGCGGAAGGAGCTGTTATCAGAGTCTAAATTTCTGTTTTTCTTCTTTAGTCCATTAGAGAAGAGAAAACAGGAAAGTTTGGGGCTACTTGTATTTTATATGCTATTGTATTTCACCAATAGATATTTGCTAGTTATTATAAAGTAATCAGAATTTTATAATACTTTAGTTTTAATCATAAAATACATTGACCACCTAAAAAGACATGAAAGTGAAAGTGAAAGTGGAGTCATGTCCATCTCTTTGCGACCCCATGGACTGTAGCCTATCAGGCTCCTCCATCCATGGGATTTTCCAGTCAAGATTGCCGGAATGGATTGCCATTTCCTTCTCCAGGGGATCTTCCTGACCCAGGAATTGAACCCGGGTCTCCCGTATTGCAGGCAGACGCTTTTACCGTCTGAGCCACCAGGGAAGCCCTAAAAGAAAAAAAAAAAAAAAAAAGGCATATAAAGTAAAAATGTATTTTTGACAAGCCTTATGACAAGTCAACTTCTTTGTAATCATAGGATCTTTTTTTTTTTTAATTAGTTGGAGTACTTCTTGATTAAAACCATTCACTGTGGGACTTCCTTGGAAGTCCAGTGGTTAAGAATCTGCCAGTGCAGGGGACATGGGTTCCATCCCTGGTCTGGGGTGATTCCACATGCTGCAAGGCAAGTAAGCCTGAGGGCCACAACTGCTGAGCCCACACGCCACAGCGACTGGAGCCCAAGCACCCTGGAGCCTGTGCGATGAACAAGAGAAGCCACTGCAGCAGGAAGACCGCACACTGCAAGCAGAGAGGAGTGGCCCCATGCTCACGGCAACCAGAGAAAGCCCACACACAGCAGCGAAGACCAGCTCAACCAGGGACAAACCAATAAAAAGAATCTGCCTTCCAACGCAAGGGACTAGGGTTGACACCTGCTCAGGGAACTAAGATCCCACATGCCACACCTAGGGAAAGCCTGTGTGCTGCAACAAAGACCCAATGCAGCCAAACCAAAGAATTTTAGATAAAACAAAAACTAGTCACTGTTACCAGATCTTTTCAGTGCTCATCAATCTCACTTTGGATACTATCATTCAAGGGGGAGGGGGACTCGACAATGAAAAAAAAAAAAATCAGAAACCTTAACTTACAAGTAACTGAATAAAATGTACTCACGTATGAATGTTCCCAGATTTCCTCTCGGCCTGTTTCTGCACAGTCCATATTTCTAACTAACATAATATGAGACTTCTTTCCTTTGGGGATGGGTTATTAGAATGACAGAGAAGCCAGACCAGAGTGGTGAGGGCCAGGGGAAGGACCAGCCGACGATGCTGTGGTGATCTCTAAAACAAGGAGTCAGTGGGGGGCACATGGAGACAGGAGAGCTGCAGGGTTTTGGCGTGTAGGCAGTTTGTGGCAGTTCAGACTGTAACTGCCTTTCCAGCAGTTATACAGTGTGAGAGAACTGGGGAACAAAGAAAGGGGGTCTGGTAAGTAGTGTTATGAGTTCTGAATTGCATCCCCTGTGATTTTTCTTTGAGAGACAACATGAAAATTGGTATTCATCTTTAAAATTACTTTGGGCAGTGTTACGAGCTACTCTGTAGAAACTGAGCTACGTGGGGACACAGGATGGTTAGGGAAGAAATTTTTATGGGATATAATTATCACTACAGTAAATCAGAAATAACCCCAAATGCCTCACAATAGTGAATCAGCTCCACAACACGATAAGAGAAAATATGGCATTAAGGACTCATCGGGGCTTTGGGAGTGAGCCCATTCAGAGTCTCACTAAGAATCTCTTAATTTCTTCCTTTATACATTGATTGAATAATTATATCTAAATTTAGAGTTACTGGGAAGATTAAATAAATGAAAATATGTATAAAATTCCTAAAAGAGTGTGTGACTCATTGTACTCATGGTAGCTAATATTATAAACAGTGGTCCCCAAACTTTTTGGCACCAAGGACCAGTTTCATAGAGAAGAATTTTTCCACAGACTGGGGGAACAGGCAGGGAGGGGTGGCTTCGGGGTGATTCAAGCGCATTGCATCTTATGTAGTTCAGTTGCTCAGTCATGTCCGACTCTGCAAGTCCACGGGCTGCAGCACGCCAGACTTCCCTGTCCTTCGCCATCTCCTGGAGCTGGCTCACACTCACCGCCATTGGGTCAGTGACGTTCTCTTACCCTCTGGTCCTCTGTCATCCCCATCTCCTCCTGCCTTTAATCTTTCCCAGCATCAGTCTTTTCTAATGAGTCGGCTCTTTGCATCCAGTAGCCCAAGTATGGAGTTTCAGCTTCAGCATCATTCCTTCCAAAGAAATCCCAGGACTGATCTCCTTCAGAATGGACTGGCTGGATCTCCTTGCAGTCCAAAGGACTCTCAAGAGTCTTCTCCAACACCACAGTTCAAACACATCAATTCTTTGGCGCTCAGCCTTCTTCACAGTCCAACTCTCACATCCATACATGACCACAGGAAAAACCATAGTCTTGACTAGACAGACCTTAGTCGGCAAAATAATGTCTCTGCTTTTGAATATACTATCTAGGTTGGTCATAACTTTTCTTCCAAGGAATAAGTGTCTTTTAATTTCATGGCTGCAGTAACCATCTTCAGTGATTTTGGAGCCCAAAACAATAAAGTCTGATACTGTTTCCACTGTTTCCCCATCTATTTCCCATGAAGTGATGGGACCGGATGCCATGATCTTTGTTTTCTGAATGTTGAGCTTTAAGCCAACTTTTTCACTCTCCACTTTCACTTTCATCAAGAGGCTTTTTAGCTCCTCTTCACTTTCTGCCATAAGGGTGGTGTCATCTGCATATCTCAGGTTATTGATATTTCTCCCGGCAATCTTGATTCCAGCTTGTGTTTCTTCCAGTCCAGCGTTTCTCAGGATGTACTCTGCATAGAAGTCAAATAAGCAGGGTGACAATATACAGCCTTGATGTACTCCCTTTCCTATTTGGAACCAGTCTGTTGTTCCATGTCCAGTTCTAACTTTTGCTTCCTGACCTGCATACAGATTTCTCAAGAGGCAGGTCAGGTGGTCTGGTATTCCCATCTCTCTCAGAATTTTCCACAGTTTATTGTGATCCACACAGTCAAAGGCTTTGGCATAGTCAATAAAGCAGAAATAGATGTTTTTCTGGAACTCTTTTGCTTTTTCCATGATCCAGTGGATGTTGGCAATTTGATAGTGATGTTAAAAATAATAAGCATGAGGGGTAAATCATTAGATATACAATAATTAAATTACAAAGCACAAAGTTACCATGTTTGTACATTAAATAGGACAGGAAGCACATTTGCAAGGATTGAGGTCAGCTCAATTATTGTCATGGATGCCCAGAAGAAGAGAACAGGCTCAGATTGAAGAACAGTCATTTAGAATGAATATAAAAGAACATTAGGATTATAAAGCACTGCAGAAATCTATAAAAGAAAACATTCAAATCTTTTCCTGTAGAGATTTAAAAAATAATTACATTGGTTTCTCATTTATTTCCTTGATTATAACAGTCAAAGATAATTTATATTTGGCTTTGATAGGTGTTCTTTGCCTTGGGGGTTTCTCCTTTCTAATTGTGTTTATTTAGTCTAATAGAAAATGAATTGGCATTCCTTGAACTTCTACCAGTTGAAGGTGGGTAGATGACAGAAGAATGCTTAACAGCTGGGGAAAATCACCTTGGAATTTAAAAGGTGCTGGGAATAATCCCAAGAGTAGATAATCCATGGAAGAATTAACTGTACATGAATTTGGTAATTGCCTGGTATCTTTCTCTTTTTTAAAAAAATTTCTAAATTGAAGCATTGTTATTTTACAATGTTTTAGGTATCTAGCATAGTGATTTATATATGTATACACACACACACACACACACACACACACACACACATATTCTGTTTTAGATTCTTTTCCACTGTAGGTTATAATAAAATATTGGATATAGTTTCTTGTGCTATACAGTAGGTTCCTGGGTTTTTTTTTTTTCAAATCTATTATATATATTTAGTAGTTTGTATATATCTGTCCCACATCTCTTGCTTCAGCTCTTCAAGAAAAAAGAGCCATACCATCACAGCTAGGGATCTAATGTGTGAGGCAGGGGAGCAGCTAGGACTGTTTTCTTTTCCTAGTACCATGTATGATACCTCATTTTACAGTTAGTTCCTTTTTAATATTAATATCATATAATTAGTATACGACATTGTGCTATATTATTTTATGCTATACTATCTTATATGACCATCACTGGTGACTCAGTGGAAAAGAATATGCCTGCCAAGCAGGAGACAGGGGGTCAATCCCTGGGTCAGGAAGATCCCTTGAAGAAGGAAATGGCAACTGGCTCCAGTATTCTTGCTTGGGAAATCACATGGACAGAGAAGCCTAATGGGTTTGCAGTCCACGGAGTCGCAAAAGACTCAGACACGACTTAGTGACTAAACAGCAACAATACTATCTTATATCATATCATAATTATATTTTATAGTTACTTTTAATGCCTTTCGGGATTTCTTGACAATAGGATTGTGAAAATCCAATTTTCAGAGTAGTTGTTACAAGGATTCTTGCTGCACTTTCAAGATGTGAGAACCATTGTTAGGGCATCGGCACCACTCATCTCACACCAAATGGCAAGGAAAGGAATGTTCTCAGGTAGTGAGGTCAAGATGAAGGAAGAGGCTGTTATTTTTTTTGCTTTTTGGTTATATTACCCTGGGCTTCACTGGTGGCTCAGCTGGTAAAGAATCTGTCTGCAATCAGGAGACCTGGGTTTGATCCCTGGGTTGGGAAGATCCCCTGGAGAAGGAAATGGCAACCCACTGCAATATTCTTGCTTGGAAAATCCCATGGACAGAGGAACTTGGCAGGCTACAGTTCATGGAATCGCGAAAGAGTCAGACACGACTGAGCATGCACACATGGCTAAATATGAAACACTTTTTGGATTGTCTATCATTGAATAGGTTTCACATTACCTCTTGCCCCTTACTATCCAGATTGTTTTTAAAAGTGACTTTACTTCTAATATGAGATTGAGCTTTAAAGCCAATACTTGACTCCTACAATGAAAATCCCAAGTAATGCTAAGTTTAAAAATCAGTATCCTTCAGGATGCTTGGGGCTGGTGCACGGGAATGACCCAGAGAGATGTTATGGGGAGGGAGGTGGGAGGGGGGTTCATGTTTGGGAACGCATGTACACCCGTGGTGGATTCATGTCAATGTATGGCAAAACCAATACACTATTGTAAAGTAAAAATAAAAATAAAGAAAGAATAAATTGAGTTCGTAAAAAAAAAAAAAAAATCAGTATCCTTGGGCTTCCCTGGTGGCTCAGTGGTAAAGAATCTACCTGCCAACACAGGTAACGTGGGTTTGATCCCTGATCTGGGAAGATCCTACGTGCAGCAGAGCAACTAAGCCCGTGTGCCACAACTAGTGACCCTGTGTTGATCCCACGCACTACAACTTAAATGAGAAGGCTCTAGAGCCCAATCTCTGCAACAAGAGAAGCCATGGCAATGAGAAGCTTGCACACCACAACTACAGAAAAGCCTGTGCAGCGAGGAAGACTCAGCACAGCCATAAATAAAGAAAATTTTTTAAAAATCTGTATGCTTACTTCTCTCCTTTCTTTTTTTATTGAAAATGCATTCCTTATGCTATCAATCTGTTATGTTGTTCATAAAACACATAGACAAATAAAGCCTAAAACCTAAAATGGAGAGAGAAAACTGAATAAAAATAAACTTGAAATATCCCTTTCAAACTTAATTCCTGTGGCTTTCATGGAGGTATAAAGATTACCATATGATCTAGTGAATTTATGGAATAAGTTTGTTGTTGGGCAAAAGAGAAAAATCAGTGAGTATCATTTATTCATTTAGAAAATATTTATTAAATGCCTAATAGCATCAAGCAATGTACAACAAGGAGCATGGTAAAACCATGCCTGACCCTGTAGTTTGGCTGATTGGAGGAGAGAGATAATTAGTGATCTTTGCAAATATCAATGACCTTTGAAATATATGCTTCTATTAATTATGGTAAAAGAAAAGAATTAACAAGATCTTTTTAAAAGTTTGAAGACCTTGAATTTTATCCAGGGTGATATTAAAAATGTTTAACCAATTCTACCAACCAATCAAAATAGACAGAAGCTGGTCAGCCATACCAATGAATTCTGTGAGAACATTAGCCCTGGTTATATTAATTTAGGGATTTCCATTCATAGTAAGTAGAATGAAAATGCAAATATAGTCATTTTAAATATGCCCCTTTTTATTTTATCTATTTGCTTTTTTTATAAGTCTCTTTTTAAAGTTATTGGTAACAAAGTTAGTTTAAAAACACAAATACAATATGAGAAAAACTTAGCTAGATTTTAAATTTCGGGTATTTCTCATTTTGCCATTTTTAGTGAATTTATTTTATAAAATTTTATTGTTATTTTGAATAGATATTACCTTCACATGATTAAAAATTCAAAAGACACAAAAGGCTCTCCAGGTAAGAGTCTCTTCCACCCTTTAGACAGTTTTCCTGTCTGAAGGAAATCAATATTGCCCCTTTTCTTGTAAAAGTAAAAGTAAAGTGAAGTCGATCACTCATGTCCAACTCTTTGCGACCCCACGACTGTAACCTGCCAGGCTCCTCTGTCCATGGGGTTTTCCAGGCAAGAATACTGGAATGGGTTGCCACTTCTTTCTCCAGGGGATATGTAAAGTCTTCCAGAAACACTGTGTACATGACTTTTTTTTTTTTTTCCTTCTTTAGGTTAGTAAATATCTTTAGACTGGAGCTTGTACACCAGCACAGAAAAGAAGTGGTGACTAAATCAGACAAACAAGAACAGTAAGATACAGAGCTTTATTATGGATTGAATGTTTATGTCACCCCTAATTCCTAAATTGAAACCCTAACTCTGTGGTAATGACTCAGGGAGGTAGGTGGGGCCTTTGAGAGGATTAGGTCATGAGGGAGAGCATTCATATATGGGATTGTGAGCATCCATGCTCAGTCACTCAGTGTGTCTGACTCTTTGTGACCCCATGGATTGTAGCCCGCCAGGCTTCTCTGTTGATGGGATTTCCCAGGCAAGAATACTGGAGTGGGTTGCCACTTCCTACTCCAGGGGCTCTTCTTGACCCAGAGAGCGAACCAGAGTTTCCTGATTGGCAGGCGGATTCTTTACCACTGAGCCACCAGGGAAGCCCTCATGAATGGGTTTAGTGTCCTTTATTAAAGAGACTACAGAGTGACCTGTTAGCCCTTTGGTCATGTGAAGACACACGGAGAGTCTCTGAGCCAGAAAGCAGGTTCCCACCAGACACTGAGTCTGCTAGCACCTTGATCTTGGGCTTTCCAGCCTCTAGAACTATGAGAAACACATTTTCTGCTGTTTATAAGCCCCGCCCCCACCAGTGTTTCATTATAGCACCTGGAATGGACTAAGACATACGGGAAAATGAATCTCAGTAACTCACAGGGTAGGATATTCTGTCTACTGCCATATTCTGGGGCAAAGATGCTCCCTTAAAAGGAAAGAAGGCTTTGACAATATGCTTTAAAGATGGACTATTTCAAGTTCATTATATACATCTAGAGTTAAAGAAATCAAAGCATAGTTTTTTAAAAGGGATCCGGATTTGTTTTTTTAAATTAAGGTACAATTCATACACCATACCACCCAGCATTTTCATATATTCACAAGGCTGTAAAGCCAGCACTACTGTCTAATTTCAGAACGTTTTCATTACCCCCCAAAATAAATTCCATACCCATTACAGTCAGTCACTCCTCCCCTGCTCCCTGACCCCTAGAAACCACTCATCTCTTTTCTGTCTGTATGGATTTGTCTATTTTGAATATTTCATATAAATGGAATCATATACTAGATGGCTTCGGTGTCTGGTTTCTTTCACTCAGCATACTATGTTCAAAGTTTATCTATGTTGTAGCATATATCAGTACTTCATTCTTTTTTCTTGCCCATGCTTTTTAAAATTTAACCATTTTTAAGTGTACAGTTCAGTGACATGATGCACACTCACATTGTTGTGCAACATCCCCACCATCCGTCTGCAGAACTGTTTTTAAAACTCAAGCTGAAACTCTACCCGTTAAATAACCCATAAAATAGAGGTTCTTCGTAACCTCTATTTTACTTTCTTTCTCTGTGAATTTGCCTATTCTAAGAACTTCATAAAAGTGGAATCAAACAATATTGGTCCTTTAGTGTCTGGTTTATTTCACGTAGCACAATGTCTTCAAAGTTCATTCATGTGAGTAGCTTGAAACAGATACTATTCCATTGTTTGCCTAGACCCCATTTTGTTTATCCATTTCTCACCAAATGGATGTTTGGGTGTTTACATTTTTGACGATTATGAATAATGCCACTATGAACATTAGGGTACACATTTTTGTATGACCATGTTTCCAGTTCTCTTGGGTGGAAGAGACTCTCAATGCGACTGTAGAGGAATTTGATGAGTAATACACACTAGCCAGAGACGAATAGAGTAAGTCCCCTCATACAAACATTTGGGTTTCGAACTTTCAAAGATGCAAATGTGTGTTCGCATGTCCAGTCACATCAGTTCATATGTCTGGCGTGCATGATCACGTGTGTCCATCTTCTACAGGCGGCTGTGCTTTGTGTACTTTACAGTACAGTAGAGCAGTTTTTAAATTTCAAGCCCAGGATGTCTGGAAGCAAGCTTACAAACAGCGGGGTGTAGCCAGTTGTGTTAGTTGGGTACCGAGGCTGACTGTGTTGGATTTATGATCAAATTGGACCTATGAATTCGCTTTTGGAACAGAACTCATTCATTCAGAGTGGACTTACTCTACTTTGATCATGGACAACGGTCCCTGAGACGGTGTTTCCTTTGAGGAAGTGTGAAAGTAACTTAGATATGGATATATAGATTTATATAGATTCCTTTGTTAATGTTCTTTTCCATTATGGTTTATTCCAGGACACTAGATATAGTTCCCTGTGCTATACAGTAGGACCTTGTTGCTTAGCCATTCTAAATGTAATAGCTTACATTTACCAACTTCAAACTCCCAGTCTGTCCTGCTCTCTCCTCTGCTCCCGCTTGGCAACCACAAGTCTGATCTCCACGTCTGTGAGTCTGTTTCTGTTTTGAGGGTAGGTTCATGGGTGCCACAGTTTAGATTCCACATATAAGTGATATTCATATGGTGTTTATCTTTCTCTTTCTGACTTAGAATCAAGTATACTTTAAATAGTTACCCATTTTCCAAGCAGAGCTCTCCTTTCTTCAAATACCTACAATTAAAAAAAAAAAAAATGGAATGATTAAATATTTTGTGGTTTAAAATACCCATTAAAAAGAAATCATTAGGACTTCCCTGATGGCCCAGTGGCTAAGTATCTGCCTGCCAGTGCAGGGGACATTGGCTCAATCTTTGGTTCCAAAAGATTCCACATGCCTAGGCGCAACTAAGCACAAGTGCTACAAGTACTGAAGCCTGCCTGCCCTGGAGCCCCTGCTCCCCAACAAGAGAAGCCACCATAATGAGAAGCCTGCTCACTGCAGCCAGAGAGGGGCCCCTGCTCGCCAAAACCAAAGAAAGCCCATGCATGGCAATGAAAACCCAGCACAGTCAGAAATAAAATAAATTTTAAAAAAGACATTATTAAAGGATCAATCACTAAATATTGCCAGTCTTTTCCATTTTATCAACTGAGACAGATTTTGTACCTGAGAGGGTAACTTTATTCATAACTTGGGCAAACTTTCCTTTTTCTCAGTTTCTCCATGTGAGACAATTCATCTTAGAGAATAAATAATTTTTTAAAGGCAAGAAATAAGAAAAGAATGGAACTATAAAGTGAAATCATTTTTGGAATATGAAAGGCAATGACAAAACTGACAAAGGAAAAATAGGAAAACGGACAACCTCCCTCCAAACATTTCAGCATTACTAGTATTAGAACTTGTGAAATTTATGAGTGAGTAGCTCTGTTTTTTTATTTTATGAGTTCACATACCAGTGGGTGTACATTACATATATGTTTGCATATGTGCACCTCTGGGCTTATAGCTCAGTGTTTATCTGTATAGGTTTGTTGTTATATACCATTGAGGACAGAAGTTATGTCCTATTCACCTTGACTTCTCCACTGCAGAGTGCTGTACGTGGCATATTACAGGTGCTCAAGCTTGCTGGAAGGAATGATTATGCTTGCGACAAATGAATATCCTTTGGATGTATCGCTACCATGTAAGTGTGTTTACGTATTAGTGGAGAGGTGTTTTCCTGAGCTTCAGTCATTTGTGTATCTATCTGAATGGGTGAGGAAGGGACAACTCGAATGAGAAGGTTTGGCAGAGGAGGGCAAGCTGGAGCCAGGAAGCAAGAGACAGCAGGTAACAGGTGTGACTGTCTCTCTGGCGCCCACCCTGCACTCTGTCGGCTTTCAAAATTGGGCTCAATGTTTTCCCTTTCTCCTGGCACTTTTTATATTCTCTCACACTGTCAGAACATTCCTATTTAGAAACTGCTGCAGCTGCTGCTAAGTCGCTTCAGTCGTGTCCAACTCTGTGTGACCCCATAGATGGCAGCCCACCAGGCTCCCTTGTCCCTGGGATTCTCCAGGCAAGAACACTGGAGTGGGTTGCCATTTCCTTCTCCAATGCATTAAAGTGAAAAGTGAAAGTGAAGTCACTCAGTTGTGTCTGACTCAGCGACCCCATGGACTGTGCTCAGGGATGTTTCTTCCCTTTTGTGGAGGAGGATGAGGATCTGGTTTCATGCTTCTAACAGATCTGTTTTCCTTCCTTTTTTTAGACTCTCAAATTCTGCTTTCAAAGGGCAGGCAAAATGGAGACTGAAATAATTGATTCAACAACAACCTCAAGGCCTGTAAAATGCCATCTTTGCTACTAACCAGGAAATATCGTATATCACAGGTAGACACTTTTTATACTTTAGAGAATAAGAAAAAGAATACCATTTTTTCCTCCCTCCTAATTAACTGTCCCCTGGACTAGGACCCTCAAATAACAGTGACAGATAATCTCAGAATTTCTAGATGACAATAGAAGAGGGGATTTCCCTGGTGGTCCAATGGTTAAGACTGTGTGTTTCCACTGCAGAAATCAAGGGTTCAATCCCTGGTTGGGCAATTAAGGTCCCACAGGCCAATGAAGTGGTCAAAACAAGCAAACAAAGAAAAAGAAAACAGAAGAGAGTCTATAAAATTAAAAAAAAAAAAAAAAAAACCTATAGAATTTTTCAGAAGACTGAGAAATCAGGATTCAGGGCTTTCATGGTGGTCCAGGGGTTAAGAACCTGCCTGCCAGTGTAGGACATACAGGTTCCATTCCTGGTCGGGAAGATTCCACATGCCTCGGGGCAACTAAGCCAGTGATCCACAATTATTGATCCCGCATGGCCTAGAGTCCACGTACTGCAGCTAGAGAGTAGCCCCTGCTTGCTGCAACTAGAGAAAGCCCTCATGCACCAACGAAGACTCAGTGCAGCCAAGAAAAAATAAAGAATAACAAAAAAAAAGAGAAAAATCAGGATTCACACATTTCCAGAACCCTTCTCTTGTGTCTAACAAAGTCCTATCAAGCATCTAATTCCCCTCCCAAGTCTCGGGCACCAGCAATTCTCTGGCACCCACTGGTCTCACTCTTCCCAACTCCTCCTCCACTTGCAGCCCATGCTCCACCTGGCCTTTCTAGGATTCACTATTGCACCCCCAGGTGATTCTGTTCATTTTCTCTTCCCAGGTAGATTACAGCTACTTTCCCTTGTATGATCCACAGGTTCCAGGGGAAGCTCTCAGCAAAACACCTGCTGACTGAACAACAACAAGAGATTCAGATGTCATAGAATTTTAGGGCTAAAAGGAATCTTAGGATCTTTTTGTTCACTTTTTCTGTTTTAGAGAGGATAAGCAGAGACCCAAAGGGTTACCTTTATAGATTTTAAAGAAAAATCATTGGTTCCAGACTGTATGTTCAGCTGAATAATATACTGGGTTCCTCACTAAAAAGCTATGTGGTGCAAGCGTGCTTAGTCATGTCCAAGTCTTGAAGACCCCATGGACTGTAGCCTACCAGGCTCCTCTATCCATGGGATTTTCCAGGCAAGAATTCTGGACTGGGTTGCCATTTCCTACTCTAGGGGAATCTTCCTGACCCAGGGATCAAACCCACGTCTCTTGCATGTTCTGCATTGACAGGCAGATTCTTCATCACTAACACCTAGGAAACCCTGATAGAACCATGGTCTTTCTATTCTGACCCCCAACCTTGATCTTCCCTATTCTGATCTCAAGCCCTACATTCTCAATGAATTGCTGCCCATGGTTTGACCTGACAGTGGGGAAAAAAAAAAAAAAATTAGGTCCCAGGATGACAACCTCCTTTCAAAAGGAGGTTGGGAGGACCATCGTGGTGTCCAATGGCAACAGAAAGCATCAGAAAGAAAGGGGCACTGACTTGAAGGGGTGTGGAGAGTCAGCAAGAAAGTGGCAGGGGGAATTCCCTGGTGGTCTAGTGGCTAAGACTCCAAACTCCCTGTGTAGGGGCCTGAGTTCCCTCTCTGGTCAGGGAACTGGATTCCATATGCAACTAAAAAGATTCCACATGCCGCATCTAGAGATCCTGCATGCCGTAACGAAGACCCAGTGCAGTCAAATAAATAAATAAAATAAATATTTAAATAAACAAATAATAAATAAAGTCAGTCATTGATAATAAAATAAAATAAAGAGGGTAGGAGATAGATAGGGTCTTTAGAGGGCCAATGACCAAGTCTAAGCAGAGTCCAAGCAAATCCAGTTCTTCACCAAAAGGCGATTAGAGTCAGGTAGGAACTGATAGGCATGAGGGGCAGAAAGAGAAACACTAGACAAACCCAGATCTGGTTCTGACTCTACCCTTGACAAGAAGTTTAATTTGGAACAAATTATTTAACTGTCAGGCCCTCAGGCAGACTCAGAATCTTGTAGTCTCTGGTTGGGAGCAAGTCTTCATTCCAAGGATTTGCAACCAGATTTTTGATCTTTAAAAGCTGGAAGAGGGTTGGAAGGATAAATTTGGAGTTTGAGATTAACATATACAAACTGTTATATATAAAATAAATAACCAACAAGGACCTACTTATAGTACATACACTACTCAATATTGTGTAATCACCCATAAGGGAAAGAATCTGAAAAAGAATAGATATGTATAACTGAATCCCTTTGCTGTACACTTGAAACTAACACAACATTGTAAATCAGCCATACTTCAATTAAAATTAAAAAAGAGCCTGGAAACAGTATCACTTCAAGTGGAAAACATTAGAGTGAATGGTCTTTCCTTGCAGAATGTTGCAATTTGTTTACATCACAGTTTACTCAGAGCCTGCTGTTAAGTCAAAATCCCACGGTTGATATTTTAGTCTGTTGACACTGTGGTTGCATATTTCACCAAGTGCCATCATTACCGTGGAGGCATAAGACATTTGGGGCTCCTAAATTATGACCGATGGATGGTGGTTAGGTGCTTTTTCTCAGAACACCCTTTTAACTACACGTGTACTGAACTACATGTGTGAACCATATTTAAAAAAAAAAAAATGTTGATCACTTTCAATTAAAACACTAGACGGAAAAAAAAACCTTACACTAGACAGCAAAGAAATGCATACTTATAAAACATTCCTCCTCTCAATGTTTTCACAAGGCCTGAATTATCTTGTAATCTGAGGATGCTATAATTTTGGCATCTACATTTGAATTCAATCTCTCTGCTTAAAGCCTCTTGTGAAGTTAAACTCCTATGAGGTTTGTTTTAGACTGAAACAGTTTCATATTTTTCATTTTACTACAGTATAGATAAAAGGCCAAATTAAAACAAAAACCAAGGACTTCCCTGGTGGTACCGTGTTTAAGACTCCGCGCTTGCAATGTGGGTGCCTGGGTTCTATCCCTGGCCAGCAAACTAAAATCCAATATGTGTGCAGTGTGGCCAAAACAAAAAAGAGGACCTCAAAATTATGCTGATCATTGGCAAATGCCCTGTTGTAGAAGTGTAGAAAAGCCCTTGAAGTTATCGTATGGACACGGTCTGCCCAGCTATAAACTTAGGTATCTATTTTTAACCCCTTTCACAGTGTCAGAATGTTAGACCTGGAAGGGGCCTTTGAGGTCATCTGATCCAAGCCACTCAATTTCCAAAGGCAGGTAATAAAGATCAGAGGCATAAGAGACTTGCTGAAGTCAAGCAGGAGATTATTTAGTACAGATGATCTGGAACCTGTGTTTTTCAATTCTCAGCATTACTGTTCTTTGCTCGCTTTTACTTATATTTATTTTTTAAATTGTTAAATATCATTGCACTGTATACGGTAAAAAACAAAAACTCTCTCTTCCAACAGACTTCCCTCCCACTCTTCCATGTCATCCAACTTTTTAGGGGAAACCACTATTGACAGTTGAGCTTCTCTGGTGGCTCAATCGGTAAAGAACCCACCTGCCAATGCAGGAGACATAAAGAGATGTGGGTTTAATCCCTGGGATGGGAAGATTTCCTGGAGGAGGGCATGGCAACCCAATCTAATATTCTTGCCTGGAAAATTCCATGGACAGAGGAGCCTGGAGGGCTATAGTCTGTGGAGTTGCAAAGAGTCGGACAAGACTGAGCACATGTGCACACACTATTAACAGTTTGCTGTATACATATGCAAATTGCATGTGTGTGTCTAAGTACTGATACATTCATTCATATACATATGGGTATATACATGGGCCAAGATTTTTTAAATTTGCATTATATATAATTTTTATTGAATTATAATTGACATATAATATAATGTTAGTTTCAGGTGTACAACATAGCGATTTGACAGTTTTTTAATTTTAATTTTTTTTTATTGAAGGATTTTGCTTTACAGAATCTTGTTGTTTCCTGTCAAACCTCAACATGAATCAGCCATAGGTATGCATATATCCCCTCCCTTTTGAACCTCCCTCCCTTTTCCCTCCCACCCCTACCCCTCTAGGTTGATACAGTGCCCCTGTGTGAGTTTCCTGAGCCATGCAGCAAATTCCCATTGCCTATCTATTTTACATATGGCAGGCTAAGATTTTTGAAAATACTTTTACTCCAAACTAGAACCTAACTAAACCAAAATAAAAATGGGGGGTGGGGTGTGATAAAATGGGAGTTCTGAACAACAAAATAAATATCATTCCTAATAGAAATTGTTGTTTCTCTTACCATTGCTCACCTAGAAATTATCATGAAAGCTTAAACATTTGTATTGATTTGACTGCACTGGGTCTTAGTTGTGCCATGTGGGCTCTTTAGCTGCAGCATGCAAACTCTTGCAGCATGAGGGATCTAGTTTCCTGAACACAGATGGAACCCAGGCCCCCTGCATTGCGAGCACAGACTCTGAGCCACTGGGCCACCAGGGAATTCCCTAGAAATTCTCATAAAATTTGACAAAAGCTATTCAATCTTCCCAGGTGGAGCCAGTGTTAAAGAACTCACCTGCTGGGACTTCCCTGGTGGTCCAGGGGCTAAGACTCCATGCTCCCAATGCAGGGGGCCTGGGTTTGATTTCTGGTCAGGGAACTAGATCCCACATGCTGCAACTACGGGTTCACATGCTTCAACAAAAATTGCAACCAAATAAATTAAAAAAAGAAAATTCACCTGCTAATGCAGGTGATATAAAGGACTCTGGGTTCGATCCGTGGGTCATGAAGATCCCTTGGAGGAGGTCACAGCAACCTACTCCAGTATTCTTGCCTGGAGAATCCCACAGACAGAGGAGCCTGGCCGGCTATAGTTCGTGGGGTCTCCAAGAGTCGGACACGACTCAGTGACTAACACACATGAAGGGTCCTCAGTGCTATGCATGGTGGGTAGGGTGGAATTTATCCTTTGGAGCACTCTGTTATCACTTTTGCTTCATAGGATTAGTTTGGTATTTTAGAAAGATCATTCTGGGACCAGAATAGAGGATGCATTAGAGACAGTGAAACCAGCTGAGTGGTTACTGCAATGTGCCAGGCGAAGGGGGGTGAGTGTGTGAACTGAGAACATGGAGCTGGATGTGCACCAGTCAAAGGAGAAGAGGGGTCTGGATGAAGAGACCTCGGAGGAAGACTCACAGAGCCTGAAGACCAGGTGGATACAGACGTGAAGCGGAGCTGGTAGACACTCTGCCTTCTCATCTCCTAAATCTTTTTAAAAATATTTATTAATTTAGCTGTTCTGGGTCTTAGTTGCAGCACACAAGGTCTTTAGTTGCAGTATGTGGGACTGAATTCCCTGGCCAGTGATAGAACCTGGGCCCCAGCCCTGGGAGCAGAGAGTCTTAGCCACTGGACCACCAGGGAAGTCCCTAAGATCTTTCTTTCTAAGCAGGAGCTCTGTATTTCTTGCCAACTCTGTCCATGTAAGCTAAGCTAAGCTAAGTCACTTCAGTCATGTCAGACTCTGCGACCCCATAGACAGCAGCCCACCAGGCTCCCGCATCCCTGGGATTCTCCAGGCAAGAACACTGGAGTGGGTTGCCATTTCCTTCTCCAATGCATGAAAGTGAAAAGTGAAAGTGAAGTCGCTCAGTCATATCCGACTCTTAGTGACCCCATGGACTGCAGCCTACCAGGCTCCTCCATCCATGGGATAACTGGGGCTCAATTAAAGTTTTCTTTATTTTTGTTCTAAATTTACTTCAATTTTTTTCAATTAAAATTTTTGAAGAAATCCTTCATTTTTTTAATCCACTATACAATCCTAAGCAATTCTTGTTCATGTTTTGATTACCAAAATTTTAATGCTTTTTTTTTTCCTTTAAAGCATGATTTCAACTAATAAAATGGTTCTTATTACTCACCTGGTAATTAGAAAGCTGATGGTTTAGGGGTGTCCAAGTACTCATCTTTGTCCGCATTTTGGGACCATTTGTGTTTTTTGGAGATGTAAATGCCATCATGAAATAACTGGATACTCTTCTGTAAGAAAAACTACACCTGCGGAAGAAATGAATCATACAATCTTCAGAATACTAAAAATACTCATACCATATAATCTTTTTTAGTACCCTGGGACAGGGACTAGGGGGAGAGTAACATTTACTGGGAGTATTTTATATGTCAGGTACTTAACAGGTTTGCTCAATTAAAACCCATAACAATATGGTAAGGTGGTGAGTTTTAGCTTATTTTACAGATGAAGAAAATGAGGCTCACTGAGGTTACATGCTTTGCCCAGAGTTATACAGACAGTAGGTGGTGAAATAGGGAATCAGAGCCAGGTCTGTTTAACTCTGTTTGATTTTCACTGGACCAAGGGAGAAATATCAGAATCACTCTTAGCTAAGAACATACCGTATTGGTCAGAAAGAAGTATTTATAAAATCACCGTGCAATCGGAACTACTCCATTTTGTCCCTTATGATCTCCTTCTTCCTCTGTTAACTTTCTGACATCTAGCTAACAAGGGCTCTAGCTTGCTACCATATTTAAGAAGTAGAATAGTACAATGGACAAGGCCAAGAATTTACATATGGACAGATTTGGGTTTATTGGGGGAAAATATACAGTACACCCAGTAGTACTGGCCTCACAGCATGTGGGATCTCAGTTCTCCCACCAGAGATGGAACTCACATCCCTTGTATTGGAAATGTTGAGTCTTAACCATGACTGCTGTTGTTCAGTCACTAAGTTGTGTTCAACTCTTTCCAACTCCATGGACTGAAGTACACCAGGCTTCCCTGTCCTTCACTATCTCCCAGAGTTTGCTCAGACTCATGTCCATTGAGTTGGTGATGCCATCCAACCGTCTCATTCTCTCTTGCCTCCCTTCTCCTCCTGCCTTCAGCCTTTCTCAGCATCAGGGTTTTTTCCAAGGAGTCGGCTTTTCGTATCAGGTGGCCAAAGTTTTGGAGCTTCAGCTGCAGCATCAGTCCTTCCAATGAATATTCAGGGTTGATTTCCTTTAGGATTGATTCATTTGGTCTCCTTGCTGTCCAAGGGAGTTTCAAAGGTCTTCTCCAGTACCACAATTAAAAAGCATCAATTCTTCAATGCTCAACCTTCTTTATGATCCAATTCTAACCACTGGACAGCCAGGGAAGTCCCTATGTCTGCCTTCATTGGATTAAAGCACTCTAATTTCCATGAGGGATTACTTTTCCCTCAGTGTGTAGGGTCTGCTGGGTTGGTTAATCAAGGTGGCCTCCCCTTGCCCAGTCATGAGACTAAGCTAGGCCAGGTAACTGATGCTGGCTTATCCTTGCTTTACAGCCAAGGTGATCATTCAAAAGACCGTAGATGCTCTGAGGAGATTGTTAAACTGTTCTTAGACTCTTCTTGTAGGGGCTTCCTAGGTGGTGCTAGCGGTAAAGAATCTGCCTGCCAATGCTGGAGACATAAGAGATGCAGGTTTGATCTCTGGGTCAGGAAGATCCCCTGGAGGAGGCCATGGCAGCCCACTCCAGTATTCTTGCCTGGAGAATCCCTTGGACAGAGGACACTGGTGGGCTATGGTCCACAGGGTCACAAAGAATCAGACACAACCGAAGCAACTTAGCATGCACACATATCCTTTCTTATCCATTTTCTGAGCCACCTGATAGCCTTCAATAAATTTCACCTACATTAGCTAGAAGACCCTTCTTGTAAGGGCATCCCTGGTGGCTCAGATGGTAAGGAATCTGCCTGCAATGTGGGAGACCTAGATTCGATCCCTGGGTTGGGAAGATTCCCTGGAGGAGGGCATGGCAACCCACTCCAGTATTCTTGGCTGGAGAATCCCCAGCCAAGAGGAGCCTGGACAGAGGAGCCTGGCGGGCTACAGAGAGTTGGACATAACTGAGTGACTAAGCACACAGCACACACACATTAGCTAGAATCTATTTCTGTTGTTTGCAACCAAAACTTTTTACATCACACCCTTTGGATCCTGGTTCTAAAACTTACTAGCCTTGGAACTTTTTGCAAGTAGTCAGTCGTGTCCGACTAACCCCGTGGACTGCAGCATGCCAGGCTTCCCTGTCCTTTACCATCTCCTGGAGGTTACTCAGACTCATGTCCATTGAGTCAGTTATGCCATCCAACCATCTCGTCCTCTGGCATCCCCTTCTCCTCCTGCCTTCAATCTTTCCCAGCATCAGGGTCTTTTCTAATGCGTGGGCTCTTCGCATCGAGTGGCCAAAGAATTGGAGCTTCAGCTTCAGCATCAGTCCTTCCAATGAATATTCAGGACTGATTTCCTTTAGGATTGACTTGGACAGGTACACACTGCTATATTTAAAATGGATAACCAACAGGGACCCACGATATAGCACAAGGAACTGTGCTCAATGGCAGCCTGGCTGGGGGAGAATGGATACATGTATATGTATGGGTGAGACCATTCATTGTTCATGTGAAAATACCACAACACTGTTAATTGGTTATATTCCAATACAAAATAAAAAGTTAAAAAAAAATTAATAGCATCACCACAGACTTTCTTAGAACTTCCTGTTATTTACAGAGTTCTTCAAAGCCTGTCTTTGAAGGGGGCACAACAAAATATTTTAAGGTAAAAAATATTTAAAGCAGATTGATGGCATTTTCAGTATATATCCTCAGTGTTTCTGTTTGTGCCTTCTTCCTCTCTGAAGGTATGTTTCATATCCAAAGCAGTGGTGCTGAGTTGGCGACTGCACAGGATTTGCCTGCCTGCCTGAGCCAGGGCTCCAAAAATTTATAGCAACAAATATGACAACTTAAAAAAATATTTATTTTTATTTATTTATCTGACTGAGCCAGGTCTTCATTAGGGCATATGGGTTGTAGTTCCCTGACCAGGGATAGAACCCAGGTCCCCTGGACCACCAGAGAATTTACCTGGACAATTTTTTGATCCACATGCCACAACTAAGACCTGGCACAGCCAAATAAATAAAAATAAATATTTTTTTAAATTAAAAAACCATTAGTTTTTGACTTACAGATGATTCCCCCAAATGCTAGATCTGAAATTTTGTGACTCTCACTTGACATGTAATATTCCCTCTCAGGTTTAAATTAGAGCTGAAGAGAAAGCCAATGTTTTAAAACCTCAGGGTTTTAAACCTTAGATAATATCTTCCTGCAGTTGCCTGCTGATACCACTCCACTGGAATAAGGGGGAATTAAGGAGGTTCAGATGAGCCCTTACATTCTTAGCTCCTAACAGCTAAGTTGCAAAGGTGTAAGAAATGATTTCATTACAGTATTATTAAATGGCTGCTATAAAAACACACATGAGCAGGCAAATATATAAAGCACGGTCACTGAGTCTAGATCTGCTCAGTTAAAAATCACATATTTCCTTTTTTATTGCTATTTATTCATGTTTGATATTTCTTCTATTTAAACTGATTGAAGTTGTGTGTGTGTGTGTGTGTGTGTGTGTGTGTGTGTGTGTGTGTGTGTGTGTGTGTGCTTTCATTTTTATTTATCTGTTTAGGCCAAGCCACTCGGCTTGCAGAATCTTAGTCCCCAACCAGGGACTGACCCTGGCCCTCGGCAATGAAGGTACAGAGGCCTAACCTCTGGACCGCCAGGGAATTCCTTAAACCAATTGTTTTCAATCTTTTATTTTTTTCAGGGCTATAAAACTCTTTGAGGATATGATGAAAACTATGAATCTTCTCCCTAGAACAATGCATATTAACATTACATTTTGCTTATACCAGGTTAAAAACTTCCGTTCCTTTTCCCAGTTTGAGTAGAAAACCATCTGACTGATTCTAAGCACGATTTCTGATTAGGACAAAGTAGCTTTTCCAGCGGAGAAGGTGATGGCACCCCACTCCAGTACCCTTGTCTGGAAAATCCCATGAACAGAGGAGCCTGGTAGGCTGCGGTCCATGGGGTCCCGAAGAGTCAGACACGACTGAGCGACTTCACTTTCACTTTTCACCTTCATGCATTGGAGAAGGAAATGGCAACCCACTCCAGTGTTCTTGCCTGGAGAATCCCAGGGACGGGGGAGCCCGGTGGGCTGCCGTCTATGGGGTCACACAGAGTTGGACACGACTGAAGTGACTTAGCAGCAGCAGCAGCAGCAGCAGCAGCAGCAGCAGCAGCTTTTCCAGGGCCTCCCTAAGGTTTTGCATTATTTTTTTTTTCCTTCCTGGTTCTTCAGAGCTAGAAATTATTTGAATTAGGCTTTTTTTTTTCAAATCAACTTGAACGAAGTTTGGTTTTCAGGAGATGGGCCTGGCTGAGAAAAAGAGCCCTCTTGGTAATAATCTTCCTGAAGTAGGCAAATGAAGGTATCCTGCCCTGGTTTTTGTCATTATCCTTTTACAGTTTTTTCCTCTGCCCACTCTAGAAGACGTGCAGTGTGCATATCTGCATGCCCACACTGGTTCACAGTATAGACCACTCAGACACTTTCATACAACATACAAAACAATTACAAGACAAAGCAAGCTGCCTTCCCTCCTTCTACATACAAACCTTGCTGTTGTTTTTTCATGACTTCTTTCCCCCTTAATGGCTGTCCTTGCATGTTCCCCTTTAATTTTTCTTTGGATAAAGGGGAGGAAAAAGGGCTTATGGCCCTTACCCCCCAGTGTGTGCCTCTAGTGTCATGTTTAAAGGCAAGGATAGGTCCTCTGGTAAAGTTCCAGTGGTTACACACCTCCAGTCCCATCTTCAAAGCCATTCTTCACACTGTCACTATTGCACAACTTCACTAAAGACTTATTAGGTCTGTATTACAGGTATAAAGACAAGTCTTGACTATAATGGAGATTATGGTCTACTACAAGAGGGGTTTTTTTAACAAATAAAAATGTATATATTTAAGGTGATGTTTTAGCATATGTACACATTGTGGAATGCTTACCACAATCAACCTATGTAACATATCCATCACCTCCCATAGTTACTGTGTGTGTGTGCATGCGTGCGTGTGTGTGCATGTGTGTGCTTGTGTGAGTGACTACCCTTGAGATCTACTCTTCCAGCAAATTTCAAGTATATAATATATTATTATTAACTATAGTCGCCATGATCCCTGAGCAGGAAGATCCCCTGAAGAAGTAAATGGCAACCCACTCCAGTATTCTTGCCTGGAGAATCCCATGGACAGAGGAACCTGGTGGGCTACAGTCCATGGGGTTGCAAGAATGGGAACTTAGCGACTAAACTACCACCACCATCACCACATAGTCACCATGCTGTACATAAGGTCTCTAGAACTTATTCATTTTATAACTGAAGGTTTGATCAATATCTCCACATTTCCCTACGCCCCAACTTTGGCTAACCACTACTCTATTCAGGGAAGTATTTTTTAAAAGGTCTGTTAGTCATTTTTCAGCTCAAGAACTTTCAGAGACTCGATAATGGCTACAGAATCCTTGGCATGCTAATCTAGGTATACCATGAATTTACCTTTTTGGTTCATCCTCCTTCCTCTCCCTTCATGCACTATCTGGACAGACACACTGAACTTCAGATCAGAGAATGTGGTACAAAACTGGTGCTTCTTTGCTAATGTGGTTTTCTGAATGTGCTCACCTGAATACTAAACTCAGTAGTACACAGTAGGTGCTCAATAAAAACTTGTCTAAATCAGCAGAATGAATGAACACAACAGTGGAGGTGAGATGGTTTAAGGATTAAAGCTAGTGGCAAAGAAGGTAAAACTCAACATTAGGAACCAAGCATTGGGGTTAGACTCAGGATAATCGGGTTTTTATTTGGTGTTTACAGAGAAGAACACGGTTGAGTTTCTCCACTAACACACAGCTCACCCATTGTACACTGCACTACTATCAGAGAAGGAAATAGAGATTACCAGGAAATGATCAGGAAATAGGGTACGGTTAGATTTAAATATGAATTCATTTTATATTCAGCTAGGTGGAAACAAAGAGAAACTATAAGACAGTGCAAAGACATAGTGCTTTGATAAGCATAGAAGTAATTATTTGTTGGTTATTAATTTCATATATATGATGCATCTGGTAATTTAACTGCTAACATAGCGCAAAATGTAATTCCCGGGGTCACTGCCAAGGCTCATGAGAAGCGCAGGAGGACCTGAGAGAAGAGCTCTCAAAAGAGTCTCCATCTTTCTCATACAGTAATCACTGCTCTCACCTGTTCAAGGCTTTCTCCTCACGCCTCTAGCGCTGGTGTTGCCATAGCTCCTGTTTCTGTGACTCCGTCTAGCCCCCACCCCTTCCAGTAGGCCAATCACTACATATACATCTTTTCGCTGGCATCCGGGGTCTCTTAGGCAACAATGTGTGGTCTCTTGATTGGCTGGGAGATCCTAGAGGGCTGGCTCCAAAATTCGGCACACGGACAAAGTGGGAGCACCCAGAGGGTGGGAAGGGCTGCCATCTCTCAATATAATGCTAGGACGAATATGCAGCCAATCCTCAAACAAACAGCATTAAATGCCCCCATTTAAGCCGTAAGTATGTTCCAAATCAGGACAACCTACTGAGCATGCCCAGTTATATCATTCTGGTCACTCCAGGGTTCTGAAATGTAAACACCGTTTCTCCGGGTTTTTAGAGTGGCCGACAGGTAAAAGAAGGTTGCAGGAAAAGCAATTCTGGAGAAGTTCAATGAAAGAATAGCACTTGCACACAGGAAGTGGAAGAACGTGGGAAAATTGCCCAACATACAAACTCAGCAACGCTTCAACATGAATTTTAAGTTATTGTATTCGGGAATTCAGGCCGACTAACAGATACACCAGGGAACCAGCAGATGGCATGCCTGAGTAAGGATAACTCCAAATTTGGGAAATTTTACGATTTGGTCTAATTTAATTAATTAAATTTATGAAGCATCTACCATGTAATGAGAGGCAGAGTGAGAATGCAAGAATAAAAAAAGAAATCTAATGAGGAGGGTTTGAAAATGCAATGTAGAAATAACTACTGGGATAGAACTATAAACTAATGCTGGAGAAAAACAACATTTCAGAAGGGACATCTGGGAAGTGTAAAACTTCTTATGGGAAGCAGATAACCAAATTTAAAAAAAAGAAGACTTTTCTCATTATCTCACGTTTTCTAAAATAAATAAAAATGTACTTTCTTCCAAGGTAAATAAATGTAAACCCTATGTTTATATTGTTTCATTGTTTTGAAATAGGCAGCATTTGTATATCTCCCATTTAAAAAGAAAATGAAAAGTAAAGCTCATAGAAGTTGCTGCTTTCTTTAGAGTTGACAAAGGATCAGTAAGTGGCCAAATTGAAATGGGAACTTACGTTGTCTGAATTCCAGCCCAGCGGTTTTAAGTATGGTTGTATGTTTTACGATCAGGTTGTATGTAAGATGAATAAACAAAGACTTTTGCAGGGGTGGAGGCCTGGGGGAGGTAAGTAGATGCAATACTAAATTACCATGTATTACCAGTTAACATGGATGGTTTCAAAATGGGTTCATCCAGAAAGAGACCAATTTTAACAATTCCCTGGGAGTGTTGGGTCTCGGTGAAGTTCCTGAGCTACCAGGGAAGACCTAAAGACTTTCTATTGGTGGTTATAACATTGAATGAAAGAAAGATGGGATTAAAGAGAGCCCGGCACTTTATCCCTGTTAGATCTGAATATTTTTATCCCTGAAAATAAGGTCCCTTTCATTGATCCTCTCAACTAGCATCTTCTGGACCTCTCCTTGTTCAGCCCTTCATCAGTGTGACTGCTGATCCCGCAATGAATAACACCATTCACATTGTGTTCACGGTGAGCAACATTGGCTCAATGTCCTTGAAAATTTAACATTACTTTCATTTAAATGTTTTAAAAATTCCTTTAAAAAAATTTATTTGGCTGCACTGGATCTTAGTTGCAGCACACAAGACCTTGGACCTTTAGTTGCAGTTTGTGGGATCTAGTTCCCAGTTGTTCTTCAGTCGCTAAGTCATGTTTGACTCTGAAACCCCATCAACCGCAGCACTCCAGGCTTCCCTGTCTTTCACTAGTTCCCAGACCAGGGATTAAACCTAGGTCCTCTGCATTGGGAGGGTGGAATCTTAGTTACTGGATGACCAGGGAAGCCCCTCAACATTATTTTTAAAGGAAATATTTCAACCATAAAGAAAAGTTTACAGACTTGCCTAAGAAACACCCTTTTCTCCCTGCAGAGATTTTTTAAAATGTTAACATTTTGCTTCATGTGTGTGTGATTAACAGTTGAAGCCTCTTTTACATGCTGCCCAGATCTCATTTTCCACCCTGCCTGCCTAGAGGCATCCACTGTCATGAAATTTAGCGTGCTGCCTACTTGTCCACTTTTTATGCTTATTACATATACATGTTTGGCCTTGTAAACAGTGTGACTGTTTTAAAGAGCTATCATAATTTACATACTTTGTAGTTCGCTTCTTTCACTCAGTGGTCTATTTCTGAGATGTGATCGTGTTGATACATTCAATGATAATTTCTACATCATTCCCACCTCCCACTAGGAGCCAAGATATGTTCTATGGCTGACGGTTTTCACAAGACCATGTGTAAATTGCATAAACATGTGAGAGCAGCACATCTCTAGAGGATCTGAAGGTACAAGGGATCTAGAAGTACCTGAAGCAGGTCCACACTGATTTTCATAAACGCTCTTAGCTGCTTCACTCACCCTCAGTAGAGGCAGTGTTGGCTCCACAAGACACAATGACTTGATAAGAATCAGCCTAAGGATCAACATTTTTTTTTTAAAGTCTTACTGCATTAGTATTTATTAATGAAATTGAAAATGCCATTTCAGATCCCTTTTATGATGCAATTCCCATAGCTCATCTTCTGACATTAAACTATATTTATGACTGTCTAAGTTCAGTATTTATTATCATTTAGGGAGCACCTTTAAAAAAGATTGTTTCACTGGTGGCTCAAACAGTAAAGAATCTGGCTGCAATGCAGGAGACCTGGGTTCCATCCCTGGGTTGGGAAGATCCTCTGGAGAAGGGAATGACAATCCACTCCAGTATTCTTGCCTGGAGAAGTCCATGGACAGAGGAGCCTAGTGGGCTACAGTCCATTGGATTGCAAAGAGTCGGACACGACTGAGGGACTAACACTTCCACTTTTCTTTGTATAAAATAGTTGCCTATAATTAAAGATGCCACAGAGATGTGTTCCAAGGGTTTGGACAAACCACAGATTATATAGCTGTTTTTGGTCAGTCTCCTAACATGGGGTGGCAAAGATTCAGACACAAGATTATATTAAAATACACCATTTTAACCAAGTGTACAGTTGGATAACGTTAAGTACAGTCATACTATGCTACAAGATCAACGTATTTATGTCCTATGTGCTACCATAGAACAAAAGGATGCCTGTGAAGTCTAGGTTGAAAAGGGAGGAAAAGGAAGAGAAAGGAAGGTAGGAAAAATGATGGAGGCAGAAGGTAACAGCTTTAGCTTGGAATGAGTGAATCCAGACTCAGCCCTTAAAACGCTGCCTGGCTTTGGCTAAGTCTTTTTAACCTTTCTGGACCGTTCTTTTCCGTGTCTGAATAATGAGAGGTTAGGTTTAGATGATTTCTAAGGAATCTTTAAGTTCTGAAATAGCTTATGTAGAAAAAAATAAAATTACTTATGAAGAAAAAGAGAGAAGAAACATTTCCCAAAGAACAGAAGATGGGGAATGCCACCAATAACCTCAAGCCCCACCTGCTCGCTAAAGTGGGTGCTGGTAAAGAGGGTATCTGTTCTGCTGCTTCAGCCTGGAGCTCTGCAGTATTAAAGCTGACTACTTCCATCTGCATCCAGTACCACTCTCAGCACCCGCCTCTTAACCAATTCCAATCCCCGGGTCCCCAGGGGGCACGCTGGTTCTCGAAACAGGTTTTGGTGGTCTCGCAATTAAAGTATTCCAGGCTTGAGTGAAGAGAGTCGCTGCACTGTCTCAGCAGGGAAGGGAGGGAGAGCTTTGCAAAGGGGACTGAGGGCATTTAAGAAAAGCTTGCAGACCTCGGAACGACTCCGCCGGAGCAGGACAGGGCCAGGTATCAGCCTCGGCGCGAGGTAACGAGCAACAAATCCTGCAGATGGGTATCCAGAAGCTGGGCTAAATAAAACAGGAGCGCGCGGCCGAGCGTGCGCAGCGCGCCTGCGCCGTACGTGGGCGCGCATGTTCCCCGCCCCGACGCCGGGCCGCGCGCCCCGGCGATCGCGAAAGCTCGCGGTCCCTCCGAGGCGCAGGCAGGCGGTCCTCGCTGGCTCCGTTTACCGGAGGGACCTGCGGCCGCCCCCGGCCGGCGCCGCAAACCCCCGGGAGCCCGGCCCCGAGGTGTGAGGTGAGCCCCGGGTCGTGCAGGCTCCTTCCCGTCCGGCTCAGCGGGGAAAGGACTCGGGAGTGGGGACTGAGGAGGTGCCGCCGCGGCTGCCCGCTCCTCGGTCTAACCCTGTGCCGAAGAGCCACCAGCAGCCGCGCACCTCCTCCTCAGGGATCGTTATTCTCGTCGCCGCCAAAACAAAAGCCTTGGGCGCCGCGCTGTGGAGGGGGGTCTCGGGGTTTTCTCGGCCGGCGGGGGAGCCCGAGTTTGGGGCTGGACGCACCGTGCGCGCGGACTGGATTAACCCTCTCGGTCCCGAGCCCGCGCCGAGCAACCTGTTCGAGTGTGGCCCGCGCTCCCTGCGCGCCGCCCTCGGCCCAGCCCTGGGGCTCGGTCGGCGCCGCAGGGGCATGTGGCGCTCCCGGGCCGCTGGGGGCTGTGGGTGGAGCACGCGGCCGCTGGCCGGGAGGACGATGCACCGAGAGCTGGGTGCGGGGGCGCGGGCGGCGTCGCAGCATCTGGACAGCTTCCTGTTCCTGGTCCTGAAAGTTGTCCCCTCTCCTCCTTCCTATCAGTTTTGCAAAGTCTGCATGTTCCTCGGCTTCCCCCTCTGCCCCCTTGGACGCTCCGTGTGTTTGCCCTGGGGTACTGCGGGGAAGTTCATCCATAGCCTCTGAAATAAGGTGCTGTTAAACATTTCAAGACATTTTAACATCTTCCTAGAGGCCTTTTTCAGAATTAGGTGCCTTCCTCAATAAGAGAAAAAGGGGCGGTTTTTTCTTTCTTTGTTAAAAGAACAAAAGCATATGCCACTAATTTAGGCAGAGGAGTCAACTCGAAATTGCAAAATATCTAGGAAGGACAAAAGGTCCAGTTTTTGGTCCAGAATAAGTGAAATTTTGAATTTTGGTTCCCTTCTGAATGTAGGCAGAGCAGCAGAGCAGACCAGCAGCTATAGAAATAAATGACTGCTCTATAAGATTGGTCAAACAATATCTTATTTTATAGAAGTAGTTTGGAGAGACCTATGTTTATGTACCGGAACTGGGTTACTTGGCAAAGCCAATACCGCAGAAGCAAGGAAACAAAGACTTGACAAAGGGGATGTTACCTCCCTCTTGAGCGTTCTTTTAGCCTTTAGTGGTGTACTGACAGTCAAAGGGATAGATAAATCGTAGTTCTGTTATTAAGAACCATTTACTCCTCAAGATAATGCTTTCCATCCATCCTTTTTTTTTTTTTCCCCATCCGTACTTTTAAGCAAATCAATACCATCGTTTTCCTCCATGAGAAGAAGGGGGGAAAAAAAGTGTGTGTTTGAAGTACCAAACCACAACATAGAAGTAATAAGATAGGAAAGTGATGTAAAAGCTTAAGTGGGCAGGCTTGCAAGGATAGAGCTGAAAATAAAAGATAATTGAGATGCAGTTCTTCTTAGAGTGTTGCCTTTTATTTAGTGAAATAACAGGTTGCTCCTCTACCCCCCTCCCTCCAAATGCTCTGAAACTCTCAGGAAAAGAAGGTAATTAGTTGTCAGGAAGCATTTAACAGGAGGCTTCCTGTGTGCTGTTTTGGATCTGTCAGGAATTCTCTGTTCCTTATTAATTTATTAAGAGGAGAGGCAAGCCTCTCCCTGGGGCTGAGAAATCCAGGCATTTCCTTCAATAGTTTTTCTATAGTGAGATAAGTACCCTCTTCCTTCTTGTGAACCATACAGTAAAAGTGATTGTTTACAACTCTCTCTCTTTAATATGGATCGCCTATGTTTTGTAAGTCTGGAATTTTAATCTTTATCTTTCCTGAGAATAACTACCTTGTAAGACAGTATATATGCCCACACCATGTTAATTAAAACACCTTTGCTCCATCAAAGCTCTGGTCCCCGTGTCTTTCTTTCTCTCTCTCTCTCAGGCTATTTCTTTGGAGTGCAGAGGCCCTCTGAGTTCACTTTCCTGCCCGGGCTTCTAAGACCCTCTCGAGAAAGTGCTGTGTGCATTCACCCCATCGAGAGGGCACCTGAGGCCTCTGTGAACAGAGTGAGCTCCATGCCAGGGGATTTATTGGCTTTCTGCATAAACCAAGGAATATCAGCCTCTTTCTCTCCTTTACTTTCTTATCATCGACTCTGGACCACCAGGTTCCAGTCCATTAAAGGACCTCAAAAATTAGTAAAGCCTATTGTCTTTCCTTCTCTTTCCTCCTCTTCCTTTTTTTTTTTTTTCTCATCCACTAATATTCCCTGACTTTACATCTCTCCTAAATCTACCAGTGCCCTATTAATAGAGGAAGAAAGGATTTTTGGTTCTTTCATCCCTTTTTTCATCTTAGGTACTGTATTCCTCTGAGCTTTATTTTGTGCTTTGAACATTTAGGTGGATTTTTCTAGAGAGATCCCCAGCCATGATTGAGATATTTGAAGTAGGGAGGCTTGAGGGGAAGATAAATAGTAAAATGCACGTTCTTTTTTTGTATAGCACAGTGTTGTGAGCACGTCGTCATTGGACAAAGAGAGAGGGTTTTAAACTCACTGTAAGTCCTCTGTTGCCAACTTGACAGACAAAAAAATCTCTCTCCCCGATTTAAATTTCCTATGTGTTAGTAAAACTATGAGATTTCATTCTGAAAACTTATTCTGAGCATGTTAGTTTGTTGACGTTAGACTGCTGTTGACTTTATTTTCTTCAGGAGACATGTGATAGGAAACAGTTCTTACTGCATCTTTACCTTCTTTCACAGGGAAGAGCAGTGTTGGCCTCAAGTGTTTTTTAACCCCTAAATCTCTAGAATTAGAGACGTTTAAAGCTGCAGCTGCCAACAAAAAGAGCAGTAGTGCAAATGAAAAGCAAGACTTTGAAATATGTATGAGAGGAAGTGTTCAGTATAGATGTGGGAGAAGAAGGGTCACGGCTTCTTGAGGAAAGAAGTGAACGTTTTTAATAGTGGCATTTCCAGAAGGTTAGGAATGAATGTTTGAAGAGTAACAACTCCTCTTTGACTAGAAATTAGTTTTAACTGACTGTTGCATCAGAAATGATGAATCTATCTTTGAGTTACAATTTGTTATGCTGAGAACTAGCAACAGTTTTGGGGGATCCAAGGAATGTGCTGTGAATGAAGTTTAAGAAAAAACAACTAGGCTGCTACTGCTGCTAAGTCACTTCAGTCGTGTCTGACTCTGTGCGACCCCATGGACTGCAGCCTACCAGGCTCCTCCATCCATGGGATTTTCCAGGCAAGGGTACTGGAGTGGGGTGCCCATTGCCTTCAAACGACTAGGCTAGTAGGCCTAAAAAAAATCCTGGTCCCCAAAGTTTATATCATTAAACTAATTTTATAGTCAAAACATGCAACCATGCTAAAGGGGGAAAAAAATCAGGAGCTTGATATTAGAGCATTTTCTGAACACATTTTAATGGAAAAGGGAAACCAGGCTGGAATTTCAACCTTTTTTTTTTTTTTTTTTAAGTCCAGACTCTGGCCATCTTTTAACTTTCCAGTTTTGTTTTTGGCTTTAAAAGATCTTCTGCTTCTGCTTTCTCTACTATTAAAAGTAATGTATAATTTGTAAGATGGACTGGATTTTGATGCCTACTATTCATTTTAGTTTTGAACTTTATTTGTTTCCTGTATTTTTTTAAGCCCCATCACTCAGCACACTGGAAGATTAGATTATCTTTTGTAATCAGTAGATGTCTAGACGGACTTTAAAAATTAGATAAAGTAGCAAAGTGATACCTTGAGATTAGTAAGAATCTAGGCCCTATGAATTAAATATGCTGCTGCTAGGTCACTTCAGTCATGTCCAACTCTGTGCGACCCCATAGATGGCAGCCCATCAGGCTCCCCCATCCCTGGGATTCTCCAGGCAAGAACACTGGAGTGGGTTGCCATTTCCTTCCCCAATGCATGAAGGTGAAAAGTGAAAGTGAAGTCGCTCAGTCGTGTCCCACTGCGACCTCATGGACTGCAGCCTACCAGGCTCCTCTGCCCATGGGATTTTCCAGGCAAGGGTACTGGGGTGGGTTGCCATTGCCTTCTCCGATGAATTAAATATGAAGCTATATACACTTTAGCAACCAGAAAACAGTATCCTGAGAATGAATTTATTTTTTAAATAAGATATGAAATCAAAAGGCCAAAACCCACATGAGTTTTAGGAAAAGGAATCTAGCACTTTGAGCAGTGATATGCTCTCAGTGTGTACTTTGCTCTCTAAGAAGATGATAATTTCCTTGAGAGAAGAAGCTTCAGAGGTAGTGATTGCTAATCCTTATAATGCAGCCTTGGAGAAAACTGAAAGAAGACAAAAGAATATCCTCCTGTTCCCATTGTAGCCGGTGTGTTTGAGGCAACCTTTAATTTCTGAATTGGAAACGCAAAATGTTATGTACATGTACAGTGTGTCCAGATAAGTAAATCTAAGCTGAGAAAGATGAAAGGAATCACTTTCTGTGTAGAAAGCGTGAATTTGAATAGAATTCCCAACATCTTTTGTTGCAGGGCCTTGCTGACAAGCCCCCAGGGCCCACTTTTCTCATTGTCTCTTCTGGGATTCTGCCTGCTTTCTTTCCTCTTCACAGTTGCCATCTCCTGCTTTTCCCACCTGAGTTCTTTGGGTCTGGCTTTGTAGCCAACCTCTGAAGACAGTCTTCCAAGATTGCATCCCCTTTATTGCTGGTCTTCAGGACAAATATTCAACTTACTTTAGGGGCTTTTACTTTTCATCATCAAAAGAGAACTGGTAAATTGGGGAATATCAGATTCCTGACGTTACACATTGATAAAAATTAAACAGAACTGGACATGGAACAACAGACTGGTTCCAAATAGGAAAAGGAGTATGTCAAGGCTGTATATTGTCACCCTGCTTATTTAACTTATATGCAGAGTACATCATGATAAACGCTGGGCTGGAAGAAGCACAAGCTGAAATTAAGATTGCCGGGAGAAGTATCAATAACCTCAGACACACAGATGACACCACCCTTATGGCAGAAAGAAGAGGAACTAAAAAGCCTCTTGATGAAAGTGAAAGAGGAGAATGAAAAAATTGGCTTAAAGCTCAACATGCAGAAAATGAAGATCATGGCATCTGGTCCGATCACTTCATGGCAAATAGATGGGGAAACAGTGTTGGACTTTATTTTTTGGGCTCCAAAATCACTGCAGATGGTGATTGCAGCCATGAAATTAAAAGACGCTTACTCCTTGGAAGAAAAGTTATGACCAACCTAGATACCGTATTAAAAACCAGAGATATTACTGTGCCAACAAAGGTCCGTCTATTCAAGGCTATGGTTTTCCCAGTGGTCATATATGGATGTGAGAGTTGGACTGTGAAGAAAGCTGAGCACTGAAAAATTGATGCGTTTGAACTTTGGTGTTGGAGAAGACTCTTGAGAGTCCCTTGGACTGCAAGGAGATCCAACCAGTCCATCCTAAAGGAGATCAGTCCTGGGTGTTCATTGGAAGGACTGATGCTGAAGCTGAAACTCCAGTACTTCAGCTACCTCATGCAAAGAATTGACTCTTTGGAAAAGACCCTGTTTCTGGGAGGGATTGGAGGTAGGAAGAGAAGGGGATGACAGAGGATGAGATGGCTGGATGGCATCACCGACTCAATGGATATGCGTTTGGGTAAACTTTGGGAGTTGGTGATGGACAGGGAGGCCTGGCGTGCTGTGATTTATGGGGTCGCAAAGAGTCGGACATGACTGAGCGACTCAACTGAACTTTTTATCATCAAAAGAGAACTGGTAAATTGGGGAATATCAGATTCCTGATGTTACACATTGATAAAAATTGAAGTGTAGGGTTAAATGTATCTAGTCCTTTTTGTTTTCTGCTGAAATAGTCATCAGGTCACTTAATCAGAAATTAGTTTTTCCGTATATCTTATGTTGCTCTGTAAAGAAGTGAATGTCTCTTTTCTCAGGGTTAGGCCATGAAAAACTGTTGCCAGACCCCTCATTTTTTACTGATCCTTGGCACCTGAAACTGTTCCCTCCAGTTAATCCAGCAATTCCCTTTATTCAGCTGAGATTCTGCAGATTCCTATAGTAAAAGATATAATGTCAAAAAGAATGCAAAAAATTGTTTAACCTTTATGTGATCAGTTGCTATATTTTGTCAGTATTTCCTGGTTTCCTCAATCTTCTGTGTCCTCTCTGAAACTGAAAGCTTCCTCAAGAATGGTTCTCTTAGGAAAGAGGACTGTTGGTATCCATACTCACATGATCCTAATTAGAAGCATTTATTTCATTATGTTATTGAAAAGCCATTTAGAATATATATCAAAAGTTTTTTTTTAACTGTGCATAATATTTGGTTCAGCTGAGAGGTGATCTGATTTTTTTCAGTATTAAAAATCAATTTTTGACCCATTCTAAGTTTATCATCTTTTTTTTTTTTTTTTTTTTTGGCTTTTCTTGCTACCTGTAGTAGGGTATTTTTGTGTCCCTTGGCTTGTTATTTAATCAACAGCCAGTAAATCATTGATTCAAGTAGTAGTATTGTCAGCACACATTCATAGATTTAACAGACCTAATTTTCCCATACACAAATAACATGTGACAGACTTTAAAATAATATTGCAGCATTTATAATACTTTACTACTTCTTGTTTTGTTTTTTGACCGTGCTGTGCAGCTTGTGAGACCTTAATTCCCTGATCAGCGATCAAACTCGAGCTCCCTGACGTAGAAGTGTGGAGTCCTAATCACTGGATTGCCAGGGAAGTCCCTGTAATATTGTATTTTTAAACAATTCAGGTAATTTTATTCTGTTCCATTTATGTATATTTTTGACAAAAGTGGGAGACTATATGCTGTTTTGTAAACCATTTAAAATTTTATTTTTCACTTACTGTATTGTTACTGTCTTTTCAAATCAGTATATACAGATCCTGCTCATCATTTTTAGTGTGTTATGTGTTGGTTGTACCTTAGTTTAACCAATTTCTTATTGGTAGACTTTCAGATTCTCTGGGTTTCTGTATTAACATTTCAGTTATACATCATGTGTACTTGTGTTTACTTTCTTAGCATAAATTGTAGAATATGTCTGCTGAATCAAATTATATACATTTTAAGCGTTTTTGATGTCCATAGCTATTTTTTTGAAATACCAACTACTTTGCTTTTCCTCTAGTAGTATTTGAAAATGGAGAATTTCGTGGCAGTCTAGTGGTTAGACACTTCACTACTCTGGCCCAGGTTCAGTCCTTGTTTGGGGAACTAAGATTCTGCAAGCTGTGTGGGATAGTCAAAAAAGTATTTCCAAGTGTTGGAATGTTGAATATATTCTTCTTTCTGCACCCTCTCCTATACTTTGTTCTGTTATTCTTACTTTGCTCTTCTGATTGGCAAAAATGTTATACATCATGTTTGTATGTTTTTACTAGTAAAGTTGAATATCTTTTCATATGTTGGTTGGCCATTTGTAAATTTATGTACTTTTTCTATTTTTCTATTAAGGTAGTATTCTTTATCTGCTTTTTAAAAAATTCATTTTATATATTACTTTTGCTAAGCACATCAGTTCAGTTCAGTCGCTCAGTCATGTCCGATTCTTTGCGACCCCATGAATCGCAGCACACCAGGCCTCCCTGTCCATCACCAACGCCCGGAGTTCACCCAGACTCACGTCCATTGAGTCAGTGATGCCATCCAGCCATCTCATCCTCTGTCGTCCCCTTCTCCTCCTGCCCCCAGTCCCTCCCAGCATCAGAGTCTTCCAATGAGTCAACTCTTCGCATGAGGTGGCTAAAGTACTGGAGTTTCAGCTTTAGCATCATTCCTTCCAAAGAAATCCCAGGGCTGATCTCCTTCAGAATGGACTGGTTGGATCTCCTTGCAGTCCAAAGGACTCTCAAGAGTCTTCTCCAACACCACAGTTCAAAAGCATCAATCCTTCAGCGCGCGGCCTTCTTCACAATCCAACTCTCACATCCATACATGACCACAGGAAAAACCATAGCTTTGATTAGACGGACCTTAGTCGGCAAAGTAATGTCCCTGCTTTTGAATATACTGTCTAGGTTGGTCATAACTTTCCTTCCAAGGAGTAAGCATCTTTTAATTTCATGGCTGCGATCACCATCTGCAGTGATTTTGGAGCCCCAAAAATAAAGTCTGACACTGTTTCCACTGTTTGGCCATCTATTTCCCATGAAGTGATGGGACCGGATGCCATGATCTTCGTTTTCTGAATGTTGAGATTTAGGCCAACTTTTTCACTCTCCACTTTCACTTTCATCAAGAGGCTTTTTAGTTCCTCTTCACTTTCTGCCATAAGGGTGGTGTCATCTGCATATCTGAGGTTATTGATATTTCTCCCGGCAAATCTTGATTCCAGCTTGTGTTTCTTCCAGTCCAGCGTTTCTCATGGTGTACTCTGCATAGAAGTTAAATAAGCAGGGTGACAATATACAGCCTTGACGTACTCCTTTTCCTATTTAGAACCAGTCTGTTGTTCCATGTCCAGTTCTAACTGCTGCTTCCTGACCTGCATACAGATTTCTCAAGGGGCAGGTCAGGTGGTCTGGTATTCCCATCTCTCAGAATTTTCCACAGTTTATTGTGATCCACACAGTCAAAGGCTTTGGCATAGTCAATAAAACAGAAATAGATGTTTTTCTGGAATTCTCTTGCTTTTTCCATGATCCAGCGGATGTTGGCAATTTGATCTCTCTTTCCGCTGCCTTTTCTAAAACCAGCTTGAACATCTGGAAGTTCATGGTTCACGTATTGCTGAAGCCTGGCTTGGAGAATTTTGAGCATTACTTTACTAGCATGTGAGATGAGTGCAATTGTGCGGTAGTTTGAGCACTCTTTGGCATTGCCTTTCTTTGGGACTGGAATGAAAACTGACTTTTCCAGTCCTGTGGCCACTGCTGAGTTTTCCAAATGTGCTGGCATATTCACTGCAGCAATTTCACAGCATCATCTTTCAGGATTTGAAATAGCTCAACTGGAATGCCATCACCTCCACTAGCTTTTTTCATAGTGATGCTTTCTAAGGCCTGCTTGACTTCACATTCCAGGATGTCTGGCTCTAGATGAGTGATCACACCGTCGTGATTATCTGGGTCGTGAAGATATTTTTTGTGCAGTTCTTCTGTGTATTCTTGCCACCTATTCTTAATATCTTCTGCTACTGTTAGGTCCATACCATTTGTGTCCTTTATCGAGCCCATCTTTGCATGAAATGTTCCCTTGGTATCTCTAATTTTCTTGAAGAGATCTCTAGTCTCTCCCATTGTGTTGTTTTCCTCTATTTCTTTGCATTGATCACTGAAGAAGGCTTTCTTATCTCTTCTTGCTATTCTTTGGAACTCTGCATTCAGATGCTTATATCTTTCCTTTTCTCCTTTGCTTTTCACTTCTCTTCTTTTCACAGCTATTTGTAAGGCCTCCCCAGACAGCCATTTTGCTTTTTTACATTTCTTTTCCATGGGGATGATCTTGATCCCTGTCTCCTGTACAATGTCACAAACCTCATTCCATAATTCATCAGGCACTCTATCTATCAGATCTAGGCCCTTAAATCTATTTCTCACTTCCACTGTATAATCAAGGGATTTGATTTAAGTCATACCTGAATGGTCTAGTGGTTTTCCCTACTTTCTTCAATTTCAGTCTGAATTTGGTAATAAGAAGTTCATGATCTGAGCCACAGTCAGCTCTTGATCTTGTTATAGTTCACTGTATAGAGCTTCTCCATCTTTGGTTGCAAAGAATATATAATCAATCTGATTCGGTGTTGACCATCTGGTGATGTCCATGTGTATGTAGAGTCTTCTCTTGAGTTGTTGGAAGAGGGTGTTTGCTATGACCAGTGCATTTTCTTGGCAAAGCTCTATTAGTCTTTGCCCTGCTTCATTCCACAGTCCAAGGCCAAATTTGCCTGTTACTCCAGGTGTTTCTTGACTTCCTACTTTTGCATTCCAGTCCCCTATAATGAAAAGGACATCTTTTTTTAGGTGTTAGTTCTAAAAGGTCTTGTAGGTCTTCAGAGAACCATTCAACTTCAGCTTCTTCAGCGTTACTGGTTGGGGCATAGACTCTAGTGTTGTGTTAATCATTCTGCTCACCAGATAACAAACCCTAGGTATTTCCAATGATCTGGGTTGTTTACAAGTCATCTCTGGGTGGCTCTCATTGCCACTGAAATATCATGATAAAATTTGACAAGCTGTGTTAATTGAGGTCTTCTTCAGAGATTAAATGCTCAGTAAGCACCCTCCAACAGGAGAGGTTCAAATAAAACTTATTATTTATAGGTTCTCAGAGTCTTCTATCATTATATATGGGAGCCTTCATCAGAAAATAAATACTGACAGCTGCAGCTTCCATCTGCCTGAGTCTGCCTCCATCTTGCAACATTCCCATCTCAACTCCTTTTTCTCTCTGCCCATTGCTTCCAGTTTGTGCAAGTATAATATTTGGGGGATTTACATATTATTCTCCTTATTGCTCTTCTGGAGGTGGGGTAAAACATAAATCAACCTAAATTAGTCTCTGGAATGATTGAGTGGTTGAGATCTCAACATGGGAATGTTAAGCCCTTGTCAATGAAATTCTAACATTTATCGGGGTGGGTTTGACATTCTACCACTGATGCCTCAGCCCTTCCTTCCCTTTGTCCCATCCAGTCATGTCTCAAACCAGCACCAGGATTTCTTTTTTTCTTTGTTTTCTCTTTTTTATTTATTTTAATTGGAGGCTAATTAGTTTACAATATTGTGGTGGTTTTTGCCATACATTCACATCAGCCATGGGTGTACATGTGTTCCCCATCCTGACCCTCCCACGTCCCTTCCCATCCCATCCTTCAGGGTCATCCCAGTACTCCAGCCCTGAGCACCCTGTCTCATGCATGGAACCTGGACTGGCAATCTAATTCACATATGATAATATACATGTTTCAATGCTATTCTCTCAAATTATCCCACCCCCGCCTTCTCCCATAAAGTCCAAAAGACTGTTCTATACATCTGTGTTTCTTTTGCTGTCTTGCAGATGACACCACCCTTATGGCAGAAAGTGAAGAGGGACTAAAAAGCCTCTTGATGAATGTGAAAGAGGAGAGTAAAAAAGTTGGCTTAAAGCTCAACATTCAGAAAATGAAGATCATGGCATCCAGTCCCATCACTTCATGGCAAATAGATGGGGAAACAGTGCCAGACTTTATTTTGGGGGGCTCCAAAATCACTGCAGATGGTGACTGCAGCCATGAAATCAAAAGACGCTTACTCCTTGGAAGAAAAGCTATGACCAACCTAGATAGTATATTCAAAAGCAGAGACATTACTTTGCCGAATAACGTCCATCTAGTCAAAGCTATGGTTTTTCCTGTGGTCATGTATGGATGTGAGAATTGGACTGTGAATAAGGCTGAGTGCCAAAGAATTGATGCTTTTGAACTGTGGTGTTGGAGAAGACTCTTGAGAGTCCCTTGGACTGCAAGGAGATCTAACCAGTCCTTTCTGAAGGAGATCAGCCCTGGGATTTCTTTGGAAGGAATGATGCTAAAGCTGAAACTCCAGTACTTTGGCTACCTCATGCGAAGAGTTGACTCATTGGAAAAGACTCTGATGCTGGGAGGGATTGGGGGCAGGAGGAGAAGGGGACGACAGAGGATGAGATGGCTGGATGGCATCACTGACTCGATGGACGTGAATCTGAGTGAGCTCCAGGAGTTGGTGATGGACAGGGAGGCCTGATGTGCTGTGATTCATGGGGTCGCAAAGAGTCAGACACGACTGAGCAACTGAACTGAACTGATACAGGGTTATCATTACCATCTTTCTAAATTTCATATATATGCGTTAGTATACTGTATTGGTGTTTTTCTTTCTGGCTTACTTCACTCTGTATAATAGGCTGTAGTTTCATCCACCTCATTAGAACTGATTCAAATGTATTCTTTTTAATGGCTGAGTAATACTCCATTGTGTATATGTACCACATCTTTCTTATCCATTTGTCTGCCGATGGATATCTAGGTTGCTTTCATGTCCTTGCTATTGTAAACAGCAGCACCAGGATTTCTTATCCTCAGATACCTCCTAGGTTGTGCAATTGCCTAAATATAAAGTCTAGATTCTCCAGCCAAACATTCAAACTTGCCTACTCTCCCATTCCCTCTCCAAAGGAGATCCTAACCTAATTTTCCAAGTATCTTTCCCGCTTATTCTTTATTTTAAAAGTCACATTGATTGTGGTTTTTTTTTTTTTTGTTTTTTTTTTTAGATTACTACAGATGTGTTAATTGCCAGATCCCAAAGCATTGTCCAAGTTCTTATCTTCCTAAAGGCCTCTACATTGTTTAGCATCTGAAAACTACTCACCAGTCCTGGTTTCTTAAATGTTTCATTGCCTTTCCTCCTACCATTCTTGTTTGGGTTTTGTTTGTTTTGTTTTATTTTTGTCTGATTTTTTAAACAGCTACACTCCATTCACCCTTTCCCTAGCTCTTCTTTCTTCTTCTACCCATTTAATTCATATTTTATAATAATCATAATTGACACTATTAAGGGCCTTGTGGGGCCCCTGGGCACAAACACTTTGTGTCCCTCATTTCTTTGATTATAGCCCTGCATTCAGCCTCCATGACCTTCCCTGAGTTCCAGTGGGTAGGTTCAAGAAGTTGTCAATTAGAGAAGAAGGAAACAGGAGACCATGAAGAAACAAACAATAAAGAGCAGCCTTGGGGCAAGGTCCTATTTCCCCGAGAAAAGATACACACATAATCTTTGAGCTGTTTTGCAGATACTGAAACTCCTTCTACATTGGAGAAGTTAATGATTCATAAGGTGTGCTTGTCTATGTCCACAAGCATATAGACATAAAATTAGTTGGAAATGAAGGTTGACAGTGTGGACCCCTACTTACCTCACCACTAACGCATCAGAATAATGTCCATGAGCTGATCGTGCCCTCTTTTGAACAATTACTATAAAACTTATCAAACTTGTCATTATCTTCCCCAAATTGAGACACTTGGTTTTGAAGTCATTAGTCTGCTGGAGCCCACTTTGCCTGGAAAAGCAATAAAGCTATCCTTTTCTACTTCACACAAACTTTTGTCTCTGAGATTTCATTTGGCATTGGTGTACAGAGAAGTAGCACTCCTTGTTTCTTTCCTACTGCCTTGTAAGAGTATGCCACCATAATGAGAAGTACCAGTTCAAAACCCTTCCTTCCAGGAAAACATCTGTGTATTTGCATTTCTGGGACAATGCAGGGAAATATGCTGGGTGTGAAAATGCTAATTTTGGTCCACTGGCAAAATAAAAAAAAGTGTTCTCACCATGTGAAAACTAGCATGTTTCATTCTAAAACACACTTCAGAAAATTCCTTGGGTTCTGATTCTCTCTGCAGTATAGTTAATGCTCTGTACAAGCTGGGAAATTCTCTGCAAGGAACACTGTGCTTGGATTCCTGACTAAGAGTGCATCTCCTACAACTCCTTGATTCCTACTGCCTTGTATGGGTATGACACCACACTGAGAAGTACCACCTCACAACACTTCCTTCATGGAAAGCATCAGTTTGTCCCCATTTTGTAGTTTCACTGCTGGGACAGTGCAGGGGAATACGCGAGGTGTGAAAATGCTACGGAGACATTACTTTGCCAACAAAGGTCCATCTGGTCAAAGCTGCGGTTTTCCCAGTAGTCGTGTATGGATGCGATTGAGAGTCGGACCATAAAAGTATCTGAGCCCCAAAGAATTGATGTTTTTGAACTGTGGTATTGGAGAAGACTCTTGACAGTCCCTTGGACTGCAGGGAGATCCAACCTGTCAATCCTAAAGGAAATCACTCCTGAATATTCATTGGAAGGACTGAGGCTGAAGCTGAAACTCCAATATTTTGGCCACCTGAAGTGAAGAACTGACTCACTGGAAAAGACCCTGATGCTGGGAAAGACTTAAGATGGGAGGAGAAGGGGATGACAGAGGATGGGATGGTTGGATGGCATCACCGACTTGATGGACATGAGTTAGAGCAAGCTCCAGGCATTGGTAATGGACAGGGAAGCCTGCTGTACTGCAGCCCATGGGTGGCAAAGAGTCAGACACAACTGAATAAGTGAATGGAACTGAACTATGTCAAAGCTAGAATGTTTCACTCACAGACCCACCTTGGAAAACTTCTTGTGTTCTGATTCTCTCCACAATATAATACCAAGTGGAAGCAGTGGCCTTCTCTGAAAGAAATACTGTGTGTGGATCTCCTGCCTAAGAGCACATCTCTGAGAACACTTAGCTTCCTTGTGTGGGTATGCTGCTCACCAACAGAGAACAACCAGTTCACAGCACTTCCTTCATCAAAAGCGTCAGTAGTCCCAGTGTGTATTTTCAGTGCTGGGACACTGCAGGGAAATATGCTGGGTGTCTAAATGCTTATTTGTTGTTTTCTGGCAAAAACAGTGTTCATACAGTCTGAAAAGCTAGAACCTTTCACTCAATCCCACCTAAGAAAGCCTCCTAGGTTCCAATTGTCTCTTCACAAAGTTAATTCTCAGCACACGAGTTACTTTTCTAAAGGAAATCCAGAGCCTGGACGTCCTTACTAGGAGCTCATATCTTAGTACACCTAGCTTCAGAAGACATCATATGAGTATGCCAGGGGCCACATGGTGAATTACAAATTGACACCACTTCCCTCATGGAAAAGACCAGTTCCCCCCAAGTTTATATTTTTGTGCTGGAACACTGCAGGAATACAGGGTGGGTGTGAACCTTCTCATCGGGGTCTGCTGGACAAAAGAGTGTTCTAACTGTGTCAAAACGGGTTCCACTGGAGAAGGGAATGGTAAACCACTTCAGTATTCTTGCGTTGAGAACCCTATGAACAGTATGAAAAGGCAAAAATATAGGACACTGAAAGATGAACTCCCCAGGTCAGTAGGTGCCCAGTATTGTACTGGAGATCAGTGGAGAAATAGCTCCAGAAAAAATGAAGGGAGGGAGCCAAAGTGAAAACCAGGCCCAGTTGTGGATGTGACTGGTGATGGAAGTAAAGTCTGATGCTATAAAGAAAAATCTTGCATAGGAACCTGGAATGTTAGGTCCATGTAATCAAGGGAAATTGGAAGTGGTCAAACAGAAGAGGGCAAGAGTGAACATGGACATTTTAGGAATCAGTGAACTAAAATGGACTGGAATGGGTAAATTTAATTCAGATGATCATGATATCTACTACTGTGGGCAAAACCCTTTAGAAAACATGGAGTAGCCCTCAGTCAAGAGCCTTAAATGCAGTACTTGGGTGTAATCTCAAAAACATCAGAATGATCTCTGCTCGTTTCCAAGGCAAGCCATTCAATATCAGGGTAATCCAAGTCTATGCCCCAATCAGTAATGCTGAAGAAGCTGAAGTTCAATGGTTCTATGAAAACTTACAAGACCTTCTAGAGCTAACACCAAAGAAAGATGTCCTTTTCATCATAGGGGACTAGAATGCAAAGTAAGAAGTCAAGAGATACCTGTAGTAACAAATTTGGCCTTGGAGTGTAAAATGAAGCAGGGCAAAGGCCAATAGATTTGCCAAGAGAATGCACTGGTCATAGCAAACACCCTCTTCCAACAACATAAGAGGACACTACAAATGGACATCATCAGATGGTCAATACCAAAATCAGATTGATTATATTCTTTGCAGCCAAAGATGGAGAAGCACTATATAGACAGCTAAAACAAGACCGAGAGCTGACTGTGGATCAGATCATGAACTCCTTGCTGCAAAATTTAGACTTAAATTGAAGAAAGTAGGCAAAACCGCTCAGAGAAGGTGATGGCACCCCACTCCAGTACTCTTGCCTGGAAAATCCTATGGATGGAGGAGGCTGCAGTCCATGGGGTCACGAAGAGTCGAAAACAACTGAGCGAGTTCACTTTCACTTTTCACTTTCATGCACTGGAGAAGGAAATGGCAACCCACTCCAGTGTTCTTGCCTGGAGAATCCCAGGGACAGGGGAGCCTGGTGAGCTGCTGTCTATGGGGTTGCACAGAGTCAGACACGACTGAAGCAACTTAGCAGCAGTAGCAGCAGGCAAAACCACTAGACGATTCAGGTATGACCTAAATCAAACGCCTTACGACTATACAGTGGAAGGGACAAATAGATTCCAGGGATTATATCAGAAAGACAGAGTGCCTAAAGAACTATTGATGGAGGTTCATGACATTGTTCAGGAGACAGGGATCAAGACCATCCTCAATAAAAGAGATGCAAAAAGGCAAAATGGCTATATGAGGAGGCCTTACAAAAAGAAGAGAAAGGAAAGGAAAGGAGAAAAGGAAAAATAAACCCATTTGAATGCTGAGCTTCAAAGAAGACCTACGAGAAATAAGAAAGCCTTCCTCAGTGATCAATGCAAAGAAATAGAGGAAAACCATAGAATGGGAAAAACCATAAGTCTCTTTAGAAAAGTTAGAGATACCAAGGGATCATTTCATGCAAAGATGGGTACAATAAAGGACAGAAACAGTATGAACCTAAAAGAAGAAGAAAATATTAAGATGAGGTGGCAAGAACACGCAGAAGAACTATACAGAAAAGATCTTCATGATGCAGATAATCACAATTATATGATCACTTATGATCACTCACCTAGATATCCTGGAATGCAAAGTCTAGTGAGCCATAGGAAGCATCACTATGAACAAAGCTAGTGGAGGTGATGGAATTCCAGTTGAGCTATTTCAAATCGTGAAAGATGATGCTGTTAAAGTACTGCACTCAATATGCCAGCCATGGCATATTGGAAATATGGAAATTTGGAAAATGCAGCCATGACCACCAGACAGGAAATGGTCAGTTTTCATTCCAATCCCAAGGAAAGGCAGTGCCAACGAATATTCAAACTACCACAGAATTACATTTGTCTCACAGGCTAGCAAAGCAATTCTCAAAATTCTCCAAGCCAGGTTTTAAGAGTACATGAACCATGAACTTCACGGTGTTCAAGCTGGATTTAGAAAAGGCAGAGGGACCAGAGATCAAATTGCCAACATCCACTGGATCATACAAAAAGCAAGAGTTCCAGAAAAACATCTACATCTGCTTTATTGACTAAGCCAAAGCCTTTGACTGTGTGGATCACAACAAACTGTGGAAAACTCTTCAAGAGATGGGAATACCAGATAACCTGACCTGTCTCCTGAGAAATCTGAATGCAAGTCAAGAAGCAATGGTTAGAACTGGACGTGTAACAACAGACAGGTTCCAGATTGGGAAAGGAATACGTCAGGGCTGTGTATTGTCATCCTGGTTATTTAACTTATACACAGAGTACATCATGCAAAATGCCAGGCTGGATGAAGCACAAGGTGGAATCAAGATTGCCAGGAGAAATAGCAGTTACTTCAGATATGCAGATGACAACCACCCTTATGGCAGAAAGCAAAGAAGAACTAAAGATCCTTTTGATGAAAGTGAAAAAGGAGAGTGAAAATGCTGGCTAAAAACTCAACATCAAAAAAATGAAGTTCATGTCATCTGGTCCCATCACTTCATGGCAAATAGATGGGGAAACAGTGACAGAATTTATCTTTTTGGGCTCCAAAATCACTGCAGTGGGTGACTGCAGCCATGAAATTAAAAGACACTTGATCCTTGCAAGAGATGCTATGACCAACCTGCTGCTAAGCTGCTGCTAAGTTACTTCTGTCGTGTCCGACTCTGTGCAACCCCATAAACAGCAGCCCACCAGGCTCTCCCGTCCCTGGGATTCTCCAGGCAAGAACACTGGAGTGGGTTGCCATTTCCTTCTCCAATGCATGAAACTGAAAAGTCAAAGTGAAGTCTCACAGTCGTGTCTGACTCTTAGCAACCCCATGGACTGCAGCCTACCAGGCTCCTCCATCCATAGGATTTTCCAGGCAGGAGTACTGGAGTGGGTTGCCATTGCCTTCTCCATGACCAACCTAGACAGCATATTAAAAAAGGGAATCATTACTTTGCTGACAAAACTTCGTCTAGTCAAAGCTATGGTTTTTCCAGTAGTCATGTATGCATGTGAGTGAGAGTTGAACCGTGAAAAAAGCTGAGTCCCAAAGAATTGATGATTTTGAACTGTGGTGTTGAAGAAGACACTTGAAAGTCCCTTGGACTGCAGGGAGATCAAACCCATCAGTGCTCAAGGAATCAGTCGTGAATATTCATTGGAAGGACTGATGTTGAAGCTGAAACTCCAATATTTTGGCCTCCTGAAACAAACAACTGGAAAAGACCCTGATGCTGGGAAAGACTGAAGGCAGGAAGAGAAGGGGATGACCGAGGATGAGATGGTTGAATGGCATCACCGACTTGATGGACATGAATTAGAACAAGCTCCGGGCACTGGTGATGGACAGTGAAGCCTGGTGTACTGCAGTCCTGGGGTTGCAAAGAGTCAGACATGACTGAGCGAGTGAATGGAACTGAACTGTGTCAAAGCTAGAATGTTTCACACACAGATCCATCTCAGAAAACTCCTTGGGTTCTGCTTCCGTCAGCAATATAATTAATACTAAGTGGAAGAAGGGGCCTTCTGTGAAAGAAGCACAATGTTGGATCTCCTGCTTAAGAGTGCATCTCATAGAACACTTAGGTTCTTAATGCCTTGTAAGGGTTTGCCGCCACCAACAGAGAACTACCAGTTCACAGCACTTCCTTCATCAAAAGCATCAGTTGGTCCCCGGCATGTATTTACGGTGCTGGTACACTGCAAGGAATATGCGGGGTGTGAAAATGCTAATTTGGGTCTGGAGTCCAAATGGCTATTCTCAACATGTGAAAGCTAGTATATTTCACTCTGAAACACACCTCTGAAAACTCCTTGGGTTCGGATTCTCTCTGCACTATAGTTAATGCTTGGTGCAAGCAGGGGAATTCTCTGTAATAAACACTGTGCTTGGATTCTTGCCTAAGAGCGCACCTCCTAGAACTCTTTGAGAAGTACCAGTTCACAACACTTCCTTCATGGAAAGCATCCGTTTGTCTCCCATGTGTAGTTGCGCTCTTGGGACAATACAGGGAAATATGCTAGGTGTTAAATGCTAACTTGGGATCTCCTGACAAAAACGAAGTTCCCCCGTTTGAAAGCTAGAACGGTTCACTCTCAAACACAGATAGGAAGACCTCCTAGGTTCTGATTTTCTCTTCACTATAGTTAATTCTTGGCCCATAAATGTCTTTTTAAAGGAAACATTGTGTCTGGAATTCCTTACTGGGAGCTCATCTCATAACATTTAGGTTCATAAGGTGTTGTATGGGTAGGCCACTGGCCACATAGTGAATTACCAGCTCACACCACTTACAGAAAAGACCAGTTCTTTCCAAGTGTGCATTTTTGTGCTGGAACACTGCAGTGAAACATGCTGGGTTTGAACCTTCTCATTGGGGTCTGCTGGCATTATGAGTGTTCTCATCGTGTCTCAGCTAGGATGTTTCCCTGTCAAACCCACCTTGGAAAACCCCTTGGGTTCTGATTGTCCCCACACTATAGCTAATTCTTGGCAGAAGCAGGGGACTTCTCTGAACAAAATGCTGCCCTTGGATCTCCTGCCTAAGAGAGCATCTCCTAGAACTTGGGGATGCCACTCACTAACAGAGAACTACCAGTTCTCAGCACTTTCTTCACAGAAAGCATCAGTTTGTCCTTCAAGGGTCCTTTCAGTGCTGGGACACTGAAGGGAAATATGCTGGGTGAGAACCAGCCAATTTGGGTATGTTGGAATAAAGTGTTCTCACCCTGTCTGTGAAAGCGAGCATGGTTCGCTCTCAAAAACACCTCGGAAAACTTCCTGGGTTCAGATGCTCTTCTTACTATAGTTAATGCTTAGCAGAAGCAGGGGAATTCTCTGCAAGTAACACTATGCTTGGATTCCTGCCCATAGAGCACATCTCTTAGAATTCTTCTGTTCCTACTGCCTTGTATGGGTATGAAACTGTACAGAAGTACGAGTTCACAACACTTCCTGCATGGAAAACATCAGTTTGTCCCCAGTGTGTTTTTGCACCCCTGGGACAAGGTAGGGAAATATGCTGGGTGTAAATGCTAATTGGGATCTGCTGGCCAAATGAGTGTTCTCAATGTGTGAGAGCAAGCATGCTTCGGTGGCAAACATGCCTCAAAAAAGCCTTTGGGTACTGATTCTCTCCACACTATAGTTAAGGTTTGGCACAGCAAGGGGATTCTATCAAAGAAATACTGTTCTTGGATTCCTGCCTAAGAGCATATCTCCTAGAACTCTTTGCTTCCTACCACCTTGTGTGGGTATGACACCACACTCAGAAGTACCAGTTTATAACACTGACTTCATGGAAAACATCAGTGTCTCCTCAGGGTGTATTTGCACTGCTGGGACAATGCAGGGAAGTAGGCTGGCTGTGAAAATGCTAATTTGGAGTCTTTGGACAAAAACATTGTTCACACCATCTGAAAGCTAGAATGTTTCACTTTCAAAGCCCATTAGGAAAACCACCTAGGTTTTGATTCTGTCATCTCTGTAGTTCATTCTGGGTACAACAGAATGGCTTTTCTAAAGGAAATACTGTTCTTCATCTTACTGTGAGCTCATCTCAAAGAACATTTAGGCTCCTAAGGCGTCATATAGGTAGGCCACTGGCCAGATGGTCAATTACCAGCTCTCAACACTTCCCTCAAGGAAAAGACCAGTTCCTCCCAACTGTGTATTATTGTGCTGGAACACTGCAGGGACATATGCTGTGTTTGAATGTTCTCATTGGGCTCTCTTGGAAAATAGAGTGTTCTCACCATGTCAAAGCTGGAATGTTTCACTCTCAAACCTCCCTCAGAAAACTCCTTGGGTTCTGATTCTCTGCACTATAGTTAATTCTTGGCACAAGCATGGGACTTCTCTGATAGAAACACTGTGCTTGGATCTCCTGCCTAAGAGCGCATCTTCTGAACTCTTAAGTATGCCCCTCACTAACAGAGAACTACCAGTTATCAGCACTCCCTTCGTGGAACGCATCAGTTTGTCCCACACATGTAGTTTCAGTTCTGGGACACTGCAGGGAAATACACTGGGCATCAACCTGCCAATTCGCCCCTGTTGGCAAGACCAACATTCTCAGCCTATAAAAGTATGAATATTTCACCCTCAAACCCACCTAGGAAAACACCTTGGGTGCTGATTCTCTCTTCACTACAATCCATTTCTGGTGAAGCAAATGACTTTTCTGAAGGAAACACTTTGCTTGCATCTTCTACTAGGAGCATATCTCATAAAACACGTAGGTTCTTACTGCCTTGAATGGGCATGCCATTCACTACAAAAGTAGCTACCAGTTCACACCATTTCCTCCATGGATAAGATCGGTTTTTTCCAAGTGTGTATTTTCAGTGCTGTGACACTGCAGGGAAATATGCTGGGTGTGAACCTGTCAATTGAGGTCTGCTTGCCAAAACAGTGTTTTTGCCTTGTGTCAGCTAAAATGTTTCACACTCAAAATATCTAGGAAAACACTCTGGATGAAGACTCTGTTCACCACAGTCAATTTTTGCCCAAGCAACTCACTTTTCTGCAAAAAGAATCATTCAGGATCTCTTTCTTAGCAGTCATCTCATAGAACACTTAGGTTCATAATGCCTTGTACTATTCAGAAAATTAGTCTGAGAGACTATTCTGTACAAGTGGACAGCCATGCCTTTTGTTACCCTGATTGGGTGAAACTGTACTGTCAGATGTTTTCCCACCAAAATGTGGCAAGCAGCCTGTTTCTTACAGAAAACTAACAATTACTTCAAAATTTTTGTTGTAATTAAGAGAAAAAGAACCCATGTGTTTGTCTCACAGGTTTGAGGCTGCCACTATCCACCTTTCACAGTTGGAAATACTTTTTGTCATCCAGCTACCATTCTCAGGTTCACAAAACATGTTTCCCTGACTTTTCAGAGCTTTGTAATGGCAAACCTAAAAAACTCTGTAACATTCCATGAGAAAAGTGGTCAGGGGAGAATACTTTTTGAATGTTGCCTGCCATACCTGACGTTACCCTGATTAGCTGAAATGGTAGTGTCAGATACTTGTTCCCAGAAAGAAGTAGAAGCAGCATGTTTCTTTCAGAAAACTCAAAAACGTGACTAGAGTAGTTGTAATAAAGAGAAAATTGAAGCAGTGGGTTTTTCTGGCAGGTTTGAGGCTTTACAGGTGGAAAATATTGCTTTTACCATAAGGGCCCTATTCACAGGTTCTCAAAAGCATGTTTACTAGCTGTTTTAGAGTTGTACAAAGACACACCAAGGGCACAGTGGACAATTCTATGAGAAAAAAATGTCAGGGGAGAGTGTTCTGTGAGCTTTGACTGCCATACTTATTGTTCCCCTGATTACGTGAAACTGTACTATCAGATCACTGTCAAGCCAGATGTAGGAAGCAGCCTTTTTATTTCAAAATCGTGACCACAGCTGTTGTTGTAATGCAGAGAAAGAAACACTATGTTTTTTTTGGCAAGTTTTAGGCTGCAACTCTCCAGTTTTCACCTGGGAAAAAATTATTTTGCCATCAGGTCCCAATTCCCAGATTCAAACCTATATGTTTCCCTGCAGTTTCAGACCTGTGTAAAGACACTCCTTGGACACATTGTACCATTCCATGAGAAAAGATGTTAGGGGAGTGTTCTGACGACCACAACCTTTTTAACTCTGATTAGGTGAAGCTGTACTATAAGATGACTCCCCAGCAAGAAGTGGCAAGCAACCTGTTGCATTCAGAAAACCAAAAACTTGGCCAAAGCTGTTGTTGTAATGAAGAGAAAAATGAACCCCCATGGTTTTGTCTGGTTTGAAGCTGCAACTATCCAGGATCCAAAAAGGTAAACTATTGGTTTTACCATAAGGGCCCAATTCCCAGGTTCACAAAAACATGTTTCCTGGCTGTTTCAAAGTTGTGTGAAGACACACCTAAGACATGCTGCACCATTCCATGAGAAAAAAAATGTCAGGGGAGAGTGTTCTGTGAATTTTGACACCATAACTTTTGTTACCCTCATCTGGTGAAACAGTACTGTCAGGTGACTTCACAGCAAGAAGTCAGAGACATCCTTTTTATTTCAGAAAACTCAAAATCATGACCAAAGCTGTTGTTGTCATGGAAAGAAAAATGTACCCGTGTGTTTTTCCAGCAAGTTTAATACTGCAACTATCCAGCTTTCAGTGGGGGAAATACTTTTTTTGCCATCCAGCCACAATTCACAGGTTCACAGAAGCATGTTTCTCTTCAGTTTCATAGCTGTGCAAGACACTTCTAGGACACACTCTGCCATTCCATGAGGCTTCCCAGCCAGAAGAAGGAAGCTGCCCATTACTTTCAGAAAGCTCAAAAACTTGATCAAAGCTGTTGTAATGAGGAGAAAAGTGAACCAGTGTGCTTTTCTTGCAGATTTGAGGTTGCAATAATCCAGCTTCCACAGGTGGAAAATATTGCTTTTACCATAAGGGCCCAATTCCCAGGTTCACATAATCATGTTTCCTGGTTGCTTCAGAGTTGTGTGAAGACACACCTAGCATACACTGTACCACTCTATATGAGAAAAAAGGCTACAGAACACTGTGAGTGTTGGCTGACATACCTCTAGTTAACATGATTAGGTTGAAACTGTAGTGTCAGATGACTTCCCAGCATGAAGTAGTAAGCAGCCTGTTTTTTCCAGAAAACTCAAAAAGCTGACTAAAGATGTTGTAATGCAGAGAAAAATGAACCGGTGTGTTCTTTCTGGCAGGTTTGAAGCTGCAATTACCTAGCTTCTGCAGGTGGAAAACACTGCTTTTACCATAAGGGACCATTTCCCAGATTTACAAAATCATGTTTCCTGGCTGCTTCAGATTTATATAAAAACACACCTAGGATACACTGTACCATTTTATGAGAAAAGAAGTCTGGGGAGAGTGTACCACGAGTGTTGACTACCATACCTCTAGATTAGATGAAACTGTACTGTCAGATGACTTCCCAGTAATAAGTAGCAGCCAGCCTGCTGCCTTCAGATAACTCGAAACTTGACCAAAGCTGTTATTACAATGGAGAGAAATGAACCAGTGTGTTTTCCCTCCAGGTTTAAAGCCACAAATATCCAGCTTTCACAGAAGGAAAATACCTCTTTTGCCATCAGGCCCCAATTTCAGGTTCAAAAAACATGTTTCCCTGCACTTTCAAAACTGTGAAAAGAGACTCCTAGGACACATTGTTCCATTCCATGACAAAAAAAAAAGTTCAGGGGAGGATTTTCTTGAGTGTTGACTGCCATATCTCATTTCCTGATTAAGTGAAAGTATACTGTCAGATGTTTTCCCAGCAAGAAGTGGCAAGAAGCCTGTTTCTTTCAGAAAACTCTAATACTTGAACAAAGCTGTGGTTGTAATGAAAAGAAAATGAACCAGAATCTCTTCAAGACAAACACAATAGTGGTCAGGGATTTGAGTTTTTTGAAACAGGCTGCCTGCGACTTTTAGTTGGGATGGATGTCATCTGACAGTACACTTTCACCTAACCAGAGTAACAACATGTATGGCAGTCAGTACCCAAAGAACACTTTCCACTGGCCTCTTTTCTCATTGAGTGGTACAGTATGTCCTAGGAGTGTCTTTACAAACCTCTGAAACTGTGAGAAAGATGATTTTTTGAACCTGGGAACTCAGGCCTAATGGCAAAAGCAATACTTTCTCCCTGTGTAAGCAGGATAGTTGCACCCTCAAACCTACTAGAAAGACACACTGTGTCATTTTTCTCTTCATTTCAACAACACATTTAGTCAAATATCTGAGTTTTCTGGAGGAGAAATGCTGCATGCCACATCTTTCTTGGAATTTATCTGACAGGACAGTTTCTCCTGATCAGGGTAACAACAGGTATGCCAGTCACACTCACAGAAGACTCTCCCCTGACCTCTTTTCTCATGGAATAGTACAGGGTGTTTATGGGTGTGTTTACAAGGCACAGAAACTCCAGCGAAGCATGTTTTTGCAAACCTGGGAATTGAGGCCTGATGGCAAAAGAAGTATTTTCCCCTGTGAAAGCTGGATAATTGCCTCCTCAAACCTGCAAGGAAAATACACTATTTCATTTTTCTCTTTATTACAGCAACAGCTTTGGTCAAGCATTTGAGTTTTCTGAAAGTAACAGGCTGCTTGTCACTTCTTGCTGGGAAGTCATCTGAAAATACCGTTTCACCAGATCAAAGTAACAACAATTATGCCAGTCAACACTCACAGAACACGCTCCCCTGACCTTGCTGCTCCTGAGATGGTGCTGTGTGTCCCAGGAGTGTCTTTACACACTTATGAAACTGCTGGGGAACATGATTTTGTGAACCTCGGAATTGGGGCCTGAGTGAAAAGGCAGTATATCCCACCTGTGAAGCCTGGATAGTTGTTGCCTCAAACCTGCCACAAAAACACTCTAGTTCTAGTTCTGTGAAAAATATGGCTGGTAGCTTGATAGGGATTGCATTGAATTTGTAAATTGCTTTGGGTAGTATACTCATTTTCACTATATTGATTCTTCCAATCCATGAACATGGTATATTTCTCCATCTATTAGTGTCCTCTTTGATTTCTTTCATCAGTGTTTTATAGTTTTCTGTATATAGGTCTTTAGTTTCTTTGGGTAGATATATTCCTAAGTATTTTATTCTTTTCGTTGCAATGGTGAATGGAATTGTTTCCTTAATTGCTTTTTCTACTTTCTCATTATTGGTGTATAGGAATGCAAGGGATTTCTGTGTGTTGATTTTATATCCTGCAACTTTACTATATTCATTGATGAGCTCTAGTAATTTTCTGGTGGAGTCTTTAGGGTTTTCTATGTAGAGGATCATGTCATCTGCAAACAGTGAGAGTTTTACTTCTTCTTTTCCAATTTGGATTCCTTTTATTTCTTTTTCTGCTCTGATTGCTGTGGCCAAAACTTCCAGAACTATGTTGAATAGTAGCGGTGAAAGTGGATACCCTTGTCTTGTTCCTGACTTTAGGGGAAATGCTTTCAATTTTTCACCATTGAGGATAATGTTTGCTGTGGGTTTGTCATATATAGCTTTTATTATGTTGAGGTATGTTCCTTCTATTCCTGCTTTCTGGAGAGTTTTAATCATAAATGGATGTTGAATTTTGTCAAAGGCCTTCTCTGCATCTATTGAGATAATCATATGGTTTTTATTTTTCAGTTTGTTAATGTGGTGAATTACATTGATTGATTTGCGGATATTGAAGAATCCTTGCATCCCTGGGATAAAGCCCACTTGGTCATGGTGTATGATCTTTTTAATGTGTTGTTGGATTCTGATTGCTAGAATTTTGTTGAGGATTTTTGCATCTATGTTCATCAGTGATATTGGCCTGTAGTTTTCTTTTTTTGTGACATCTTTGTCAGGTTTTGGTATTAGAGTGATGGTGGCCTCATAGAATGAGTTTGGAAGTTTACCTTCCTCTGCAATTTTCTGGAAGAGTTTGAGTAGGATAGGTGTTAGCTCTTCTCGAAATTTTTGGTAGAATTCAGCTGTGAAGCCGTCTGGACCTGGGCTTTTGTTTCCTGGAAGATTTCTGATTACAGTTTCAATTTCCGTGCTTGTGATGGGTCTGTTAAGATTTTCTATTTCTTCCTGGTTCAGTTTTGGAAAATTGTACTTTTCTAAGAATTTGTCCATTTCTTCCACGTTGTCCATTTTATTGGCATACAACTGCTGATAGTAGTCTCTTATGATCCTTTGTATTTCTGTGTTGTCTGTTGTGATCTCTCCATTTTCATTTCTAATTTTATTGATTTGATTTTTCTCTCTTTGCTTCTTGATGAGTCTGGTTAATGGTTTGTCAATTTTATTTATCCTTTCAAAGAACCAGCTTTTGGCTTTGTTGATTTTTGCTATGGTCTCTTTTGTTTCTTTTGCATTTATTTCTGCCCTAATTTTTAAGATTTCTTTCCTTCTACTAACTCTGGGGTTCTCCAATTCTTCCTTTTCTAGTTGCTTTAGTTGTAGAGTTAGGTTATTTATTTGACTTTTTTCTTGTTTCTTGAGGTATGCCTGTATTGCTATGAACTTTCCTCTTAGCACTGCTTTTATAGTGTCCCACAGGTTTTGGGTTGTTGTGTTTTCATTTTCATTAGTTTCTATGCATATTTTGATTTCTTTTTTGATTTCTTCTATGATTTGTTGGTTATTCAGAAGTGTGTTGTTCAACCTCCATATGTTGGAATTTTTAGTATTTTTTCTCCTGTAAATGAGATCTAATCTTAATGCATTATGGTCAGAAAAGATGCTTGGAATGATTTCGATTTTTTTGAATTTATCAAGTTTAGATTTATGGCCCAGGATGTGATCTATCCTGGAGAAGGTTCCATGAGCACTTGAGAAAAAGGTGAAATTCATTGTTTTGGGGTGAAATGTCCTATAGATATCAATTAGGTCTAATTGATCTAATGTATCATTTAAAGTTTGCGTTTCTTTGTTAATTTTCTGTTTAGTTGATCTGTCCATAGGTGTGAGTGGGGTATTAAAGTCTCCCACTATTATTGTGTTATTGTTGATTTCCCCTTTCATACTTGTTAGCATTTGTCTTACATATTGCGGTGCTCCTATGTTGGGTGCATATATATTTATAATTGTTATATCTTCTTCTTGGATTGATCCTTTGATCATTATGTAGTGGCCTTCTTTGTCTCTTTTCACAGCCTTTGTTTTAAAGTCTATTTTATCGGATATGAGTATTGCCACTCCTGCTTTCTTTTGGTCTCTATTTGCGTGGTATATCTTTTTCCAGCCCTTCACTTTCAGTCTGTATGTGTCCCTTGTTTTGAAGTGGGTCTCTTGTAAGCAGCATATAGAGGGGTCTTGTTTTTGTATCCATTCGGCCAGTCTTTGCCTTTTGGTTGGGGCGTTCAACCCATTTACGTTTAAGGTAATTATTGATAAGTATGATCCCGTTATCATTTACTTTATTGTTTTGGGTTCGGGTTTATACACCCTTTTCGTGTTTCCTGTCTAGAGAATATCCTTTAGAATTTGTTGGAGAGCTGGTTTGGTGGTGCTGAATTCTCTCAGCTTTTGCTTCTCTGTAAAGCTTTTGATTTCTCCTTCGTATTTGAATGAGATCCTTGCTGGGTACAGTAATCTGGGATGTAGGTTATTGTCTTTCATCACTTTAAGTATGTCTTGCCATTCCCTCCTGGCCTGAAGAGTTTCTATTGAAAGATCAGCTGTTATCCTTATGGGAATCCCCTTGTGTGTTATTTGTTGTTTTTCCCTTGCTGCTTTTAATATTTGTTCTTTGTGTTTGATCTTTGTTAATTTGATTAATATGTGTCTTGGGGTGTTTCGCCTTGGGTTTATCCTATTTGGAACTCTCTGTGTTTCTTGGACTTCAGGCTCTACTACAAAGCCACAGTCATCAAAACAGTATGGTACTGGCACAAAGACAGACATATAGATCAATGGAACAAAATAGAAAGCCCAGAGATAAATCCACACACATATGGACACCTTATCTTTGACAAAGGAGGCAAGAATATACAATGGAGTAAAGACAATCTCTTTAACAAGTGGTGCTGGGAAAACTGGTCAACCACTTGTAAAAGAATGAAACTAGATCACTTTCTAACACCACACACAAAAATAAACTCAAAATGGATTAAAGATCTAAATGTAAGACCAGAAACTATAAAACTCCTAGAGGAGAACATAGGCAAAACACTCTCAGACATAAATCACAGCAGGATCCTCTATGATCCACCCCCCAGAATTCTGGAAATAAAAGCAAAAATAAACAAATGGGATCTAATTAAAATTAAAAGCTTCTGCACAACAAAGGAAAATATCAGCAAGGTGAAAAGACAGCCTTCTGAATGGGAGAAAATAATAGCAAATGAAGCAACTGACAAACAACTAATCTCAAAAATATACAAGCAACTTATGCAGATCAATTCCAGAAAAATAAATGACCCAATCAAAAAATGGGCCAAAGAACTAAATAGACACATCTCCAAAGAAGACATACGGATGGCTAACAAACACATGAAAAGATGCTCAACATCACTCATTATCAGAGAAATGCAAATCAAAACCACAATGAGGTACCACTTCACACCAGTCAGAATGGCTGCGATCCAAAAATCTGCAAGCAATAAATGCTGGAGAGGGTGTGGAGAAAAGGGAACCCTCCTACACTGTTGGTGGGAATGCAAACTAGTACAGCCACTATGGAGAACAGTGTGGAGATTCCTTAAAAAATTGCAAATAGAACTCCCTTATGACCCAGCAATCCCACTGCTGGGCATACACACCGAGGAAACCAGAATTGAAAGAGACACATGTACCCCAATGTTCATCGCAGCACTGTTTATAATAGCCAGGACATGGAAACAACCTAGATGTCCATCAGCAGATGAATGGATAAGAAAGCTGTGGTACATATACACAATGGAGTATTACTCAGCCGTTAAAAAGAATTCATTTGAATCAGTTCTGATGAGATGGACGAAACTGGAGCCGATTATACAGAGTGAAGTAAGCCAGAAAGAAAAACACCAATACAGTATACTAACACATATATACGGAATTTAGAAAGATGGCAATGACGACCCTGTATGCAAGACAGGAAAAAGACGCAGCTGTCTATAACGGACTTTTGGACTCAGAGGGAGAGGGAGAGGGTGGGATGATATGGGAGAATGGCATTCTATCATGTATACTATCATGTAAGAATTGAATCGCTAGTCTATGTCTGACGCAGGATACAGCATGCTTGGGGCTGGTGCATGGGGATGACCCACAGAGATGTTATGGGGAGGGAGGTGGGAGGGGGGTTCATGTTTGGGAACACATGTAAGAATTAAAGATTTTAAAATTAAAAAAAAATAAAAAAAAAAAAACACTCTAGTTCATTTTTCTTTCCATAACAATGACAACTTTGGTCAAGTGTGGAGTTTTCTAAAACAAACAGGTTGCTGGGAAGTCATCTGACAGTATCTTTTCACCTAATCATGGTAACAATAGATAGGGCAATCAACGCTCATTGAACACTATCCCCTGATCTCTTTTCTTGGTGTCCTAGGAATGTCTTTACACAACTCTGATGCTGCAGGGAAATTTGCTTTTGTGAACCTTGGAATTGAAGTCTGATGGCAAAAACAGTATTTACCCCTGTGAAAGCTTTATAGGTGTGTCCTCAAACCTGCTGCAAAAACACCCTTGTTACTTTTTCTCTTCAAAACAACTTTCTTCATGTATGAGTTTTCTGAAAGAAACAAGGATGCATGCAACTACTTGTGGGATGACATGACAATTATGTTCCATTTATTCAGGGTAACAATAAGTATGACAGTCAATACTCAAAAAACACCCTCCCCTCATCTATTTTCTCATGGAATGCTACTGACATCCTAAGAGTATGTTTACACAGCTCTGAAATCGCAGGAAAACATGTTTGTTTGTTTTTTTAACCTGGGAATTAGAGCCTCATGGCAAAAGCAGTATTTTTGCCCTGTGAAAGCTAGATAGTTGCAGCCTCAAGCCTGCCAGAAAAACAATCTGGTTCATTTTTCTCTTAATTACAACAACAAATTTGGACAAGTATTTGAGTTTTCTGAAGAAAGAGCCTGAATGCGATTCTTGCTGGGATGTCACCTGACCATAAGGTCTGACTTAATTAGGGTAGCTGCAGGTATGGTAGTCAACACTTACAAAACACTCTCCCTTGACCATGGAATGGTACTGTGTTGCCCAGGTGTTGTTTTCCCAGCTCTGAAACTGCAGGGAAATGTTTTTATGAACCTGGAAATTGGGGCCTGATGGTAAAGCAATATTATCCCCCTGTGAAAGCTGGAGAGTTGCGCCCTCAAAGCTGTCAGAAAAACATCCTGATCAATTCTTCATTACAGCAAGAACTTTGGTCAAGTTTTGAGCTTTTGAGTCTTTTGATATAATCTGCTTACTTGGAACTTCTTGCTGGGAAGTCATTTGACAGTACAGTTTCATCTTATCTGGTAACAATTATGGGAGTCAACACATACAAAACACACTCCTGTAACTGATTTTCTCTTGGAATTGTAGAATTCCGTGTGCCCTAGGCATGTCTTTACACAGCTTGAAATTGCAGGGGAATATGTTTTTCTGAACCTGGGAATTAGGGCCTGATGGTAAAAGCAGTATTTTCCTTCTGTGAAAACCTGCAAGAAAAATACATTGATTCATTTTTCTTTTCATTACAACTTTTTTCAAGTATTTGATTTTCCTAAAAAACAGACTGCTAGCCACCTCTTACTGGGAAGTCATTTGACAGTATGGTTTCACCGAATTAGCATAACAAGAGGTCTGGCAGCCAACACTCACAGAACACTCTCTCCTAACCTCTTTTCTCACTGAATACTACAGTTTATCCTAGGTGTGTTTTTTCACCACTCTGAGAATGTGAGAATCTATCACATGTTTTTGTGAACCTGGGAATTTGGGCCTCATAGTAAAAGCAGTATTTTTATCTGGTGAAATCTGGATAGTTGCAACCTCAACCCTGACAAAAAATATACTGGTTCATTTTTCTCTTTATTACAACCACAACTTTTATCACATAGTTTAGTGTTTTGAAAGAAACAAGCTGCTTCCACTTCTTGCTGGGACATCTGACATTGCAGTTTCACCTTATCAGGGTAACAACAGGTATGGTAGTCCACACTCCCAAAACACACTCGCCTAACACCTTTTCTCATGGGGACACAATGTACAATTGTGTCACTGAGTGTCTTCACACAGTTCTGAAACTCCAGGGAAATATGTCTTTGTGAATTTAGGAATTGGGGCCTGATTGTAAAAGCAGTATTTTACTTCTGTGAAATCTGGATAGAGGAGAGTGAAAAAGCTGACTTGAAGCTCAACATTCAGAAAACTAAGATTATGGCATCTGGTCCCATCACTTCATGGGAAATAAATGGGGAAACAGTAGAAACAGTGCCAGACTTTATTTTTTGAGGCTCCAAAATCACTGCAGATGGTGACTGCAGCCATGAAATTAAAAGACACTTACTCCTTGGAAGGAAAGTTATGACCAACCTAGATAGCATATTCAAAAGCAGAGACATTACTTTGCCAACAAAGGTCCATCTAGTCAAGGTTGTGGTTTTTCCAGTAGTCATTTATGGATATGAGAGTTGGACGGTGAAGAAAGCTGAGCACCAAAGAATTGATGCTTTTGAACTGTGGTACTGAAGAAGACTTTTGAGAGTCCCTTGGACTGCAAGAAGATCCAACCAGTCCATCCTAAAAGAGATCAGTCCTGGGTGTTCATTGGAAGGACTGATGTTGAAGCTGAAACTCCAATACTTTGGCCACCTCATGTGAAGAGTTGACTCACTGGAAGAGACCCTAATGATGGGAAGGATTGAGGGCAGGAGGAGAAGGGGATGACAGAGGATCAGATGGTTGGATGGCATCACCGACTCTATGGACATGGGTTTGGGTAGACTCCAGGAGTTGGTGATGGACAGGGAGACCTGTCGTGCTGTGATTCATGGCATCGCAAAGAGTTGGACACGACTGAGCCACTGAACTGAACTGAACTGAACTGAAGCCTCAAACCTGCCAGAAAAAGCACTGTGGTTCACTTTTATCCTCACTAAAAAAACAAATTTGTTCAACTATTAGAGTTTTCTGGAACAAACAGGCTGTTTCACACTTCTTGCTTGGAAGTCATCTGACATTTCAGTTTCACCTAAATATGGTAGCAACAGGTATGGCAGTCAGCACTCACAGAAAAGTCTCCCCTGACCTGTTTCCTCCTGGAATGGTTCAGTGTGACTTAGGAGTGTCTTTACACAGCTCTGAAACTGTACGGAAACCTGTTTTTGTGAACCTGGGACCTGGCACCTGTTGGTAAAAGCAGTGCTTTTCTCCTATAAAAAGTGAATAGTTGCAGCTTCAAAACTGGCAGAAGAAAGCACAGTGGTTCATTTTCTGCTTCATTTCAAAACAACTTTGGTAAAGTATTTGAGTTTCCTGAAAGAAATAACTGCTTACTATTCCTTGCTGTGACGTCGCCTGACATTGCAGTTTCACCTGATCATGGTAACAAGTATGGCAATCAGTACTCACAAAACACACTCCCCAGACATTTTTCCTCCTGGAATGGTAGAGTATGTCCTAGGAGTGCCTTTACAGAGTCTGAAACTGTAAGCACACATGCTTTTGTGAAACTGTTAATTGGGATCTGATGGCAAAATTAGGATATTAACCTGTGAAAGCTGGATAGATGCACCCTCAAATCTGCCTAAAAAAAGTGGTTCATTTTTCTGTTTATTACAACAACAACCGTGGTCAAGTATTTGAGTCTTCTGAAAGAAAGAGGGTGCTTCCCACTTCTTTTTGGGAAGTCATCTGACAGTAAAGTTTTACCTATTCATGGTAACAATAGGTATGGCAGTCAACGCACACAGAAATCTCTTCCCTAACCTCTTTTCTCATGGAATGTTACAGTGTGTCCTAGGATAGTCTTTACATAACTCTGAAACTTAAAGGAAACGTACTTGTAAATCTGGGAATTGGGGCCTAATGACAAAAGTCATATTTTCCCACTGTGAAAGCTGAATACATACAGCCTGAAACCAGCAATAAAAACACATTGGTTCATTTTCCTCTATATTACAATGAGAACTTTGTTCAAGTATTTGAGTTTTCTGTAAGAAATAGGTTGCTCTTTGCTGGAAAATCATCTGACATTACAGTTTCACCTTATCAGGGTAATAACAGGTAATGTAGTCAACACTCACAAAACACACTCCCCTGACATCTTTTCTCATGTAATGGCACAGTGTGCCCTAGAAGTGATTTTAAACAGTCTGATACTGCAGGTAAATATGTTTTTGGAAACCTGAGAACTGGGGACTGGTGGTAATAACAGTATTTTCCTCCTGCAAAAACTAGATAGTTGCAGCCTCAAACTTGCCAAGGAAAAAAAATAAAAACAGTGGTTCAGTTTTCTCCTCATTACAACTACAACTTTGGTCAAGCATTTGAATTTTCTGAAAGAGACAGGCTGTTTTCCATTTCTTTGGGGATCTCATCTGATAGTATAGTTTCACTAAGCAGGATAACAACAGGTATGGCAGTCAATACTCACAGAACACTCTCCCTTCATTATTTTTTCCATGGAGTAGAACAATGTGTCCTAGGTGTGTATTTACACAGCTCTGAAAGTGCAGGGAAACACTTTTTGTGGATACTGGAAACTGTAGCCTAATGGTAAAATCAGTATTTTCCTCCTCTGAAAGGTGGATAGCTATAGTCTCAAACTTGCCAGAAAAACACACAGGTTCATTTTTCTCCTCATTACAACTACAATTTTGGTTAAGTGTTTGAGTTTTCTGAAAGAAACAGGTTCCTTGCCACTATTGCTGGAACTCGTCTGACACTAGAGTTTCACTGATCAGGGTAACAATAGGTATGGTAGTAAACACTACAGAACATGCCCCTTGGCCTCTTTTCCCAAGGAAATGTACAGTGTGACCTAGAACTGTTTTTAGACAGCTGTGAAACTTCAGAGACACTTTTTTTGGAACCTGAGAATTGTGGCCTGATGGCTAAATTAGTATAATATCCTTGTGAAAGCTGGAAAGTTGAATCCTCAAACCTGCCAGATAAACACACTGATTTATTTTTCTTTTCATTATAACAACTTTCATCAAGTATCTGATTTTTCTGAAAGAAACAAGCTACTTGCCACATCTCCCTGAGAAGTCATCTGATAGAGTTTCACCTAATCAGGGCAACAACAATTATGGCAGTCAACACACAGAACACTCACCCATGATCTCTTTTATCACAGGATGAAACAGTGTGTCCTACTTGTGTCTTTACATAGCTCTGAAAGTCCAAACATGTTTTTGTGAAACTTGGAACTGAGCCTGATGGTAAAGGCAATATTTTATTCCTGTGAATGCTAGATATTTGAAGACTTACTTGTGAGGGAAAAAAAAAAAACCAAATGCTGTCATTTATTTTTCTCTCCATTACAACAACTGTGGTCATGTATTTGAGTTTTCTAAAGTAGCAAGCTGCTTGCCACTTCTTACTGGAAATTCATCTGACACTAGTTTTACCTAATCAGTTGGTGACAAGGATGGCAGTCAACACTCACAGAACCCTCCCCTACTGTGAGGGAATGTTTAATAGGAGGATTCCTATGTGCTGTTTCTCATAAGTCCTCTGTTCCTTATCAGTTTCTGGCAACATAAATGAGTGGAATGGCATGCCACTCCCAGGACTGAGGTCATAGTATGAGACAGGCTTGAATCTCCTTCAGTAAACATTCTCCTTATGACAAAACTGTTTAGTCTCGATCCTCTTTCTTGAGATATGGATTGTCTCCTGACCCTGTGACCATTATTAATCCCTTGCTCCCTTGGTAACGGTTGCTGTATGTTTGGTTTTCTGATCTTTATCATTGTCGAAAGAAATTTCTTGTACAAAGGCCTATATATACTCACAGAAAGATCATTAAATCACCTTTCCTCCACCAGAGGCTTGGGTCCCCATGTCTTTCTCTCTCTCTCTCTCTCTCTCTCTCTCTCTCTCTCTCTCTCTCTCTCTCTTTCTCTCTCTCCAGCTAATTCTCTGGAGCGTAGAAACCCACCGAGCTCATTCTCCTGCCTGGGCTTCCAAGAGCTCCTCGAGAGGACACTCTGTGCCTTCTTGAGTGGTGCAAGCCCTGTTCAAGGGTTTTATTGGTTCTCTGCATACACCAAGGAATATGAGCTTCTTTCTCTCTTTCACTTTCTTATTGTCGACTCTGGACTGCCAGGTTCCAGTCCATTAAAGGACCGCAATATCCCACGACCACCTTTGTTATGAAATGATATAGTATATCCTAGGTGTGTCTCTACAATGCTGAGAAAGTGCAGGGAAGCATATTTTTTTGAACCTGGATTTGGGCCCTAATGGCAAAAGAAGTATTTTCCCACTGTGAAAGTTAAATAGTTGTAGCCACAAACCTGCCAGAAAAACATCCAGGTTCATTTTTCTCTTCATTACACTAATAACTTTGGTCAAGTTATTGAGTTTTTTAAAGATACAGGCTGCTAGCCGCTTCTTGCTGTGTGTCATCTGACAGTATAGTTTCACCTAATTGGTTTAACAACATGACAGCAGTCAACACATCAAAAACTCTCCCCTGACCCCTTTGTTCATGGAATGGTTCAGCGGATCCCGGGAGTGTTTTTACAAAGCTCTGAAACTGCAGAGAAACATGTTTTTGTGAACATGGGAATTGGGACCTGGTGACAAAAGCAGTGTTTTCACCTTATGAAAGTTGAATAGTTGCAGCCTAAAATCTGTCAGAAAAAAAAAAAAAAAAAAATTCGTTCACTTTACTCTTCATTACAACCATAGCTTTGGTCAAGCATTTGAGTTTTCTTAAAGAAACTGGCAAGTGAGAGGTGCTCACCACCTGTTGCTGGGTAGTCATCTGATAATACAGTATCAGATGTTACCCTAATTAGGGTAACAACATGTATGGCATTCAACCCTCACAGAACACTCTCCCTGACCTTTTTTCTCATAAAATGGTACAGTGCGTACCTAGGAGTATCTTTACAGAACTCTGAAACTGCCAAGAGACATGCTTTTTTGAGTCTGGGAATTGGGCCTGATGGGAAAATTAGTATATCCCCCTGTGAAAACTGGATAGTTACACCCTTAAATCTGCCAGAAATGCACACTGGCTTATTTTCCTCCTCATTAAAACTACAACTTTGTTCATGTATTTTAGTTTTCTGAGACAAATTGGCTGCTTGATACTTCTTGCTGGGAACTCAAACAGTACACTTTCTCTTAGTCAGGGTAACAACAGGTATGGCAGTCAACCCTCACAGAACACTCTCCTCTGACCTCTTTTCTCATGGAATGGCACAGTGTGTTCTAGGTGCATCTTTACAGAGCTCTGAGACTGCAGGGAAAACTTTTTTGGGGAATCTGGGAACTGTGTATTTTCCTCCTGTGAAAAGTGAATATTTGTAGCCTCAAGCCAGCCAGAAAAACACACTGATTTTTCTCTTCATCACAACAAAAATTTGGTCAAGTATTTGAGTTTTCTGACAGGAACAGGATGCTTGCCCCTTCTTGCTAGGAAGTCCTCTCACAGGACAGTTTCACCTAATCAGGGTAACAAGAGTTACTTGTACACAGGTACACTTTCCCCTGACTTCTTTCTCACGGGTTCTTACAGTGTATACTTGGTATATCATTAAGATCTCTGAAACTGCAGGTAGCACGTTTTTATGAACCTGTGACCTGGGCCTAATGGTAAAAGCAGTGTTTTTCCCCCCATGAAAGTAGGATAGTTGCAGTGTCAAACCTGCCAGAAAAATATACTGGTTCATTTTTTTTTTCTCATTACAGCAAATACTGTGGTCAAGCATTTGACTTCTGTGAAAGAAACTAGCTGCTTGTCACTCCTTGCTGGAACACCATCTTTTGTTACAGTTTCACTTTATCAGGTAACAACAGTTGTGGTAGTCAAAGCTCACAAAACACACTCCCCTGACATAGTTTTCATGGAATGGTACAGGGTATTTTAAGAGTGTCTTTACACAGTCTAAAACTGCAGGAAAATATGCTTTTATGAAACTATTAATTGGGATCTAATGGCAAAATTAGTATATTCCCCCTGTGTAATCTGGATAGCTGCAGCCTCAAACTTGCCAGAAAACACACTAGTTCATTTTTCTCTTCATTACAACGACAGCTTTGGTCAAGTATTTGAGTTTTCTGAAAGAAACAGGCTGGTTGACACTTATCGCTAACAAGTCATCTGACAGTACAATTTCACCTAATCAGGGTAACAACAATTATGCCAGTCATCACTCACAGAACACTGTAACCTGACCTTTTTTTCCTCATGGAATGGTAGAGTGTGTCCTAGGTGTGTCTTTACACAGCTCTGAAACATCAGGGAAACACTTTTATCGTGAATAGGGAACTGGGGCCTGATGAAGGAAGCACTATTTTCTTCTTGTGAGAGCTGGATAGTTGCAGCCTTAAATCTGCCAGAAGAATACTCAGGTTTAGTTTTCTCTTTATTACAACAACAATTTTGGTCTATTATTTGAGTGGTCTGAAATAAATAGGCTGCTTGCCATTTGCTGCTGGAAAGTCATCTGACAGTACAGTTTTACCTAATCAAGGTAACAACATGTATGGCAGTCAACACTCTCAGAACCCTCTCCCTTGATATGTTTTCTCATGGAATGGTACAGTATTTCCTAGGAGTGTCTTTACACAGTTTGGAAACTGCAGGAAAACAAGTTTTTGTGAAACAGGTAATTGGGGCCTGATACCAAAATACTATGTCCCCCTTTGAAACCTAGATAGTTGAAGCTTTAACCCAGCCAGAAAAACACACTGGTTCATCTTTCTCTTCATTAAGCAACAATTTTGATCATGTATTTGAGTTTTCTGAAACAAACAGGCTGTTTGACTCTCACTTCATTCTGGGAGTCATCTGACAGTACAGTTTCACCTCATCAGGGTAACAACAGGTATGACAGTCAACACAGAGCACTCTCCACTGATCTCTTCTCTCATGCCATGGTACAGTATACCCTAGGATTATCTTTACACAGCTCTGAAATCGCAGGTAAACATGCTGCTGCGAACCTGCGAATTGGGGCCTGATGGCAAAATTAGTATTTCTGCTTTGGAAGCTAGATAATTGCACCCTCAGACCTACCAGAAAAATACATTGGTTCATTTTTATCTTTATTACAACTGGAGTCAAGTTTTAGAGGCTACTTGCCACTTACTACTGGGAAGTAAGCTGACAGTACAATTACACCTAATTAGGGTTACAACAGGTATGGCAGTCTGCACTTACAGAACATTTTCACTGAAAGGTTGTTGCTGAACCACGAAAGATGCTGGGATTCTTGGCCTCCAGAGGAGAAGAATTCAATCCAGGGCCAGTGACGAGGATTGATCACTTAGAGATTTTGTGTAATAAAATTTTATTAAAGTATAAAAGAGATAATGCTTCTGACATAAACGCCAGAAGGGCGTCCCCCTCCTCGTCTTTAGCTGGATGTTATATAGCTACTAGCAGTCTGCTAATTAGAGAAAGAAAATGTCTCAAAACTCAGAGACTGGCACCAGGCCCCTCACCCACAACATGCATCTTGAGATAACATTGGCACAAAGTGAGTTGTCCAGGGCCATAATCTGATTGACATGAATCTTGAAGAAAGGCAGGTTGCCAAGCAAATACAGTCTCATTAACATAGCTTAAGAGAATATTTGCGAGTAAAACATACTGGTTTGTCAAGTTGGTTCTGAGTCTTAGGGAAGAGACTTGAAGATGGAGTCTAGGGTAAATAACATAGGGTTCATTAACAAAGCTTAAGAAAAACATTGCCATAAGAAAAAATGCATTGGTTAGCTCAAGGTTTGAGAAAAGTTAAGTTCAGGTAGAGCCAGGTGGCAACACACAATTTTTAAGAGAAATCTCCTTTTAAATTTGTATAGCGAAGGGGAATAAATCTTAACACTTGTCGTTTGTTTCCTCCTGCTGCTTAAGAGAGACATAAAAAATGTCTGACGCTTAAGCCTATTTCCTCTGTTTGGAGACCCCTGGCCTTCCTGCTTGTTAACCTCTCATTACTTGATATTTTTTCTCATGGAATGGTACAGGGTCCTAGGGGTATATTTAAACAGCTTTGCAACTGCAGGGAAACATACTTTTATGAACCTAGGAACTGGGGCCTGATGGTAAAGCAGTAGTCTCCTCCTGTGAAAACTGGATAGTGGGTACTTCAAGTCTACCAGAAAAACACCCTGGTTCATTGTTCTCTTCCTTTTCAACAACAGCTTTTGTCAAGTATTTGAGTTTTCTGAGTGAAACAGCTGCTTGCCACTCCTTTCTAGGAAGTCATCTGACATTCCATGTTCACATTTTTAGGGTAACAATATGTATGGTCATCAATGATTACAAAACACACTCCCCTCACATCTATTCTCATGGAATGGTACAGTGTGCCCTAGGAGTGTCTTTACACAGCTCTGAAACTGCAGGGGAAAAAAAAAAGTGTTTTTGTGAACCTGGATAAAGGGGCATGATGTTAAAAGGCATATTTTCCTCCTGTGAAAGCTGGTTAGTTGCAGCCTCATACCTGCCCCCAAAATATCCTGGTTTATTTTTCTCTTCATTACAACAATTTTAGTCACGTATTTATGCTTTCCGAAAGAAACTGCCTGCTTGAAACTTATTGCTGGGAAGTTATCTGAAAGTACAGTTTCACCTAATCAGGGTAACAACAGGTATGGCAGTCAACGCTCACAGAACACTCTCCCTTGACATCTTTTCTCATGAAATAGTACATTGTATCCAAGTGTGTACTTACTTAGCTCTGAAACTGTAAGGAACCATGTTTTTGTAAACCTTGGATTTGGGGCCTGATGTAACAGACAGTATTTTCCCCCTGTGAAAGCTGGATGGTTGCAGGCTCAAACCTGCCAGGAAAACACAGTTTCATTTTTCTCTTCATTAAAACATCAACTTTGGTCAATATTTGAGTTTTCTAAACAGTTTTCTAAAGAAATAGGCTGCTTACCACTACTTGCTGGAAATTTTCTGACATTACAGTTTCACCTTATCAAGGTAAACAAAGTATGGTAGTCAACAATCACAAAACAACTATCCTGACATAATTTCTCATTGACTGGTACAGCGTGTCCTAGGCGGATCTTTACACAGCTCTTAAACTACAGGGGGACATACTTTTGTGAGCCTGTGAATTGGGGTCTGATGGCAAAATTGGTATATTCCCCCTATGAAACCTGAAAAATCATACCCTCAAACTTGCCAGAAAAACACAATTTTGATTCATTAAAACAATAACTATGGTCAAGTATTTGAGTTTCCTGAAGGAAACAGGCTGTCTGACACTTTTTGCTGGGATGTCATCTGACTGTACAATTTCACCTAATCACAGTAAAAATAGGTATGGCAGTCAACACTCACAGAACACTCTCCCAACTTCTTTTCTCAAGACATGGTACAGTGGGTCCCAGGAGTGTCTTTATACCACTATGGAACTGCAGGGAAACATATCTTAGTGAACCAGGGAATTGAGGCCTGATACAAAAGCAGTTTTACCCCCTGTGAAAGCTGATAATTGTCTCCTCAAACCTGCCAGAAAAACACTCTATTTCATTTTTCTTTTCATTACAACAACTACTATGGTCAAGTATTTGAGTAGTCTGAAAGAAGCAGGCTGCTTGCCACTTCTTGTGGGAAGTCATCTGACAGTGGAGTTTCACCAAATCAAGGTAACAACAGGTATGGCAGTCAACACTCACAGAACACTCTCCCCTAACCTTTTTTCTCATGGAATGGTACAGTGTGTCCAAGATGTGTCTTTATGCAGCTCTGAAACCACAGGCTTGCTTTAGTGCTTGAAAGTTGCTCAGTCATGTCTACCTCTTTGTGACCCCATGGACTATACAGACCATGGAATTCTCCAGGCTAGAATACTGGAGTAGGTAATTTTTCCCTTCTCCAGGGGATCTTCCCAAGTCAGGGATCGAACCCAGGCTTCCTGTATTGCAGGTGGATTCTTTACCAGTTGAGCCACGAGGGAAGCCCTTCTCATTCTTATGGAATGGAACAGTGTCTGAAACTGCAGGAAAACATCTTTTTTTGTGAACCTGGGAATTGAGTCTGATTGTAGAAGCAGTATTTTTACTGGTGGTGAATTCTGGGGGATCTGGCTCCTGGCAGCTGTTGTGGGAGTTGACTTCAGAATTTTGAGCCACCAGAATAAAATAATTGCCCCCAGAACATTGTGAAATCTGTGGGAAATACCATGCCAAGGAAGGGTCAAGTGAAAAACATAGTTGTAATTTGACCATTCTACTAAAATGATACAAATATACACAGACACAGAAATAGTGACATGCTATAACATCTAACATCTGACACCATGACTGACTTAGGAAGTCAGAAGCTATACAAGCTGCAATTAATGTAGAGTGGTTTTGTTTGAGAGGATGTGCCCATATGTGGCAGAAAGTATACCTAAGGTGGCCTGTCTGCCAAGGGTGATGGAATGAGGCTTGGCAAACCTCCTGGTTGGAACAATTAGGTGAGGGAGCAAAATTTGCTGGATTTTAATCTTAAAGCAAGAGCCTTGTGAATTATCTCTACTGGTGAAAGAGACCTAGGCTGAAGAGGATAAAGAAAGAATATTTATGGCCCTTAGGATCACCTAGCGGGGCTCATGCCAGAGGCCTGGAGTAGAATTAGGGAACTGGAAGTCACAGCAGGGATATTCCGTCTCATTGAAGTTTTCTCATGGAAGCATAAACAAAACCCAAGTCCCAGTCAGAGATCCTGAAAGACAGGTCTTTTCACAGGGTGGGCACTAACGTGCTTCCAATGCAGTAGTTTTCCAACAGCAAGTGGAAACCAGAAAGAAGTCAGCAGGGGTGAGTCCACGCAGGGCTCACCCTCCACCTCTGTGGTTGGACCTGGAAGGCCGGGTGTGCCCACTGCCCCCATCCGCCATGGAGGAGAGGGGCATCTAGTGGGGCTTCTGCCTCGAGGAGGTTTGTCAAATGAATCAGACTTCCCTATCTGAAGAATGGGCACTGAAGAAGAGGGCCTGAGATTCTCTGGGGAGGCAAGGGGATTTGTTACTCAATCTTATATGTTTCTAGAAATTCCATTAGTGAGTTTTCCCATTTTCTGCCTCCAGTGATGAATGTTGGCAGAAGCTGCTGAATTTGACAGTGTCTCCTGACAGAGACCCCTGACAGGGATTTTGATCTTCCTGGTATGAGCCAGGGAAGTTGTGGACAGCAAATGGAAAGTGTAATCAGCACAGTTTCTTTTGACACATGACCTTGCATAGCCTCTCTCCCACTTCCCCTCACAATCAAGCAAAATTCTGGCAATGTCATTTTGGTATTTACAACTTTCCTGGACTACATGGCCTAACTGTACAGTGAAAGAAACTTAGGAGCTGAGATGGTGTATCTCTATCAGAAAGGATCTGTAGAAAAAGGATCTTTCTCCAGAAAGGGTAAGAAAGGAGAAATGGTAGGTGACAGGAAAGTGTAGGTGAGGTGAGATTGATTAATGCTCAGTCTTTGGGAATAGCAGAGAGAATTATTTGGGGATAGACTAGAGATTAAAAGCAGGGAATAATGTTGGCTTGTGGAAGGGGATTGATTGCTTTGGGACTAAATGAGGCAGAGAAAGAAAGGAATATATGGAAATCAGAATTTACTTCTGATTGCTAGATTATGGTCCTTTGAATGCAATAATCCACAGGGCTTTATGAGACGCAGGATTTATTTAGATCATGAAATCCTACCTCACAGCAAAGTGAAAAATGCAAGAGAGCTCTCCACTCTACTTAAGAACTAAGTCATAACCAATTTCTTCCTCCAAGGATTTGCATTTGCCTCTGAGTCACAGCATTCTGTTTTCAGGAACTGGATAGACCAAGGCTGTGCCTGCTTCTAGTTCATCCTCATTTCTACTGTTAGTCCTTTCAGAGATCCAGCCCAAACGAGGGGGTTAACAGGCCATCCTGTCTTTAGCCAGTCTCTGACTCCTCAGAGAGACTGCACTCTCAGAAAGATCACTCAGCTTCTTAACACACCTACCATCTCCACTTCTAGAAACAGCAAATGCCCTCAGTAGAAAGCTGTTTCTGTCTCCCTTAGATCGTGACCTGGGAATCCTTCATTAACTTATAAACTCTGATGCTCTTAAGCAAGATGTGTGTGTGTGTATGTAAAATGTTTCTTACTATCTGAACTTTTACATACACATAAGAATGGAATGGCTGCCCCTCCATTATTCTTGCCTGGAGAATTCCAAGGACAGAGGAGCCTGGCAGGCTATGAAGGGGTCACAAAGAGTTGGACACAACTGAGTGACTAACACTTTCATATGTATTCATATGCATATGTGTATATGTACATGTATATGTATATGTATATACAAAGCGACTTTTCTAGTTGTCCTCATTAGGAGGATTGGTTAGAATTGTCTAGAATGTCATTAATGGATGTGAATGTCCCTTTACATACCCACTGTAATGATGAGGCACAGAAAAGTTAGATAACTTGCTTAAGTTCAAATCTTGGCAAATGGTGGACCTGGGATTCACCCCAGGAAGACCTGCTCCAGTATCTGCTGCCTGCAGGGGTAAAATACATTGCCTTTTGGTGACATAAGAACAAATCTTGGAAAATCATGAGGAATATATTTCTGGTATTCATTCCAATATTTCTATCAAAGATAGTTGTTGTTGTTCAGATGCCCAGTCCTGTCTGACTCTTTGCGATCCCATGGATTGCAGCACACCAGGCTTCCCTGTCTCTTACCATCTCCCTGGAGTTTGCCCAAGTTCATGTTCATTGCATCGGTGATGCCATCCACCCATTTCATCCTCTGACACCTTCTTCTCCTGCCCTTGATCTTTCCCAGCATCAGGGACTTTTCCAGTGAGTCATTTGTTTGCATCAGATGACCAAAATACTGGAGCTTCAGCTTCAACGTCAGTCCTTCCAGTGAATATTCAGGATTGATCTCCCTTAAGATTGACTGGTTTGAACTCCTTGCTGTTCAAGGGACTTTCAGGAGTCTTCTCCAGCACCACAGTTCGAAGGCATAATTTCTTTGGTGTTCTGCCTTCTTTACGGTCCAGCTATCACAACCGTACATGACCACTGGGAACACCGTAGCCTTGACAATACAGACCTTTGTCGGCAGAGTAATGTGTCTGCTTTTCAACACACTGTCTAGGTTTGTCATCACTTTCCTGCCAAGAAGCAACTGTCTTCTGATTTCATGGCTGCAGTCACCGTCCCCAGTGATTTTAGAGCTCAAGAAGAGGAAATTTGTCACTACTTTTAAGCCTTTTCCCCTTCTATTTGCCATGTAGCAGTGGGGCTGGATGCCATGATTTAGCTTTCTTTAATATTTAGTCTTAAGCCAGCTCTTCCACTCTCCTCCTTCACCCTCATCAAGAGGTTATTTGCTTTCTGCCATTAGGGTGGTGTCATCTGTATATCTGAGGTTGTTGATGTTTCTCCTGCCTATCTTGATTCTGGCTTGTAACTCATCCTGCCCAGCAGTTCTCGTGATGTGGTCAATGTATAGATTAAACAAACAGAGTGACAGCAGACAGCCCTGTCATATTTCTTTCTCATCCCTGTCATATTCCTTTCTCAACTTTGAACCAATCAGTTGTTCCATACCGGGTTTTAACTGTTGCTTCTTGACCCTCATACAGGTTTCTCAGAAGACATAAGAACAAACCTTGGAAAATCCTGAGGAATATATTTCTGGTATTCATTCCAATATTTCTACCAAAGATTACTATAATAGTAAAGTAATTCAGGAATATGTCATAGTCAGAAGATAACACGGGCCAGCCAAAAACTAGAAGTACTCTGCATGTCTGTTAACAGAAGAATATGTTGCATATTCATAAAATGAAATACTACACACCAAAAAAAAGGATTAAACTATTGATACCTGCAGCGTGGATGAAACTAACATACATTATTCTAAGGGGGGAAAAGTGCCCTCTTCTTTTGTTTTAAAAGTTTAAAGTTTTTATCTGATATTATCTCAGGGATTAGGGCAAATCTAATCCTTGTGTCTGGTGAAGTCTCCTTATGTAATTTGTAATTTTGCATTGTGAATTAATCTTTAAGTGGGCTTTATCAATGAAATTTTTATGCCCGGTCAACAGTGATTTCAAGAGTACTTAGTTTTGTCCTCCTTTTGCTAGTATACCCTCCTGCCCCAAATTTATGAAAATTTTTTGACTGGGGGCCTTTTGAGACTATGAAGCTTATCTAAATCTGAACTTAAATTTGTATAAGTCAGGCCTGTGGTTATGATTTCCCAAGGAAGAGTACTGTTTTCTATACAGAGATGAGGCCAAGACAGATAAGCTTTCCCCATGTGCTAGTGAGTAGACTTTTTTGTTTCACTGAGGATGTAATTGGGAATTTTACAGTTTTGGTTCCAACTTCCCACCTTGGTACTGTCAAGACATGGTATCCCATAGCTATGTGGTCAAAAAACCACACACCCTCTGGTTACCTAGGGCCATGGCTTCCAACACTAACATCACCCCCACACCACCCCTACTAGGGCAGTCCCAGTACCAGGCCATGTTTATCTGCTTCATGGTTTTTGACCCCTGTGAGTTTTCCCTTCTTTAGTGGCTAACTTTGCCTTAAAAAGATGTCTGCTACAGTTTAGCCAAGATTTCTAGTTTTTGTGGTGGGAGAGTTTTCAGATTTTCTGTTCCCTCAATGTTGTTCATCAAATAAGTTTTAGAAATGCTAAACTCACCTCTTCCTTGGAGATTTTTTCCCTTCTTGTTCCTTGGAGATTTGAGTTGTTAACTTGCAAAGGACAACAAGTTAAACCTTTTTTGAACAATGTATGCTGAAACTTCTCTTGTTGTGGGTTTGCCCCTGAATCACTGTGTTGTTTGCATAATAAGAATGAGGCAGTCTATTTCATGAGAAAGTTCATAGACGGTCATGGGCTCAACTGTTTCTTGAGGTCACTACTTTAACCTGTCAATAGGATTGTGTTGTACTCACAGGATGGAGGTGGGTAGGGAGGTTGCTTTCTGCTATAGCATGAAAACAGGTAGCAGTTTTAAAACAAATGTCAACACTATTCATACGTGTTTGGAAGCACAGAAGAAAAAATCACCCTATTTTATGCCATTTAATAGGACAATTTGACTCTGTTAGGAGGTGACACTTTTCCAGAATCAGTGGAATAAAGGCTGTGAAGGAGGGTCAAAAAACCTGATGCCACAGTATAACTATAGCTTTGCCCACAGCTGCTTCCCATCTAAGAAGGAAGCAAGGATGTGAAAAGTCTTAGAATACCCTGTACAATATTTTTATTAGTCAAAACAGTTGAAAGTCAATGCTTAATCCATAGCCTGCTTGTTTCTAATGCTACTTATTAGATCAAGACTCATGCTCAGAATTTATTGCACAGAGAACTAGAGACTGAAGGACAATTCCATAAAGTGACAGCTCTGTAATTTTGAAAACTTGGCAGGTTGTTCCTCTGATTCTGGGTTTATCCTCTGAACTGTATCAAAGTAACTAATTATAATTTTAGGAATTATATGCCCCAACAGGGACAACAGAACACAAAGAACTTTGATGGTATAAAATTTTCCAAAGTATAATTTTTAAGGTTAACATGATTAATCAGACATCTATTAATTAGAAACCCATTTAGGAAGATTTATAAGTTACCGATTAGATATCAAAGATATAGAAATGGGAGAAAAATCTTATGCAAGGGTTAACAAGAAACTGTTCCTCTCTCATTCCCTAAAAAAAGGAAAATGAAATCCAGAATCCACTCTGAATACTTAAGAATCTCCCATTGAGATAAATGCTAATCCTGTTTTTCAATATTTGCAGCTTAAAAGTTGCTTGTGTTCATCAGAGGGGTTCCAAGTCCATATCTGCCTTAGAAACTCCTAATCTTTCCCTCCTGATCACACATACCAAACTCTCCACCCAGACTAGGTTCCTTTCTTATAAACTCATAGCGTCTCTTAATTCTTTTATTTGTCCTTCTTATTACACTCATTAATTCCCATCTCTCAAAACATGAACTCCATGAGAACATACCTCTAACATTCTGAAAACTCTGGTATCTTGAAGACCAATGATCGGGATGTTAAGAAGGAAGCCAGCCCTGGGCCTGCATGTGTTCTTCCCTCTCCGGTGACGTTGACATTCATATTACTAACGTTTCTCAGGAGCTTACCTTTCGTGAGGCACTTGAGTTACAGAGATAGGTAAGATAAGTCACTGGGGCAGAGATGCTGGCTCGCAATGCTCACTTTTCTTGAGCACATGGCAAAATGACACAGCCCAACCCCACTGTAAGTTGGCTGTGACCTCTCCCAGGACGTGTGCACAGAAGGGACTCAGCCCAGCTCTAACACCCCCTGGAAGCACTCCTTGTGCTCTCACCTCCACAGCGACTGGGGCAGAGTGAACACAGCTGCCTCAGAAGCCACACAGTACACAGCCAGAGTATCCCTTGACCTCGGTCGTGCAGAGGAAAACCTGCATGACAGACTCTGCTGTCTGGGACGGCTGAACTCGGTGAAACAGTAATAAAATTCTCCTTGTTCTGAAAGCCCCTGAGATTTGGGAGTCTGTTAACACAGGTTGTCTAGGATGGTCATAACTTTCCTTCCAAGGAATAAGCGTCTTTTAATTTCTTGGTTGCAATCACCATCTGCAGTGATTTTGGAGCCCCCCCAAAATAAAGTCAGCCACTGTTTCCACATCTATCTGCCATGAAGTGATGGGAACAGATGCCATGATCTTCGTTTTCTGAATGCTGAGCTTTAAGCAGACATTTTCACTCTCCTCTTTCACTTTCATCAAGAGGCTCTTTAGTTCTTATTCAGTTTTTGCCATAAGGGTAGTGTCATCTGCATATCTGAGGTTATTGATATTTTTCCTGGCAATCTTGATTCCAGCTTGTGCTTCATCCAGCCCAGTGTTTCTCATGATGTACTCTGCATATAAGTTAAATAAGCAGGGTGACAATATACAGCCTTGATGTACTCCTTTTCCTACTTGGAACCAGTCTGTTGTTCCATGTGATTTTTTCAGTGGTCATGTATGGATGTGAGAGTTGGACTATAAACAAAGCTGAGCACCAAAGAATTGATGCTTTTGAACTGTGGTTTTGGAGAAGACACCTCGGAGCCCCTTGGACTGCAAGGAGATCCAACCACTCCATCCTAAAGGAAATAAATCCTGGGTGTTCATTGGAAGGACTGATGTTGAAGCTGAAACTCCAATACTTTGGCCACCTGATGGGAAGAGCTGACTCATTTGAAAAGATCCTGATGCTGGGAAAGATTGAGGGCAGGAGGAGAAGGGGATGACAGAGGATGAGATGGTTGGATGGCATCACTGACTCAATGGACATGAGTTTGGGTAGACTCCGGGAGTTGGTGATGGACAGGGAGGCCTGGCGTGCTGTAGTCCATGGGGTCGCAAAGAGTCAGACATGACTGAGCAACTGAACTGAACTAATACAGGCTAGACTGTCTAATCCTGTTCTAAGTTTCAAGAGGGTCACATGTCCTAAGAAGACATAACCTATTATTGTGGAATAGATTTCAAAGAACCTCAAAGACTGCAGCAAAGAAGTGGATTGCATCTCAGTTTGTTTGAAAAGCTGCAGGCTTTGCCCCAACCAAGCATGTATGACCAAGTTCAAGTAGGTCAAGATACCACATAGTGGATGTTCTTCCATTAGCATGCTGAGTGAGTTTCTCTAAGGACTTGGTCGTATGGAAGTTTAATCATTTTGTTCTTACTACACATCCCTGTGTGCTTAGTTGTTTAGTTGTGTCCAGCTCTTTGTGACTCCACACAGCCCGCCAGGCTCCTCTGTTCATGGAATTCTCCAGGCAAGAATACCGAGTGGTTTGCCATGCCCTCCTCCAGGGCGGCATCTTCCTAACCCAGGGATCGAATCCAGGTCTCCCACATTCCAAGTGGATTCTTTACCATCTGAGCCACCAGGAAAGCCCAAGAATACTGGGTAGCCTATGCCTTCTCCAGGGGATCTTCCTGACCCAGGAATTGAACCGGGGTCTCCTGCATTGCAGGCGGATTCTTTACCAGCTGAGCTACCAGGGAAGCCCACACATGTCCCAAACATCTTTCAAAAATGAAAACTCTAATTCCATTATTTCACCCGTCTCTGAGGGAATCTGTCCTTTGGGCTTTTCCACTGCTATACTGACAGGAAGGGTCAGGTGCAGTATTCTGAATGGCCCAGGAGACCAGGTCAGCTCAGTGTCCCAAAGGGTTAGCAGCATCCCTTGCCATCTGCTCCAGTGCCGGCCACTTCCAAACCTCAGGAAAGAGGGGACCTGAGGGCAGCGAGTTTCCATAGGCAACACAACAACTATGATGAGGAGAAAGCCTTGGATCTTTACACTCATTCCTGAGTTTTTGTGAACCTCTCAAAGAAGCTAAAGCAAGGGTTCGGGATTCATCAAGTCAAAGAGGAAGAGAGGAACAATGAACAGACAGGATGGAGGATGGACACATATTACTTTTAACAAAGTAATATTTTTCACTGCCTAGGCAAATGACTTCTGTGAATTTCTTGTATGAAAAAGAACTTTTGTTTTCTTTTTACTTAGTTATCACCATCATTAGGTTTTGATGCAAGTGGAAATTTACAATAAAATGAAAACAAATAGCATCAAGGATCACATACAATTCTGTGATAAGGTGATCTGTAATTCAGGCAATGAACTGCTTGAGGCTCATATCTTGATTTCTTACTCCAGCTGCTGCTGATGCCATTTGAAGAAAATACAGATGAAGAGAAAAATAAGTATCACTAGGCTAAAAAATTAGACAATTACAAGAATATAAATAACAAATTTATAATGGATTGCAATACAAATAAATAGTATTTTTAGTATAAAGCTACATTTGCAGGAAGAAGCTACATTTGCACTGCTTAGTAACAAATATGATTAAAATACACCAGAAACATGTTAAAGTTGTATGAGTCACATATATATGTCACAGTTCACATGAAGTTTCACTGAGAATAAGCCATCTGAAGGCCATGTGTCCTGATCTGAAACTATCAAAGGCCTTTCAAGCAAACCTCATGGCTCAGAAAGATGTTCAAAAAGCTGCCCCATCCAGATCGATCTGACTTGACTCCACTTTCAGTTTTCAAGATGAGCTATAATCTTCTAAAGGGGATCATAATGTAGACTGATGTAAACAGATGCTGAACAAGAAGAAACTTTTCTGTTGGCACAGAAGATTTACATCACCATTTTCCCAAATGTTAGTATTTGAAAGGATGGGTGAACCACACATTTATAATACTGGCAGAAATAACACTTTAACACTGAGATAAAGGACATAGGAAACTACTGATACACATTTTAAAAAGCACCAGTCTCCCCTTCCTTTTCTTACTTCACGCCAATTTAAGGTTTTAGGCTAAAAGCTCAGGTACGTCTTATTATCTCTACTCTTCTTTGGACTCTTTAATGTTTCTCATTCTGTAAATCAGGCTCCACTCTTAAAGGACTTGGTAATAAAAAGTCACATGCCAAGTACTTGCCTTAAAAGACACTTCTATCATCTACCCAAATCACACATACCCAAATCTTGTAGAAATGCCACAGCTATCAACAAGGATTTGGGCCATAAAAGAGTCAAAATTTGGCTTCCTCCACCATCAGTGTCAGCCTGACCAAAGCTTGCTTGCTTTTTATCACAGTGGTAATTTTGGATTTCCTCTTGTAGTCAGAGAGGCTTGTGGCTAACTGGGACCTTGTGCCAAGATAAAGCAGCGGGTTTGTACTCACGGGTTCAAGCCATGTGAGTTGAATGAACCAGCTTCTCATCCATTCACACTTACAGTTTAATGGGAAAGAAAGAAGTAGACTGCCTACATGTTGCTTCAGAATGAGAACTCTAAGCAAGCTGGGGTCATTTGCCAAGAGATAAATAATAAAAGGAAGAAATCAAGGAAACAATAACTTGGAGGTTTCAAACTTTCCCTCTAACCAGTGAACAGACAGTCTGCTCTCACTTCTCACACAGAAGGCTCTGCACCCATTCCCAAATGAAGTTTATTTAATTTACCTAACTTTGATATTCTATAACTAAGTAACTGATATTGCAATACAGGGAGGTATGATAATTTATTTTTTGAATCAAAACCACATTTCTATGCACTTGACTTCTGGATTAAATATATTACCTACAGGAAAAATCTATCAACTCCTATTGAAATGTTAATCTAATTTTAAATTATTTTGGGTTGATATTTTCCTTTAGTTTTATATTCAGGAGGAACTTAAAATGAACTTTAAAGTTGCAAGTGGAAAGAAATTAAATTTGATTGTGTACATCTCTCATCAGAATATTAAAAAAAAAACAAACAAACTGTAAAAACAGTCCCCATAGCAAATACTTCAACTTTTAATGAATCCACATCTCCAAACTGTTTTCTCCTCTTCCTCTATTTTTTTAAAGTATTGTTGAAAAAGAAAATACATTTTTCTTATTATATAATTAAATACTATCAGAAGTCCAACTGGAAATTGGCCTTACATTTATAAAAAGCCAAAGTACATTTTATTTCTTCATTTCGTCCCCTTTAGTAAAATACTTCACTTACAGAAAAAGAATTATTTCAATATGAGGGAGGGGGCTTGGGGCAAAGTATCATACAGAAAAGCCAAACTATGAAGCCTTTCTTACTCCATACTGTTGAACTTGAATTCAATTATCTTTGAAAAATTTTTTCAGCTGATTAGAAAAGAAACAGAATCCAGTGCCAGGAGGGCAGGTTCAGCTTCTCTCTGCTCCAGAAAGGCTTCCTGGTATCAGGGAGATGGAGCTGCCTCCCTGGAGGTACCATTGGAACTGGTGCTTTGGGTGAGGTGTCAGAGCCCCAGATGGTAGTCGGGCGAGAAGTGAGCACAAGTCAAGGTTTTCCCAGCCTGTGAGTTCTGTGATGGCCTCAAACTCGAGATTGTGTTGCTATCTAAAGAGAAAAATTATCAGCAACTTTTAATGTCATCACACTGGGGGGATGAGACTATCAGGTGACTAAGTGGGAAAGATGAAAAATAACCAACTCTAAAAACTGGATTCTGTCAGAATAAAAACTCCCTTTGTGTGAGGCTTGCAATAGGCTCATTCAGCCACATCAGGGCAGAGTTTCAGAATCTCCCCCTCCTCCAGTGAGCCCATGTTCAAAGTTAATACAAGGTAAGGGTTATCTAAACAGCAGATAGCAGTGTACTGCATATTTCTTCTTAAAGATGACAGAGTAACATGGAAATTTACATTATCATATGTAAACTAGATAGCCAACGGGAATTTTCTGTATAGCTCAGGAAACTCAAACAGGGGCTCTGAATCAACCTAGAGGGGTGGGATGGGCAGGGAGATGGGAGGGAGGTTGAAAAGGGAGGGGGTATATGTATACCCATGGCTGATTCATGTTGAGGTTTGACAGAAAACAACAAAATTCTGTAAAGCAATTATCCTTCAATAAAAAATAAAAAGAAAAAAAAATGACAGAAGCTTTTTGAATTCCATAAACCTGTACTATCTGGACTCAAAGGGTGTACAATAAACTTCAGACACCTTTCATAGCTTGGAATCTAATATTATGAAATTATTCTAAGACATAAATCAGATAGATGGATGGATTTTTTAAAGGACATTGGGCCCCCTGGGTACTTTTAGCAGACTAAGTATTGAGATTTATAGCAGTAAAATTCTTTACAAGATTAAGGAAGAAGGAAACGAAATCAAACCTTTCATTTTCAGATACACACTTTCGTTAGTTCTTTCATCAAAAGCATATCAGTGAAGGAAAGTCAGAAATGTTTTTTCAGTTATTATTAAACTGGTTTAAGAGCCAGGGAACCCCTTGAAATGGCAGCAAAACAACACAGTATTCAAGTTTTCATCATAAGATTACCTTGTACTGGCAAGACGTAGGAGATTTCCGGCTTCAAAGAATATTGCTAAAGGAGCTTTTGGAAAACGTTTTGGCTAAAAACAACCAAACTCTCTCCTGTAAAACTGCTACTTCCTTTTGAATCTCCAACGTTACATTGTGTTTGAGACGCTTGGCAGTCATGGCTTCATGGGCTGTGCTGCTTGATTATCTAAACCCTCAAGGCAGAACAAATATAGCTAATATCGAGCTGACTGCTGCCCGAGTCCTCTCACTGAGGAGGTGTTGCTCAGAGGGTGAGGAGCCCACAGGCCTATGGTGGGAAAACTGGAAATGTTAAAGGTAAGAAATAAAACACAAGAAGGGAGGTTCAGAGTTAGGAACATTTCCAAGCTTTTTTCTACAATAATCTCCAAGGCCCTCTACTTCTATTTCTAAAAAGTACCCCTGTATATGGCACCTGATGTTTCTTACAGTTTGACAAAAATCAATACTCAAACAAGAGGAAGCAAGATGTCTGCTACACTCAGGGTGCTCAGCTTGCCCTGCTCTCACAGTAAGGGCCTGCAGCCCTGTCTGTGCCCGTAACAGTGCTCCTGACGCTGGGGACCGCGTTCTCTGGTCAGAGCTCTGTAGCCCCGAGTAAAAAATGTGTGCTCACCTCGGCCCCAAACAGACCCTAGCACCATGTTTGCTTTTCTGCATCCTGATTGTCACGCCTGAAAGATTCTCAAACATACACGAGGCTTACTGCCATGAGACAAAATGGCTAAAGATTATTGTTTAAGAGAAGCTTGCTCATTCAAAAAGAAAATAAGAATTTGGTTTAAACTGCAGACAAAAGGGGAAGTTAACGTATTCTTTTGGTCTGTATTCTTGGAAACAGTGTCCTTAGGCCGACGGTCCCTTATCAGCATGCTGACTTTTGCGCTGTCTCAGTGAGTCTCCCAGCGCCTCTGTGCCAGCTGGGCAGGGCTGCTCCAGGCTGTCATCTCCCACCTCACCGGACCCCTTGTCCTCCCGGGCCTCCCTCGGGGGCTCCGGGTCCTGGGCATCACTCTTCTCCACGTCCCCGCCAGCAGCCGGGCCGTCTTCCTCTTCCTCCTCTGCTTCCTCTTCGTAACCAAGGTCCTCTTTCTCGTCCTCGTCATCTACAAGGCTGTCCTTGTTCTCTTCTTCATTTGAATCATCCTTTTCCTCCTCTACATCCTGCAACTGTTCAGTTAAATGAACCTCCTCTGACCTGAGATTCTGCTCTGCAGAAGAAAGAGAGGGGAACATTCTCTGATTAAACAATGGGCATTCAAAATGCTTTCACTAGTACATAGAATCTAAAAAAATAAATGAATGAATATTATAAAACAGAAACAGACTCATACAAACTAATGCTTTCTACCGACTCAACAAACTAGTGGTTACCAACCGGAGGGGCAAGACAGGAAGGGGAAAAGAGGTAAAGCTACAAGGTATAAAATCTACAAGGTACAAGGATGTAATATACAGCATAAAGATAACCAGTATGATAACTTAAAATGGAGTATAACCTATAAAAATAATGAATCAACTCTATTGTATATTTGAAACAAATACAACATTGGACATCAACTATACTTCAGTTTTAAAAAGGTCATTCAGCAGTCGATTGCACTTTGCTGTGAAATGAAACAGTGAGGCAGAGGATGGCTTTCTCCATCTTGACACCATGTTACTGCAAAGGACAGATCTCTGGATGGCATCCTAGCCCCATCCAGGGTGTCTCTACCTCTCTCTGGAGACTCTCTGACCAAGCTGCCTTGGGCACAGCCCAGGGGCATGGAGGGCAAAGGTTCCTCTGTACTCTGTGTTATGCACCTTGTAGAATGCTCAGCAGTTTTTAAACACTCACTGGTCATGGTGATTGGTTCAAACTCTGACTTAAGCAGAGCCAGTTGGGAGTCCTGTCCAGGAATTTTTGGCCAGAGTGAGGAGGAAAACTTTCTCTCCTTCTGCAGGGATTGTTAAACTGATGAAATGTGAGTTGGGGCTGTTGAAAGCCACTGAATCAACTTCACAGAGACAGAAACCTATCATCTTTGGGCTGAGCATAAAACCAGAACATCCTTGGATTTTTCAGCTTTGTAAACTAATAGATGTTTCTTTTTTCCCCTAAGTTACTTTAAACTGGGATTCTGTTACTTTTAAGAATTCTAAGGAATATAACATAGTTTATAATTATATATGAAGTCTGAAAGCCTTAAAAACTTTAAGAATTAAAAAAGAAATATAAGCTTATTTAGTTAAACTCATGTAAAAGTCAACAATTACAAAGTCTTATTAGTCTTCAACACTTCCCTGGTGGTCCAATGGTTAGGACTCTGCACTTCCCCTTCAGGAAGTGCAGGTACAATCCTGGTCAGGAAAGAAAGATCCCACAGGACACAAGTATGGCCAAGAAAACAAAGTCTTCCTGCAAACAACAGGAATAAAAGCATGGAAATCCAGGGGTATTTGGTCCCAAAAACAGTGTGAAGTAGTGAAAGGATTTGGGAAGACTGCTTTTATGGCTCAGAGTCATTATTGGTACACAGGAGAAACTCAGTGAGTGCCACTTCCCCTCCTGCCTTGCTCATCCCAGTTTGAATGAAGGAAAACATGTCAACTGATTAATGAAGGGCATACAATTCAAGGGAAAAAGTAATGGCCAAAATAAAATGTTCTTTAATGGAAGAGAGGAAATAAAAGAATTCTTGCTCAAATCTATCTAGAGAACACATTTCAAGGAATTTGGTGGTGGTGATGGTTTGGTCACCAGCAAACCACAGGGAAATTCACTATGAGCACAGAAGGCCATACCACGGACTTCTAAAGATACTCTATCTCATAAACTTATCATACTTACCAGAATGTTCAGATATATTCCTTGGAAGTGGCAAGTAGAAACATTCAGATATTACTACCAAGACCTGAGGGGAAAACAGTGATTTTACAGTGAGTGAATAGGACATTTATTACCAAACAACCTTAAAGTTAGGCCTTGCTTCTATAACCAGATATTCATATATAAATACAGAGCAATTGGTCAAAAGTCCAAAAACAAGGCAAGGGCAAAATTAAGAATTTTCTATTTTTCAAATGTGGATATAATGCTGGAAAACACTATTAATTTCAAACAGAGGTCACAAAGTCAAATGTATACACACAGTCCACTAAAAACAGATGAATTAATAAGCAAGTATAAGAAAACAGACACTCTCAGCCAAGTATGAAGTGATCCTTTAAAAAACCTTACTATGGCAAATGATACCACTGTCATGGCAGAAAGCAAAGAGGAACTAAAGAGCCTCTTGATGAGGGAAGATGGAGGAGGAGAGTGAAAGAGCCAGCTTAAAACTCCACATTCAGAAAACTAAGACCCTGGCATCTGGTCCCTTTGTGAAGTGAAGTGAAGTGAACTGAAGTCGCTCAGTCGTGTCCGACTCTTTGTGACCCCGGGGACTGTAGGCCGCCAGGGTCCTCCATCCATGGGATTCTCCAGGCAAGAATACTGGAGCAGGTTGCCATTTCCTTCTCCAGGGGATCTTCCCGACTCAGGGATTGAACCCAGGTCTCCCGCATTGTAGGCAGACGCCTTAACCTCTGAGCTGTCCCTTTACTACACAGCAAACAGAAGGGGAAAAGGTGGAAGCAGTGACACATTTCCTCTTCTTGGCTCTAAAACCACTGAGGACAGTGACTGCAGCCATGAAATCAGAAGACAACTACTTCTTGGCAGGGAAGCTATGACAAACCTAGATAATCGTGTTAAAAAGCAAAGACATCATTTTGCCAACAAAGGTGCATATAATCAAGGCTATGGTTTTTCCAGTAGTCATGTACTGATGTGAAAGCTGGGCAATAAAGAAGGCAGAGCACTGAAGAACTGAACTATGATCTTGGAGAAGACTCTTGAGAGTCCCTTGGACGGCAAGGAGGTCAAACCAGTCTGAACACTCTTTGGAAGGACTGATGCTGAAGGTGAAGCTCCAATACTGTGGCCATCCCATGAGAACAGCTGACTCACTGGAAAAGACCCTGATGCTGGGAAAGACTGAAGGCAGAAGGAGAAAAGGGCAACAGAAGATGAGATGGTTGGATAGCATCACTGAGTCAACGGACATGAACCTGGGAAACTGCAGGAGATGGTGAGGGACAGGGAAGCCTGGAGTGCTGCAGTCCATGGGGTCGTGTAGAGTCGGACATGACTTGGTGACTGAACAACAGTATGATAAATAAAATGAGTCTGTATATGGGTTGTCCCTCACCAGTGGGAAACTCCTGATTTTCTGGAAGAGTATTTCAGGGTGTAGAATTACTAAGAGTGTTGTAATAAATTACTAGAGGTGCACCGGCAGGACCCTGAGGGATGGGATGGGGAGGGAGGTGGGAGGGAGGGTCAGGATGGGGAACACATGTACACCCATGGCTGATTCATGTGAATGTATGGCAAAAACCACCAGAATACTGTAAAGTAATTAGCCTCCAATTAAAAAAAAAGCAGTGGGAAAATAATAATAATAAAAAGAAATTACTAGAGAGACAAACTGTGAGAAAACACATCAATGATGTGAACTAGATCTTACTTTAAAGAGTGATTGACTGGCTTCACCTCCAACCTTGATTGCAGCATTGACTCACTTTCTACTTACTACTAATAAGCTGTTTCCCTTGATAAACTACAAGCATCCTAGAGGAAGGTTCATTCTGGCTCACGTTCCACACCCGGACTGTGGGCTGCGATGATGAAACTGATGGGAAGATGTGTGAAACAGGGCTGAGGTAGTCAGGGTCCCTCGCTCCCTACACCCTCCACACGGCCTCCACACAGTAGCGCGCAGCAGAGAGAGACCAGTGTGGGAGGAAGCCACCCGCTGAGAAGGGCTGCACTGGTCCTCCTGTACTGAACTAACTCCTGGGCTTCACCTTCACTGTGAACAACTGCCCAATGTTTAAAACAGAACAGTACTTCATAAATTTAAGGGGTTCAAAAATTTTTAAACTCCAAAGTCATGTCCTTTTGATTCAATTTTATAAACATCAAATGAGTAACTTACTTTGACTATTACCACCTACATATTCATTTATTACTTTACTTAATATTTGGTTCATTACATTTAAGATATCATGTTAAAATCTGGGGGGAAGGGTTCAGAAAAAGATACAAAAAGGAAGTTGTAAAGCAATATGGAACAGGGAACTCATAAAAAATGAAGAACGCTCTTTGATAGATACTTCAGAGATATAGAGACGACAACCAGTTCTGGGGTTGGGGAAGGATCCATCCAGAATTACCACTTGAGAGAGAGGGCCTTTGGGGCCCTGGATGTGGTTAGGAGAGGACGAGCACCACCAGCAGTCTGACTCGTGTAAGCAGCACCACGCTGCACACAGAGGCTCTTGGATACAGTTGCTGTTCAGTCGCTCACTCATGTCCAACTCTGTGACCCCATGGACTGCAGCACACCAGGCTTTCCTGTCCTTCACTATCTCCCGGAGTTTACTCAAACTCATGTCCACTGAGTCGGTGATGCGATTCAACCATCTTATCCTCTGTCGTCCCCTTCTCCTCCTGCCTTTAATCTTTCCCAGCATCAGGGTCTTTTCCAATTAGTCGTCTCTTTGCATCAGGCGGCCAAAGTATTGGAGCTTGGATCCAGAGAAATGCCTAAATGACAGACAGAGGAAACCCATGTGCAGGGCAGTGGGATGCACGAAGCACCGAGGGTTGGAGAGGAGCAAGCTCCAAGCTGTTAAACTGATGTGAACAACAAAGAGGAAAACACTTCCACCTGAAAAGACAGAGTCTGAAAACCAAATGATAGCCACATGCTTATAGGAGCTATTCACTGAACATAATGCTTTTTTGTGACTTTCTTTTTCCTTTCTTAATACCAACTGAAGCGAAAATTTTTGGTTTGGTCACATTGCAAAGGAAAGAAGAAACACCTGCCAGTGACAAATAATTGGCATTTACAACAAAGCCTGGAAGGGAGTAAGTCCCACCTGTGAGATACGTGGGCCATCTAGAATGCTACGTAAGGGGACCTAGAAGAGACTTACAGGACACCAGCCTCAACCCTGTCAGCTGTATGACCCTGGGCAAGTCACTTAACTGTTTTCTCACTTGCACTCTACTCTCTCAAAAGGATAAGTCTGGGGTCAGTCTACCACTAAGGGCTGTTTCATGTCTCTAATACTACATAACGCCATTACACCGTCATCCTTCCCAGAAACTGGGAGGAAAATCCTCTCGTTCCATCAGTTCAGGATCTATTTTCCAGTCTAAAGAACCACTCTCTGGTGATGGGCCACTTTCTGAGCCACTAAACATGGCACTGTTTACAAAGAGGGCCTATACAGGAATGGTACCCTCCTCTCCTTCTTCCCTCCGACAGTTAGATTTTCCGGTTTCAGCTTAGCAGCCAGCCAGGCATCTAAAAGAGGAGAGCAGACAGATTTGCCATCTTTCATAGAGAGTGAGAGCTACACCTCCTCATACTGGAGACCCTCTCTGTGGAAGCTCTGTGCTAGGAAGCAGTCAGCAGCATATACTGGGTTGACCAAAAAAGTTCATTCCAGTTTTCCCACAAGATCTTGGGTAAAACCCAAATGAACTACTGGCCAACTCAATAGAAAAATGGTTCACCCAAGTTGCAAAATTCAGACAGTATCTACACCAACTGAAATGGAGACCAGATAAGAGATGCAAAAGTTTGCTGCCCGTATATTCCATGGCTTTTCTGCCTGTCCGCAGCTTTGCTGTTTTCCATCCTTCAAAGCACAGTTGCCGACGTCAGAAAGTGACGCAACCAGAGCGATCTGATGTACACTTACGGGCCTTCCCCATGTTGGGTTTAAAGTGCAGAATATAGACTTCATTTCTAAAACTGAGCCCTTGGGTTACATGCGAAAAATAACATGGAATTAGTATAGCCACTAAGGAGAACAGTGTGAAGGTTCCTTAAAAAAACTGGAAATAGAACTGCCATATGACCCAGCAATTCCACTGCTGGGCATACACCCCGAGGAAACCAGAATTGAAAGAGACGCGTGTACCCCAGTGTTCATCACAGCACTGTTTATAATAGCCAGGACATGGAAACAACCTAGATGTCTATCAGCAGACAAATGGATAAGAAAGCTGTGGTACATATACACAATGGAATATTACTCAGCCATTAAAAAGACAACATTTGAATCAGTTCTAATGAGTTGGATGAAACGAACCTATTATACAAATTGAAGTAAGTCAGAAAGGAAAACACCAGTACAGTATAGTAACACATATATATGGACTTTAGAAAGATGGTAATGATGATGCTATTTGTGAGACAGCAAAACAGACACAGATGTAAAGAACAGACTTTTGGACTCTAGGAGGTGAGGGTGGGGTGATTTGAGAGAATAGCATTGAAATATGTTTATTACCATATCTGAAATAGATCACCAGTCCAGGTTTGAGGCATGAGACAGGGCGTTCAGAGCTGGTGCACTGGGATGACCCTGAGGGATGGGAAGGAAGGTGGGACGGGGGTTCAGGCTGGAGAATACATGTACACCCATGGCTGATTCATGTCAATGTATGTCAAAAACCACTACAATACTGTAAAGTAATTAGCCTCCATTTAAATTAATTAATTTAAAAAAATAACACTTGATAAAATATTTCAACCATTACTAGTCTCAATAAAGACAGCAAACAAAAACCAAATTAGCAGTCTTGCTTTGACTTCCCATCTTTTAAAATTATGGGAAAAAAAGAAAGACGTAATGGTGAGGCTTATGGGAAAGAAAGACTTGATCAGGAAATCACTTCTCTATGGGAAACGTCGTGCCCTTCCTGGCCAATGCACATATTAACATTTCATGAAAAGATTGGCACAATAAAGGACAAAAATGGTATGGGCCTAACAGAAGCAGAAGACATTAAGAAGAGGTGGCAAGAATACACAGAACTATACAAAAAAAAATCTTCATGACCAAGATAACCACGATGGTGTGATCACTCACCTAGAGCCAGACATCCTGGAATGCAAAGTCAAGAGGGCCTTAGGAAGCATCACTACAAACAAAGCTAGTGGAGGTGAAATTCCAGTTGAGCTATTTCAAATCCTAAAAGATGCTGTGAAAGTGTTGCACTCTACGTTTCCCATAGAGAAGTGATTTCCTGATCAAGTCTTTGTTTCCCATAAGCCTCACCATTACATCTTTCTTTTTTTCCATAATTTTAAAAGATGGGAAGTCAAAGCAAGACTGCTAGTTTGGTTTTTGTTTGCTGTCTTTATTGAGACTAGTAATGGTTGAAATATTTTATCAAGCATTATTTTTTTTTAATTAATTAATTTAAGGTTTCCAGCAACCTGGAAAACTCAGCAGTGGCCACAGGACTAGAAATGGTCAGTTTTCATTCCAATCTCAAAGAAAGGCAATGTCAAAGAAGGTTCAAACTACCAGACAACTGCACTCATCTCACACACTAGCAGAGTAATGCTCAAAATTCTCCAAGCCAGCCTTCAACAGTATAGGAACCATGAAAATCCAGATGTTCAAGCTGGATTTTGAAAAGGCAGAGGAACCAGAGTTCAAATTGCCAACATCCACTGGATCATTGAAAAAGAGAATACCAGAAAAACATCTACTTCTGCTTTATTGATTATGTCAAAGCCTTTGACTGTGTGGATCACAATAAACCGTGGAAAATTCTGAAAGAGATGGGAAATACCAGACCACCTGAACTGCCTCCTGAGAAATCTGTATGCAGGTCAAGAAACAACAGCTAGAATCGGACGTGGAACAACAGACTGCCTCCAAATTGGGAAAGGAGTACGTCAAGGCTGTGTATTGTCACCCTGCTTATTTAACTTACATGCAGAGTGCATCACACAAAATGTTGGGCTGGATGAAGCACAAGCTGAAATCAAGATTGCCGGGAGAAATATCAATAACCTCAGGTATGCAGACGACACCACCCTTATGGCAGAAAGTGAAGAGGAACTAAAGAGCCTCTTGATGAAAGTGAAAGAAGAGAGTGAAAAAGCTGGCTTGAAACTCAACATTCAGAAAACGAAGATCATAGCATCCGGTCCCATCACTTCATGGCAAACAGATGGAGAAACAATGGAAACAGAGACAGAGTTTATTTTCTTGCGCTCCAAAATCACTGCAGATGGTGACTACAGCCATGAAATTAAAAGATGCTTGCTCCTTGTAAGAAAAGCTATGACCAATCTAGACAGCATATTAAAAAACAGAGACATTACTTTGCCAATAAAGGTCCTTCTAGTTAAAGCTATGGTTTTTCCAGTAGTCATGTATGGACGTGAGAATTGGACTATAAAGAAAACTGAGTGCCAAAGAATTGATGCTTTTGAACTGTGGTGTTGGAGAAGACTCTTGAGAGTCCCTTGGACAGCAAGGAGATCAAACCAGTCCATCCTAAAGGAAATCATCCTGAATATTCATTAGAAGGACTGATGTTGAAGCTGAAACTCCAATACTTTCACCACTTGAAACAAAGAACTGTCTCATTAGAAAATCCCTTGAAGCTGGGAAAGATTGAGGGCAGGAGGAGAAGGGGATGACAGAGGATGAGATGTTTGGATGGATCACCGACTTGATGGATGTGAGTTTGAGTGAACTCTGGGAGTCGGTGATGGACAAGGAGGCCTGGCGTTCTGCAGTCCATGGGGTTGCAAAGAGTGGGACATGAGTGAGCGACTGAACTGAACTGAAGACTCACAAAAGGAAGGAGACCCTCTGACGTCACCGAGATCAAGCTCCACATGACGACACCCATGCCTTGCTTTCAGTCCCCAGTTAAAGGCAAAGGTGACAGGGATCAGTGATCCTGAGACCTCACTGCAGGCAAAGCTTCTAGTTGTTGTGTCACTTCCAACACACATTACAGGTGCAGAAAATGCACGTTGAGCAGAGATCCATGCTTGCTGTTTTACGGAAATGTATTAATAGAAAATGTATGAATCTATTACTGCTTTAAAATTATTATTTCCTTAAATTACGTTCTCTTCCCAAACTTCTTTAAAGGAACAGTATCACTTGGTCACTTGAATAGTCTAGAATCAACTCCCTTCTTCAGATCAAGTCTCTAATAACCTTCCTACACTGATAATTTGACTCAGTTTCCAAATAAACTTAGGGCCCAGACAGGCCTGACTTTTTCAACTTAAAGTCAACCTCAAAAATAAAATTCTAAACTATTTATGCTGAGAAGAGTTTTCAATGTTTGGACTTCCCTGGTGGCTTAAACGGGAAAGCGTCTGCCTATAATGTGGGAGACCCGGGTTCAATCCCTGGGTCGGGAAGGTCTCCTGGAGAAGGAAATGGCAACCCACTCCAGTATTCTTGCCTGGAAAATCCCATGGACGGAGGAGCCTGGTAGGCTACAGTCCCTGGGGACACAAAGAGTCGGACACCACTGAGTGACTTCACTTTCACTTCCAATAGGCCCATACTCAACTACATCCAGGATAACTCGATCTCAGAATCACCCAGGATCTCATATTGTTTCCCCTACAGAAGCCACACACTCATGCAGCTCCAGAGTAGACAGCAGATGGGAGAAATACGTTGATATCCACAAAGTTATATCCAAAGTCAAATTATTTTAGGCCAGAGGACTAAGGACACGTTAATTAGCAATAAGATTAATACAGCAGAATGGAACATACTCAGGACTACTGAATTACCCAGGACTACTTAAGTTCTATCCCTACCCATGAAATTAACATCAGCAGTCAAATGACAAATACAAACCATATATGAGGTAAGCATACTCATGGCAAAATAAAATCAAGCCTCCTTGGCACCCTGGAATATGACTTTGTAGCATCAAGTTATGGCTTGCTATAAAGGTGACTGCTAATATTTTCCTTAAGTTTATTTTTTAAAAGACCATGCGAAAGAGCTAAAATACATTACAAAATGTAAGGACAGACTCTAAGACAAACTTACCTAAAGGGTGATCCTTTTTCTATAAATTTTTAGTCATTAATTATTCCTATTTATAATATAGTGTTTAAGAGCTATGTGATCAGTATATAGTATAATAACTTTTATGAACTTCTTGAGTTTAAAGCTCAAATTGATCAAGAGTAGGTAAAGAAAAAGATTTCAAAAATATATAACCAAGAGAAAAACACACTCAAGCATTTACAGTTCTCATATAATCAAGTATAAAGTATAAAATTATTCCAAGCCCTATCTAAAAGTCTAGGAAGAAAGTATACAGATACCTGATGGATAGGGATTTTCAAATTCAAAGAAGATGTAGTGATATGGTTTGCATCTCATTTTTTCACATAACAATGATTGTGATTTTTTTAAAATCCACACTATCTTACAAAATCTACCTTGGGAAAACTGGAGTATATGTATAAGAAGCTGGTCATATTTAGATTTTCAATTTGAGGATACAAATAGGGAAAATCATCTTGCTCACCCAAGGAACAAATTCACAGCTTTGGCCTTATCACAACAGTGTTCTAATCAAGTAGGCAATGTGTGAATTCACAGCTGACTCAGTTGTCTTGGAAACTAACTTATCAACTCAAGTTAAGTCTCTATTTCTCTCTTCAACACTGCCTATATTTTGGGTGGCACGTATCTTCAGAATATTTAAGGGGGGGATTGGGGGATAATAATTTAATGAATTTTCCATTATATCTCAAATCTCCATTGAAAGTAGTATCATACAAGCAAATGTTATTTAACTGCTTAGATTATACACAAAATGATGTTTGTTTATGTGCTTTTTCTTTCTTGGCTGCTTTCTAGTTTTGCATGAAACCAACTGGCTTTAAAGACAAGAAAAGAGATTCATGTTATCTCTTACCAGACCCATGAGAAGGCCAAAAATCAAGGTGGCTACCACAAAAAAGAAGTAAGAACACCAAGCAGGAACTCCAAGGGTCACTGTGAAATAGTTGTGAAGATGCTGTGAACAGAAGAAAAAAGTAAAAAAAAAAAATACATATTTATAAAGAGAACTAAAAATGTTTGAATCTCCCTCTTTACCACTTTACTCAAGTCTACAGTTCTATTTATATGAGCTCCCACAAAGATCATCCAGCGGATTATACATCTATATTATTTTTCAAGAGCAAGTCAGATTTTATAACACTGAGAATCTGAGAGTAAAAATCAAGGTCGTATCTAGTAAGAGTTATACTTCTTTGAAGTTAATGACCAAACAGAACTCTGGTAGGATTGTTTATCCTTCTTCCATCATGGGATTTTTTTTTGGTCACTATCCCCTAACAACTTATATACCTTAATGTTTACTCATAATATGATATCCATAAAAAATTAAACTTTGTTTTTTAATTGGGCCTTTATAAATTTTTAAGTAGAACTAAATTACTGCTTATGGAACATCAACCATTTAAATATTTCCAAACTTCCTTTTTCTAGTCATATTCTTATTGCTCAACATCCAGCCATCCTTTACAAATTTCCTAATCACCATAAAATTTAGACATTTTTCAGCTAATTCATTATGAGCAAATAAGATTTCATCAGTCTTTGAAGAAAGTGCACATTCCTTCTTGTTTACTATCCTCTGGGACTCTATCTTTCACTCAAACAGTAAAAAATGAGTGAGGAGATACAATCTGAGCTAGAAGTATCACATGCTAAATCATACAGGAATTACAGATATGAACTAGCTAGTGTGGAATCAAAGCCCATTTAGACATGGACTTGAAGGAGCCATGTTGCCTCATGATGGCTTTGTGATCATCTACTTTAGGCCCTTTTAGCTTCAAAAAAAGTGTTCTTGCCTGGAGAATCCCAGGGACAGAGAAGCCTGGTGGGCTTCCGTCTGTGGGGTCGCACAGAGTCGGACACGACGGACGTGACTTAGCAGCAGCAGCTTCAAAAAAATTCACTAAAAAGCCAATAGTTTTATGATATTTTTATGTCTATAGATAGTTTATCTACAAAATTACAGGGCACAGGATGAAATGGCTCCAAACTAAATGCCACCAGCAAACAGAAATAATGACTTGCTCAGAACTGATGAGGTTAATGAAAACTAGTCCAAGAGTCTATTTAAATATTTCTCAAAACTGAAGTTACTCAAGTATCTCCCATTGGCTTCTCAGTTTGTAACTGTCAATACAATTAGATAATATATCTGTTTCTGGCTTAACTTAGAATAAACAAAACAGATTGTTAACTGGTCTAGAATAGTCTGAGATCTCTTTTCTCCAATTGTTTACTCAGCAATAGAGGCATATCTAAAGACTCAAGGTTTTAAATACTGACACATGTAATTAAAGTGTTCAATAAATATTTATTGAATAAATAAAATACACTAGCAAATCCTTAAACTATTCACAGGAATGCACACAACTACTGACTTATAAAACTGTCATCTGTATTCTGTTGATGGCACTGGTCATTGCTCTATCTTCAGCCACAGCAACTATCTAAGAATAATCTAGTACTCTGCAGCCCAAGTAGGCAAAAGAGATATTTAGGCTATAAAAGGTTGTTTTGCTCAAACTCTGTCAGTGGAATTTTTAAGATGCATTGTACAGTTCTTTAGGAAATTTGGCATATTGAACATAGCTTATTTATGCTTGTCTTGATTATTCAATTTCATCATCAATTAAACTCTGAAATGTGCCAAGGAATTAGAAGACATGGAAAGCCAGTGTGCATTTGTGCTAACCCATGGACATATGAATTCTGTAACTTCCTTTATAAGTAGTATCTGCCCATATAGTTGGAATGAGTAACACATTATAAGTCCATCTGGACAGTGTCTTAAGCCCTTTTGCAAAATAAATGATTTAAGAAATGCTTAAGAAATTTTCTAAGTTATTTTCTAGAATTCAGTAAATGATATGCCTTTGAATCACTGCACTGAGTCATATTCTCAGTGCATTCAAAAACATCCTCTTACAGATTCCACTTCAATTTTCTTGTACTGCCATCCTCTAAGGAATTTGCTTGAGCTTCTTAGAAAAACTCTGCCATCTTGTGGTCTTTTTAGGTGATTACTAAAAAATTACTAAAGCCTCATTAATCAAGTTATGTTTTCAAAACTGTAGCCACAAAGCATTATCGTTTACTTTGTCTGAGTCCACAACGGTTTCAGAATACCTTCAAGACTATTAGGGTTCCTGTACTAGGCACATGAAGTTTTTTGTATACAAGTTTCCCAGTAATAACTGATTAAAACCGACCTATTTCAATTTTAGATTTCTGTGTTTGTTTCTTTGCCAGGGAAAGTAACTTTTCACTTGTGGAAAATACTGACCCGAGTTCAATATTATATGTGCTCATTACAAGGAAGCATCATATTATTTCCTTAAAATGCATGCAAATGTCACCTGCTGGGCCCAATACCTCATATTATTATATTTTTGTAATAGGTGATTGAATTAGAGCTAATTTTTAGCTATAAACAGATCTGAATGAGAGGACTACATGAAGACACTGTTTACAGCAGAAAAAAAGGAGGACATTCCAACCAGTGGTCAGATGGATTTGAGGAATGGAGCCAGGATAAGGTGTCCATCATTCAGAGGTGGAGCTTTTTATAAGATTCACTCAAAACATAACAGAAAGGTTGAAAGTTGAAAAAACAATTCCAGGTAGGCACTAACCAGAAAAAAAAAAAATTATAGTATTAATATTAGAAAAAAATGACCTTATAGAATATAAATGCAATTTCTATGTGTCAAATTTTACTATTATAAAATTAAACTTTTTTTCATTAAAAAAAAATCTACAAAGTCCAAATATACATATATATATATACCATATATACTGTACTTCTCAATCACTAATAAGAATATATTAACTGGTTATTCAGAGATGAATCATGTTCTGTTCTTCAAACGGCCTTTTCTCTGCAGTCCAATGCATTCACACAGAATCCATCCATGCTGCCCAAGGTTGTGCCCTGTGCCTACAGAAGTAAAACATCAACTCCTGGCCTTGATGTGCTCCAAATGTCAAGCACAGAAATCATTTGTATGACATAGTGAAAAATGGCAACTCCTTGTTATCAGTCAAGCTGTAATTTCAGTTCAGTTGTTCAGTTGTGTCTGACTCTTTGCGACCCCATGAATAGCAGCACGCCAGGCCTCCCTGTCCATCACCAACTCCCGGAGTTCACTCAGATTCATGTCCATCGAGTCAGTGATGCCATCCAGCCATCTCATCCTCTGTAGTCCCCTTCTACTCCTGCCCCCAATCCCTCCCAGCATCAGAGTCTTTTCCAATGAGTCAGCTCTTCTCATGAGGTGGCCAAAGTACTGGAGTTTCAGCTTTAGCATCATTCCTTCCAAAGAACACCCAGGACTGATCTCCTTTAGAATGGACTGGTTGGATCTCCTTGCAGTCCAAGGGACTCTCAAGAGTCTTCTCAAGCCATAAGAGGTTTGAACAATTATTTATTTTCCCTGGTACTGTCTTTGAAAAGAAAACTACTTTATAACAATATGTGAGGGTCACAATTAATTTCCATCTAATCTCTTTTTAAGGCTTCCCTGATAGCTCAGTTGGTAAAGAATCCTCCTGCAGTGCGGGAGACCTCAGTTTGATTCCTGGGTCAGGACTATCCACTGGAGAAGGGGTTCCAGTATTCTTGGGCTTCCCATGTGGCTCAGCTGTTAAAGAATCCGCCTGCAATGCTGGAGACCTGGATTTGATCCTTTGGTTGGGAAGATCCCCTGGAGAAGGGAAAGGCTACCCACTCCAGTATTCTGGTCTGGAGAATTCCACAGACTGTACAGTCCATGAGATTGCAAAGAGTCAGACACGACTGAGCAACTTTCACAATCTCTTCTTAACCCTCAGAACAAATTCTCTCCTGACCTGCAGTTGTAGCAGATTCTGTGCTAAGCTTCTGAAGATTCCTGACACCTATTACAATTATCCTGTTGGTTTAGAAAGTATATGTCTATAAGGTTTTCAAATAGCTATCAAAATATATGACTCCTAAATATATTTAGTGTCAAAACATAGCAACAGGCTGAATCCTTACTCCCAGTTCCTGGTTTGCAATGCAAAATTCTCAACCTGTGAGTAAACGTCTCACCAATAAAAGAAAATATCAGAAGAAAACCAAATGAAACTCAAAACTATATGAAAAGAGGACAAATGCTAGTTATTTTTAATATGATATACAAATGTCAAAAAAAGACAACAGAATTTAAACAAAAAAGATTAAGTTCAAGTTACCAATTTATTTTCTTGCTAAAAGAAAAAAAAAAAACCTAAAGTAGGTATATCTCAAAAAGCAAAAACTATAATACAACTGAAAAACTGAGATGCAAAAGTTTTGTTAAAATTTCTCCAAACATATACTAATATGCACAAAAAGCAGAGCTTTCATGAGCTCCATGAACTGTTGTTGTTCAGTCACTCAGTCGTGTCTGACTCTGTGACTCCATAAACTATAGCACACCAGGCTTCTGTGTCTTTAACCCAGTCCTACAGCTTGCTCAAACTCATCTCTATTTAGAGTTTGTGATGCCGTCTCATCCTCTGTCATCCACTTCTCCTCATGCTTTCAAACTTCCCCAGCATCAGGGTCTTTTCTAATGAATCGGCTCTTCGCATCAGGTGGCCAAAGTATTGGATATTCACCTTCATCATGAGTTCTTCTAATGAACACCCAGGACTGATCTCCTTTAGGATGGACTGGTTGGATCTCCTTGCAGTCCAAGGGACTCTCAAGTCTTTTCCAACACCACAGTTCAAAAGCATCAATTCTTCAGCACTCAGCTTTCTTTATAGTCCAACTCTCATATCTATACATGACTTTGTATGGAAATACCATAGGCTTGACTAGACAGACCTTTGTTGGCAAAGTAATGTCTCTCCTTTTTAATATGCTAAGTTGGTCACAGCTTTTCTTCCAAGGAGCAAGTGTCTTTTAATTTCGTGGCTGCAGTCACCATCTGCAGTGATTTTGTAGTTGTTTGTATTCTTTCCCTGTCTATTTGCCATGAAGTGATGGGACCGGATGCCATGATCTTCATTTTTTGAATGTTAAGTTTTAAGCCAGCTTTTTCACTCTCCTCTTTCACCTTCATCAAGAGGCTCTTTAGTTCCTCTTTGCTTTCTGCCAAAGGGGTGGCATCATCTGCACATCTCAGGTTATTGATATTTAACCCGGCAATCTTTATTCTAGCTTGTGATTCATCCCGTCCGGCATTTTGCATGATGTACTCTGCATGTAAATTAAAGAAGCAGGGTGACAATATACAGCCTTGATGTACTCCTTTCCCAATTTGGAACCACTCTGTTGTTCCATGTCTGGATTTAACTGTTGCTTCTTGATCTACATACAGATTTCTTAGGAGGCAGGTAAGGTGATTTGGTATTCCCATCTCTTTAAGAATTTTCCCCAGTTTGCTGTGATCACACAGTTCAAGGTTTTAGCAGTCAGTGAAGCAGAAGTAGATGTTTTTATGGAACTCTCTCGCTTTTTCTGTGACACAACGGATGTTAGCAATTTGATCTCTGGTTCTTCTGCCTTTCCTAAATCCAGCTTGAACATCTGGAAATTCTTGGTTCACTTACTGTTGAAGCCTGGCTTGGAGAATTTTGAGCATTACTTTGCTAGCATGTGAAATGAGTGCAATTGTGCGGTAGTTTGAACATTGTTTGGCACTGCCATTCTTTGGGACTGGAATGAAAACTGACCTTTTCCAGTCTTGTGGCCACCGCTGAGTTTTCCAAATTTGCTGGCATATTGAGTGCAGCACTTTCACAGCATCATCATTTAGGATTTGAAATAGCTCAGCTTGAATTCCATCACCTCCACTAGTTTTGTTCGCAGTGATGCTTCCTAAGTTCCACTTGACTTTGCAATCCAGGATGTCTGGCTGTAGGTGAGTGATCATACCGTCATGGTTATCTGGGTCATTAAGATCTTCTTTGTATAGTTCTTCTGTGTATTCTTGCCACGTCTTGTTAATATTTCCTTGAATATTAAGTTCCAAATATGACAAATGATGTATAATCATAACATAGAAAAGACAAATACAAGGAGGTAATAAGATCTAAAGATCTTTTGAAATACTTTATAGATTTATATACTTAATTCCCTGGCAATTTTGTCAAATCTGGCAGGATTTAGATCACTGTACATGTAGAGAGGAGCAAAGGTTACGTGATACATTCAATATTATGTAAAAGTTCAGCATTTGAACCTAAATAACAGTTCTAAGTTACTGAGAAGACTCAGTGAAATGATACAATCACACATAGCAGCTTCCCAGGTGACGCTAGTGGTAAAGAACCCGCCTGCCAATGCAGGAGACGTGAGACATATGTTCGATCCCTGGGTCAGGAAGATCCCCTGGAGGAGGAAATGGAACCCCACTCTAGTATTCTTGCTGGAAGAATCCCATGGAAAGAGAATCCTGGTGGACTATAGCACATGGGGTCCCAAAGAGTCAGACATAACACTGAGCCACATAAAAGGGGCTTGCAAATTTTTCCTTAAAGGGCTACATCATGAATATTTAGGCTTGTGGGCCATATGATCTCTGCCACAACAACTCATCTCTATCACTGTACTGTGAAAGCAGTCACAGAAAATAGGTAATAAGTGAATGTGACTATGTTCCAACAAGACATTATTAAACAAAACAGGCAGCCCAGGCCGCCCAACAAGCTGGTCTGCTGATCCTTAACAGATCTTTGATCTGTAGGGAGATTATGACAATGAGAAATAAGAGGAAGTGAAACCACAGAAGCCCTTTCAGCTTTGAGAAAGGGATTTACTACTGATCTATGAAAATATGACTTTGGTCTTTTGGCCCCTGTCCAATTTAAGTCCTTCTACACAAAGACACATTCCCACTATGACTCCAGGTAAGAGTAGTTGTATGGCTTAAGAAGAAAAGTGAAATTATAAAACCATTTAAAGTATTCATTTCCCTACTATTTAGAAGCAACCTTCTCACTCTTAAAAACCCCTCTACTGATATAATCATAAAGGGCCTTATTTACTCACCCATATCTTGCCAGAGATGCTAAAAAGACCAGCCATTCCAGACATCCTAAAAAAACATAAAGGCAAGGAGAACCACTGGTGATGGATAGCATAATAAAAAACAAAAACAAACAAACAAAAAAACCTCAAGCCACAAGGACTCCTCCTCCACTTTGTGCAAGACATCATGCTCTGTCCTGGATTCTCTTCCGTTCTGACAGAGCTTAGACCCCAGGGCCAGGTTCTGGATTACTCAGGAGTGAACAGTCAGGTCTGCTGGTCCTTTCTTGCTGCATGGTGCGTGCCTGGCAACATCCCTAACACTGAGCGGCTGCAGGTCTCAGGGGAAAAGTCGCACACTGTGCCCTCACGGTCACAAGCTCAGTGGGCACCTGAGAGGGCGCTGTCCGGCTGGAATCCTCTAGGCTCGTACCTGAGATGAGAGCTCATGTCCTTTCTCTGCCTCCAAACTGTACACACCCTCTCCACCCTGTGCCCTCAGCTAACACACACTCATCTGTCACTGTACAACCAGCAGCTGTCAGGAGGCCTTTCTCACCGTCTCAGCAGCACGTCCAGCCTGGAGTTCACCTGCTTCTTCTGTTCCGATGGAGGAAACTACCCCACCAACCACAGTCCAAACTCTCCACTTGTGCCTTGGACCCCATCCCTTCTGTCTTGCTAAAGACTTGGTTTTTCCTTTCATCCCATTTTCTGCATCAGCAATGTCTCCCTCTCTGATGGATCATTTCTCTGCATGAAAACACGTTCTACTCTCACTCATCTTTTGAAAGGAGCATCACTGGACCACAGATGGCCCTCCAACTCATCTTCTCAATCTCCAAAGAGGAGCCTACACTTGCTGCTCCTTCTTCCTCACCTTACCTTTAACCCACTCAGATCTGGCTTCTGCCCTCACTGCTGCACTCCCTGACTCCCTGTTAAGGCCACAATAACATCACATTGCTTCACTTGATGTCCTGTCTCAGACTTCATCTCCCCTAACCCCTTGTAGACATGAGACACAAGGGACTACTCTCTCCTTCGTGTACCTTCTACTTGCCTTTTAGGAAATCGCACACCCCTGCCTGCCCTCCTGCCTCCCTGGCACTCATTTCCATTTCCTTCTGCTGACTCCTTCTCTACTCAGCTTCTTAACTTTGGAGTGTCTTGTGGCTCAGTCCCAAGCACTTTTCTTTTTCTCTCTCTCCAGGTGACCCCCTTCCTTCTAAAACTTAAAATACCATCTATATGCCTTTTGTGTTCCAGAATTCTCCATGGAGACCTATCTCCATGCATCCAACCTGGAAGTTCTACAAAGAAGTCTGCATCTCAAACCCAATATGTCCAATGCTGAACCCTTTATTTTCTCTTGCTCAAATTAGACCATCAAGTTCTCAAACCAAAAACCCAGGAGTTGAGTTGAGTGTGTGAGTTGCATATTTGGAGTGTGTGTCTGTTTGTGTATGAATCTTCCCTTTCCTTCACCTTAGTGGAGTCTACCTTTAAAACCTATTTTATTTTTTAATAGTGAAACAATTATTAAAATATTTTAAACTACATTTATACCATATACAAATCTAAATTTCTTTTAAAAGTATCAACTGATAGTGGTGTTAGATTCACATTAGCAATCATTACATGATCAAAGAGACTGCTTTCTTGTGCTTTATTACAAAATTTATTTTTATTGAGTTAACTACTCAAGTTTCAGAATGCTTTAATTTTTTCCCTAGGTATATTCCTTTCTTTAGGGCTCCTAAAGCTTCAAACAATTGTTCCTTTCTATCTTTAAATTCAGTCCTGTCTCAGTTTAATTCAACATCTATTAAGAGACATTGATGTCAATTTTTTTCTTCTTAGCTGAAACAAAAGCCATCAAAGAAGCCTAACATTTATCAAGTGTTTTTTTTTTTTTTTTTTTTTTTTGGTAATTTGGGGCCATGATTAGCCCTGAATCTCAGTCTTCAGGAAAGAGCTGGGAAGGTGAGGACTATGATCTCATCTCCATATAGAGACTGAGAAGCCTGAGTGATGCTAAGTCACTTGGTTAACTAGTGATTGAGACAGACCTCTCCACTGGATGGTGGTTTTCCCTTGATAATGGCTAGGTCATTTGTGGGGTGATACACTGGCACCATGTGAATACCCCATTACTCCACAATCTTCTGGAGAAGACAATGGCACCCCACTCCAGTACTCTTGCCTGGAAAGTCCCATGGATGGAGGAGCCTGGTGGGCTGCAGTCCATGGGGTTGTGAAGAGTCGGACACGACTGAGCGACTTCCCTTTCACTTTTGACTTTCATCCATTGGAGAAGGAAATGGCAACCCACTCCAGTGTTCTTGCCTGGAGAATCCCAGGGACAGGGGAGCCTGGTGGGCTGCCGTCTATGGGGTCGCACAAAGTCGGACACAACTGAAGTGATTTAGCAGCAGCAGCAGCAGCAGCAGCCACAATCTTCTAAGAGTTTTACATCCATAATGTCAAAGGCCCTGGTCTGCCATCAGGCTACTCTTACGCATCCAATTAAACACCGTTCCTATAACACTTAATTGGAAAACTGTGCCTATATTCAGTATTCAGAAGGCATCTGAAGTTGTATGACATTTAACTTTAAAGGCCTGTTCAGCAGTCATTTATTAACACCCGAACTGTAGTTTTATTAGCAGGAGCTTGTTCAGCTGGTAAAGAATCTGCCTGCAATGCAGGAGACCTGGGTTCAATCCCTGGGTTGACAGGATCCCCTGGAGAAGAGAACGGCTTACCCACTCCAGTATTCTGGCCTAGAGAATTCCAGGGACAGAGGAACCTGACAGGCTATAGCCCATAGGGTTTCAAAGAGTTGGAAACGACTGAGTGACTTTCACAGAAACACCTGAGGCTGCTTGACCAGTACCAGCGCAGTCTCTAGGACAGTAGCCATGTGTGGGTAGTTTTCAAAAGTCCACAGGTGATTCCCCTGGGCAAGTGAGGATGCAAATCACTGCTCTCAATCATCGCAATGGCAATTCTTAACCATTTCAAAAGGCTTCCCAGGTGGCACTAGTAATAAAGAACCTGCCTGCCAAGCAGGAGACATAAAAGACACAGGTTTGATACCTGGGTTGAGCAGATCCCCTGGAGGAGGGCACAGCAATCCACTCCAGTATTTTTGCCTGGAGGATCCCATGAATAGAGGAGCCTGGTGGGCTACAGTCCATAGGGTTGCAAAGAATGGGACACGACTGAAGTGACTCAGCATGTGCACACATGCACACCATTTCAAATTCAGAGAGGTAGAGTTTTGGTGAGTCAATAAGCTGACTTTACAGATTTCTGAAGTGTGAAGAAAGTGCAACACTGTCAGTTTTCACTAGAAAACTAGTGCTCTTGATACTCATGCCTCCTTAAGAAGAATCCAATATCACAGATGTAAGCCATACTGTATGATTTCTGGGAAATCACATCCACAATAGGGTATATTTTCTGCCCAGTTCTCAAAGAGATCACACTAATATTGTATAAGTGAATAAGAAGGCCCCAGACCTGGAATCCATGACTAAGAAATAAAGCTGATTAGTTTGTGGAGGGAGCAGAGACAGCTCTAATTTGGCCTACAGGGTCTAAAACTGGCCTTAAGTAAACTTCCCTCAGAGAGAAAACTGACATCATCATGAAACACTAATGATACTCAGTTCAAATATATCCCTACACCATTTTTTTTTTTCAACTGGAAAAAAACAAAATTTTCCAAACTATACAAATGCAAAAGTTTCAAATAAAAGCCAAAGCATTAGTCATGCCCATCTTTCTGGCCAATGTCAAACAAATATCTTTACAATAGTTGGGCATTTCAAAACCATACCACAAGGCTATGTTACTAGAATTCTGTAAGACTCACTCCTTTAACTATTCCTGTGTTCTGCAGGTCCAGCCGGGAAGACTCTCGCCCAGCTGGCAGGTCACGTGCAAGAGTCAACACTCTGCACCCCCAACCTATTGATAACCGTCCCTGAGGCTGAGACGTGAGGCTGAGGTAAGAGGTGGGAGCAGACAAGGGCAGGGGCAGGGAAGTCTAGTTTGTTACAATAATGACAGTGACACTCACGACAGTGGGACTGCTCAAGTGAACCGTTTTGGTCTCAGCAAGATTAAAACCTCAGGAGTCTACCTGTGGGCCTGAGTGGGCAGCAGCTGGGAAGTGAGAGTGCCCTGGATCCCTCTCTACTCTTCTGCTCACAGCTCCCCACCCTAGCAGGGCCATCACGAGGCAGGGTGGTGGGGAGACACTGGATCCAAGGGTTCAGAATGGCAGGGACGCTGGGAGGGCACTGGCGCCACACAGGGAGGCTCTGGGTGAGGAGTGAAAATGCAGAAGAGCCTCACAGGTGCTCTGACAAGAAGCTGTCAGAGGTCTCCAGGCCGAACCACAGGTACAAAGCCCTGAGCAAGGGAAGCTGACCCCTTGAACACAGTCAGAGTGAGGACTAAAAACACTTAATCCCTCCATCCGAAAAAAGTCACTGTCTCTTCAGCCTCCATGACTAAGAAGGAGGCCCAGTATGTTACTGGATTCTCAGTACTGGAAAAGAAATGCACACTTTCCTGGTTAAATGCATGCCTTTCCAGTCGGAGAATGAAGCACACACGGGTGTAAGGCTTGCTCCTGGTATCTCAGTTTTGCAGGAAGGGCAGCAACTGTTCTGCGAGGAATCTCTCTCATTTCACCACCTGAAGCAAAGCTACAACAGGGCCTCCATTAAGAGGCTCCCCTAATGCCTGAGGAAGCTCTCCTAAGTGTCACCAGTGCTGTGCAACAGAGTACTGCCACGGTTAAACTCAGCACCCACTCTGCACTGCCACCAGCAATGGCCCTGCTCAGCAGGCAGAACGCAAAGCCACTCTCACTGCGATAGGACGAGGCCAATCTGCATTACTGCCCTCAACCATGTCCCGGAGGAGGAAGCTAGAATCCTATTTCAGTCTAGTATTAGACTGTATATTAGTATTATAACCCACTCTAAACAGCTTAGTGAAAGTGAAAGTGAAGTAGCTCAGTCGTGTCCGACTCTTTGCGACCCCACAGACTGTAGCCTACCAGGCTCCTCTGTCCATGAGATTTTCCAGGCAATAGTACTGGAGTGGATTGCCATTTTCTTCTCCAGCTAAGCAGCTTAAAGCAACCTCTAATCTTTGTTGTCATCACCAATAATCACAGGAAGAACTGATCGAGAAAAGCCACGCCCACTGCACGAGAGAGGCCACGCCCTTCCACCTGCAACGCAGAGGGGCACAGGGCACTTCAGCTAGGTTTTGCAGCCCTCATTCCATTGGCGTGGGTAGGGTCAGACTGCATAATAATAGGGTATTATATTTATGATTTTTAAAAAGAATTCTTACCTTTTATAGACACATACCAAAATATAATAATAAAATGACACATTTGCTATTTGTTTCAAAACAATTGATAAAACAAGCTATAATTTGATGGTCATAATAGGTGTGTGATATGTATATGGAGGTTTACTGTACTATTTTCTGTATTTTTATGTATATTTGAAAGTTTCTGTAATAAAAAGTGAAAAAAAAATTTGAGTTCTTGTACAAAAATTTGGAACAAAGTGACTCATACCATTATGATTTTCGTATGATTTATATATATTACAAGCAAAATAACATGCTGCCTTAAAATACTACTGTAATAAGGAGAAAATGCAAATGGATGAATTTCTAAAATTTCCACACATCCACTAGTAGCTACAATTTCCAAATTCAATACATCACTCCCAAGATAAGTTAAAAGACAAACATTTTAAAAGGAATGCCTTAAAACCATACATTTTACAAGGGATCACCTGCAAGTTTAAGAATTAATTCTAAGTTCTTTGCATCCTCAGAATTCATAAAGTCTCAAAAATCCTGTGGATCAGTTCCTTTTCCAGCTCACTTTCCAACCTTCTGCGGTATGAAACCTGTACATCGTCCAGTGACACCTCCAATTAACAGCTGTGTTGCCATGCTACACTTTTCAGCTGATGGCCCAGATTCCTGTCCAAACACCTTGGGCCACCATGGCTGCTTTTCAGCAAGTTCTGCAAAATACAGTGACTCAAAATTTCCCTCACGGTTTAGGCGAGCTGGTCTCACGATGACCCCGTGGGGATCCAAGGTGGGGGACACAGAGTGGCAGGGGTCCAGCTAGAAGCTGCCTTCTAGCATGTGGGACTGAGGTTTAAACCTATTTTAAAACCACCCATGCTCTGCATCCCCACTGCCACCAGCCTGGTCCATATCACCATCCCTGGGCAAGGCTGCTCCACAGTCCCCTTCAGCCTCTGCCCACGGCCTGCACTGCTCACACCCTGGCTTCTCACCAGCCACAGGCCTGACCATCTGCCCCTGCCCTCTCTGTCCTCTGTTTACACTGCTCCCCCTTTTCTTTCACTGTGCCTAACCCTGGCCATCTGACTCTTCCTCAATACACCGAGCTCTTTCCAATGAGGGACGTGTGAGAATGCTACCTCCACTCCTGGAACGGTCCTCACCTGCTCCTCACCCGGCCAGGCCCTGTGGCCCTGCAGACCCCATCCACAGTGACCCCTCAGAGCCAGCTCTCCTAGTACTGATCTAACAGAAGCCCGTGCTCCCACAGTCAAGCCCTGACTTAGTAAGGGTTTGTTTTGTTTTGTGATTCTCTACATCCCTAATTTTTTCGTCATCTTACTGTAAGTCACCCTAGGAGACCAGAGGGGTCACATCTGTCATGTTGACTGCTAAACATCTAGCACTGAGAATAGTATCTGCATAAAATCAATGCTCACTGATTTTAAAGGATGAAAATTGGTAGAATGAAACGTCAGAAGTGAGCTGCTTTTAGAATAAGCCGTGTATTTCTTATAGATGCTATCAGATCACTTATTTCTAAAATGTAACATGATTTGATCCTATTTCAGCAGGGATATTCCTTATGCTTATATATACCAACATAAAATCAATTACAAATACCACATTTCATTCCAAATGAAAACTGTGAACAAGGAATTATTGCTTGACCTTATCTGCCTCACCAAGCATTATACTATTTACCATCATGGCCAAAGGTTACCCCTGCAGTATTCTGCTAAGCAGCCAAAGACACCATAGGTCTTACTCTCCACACAGATAGATACTTTAGCAATTCCTTCATGAACTCTAGTTCAAGAAAAAGGTTCTCCTCTACGTTCTCAATAATTTATAAGGAAGGAGGCATGGTAAATGGTGTTCAATACCATATTTAATAAAGAGAAAAGAGGTGATGGTGCAAAAGTTGGAGAGCTCTCTGTAACCCACCTGAATCTGGATACTAAACCCTAGCATCCTAACAACCAGCTGAAACCCACGGGGTCACAAAACCAGAAACACAACATGGGCCAAGCAGGGGCATGCGTCATCTGGGAAATCAGAAGTGAATATGAAAAGAAATGTAGACTTTCAAGGTCTATGGGTTGTTAACTTGAGACTGTCTGTTCTATTAGTAACACTCTGTCATTAAAAAAACAAGTTACGTTAGAGAAGCTGGGGATTTCCAGCCAGTCAGAGGCTCCACAGATTGCCACTTCTTTTCCAAGATATAGTTCTGCAGGTCTTCGTAGACTCCTGGGCCACGGTAACGGCGGAATATCCCATCTTTTGCACTATAAATTATAAAAACAAAAAATGAACCAATTAAAATAACAAGTGTTACAGATAATAAAAACGAAAATAAGTACTGGTTTTACATGTGAACTCCACTCTGAATTTTAATGTCACTCAAATGAAAAAAAAAAAAAAAGAAATATTATAGTTAGGCATAAATAAGAAAGCATGCACAAATACTTATTACAAATGACAAATTCCAAAGCAGAGAGAAGTAAACATTCTATTTTATCACTACACAATTTGCAACTGTAAGCAAAGTCCTTGGCAGTGGCTAATCTGACAAATTACTTTTTATTATTTTTGCTACAAATTATTTCAATTTTTCTCTTACATCAGCAAAATAGCAGTTGTTATTAAGTTTTAAAAAACTCTATCCACATTTCCAAATTGATATCATCCAAGTCCCTCCCCTGAAAACTGGGTCTCCCTGGTGGCTCAGTGGTAAAGAACTCGCCTGTCAAGGCAGGAGACCTGGATTTGATCCCTGGGTCGGGAAGATCCCCTGGAGAAAGAAATGGCAACCCACCCCAGTACTCTTGCCTGGAGAATTCCAGGGACAGAGGAGGCTGGTGGGCTACAGTCCATGGGGTTGCAGAAGAGTCAGACATGACTTACTGACTAAGCCACAAATGCCTTCGGTCTTCCCTCCCTCTCACCTTCTCTCTAGCTAAGATTCCTAAGGGAGGAGTCTACACTTTTTCCTCTTACATTAACTCATTCACTACTCCTGCCATCGGGGGTCCTGTTTCCATGACTGCATGGAAACTGCTCATACTAGGGGTCTCCAATGACTCTTCAGTGTGGTGTCCCTGGAGCACTCTTCTGCCATTTCTCCTGTGTGTGTCCTGGACACTGTCCCTTCCTCCCTCCTTTCCCTCAGCTTTTCTGACATGAGCTCTCCAACTCTTCTCAGGTCCATGCTCCTTGTGTTCCTTCGCAGATGTCCTAATGGTGGTCACCGATCCTCAGCATGTTTCTTTTCCCACTGTGTCTATTCTCTCACTGTATGTATTTCAACTGTTATCTAATCCCTGGCATGTACCTCCAGTCCAGACCTTTCTTATGATCCTGAAATTAAACTATCACCTAAACTTCTCATTTGGAATTAGCATAAACCCTTCACACTATCTTTTCCATTCTGGTCTCTATCTTACAAACTGCACTTTATTCTAACAACTTCTCAATAGCTTTGCTAGTTAAACAGGCCTGTCAGTAAGTCAGCACAGGCTTTCCCTTTCTTATGGCTAACCAGTCACCAATGATCCCACCTCCTCAGCATCTCTGGAAACCACCCCTGCCTGTCTCCTTCCCCCTCATGACCTGAGCCTCTCTAGCACCATCACCTGGGATGATCCACCTGTACCTCTCGGGCCACCCACAGAGAAATAGCTATAGTTCTCAGAAGGCATCTCCTTTTCCTGGGCTTTTCCATGATACATCGTCTATTTGGAAAGATCTTCTCTACCTTACCTGCTTCACATACTCCTGTTATCTATTAAGAATCATCCCATCTTTCATATCATCAAAAAACTCTCTTTGACCTCCTCACCTATTTGCTGCCTGAAATTAAATTCTCTGCAGCACCTGGACACCCCCTCTCTTTTAATCACTATCATTCAGTGCAGACCAGTCTTTCTCCCTTCAAATGGTAAGCTGAACAAATGAAGGATATGGACAACAACTTAAGAATCCCGGGACACACTTTTTACACACACACCTACTAATTTCCAATCATTACAAGACCAGAAAATTATTTGAACTTACTGGAAAAATGCTGGGAGGGTAGTGACAAAGAAGCGGCCACTCAAACCTACAAGAAGCAGAAAAAAAAAAGTTATAAGCCAAACTCAGACTAACACAAGCATCTAACTTAGGTTGTAAGAACAAGCAGCCTTGATCTTGTTATTACAACCACATAAGTAAAATCGCTCCCATTACTGAATCACATTTACTATTTTTTAAAATAAAATTTTAACCATCTTTATTTACTCAATACTTTCCAGTCACTGACATAAAACTTGCTTATCTTCGCTGTGTTAAACTGGAGTTTTCTGGCTTATATAATACTAAGAACCATATGGTGGCTGAAAGGATAGGTTGTAAAGACATGCAACCTGGGTTAAATAACTAAATTCTCCACTTACTAGCTTTGTGTCCTTAGATAACTGACTTAATCTTTCTGATTATCAATTACCTCATAGATAAAATGAAGATATAAAAGCCTAGCTGAATTGTTCTGAAGTTATCTTAGATCATTAAATTATTCAATAAATTATACATACTAAATCAGCCATATATTTAAAAATAATAATGAATGTGACATAAAATCATGTATAAAATTCTTTGCACATTCATAAATTTTGCAAGTACACTCAAGAAATTCTATGTACAGTTCAGCTCAGTTCAGTTCAGTTGCTCAGCTGTGTCTGACTTTTTGTGATCACATGGACTAGAGCATGCCAGGCTGCCCTGTCCATCACCACCTTCTGGAGCTTACTCAAACTCATGTCCATTGAGTCGGTGATGCCATTCAACCATCTCATCCTCTGTCGTCCCTTCTCCTACTGCCTTCAATCTTTCCCAGCATCAGGGTCTTTTCCAATGAGTCAGTTATTCGTATCAGGTGGCCAAAGTATTGCAGTTTAGCTTCAGCAACAGTCCTTCCAATGAATACTCAGGACTGATTTCTTTTAGGATTGACTGGTTGGATATCCTTGCAGTCCAAGGGATTCTCAAGAGTCTTCTCCAACATCACAGTTCAAAAGCATCAATTCCTGGCACTCAGCTTTCTTCATGGTCCAACTCACACCCATTCATGACCTCTGGAAAAACCACAGCCTTGACTAGATGGACCTTTATTGACTAAGTAATGTCTCTGCTTTTGAATATGCTGTCTAGGTTGGTCATAGCTTTTCTTACAAGGAACAGCATCTTTTAATTTCAGGGCTGCAGTCACCATCTGCAGTGTTTTGGAGCCCAAGAAAATAAAGTCTGTCACTGTTTCCCCATCTATTTGCCATGAAGTGAAGGGATCGGATGCCACGATCATTTTTTGAATGTTGAGTTTTAAGTCACCTTTTTTATTCTCCTCTTTCACTTTTAGCAAGAGGCTCTATAGCTTCTCTTTGCTTTCTGCCATAAGGGTGGTGTCACTTGCGTATCTGAGGTTATTGATATTTCTACCAGCAATCTTGATTCCAGCTTGTGCTTCATCCAGCCCAGCAGTTTGCACAATGTACTCTGCATATTAGTTAAATAAGCAGGGTGGCAATATACAGCCTTGACGTACTCCTTTCCCGATTTGGAACCAGTCTGTTGTTTCATGTCAAGTTCTCACTGTTGCTTCCTGACCTACTTACAGATTTCTCAGGAGGCAGGTCAGGTGGTCTGGTATTCCCATCTCTTTCAGAATTTTCCACAGTTTGTTGTGATCCACACAGTCAAAGGCTTTGGCATAGTCAATAAAGCAGAAGCAGGTGCTTTTCTGGATCTCTCTTGCTTTTTTGATGATCCGTTGGATGTTGGCAATTTAATCTCTGGTTCCTCTGCCTTTTCTCAATCCAGCTTGAACACCAGAAAGTTCTCAGTTCACGTACTGTTGACCTCACTTAAGAGAATTTTGAGCATTACTTTGACAGCGTGTGAGATGAGTGCAATTGTGTGGTAGTTTGAACATTCCTTGGCATTGCCTTTCTTTGGGATTGGAATGAAAACTGACCTTTTCCAGTCCTGTGGCCACTGCTGAGTTTTCCAAATTTGCTGGTATATTCAGTGCAACACTTTCACAACATCATCTTTTATATTTTGAAATAGCTCTGCTGGAACTCCATCACCGCCACTAGCTTTGTTGGTAGTGATGCTTCCTAAGGCCCACTTGCCTTTGCAATGCAGGATGTCTGGCTCTGGGTGAGTGATCATCGTTGTTACCTGGGGCATGAAGATCTTTTTTGTACAGTTCTTCTGTGTATTCTTGCCACCTCTTCTGAATATCTTCTGCTTCTATTAGGTCCATACCATTTCTGTCCTTTATTGTGCCCATCTTTGCACAAAAAGTTCCCTTGGTATATCTAATCTTCTTGAAGGATCTCTAGTCTTTCCCATTCTATTGTTTTCCTCTATATCTTTGCATTGATCACTTAGGAACGCTTTCTTATCTATCCTTGCTATTTTTGGAACTCTGCATTCAAATGGATACATCTTTCCTTGTCTCCTTTGCCTTTCACTTCTCTTCTTTTCTCAGCTAATTATAAGGCCTCCTCACATAATCATTTTGCCTTTTTGCATTTCTTTTTCTTGGGGTGGTCTTGATCACTGCCTCCTGTACAGTGTCACAAACCTCCATCCATACTTCTTCAGGCATTCTATCAAATCTAATACCTTGAATCTATTTCTCACTTCCACTGTATAATCTTAAGGGATTTGATTTAGGTCCTAACTGAATGGTCCAGTGGTTTTCACTACTTTCTTCATTTTAAGTCTGAACTTCACAATAAGGGGGCTTTCCTGATAGCTCAGCTGGTAAAGAATTCGCCTGGGAGACCTGGATTTGATCCCTGGGTTGGGAAAATCCCCTGGAGAAAGGAAAGGCTACCCACTCCAGTATTCTGCCCTGGAGAATTCCATGGACTGTAGAGTCCATGGGGTTGCAAAGAGTCGGACACAACTCTTTTGCACTAAGGAGTTCATAATCTGACCCACAGTCAGCTTCCAATCTTGTTTTTGCTGACTGAATACAGCTTCTCCATCTTCAGCTGCAAAGAATATAATCGAGCTGATTTTGGTATTGACCATCTGGTGATGTCCATGTGTAGAGTCATCTCTTGTGTTATTGGAAGGTGGGGTTTGCTATGACCAATGCACTCTCTTGGCAAAACTCTGTTATCCTTTGCCCTGCTTCATTCTGTACTCCAAGGCCAAACTTGCCTGTTACTCCGGGTATCGCTTGACTTCCTACTTTTGCATTCCAGTCCCCTATGATGAAAAGGGCATGTTTTTTGGTGTTACTTCTAAAAGGTCTTGTAAGTCCTCATAGAACCAATCAACCTCAGCTTCTTCAGCATTAGTGGTTGGGGCATAGACTTGGATTACTGTGATACTGAATGGTTTGCCTTGGAAACGAACAGAGATCGTTCTGTCATTTTTGACATTGTACCCAAGTACTGCATTTAGGACTTTTTGTTGACGATGAGGGCTACTCCATTTTTCCTAAAGGAATCTTGCCCACAGTAGTAGATATAATGGTCATCTGAATTAAATTTGCCCATTTCAGTCCGTTTTAGTTCACTGATTCCTAAAATATCAATGCTCACTCTTGCCATCTCCTGTTTGACCACTTCCAATTACCTTGATTCATGGACCTAACATTACAGGTTCCTATGCAATATTGCTCTTTATAGCATCGGACTTTACTTCCATCACCAGTCACATCTACAATTGGGTGTTTCTTTTCACTTTGATTCCATCTCTTCATTCTTTCTGGAGTTATTTCTCCACCCTTCTCCAGTAGCATATGGGCACTTGCTGCCTTGGGGAGCTCATCTTTCAGTGTCATATCTTCTTGTCTTTTCATACTGTTCCTGGGGTTCTCAAGGCACAAATACTGAAGTGGCTTGCCATTCCCTTCTCCAGTGGACCACATTTTGTCAGAACTCTCCACCATGACCTGTCCGCCTTGGGTGGCCCTACAGGGCATGGCTCATAGTTTCATTGAGTTGACAAGGCTGTGGTCCATGTGATGAGTTTGATTAGTTTTCTGTGATTGTGGTTTTCATTCTGTCTGCCCTCTGGTGGATAAGGATAAGAGGCTCATGGAAGCCTCCTGATGAGAGGGGCTGACTGTGGGGGAACCTGGGTCTTGTTCTGATGGGCAGTGCCATGCTCAGTAAATCTTTAATCCAATTTTCTTTCAATGGGCTGTGATCCCTCCTGGTTGCTTGGCTTGGGCCAAACTATGGTAAGGGCAATGAAGATAATGGCAACCTCCTTCAAAGGATTTGTGCAGAAACTGTTGTATTCAGTGCCCCTGACACTGCAGCAGGCCACTGTCAACCCACACCTCCACTAGAGACTCCTGGACACTCACAGGTAAGTCAGGCTCAGGCTCTAGTGGGGACACTGCTCCTTTCTCCCAGCTCCTGGTACAGACAAGGTCTTCTCTGTGCCTTCCAAGAGTCTGTTTCCCCAGTCCTGTCAAAGTTCTGAATCTAATCCCACTGGCCTCCAAAGTCAAATCCCTGGGGGTTCTCAGTCCCTTTGCCAGATCCCTAGGTTGGGAAATCTGTTGTGGGTCCTAGAACTTTCTTAATAGTCTGAGAATTTCTATGGTATAATTGTTCTAAGTTTGTGGGCCTCCTGCTTGGCAGCTCTATGGTTGAGCTAATGGCGACCTCCTCCAAGACGGGTTATGCCACAGGCTGCATGATCCAGGTCTGCTGCAGTCCAGAGTCCCTGCCCCCGCACCAGGCTACAGATGACCCATGCCTCTCTGCAAGAGACATTCAAACACTCAAAAACAGGTCTGGCTCAGTCTCTGTGGGGTCTCTGGATCCTGGTGTGTACAAGGTTTTGTTTGAGCTATGTTTTGTCTATGTACATTAAACAGATTTTTTTTTTTTTCAATTTATCTGAGTAAACCTTTACTGAACACTACTTACACATTCAGAAAACTAAGATCAAGGCATCTGGTCCCATCACTTCATGGGAAACAGATGGGGAAACAGTGGAAACAGTGTCAGACTTTATTTTTGGGGGCTCCAAAATCACTGCAGATGGTGACTGCAGCCATGAAATTAAAAGATGCTTACTCCTTGGAAGGAAAGTTAAGACCAACCTAGATAGCATATTCAAAAGCAGAGACATTACTTTGCCAACAAAGGTCCATCTAGTCAAGGCTATGGTTTTTCCAGTGGTCATGTATGGATGTGAGAGTTGGACTGTGAAGAAAGCTGAGCACCGAAGAATTGATGCTTTTGAGCTGTGGTGTTGGAGAAGACTCTTAAGAGTCCCTTGGACTGCAACGAGATCCAACCAGTGCATTCTAAAGGAGATCAGTCCTGGGTGTTCTTTGGAAGGACTGATGCTAAAGCTGAAACTCCAATACTTTGGCCACCTCATGTGAAGAGTTGACTCATTGGAAAAGACTCTGATGCTGGGAGGGATTGGGGGCAGGAGGAAAAGGGGAGGACAGAGGATGAGATGGCTGGATGGCATCACCGACTCGATGCACATGAATTTGGGTGAACTCTGGGAGTTGGTGACGGACAGGGACACCTGGCGTGCTGCAGTTCATGGGGTCGCAAAGAGGTGGACACGACTGAACTGACTGAACTGACTTACACATCAATTGTTATGCCAGATACATGCAAAGACAAAGACAAAGAAAACCCTTAGTCACTCAGGAAATATTTACCAAGCACTTTCTTTGTTCTGAGAACTGTGATAACTATTCAAGATACAGATAAGCAAAAACACATCTAGGCTTTGCTCTCACAGTGTGCAATCCAATGGCAGAAGGAAAAACTGAAATAATCACAACTATGACTATAAATAGAGATCAATGGGATCAAGAAACGGGGCATGCAACAAAAACCTGAATGAGACTAGAAGTAATGAGCAGAATGCTCTTTAAATGTTGAGAAGTAAACAAAACTTATGTGGGCACAAACAGTGAGTAAGCCTGGTTTTGGCAAAGTGAAGTAATGCTGAAAGATGGCCCTGACCAGCTCTAATCACTTATGCTTTTCCCATTGAAGAATTAGCTGAACAAAATCAAGAATCTATTCAAATAAAGTGGCTCAAATTTTACATCTCTCTGGTCTCACTTGCAATATGAAACACTGCAGCTTTACTTTTAATAAAATGGGAAATTTGCTTATACCCATTCTATTAGTTAAAGCTATGTTCAGTAAACAGCTTCCCTTATAGCTCAGTCAGTAAAGAATCTGCCTGCAATGCAGGAGACCTGGGTTCCATTCCTGGATCGGGAAGATCCCCTGGAGAAGGAAATGGCAATCCACTCCAGTATTCTGGCCGGGAAAATCCCATGGACAGAGGAGCATGGCAGGCTACAGTCCATGGGGTCACAAGAGTCAGAGACGATTGAGCAACTAAACCATATTCAGTAAAATAACTTATTAATTAATGATGAGTCTTCCAAAAATATTTTCTGATATCAAACTATGCAGACTCTAAAACATCCCTATGGCATTTAAAAGAAAATATTCTGAAGGTAATAAAAATCAATTTACAAAAGGAAACATTTACTACAAACTCCTCTCATGACACATCAGGAAAAAAATAAAGGCTGTACTGGCACTTACAAAACCTCAGGTGACCTGAGAAGTCCACTGAGGACTGTAACAAGCATGCTCATCTCAAATACCGTTTGGAAATCCAGCCCAGGAGGGGAACCAGGATATCTCTTAATGACTTTCCAACTCTAAATTACCAGGGGAAAAAGCATTGCTTTAAGCTTCAAATAATTATTCCAGTTTCATATCTCATTTCTCTCCTAGCTAGAGATTCTGACAAACATCCACATTTTTCTAAGGAATTGCTGTATTGAGGAATTATGCTTTCTTCATATATGACCTTTTAAAACAGAATGAACAAACAGCATCCCCTCACTACCTCATTTCTATTTCGATCTTTATAGAATAAACAGAGTCTGAAAAATCTTAGGTATTACTGAAATAAATACTTTTAACTTGTTTTTTAAAATACTTCATGTACTCTTTGTCTTCACTGGCCATGACAATTAATAAAATACATATAAACCTTAAAATGTGTTCATCAGTTCAGTTCAGTCACTCAGTCGTGTCCAACTCTTTGCAACCCCATGAATCGCAGCACGCCAGGCCTCCCTATCCATCACCAACTCCCGGAGTTCACTCAGATTCACATCCATCGAGTCAGTGACGCCATCCAGCCATCTCATCCTCTGTCGTCCCCTTCTACTCCTGCCCCCAATCCCTCCCAGCATCAAAGTCTTTTCCCATGAGTCAACACTTCACATGAGGTGGCCAAAGTACTGGAGTTTCAGCTTTAGCATCATTCCTTCCAAAGAAATCCCAGGGCTGATCTCCTTCAGAATAGACTGCTTGGATCTCCTTACAGTCCAAGGGACTCTCAAGAGTCTTCTCCAACACCACAGCTCAAAAGCATCAATACTTCGGAGCTCAGCCTTCTTCACAGTCCAACTCTCACATCCCTACATGACTACTGGAAAAACCATAGCCTTCACTAGACGGACCTTAGTCGGCAAAGTAATGTCTCTGCTTTTGAATATGCTATCTAGGTTGGTCATAACTTTCCTTCCAAGGAGTAAGCGTCTTTTAATTTCATGGCTGCAGTCACCATCTGCAGTGATTTTGGAGCCCAAAAAAATAAAGTCTGACACTGTTTCCCCATCTATTTTCCATGAAGTGATGGGACTGGATGCCATGATCTTCGTTTTCTGAATGTTGAGCTTTAAGCCAACTTTTTCACTCTCCTCTTTCACTTTCATCAAGAGGCTTTTTAGTTCCTCTTCACTTTTGGCCATAAGGGTGATGTCATCTGCATATCTCAGGTTATTGATATTTCTCCCGGCAATCTTGATTCCAGCTTGTGTTTCTTCCAGTCCAGTGTTTCTCATGATGTACTCTGCATATAAGTTAAATAAGCAGTGTGGCAATATACAGCCATCACGTACTCCTTTTCCTATTTGGAACCAGTCTGTTGTTCTACGTCCAGTTCTAACTGTTGCTTCCTGACCTACAAACAGATTTCTCAAGAGGCAGGTCAGGTGGCCTGGTATTCCCATCTCTCTCAGAATTTTCCACAGTTTGTTGTGATCCACACAGTCAAAGGCTTTGGCATAGTCAAGAAAACAGAAAGAGATGTTTTTCTGAAACTCTCTTGCTTTTTCCATAATCCAGTGGATGTTGGCAATTTGATCTCTGGTTCCTCTGCCTTTTCTAAAACCAGCTTGAACATCAGGAAGTTCACGGTTCACGTATTGCTAAAGCCTGGCTTGGAGAATTTTGAGCATTACTTTACTAGCATGTGAGATGAGTGCAATTGTGTGGTAGTTTGAGCATTCTTTGGCATTGCCTTTCTTTGGGATTGGAATGAAAACTGACCTTTTCCAGTCCTGTGGTCACTGCTGAGTTTTCCAAATTTGCTGGCATATTGAGTGCAGCACTTTCACAGCATCATCTTTCAGGATTTGAAATAGCTCAACTGGAATGCCATCACCTCCACTAGCTTTGTTCGTAGTGATCCTTTCTAAGGCCCACTTGACTTCACATTCCAGGATGTCTAGCTCTAGGTGAGTGATCACACCATTGTGATTATCCAGGTCGTGAAGATCTTTTTTGTGCAGTTCTTCTGTGTATTCTTGTCACCTCTTCTTAATATCTTCTGCTTCTGTTAGGTCCAGACCATTTCTGTCCTTTATCGAGCCCATCTTTGCATGAAATGTTCCCTTGGTATCTCTAATTTTCTTGAAGAGATCTCTAGTCTTTCCCATTCTGTTCTTTTCCTCTATTTCTTTGCATTGATCGCTGAAGAAGGCTTTCTTATCTCTTCTTGCTATTCTTTGGAACTCTGCATTCAGTTGCTTATATCTTTCCTTTTCTCCTTTGCTTTTTGCTTCCCTTCTTTTCACAGCTATTTGTAAGGCCTCCCCAGACAGCCATTTTGCTTTTTTGCATTTCTTTTCGATGGGGATGATCTTGATCCCTGTCTCCTGTACAATGTCACGAACCTCATTCCATAGTTTATCAGGCACTCTATCTATCAGATCTACGCCCTTATATCTATTTCTCACTTCCACTGTATAATCCTAAGGGATTTGATTTAGGTCATACCTGAATGGTCTAGCGGTTTTCCCTACTTTCTTCAATTTCAGTCTGAATTTGGTAATAAGGAGTGCATGAGCTGAGCCACAGTCAGCTCCTAGTCTTGTTATAGTTGACTGTATAGAGCTTCTCCATCTTTGGCTGCAAAGAATATAATCAATCTGATTTTGGTGTTGACCATCTGGTGTTATCCATGTGTAGAGTCTTCTCTTGTGTTGTTGGAAGAGGGTGTTTGCTATGACCAGTGCATTTTCTTGGCAAAACTCTATTAGTCTTTGCCCTGCTTCATTCCACATTCCAAGACCAAATTTCCTTGTTACTCCAGGTGTTTCTTGACTTCCTACTTTTGCATTCCAGTCCCCTATAATGAAAAGGACATATTTTTTAGGTGTTAGTTCTAAAAGGTCTTGTATGTCTTCATAGAACCATTCAATTTCAGCTTCTTCAGCGTTATACTGGTTGGGGCATAGACCTGGATTACCATGATATTGAATGGTTTGCCTTGGAGACGAACAGAGATCATTCTGTCGTTTTTGAGATTGCATCCAAGTACTGCATTTCAGACTCTTTTGCTGACCATGATGGCTACTCCATTTCTTCTAAAGGATTCCTGCCCATAGTAGTAGATATAATGCTCATCTGAGTTAAATTCACCCACTCCAGTCCATTTTAGTTTGCTGATTCCTAGAATGTCGACGTTCACTCTTGCCATCTCTTGTTTGACCACTTCCAATTTGCCTTGATTCATGGACCTGACATTCCAGGTTCCTATACAATATTGCTCTTTACAGCATCAGACCTTGCTTCTATCACCAGTCACAATAAATTATACAAAGTCTTATAAGTAGTTCATAAAACATTTAATTATACAACATGAATTTCCTAATTCACAAGCATCTTGTGGCTTACCTTGGGCTAAACTCCACTTCTGCCTCTTATTAGTTTTTAATATGAGACAGTTAATTTAAACACTCTAGGCTTTAGTTTTATTATAAATGGGCATCACAATTTCTATATGCAGTACTGTAATATTAAGTGGTTTTTGGAGCGGGTTGCCTTTCCTCCTCCAGGGCATCTTCCTGACCCAGGGATCAAACCCAGGTTCCTTTGGCTCCTGCACTACAGGAGGATTCTTTACTACTGAGTCACCAGGGTAATCCATATAATAAGTACTAAATAAATGCTATTATTTTATTTAAATCTTTGATTCAAAGTTAGAATAAAACAAGAGGATATATAAACACTAATTTAGTTGAGTGCTTTGGACATTGTGTATTATTTTGAATAACATAACTTAAAACTTTATAAATAAATGCAGTCATGAAATCAACAAGTACAGAGAAAATAAAAAAGAAACACAGTGATAGATGGTCTCTGAGATTTCTGAATCTTTCTCATTCAGGTTAGATGGTATAAGAGCACACTTGTTCCCCAAATGGCTAGACTAAAGATTATAAAAAATTTACAGTTTTTGACATGAATGTCTTCTATCTATTAATACTGTATTATGAAACATTAAGGGAGACTTTCCTCACCTGAAAAGTTAAACCATAACCACTCTGGAATAGAGAAGCACCCTGTCAGGTTGTAGCTTTAGGATTTGAAAACAAATATGATTTTAAAGAATTATAACAGGGAAGCAGCTCATTTGAAAGTATGCATAATGGTTCACTGAAACAAACTTCAGAAAGTATGGAAGAAACAAATACACCTCTTAAATACTTAAAGAGATAAAGTCTGACCACAGGTGTCCCAAAACTTAGGCATACATTTTATACCTTAAAGGCAACTTTTACCTTAAAATGAATATTAAACAATTAATTCCTTATTAGCAACCTTATTTTAAACACACAGAGCAAAAGAAAAAAGGAATTAAAGATTAGGGAAGTAAAAACACAGCAGGGAACTTCACAGGTAAAGACATAACAGAAATTACCTAAATTCAATATGAAGAAAACTGGGACAGCTATTCAGTTTCAGTTCAGTTGCTCAGTCATGTCTGACTCTTTGCGACCCCATGAACTACAGCATGCAAGGCCTCCCTGTCCATCACCAACGCCTGGAGTTTACTCAAACTTCATGCCCATTAAGTTGATGATGCCATCCAACAATCTCATCCTTTTGTCATCCCCTTCTACTCCCACCTTCAATCTTTCCCAGCATCAGGGTCTTTTCTAATGAGTCAGTTCTTCACATTAGATGGCCAAAGTAATGGAGTTTCAGCTTCAGCATCAGTCTTTCCAATGAATATTCAGGACTAATTTCCTTTAGGATGGACTGGATGGATCTCCTTGCAGTCCAAGCAACTCTCAAGAGTTTTCTCCAACACCACAGTTCAAAAGCATCAATTCTCTGGCACTCAGCTTTCTTTATAGTCCAACTCTCACATCCATACATGACTACTGGAAAAAACACAGCTTTGACTAGACGGACCTTTGTTGGCAAAGGTCTCTGCTTTTTAATAAGCTCTCTAGGTTGATCATAACTTTTCTTCCAAGGAGCAGGTGTCTTTTAACATCATGGCTGTAGTCACCATCTGCAGTGATTTTGGAGTCCAAGAATATAAAATCTGTCAATGTTTCCACTGCCATCTATGTGCCATGAAGTGAAACGAAGAGATGTTATGACCTTAGTTTTCTGAATGTTGAGTTTTAAGCCTTTTTCACTCTCCTCTTTCACTTTCCTCAAGAGACACTTTAGTTCTTCTTCGCTTTCTGCCATAAGGGTGGTGTCATCTGCATATCTGAGGTTACTGACATTTCTGCCAGCAATCTTGATTCCAGCTTGTGGTTCATCCAGTCCAGCATTTCTCATGATGTCATCTGCATATAAGTTAAATAAGCAGGGTGACAATATACAGCCTTGACTTACTCCTTTCCCAATTCGGAATCAGTCTGTTGTTCCATGTCCAGTTTTCACTGTTGCTTCCTGACCTGCATATAGGTTTCTCAAGAGGCAGGTCAGGTGGTCTGGTATTCCCATCTCTTGAAGAATTTTCCACAGTTTGTTATGATCCACACAGTCAACGGCTTTGGCATAGTCAATAAAGCAGAAGTAGATGTTTTTCTGGAACTCTCTCATTTTTTCAATGGTCCAACTGATATTGGTAATTTGGTCTCTGGTTCCTCTGCCTTTTCTGAAACCAGCTTGCACATCTGGAATTTCACAGTTCATGTACTGTTGAAGCCTGGCTTGGAGAATTTTGAGTATTACTTTGCTAGCCTGTGAGATGAGTGCAATTGTGTGGTAATTTGAACATTCTTTGGCATTGCCTTTCTTTGGGATTGGAATGAAAACTGACCTTTTCCAGTCCTGTGGCCACTGCTGAGTTTTCCAAGTTTGCTGGCATATTGAATACATCACTTTCACGGAATCATCTTTTAGGATTTGAAATAGCTCTGCTGGAATTCCGTCACCTCCACTATCTTTGTTGGTAGTGATGCTTCCTAAGGCTCACCTGACTTCTCATTCCAGGATGAAAGACTCCAGGTGAGTGATCACACCTTCGTGATTATCTGTATCATGAAGATCTTTTTGCATATTTCTTCTGTGTATTCGTGCCACCTCTTCTTAATATCTTCTGCTTCTGTTAGGTCCATACAATTTCTGTTCTTTATTGTGTCCATCTTTGCAAGAAAATCTCCCTTGGTATCTCTGATTTTCTTGAAGAGATCTGTAGTCTTTCCCTTTCTATTGTTTTCCTCTATTTCTTTGCATTGATCACTGAGGAAGGCTTTCTTATCTCTCCTTGCTCTTCTTTGGAACTCTGCATTCTAATGAGTATATCTTTCCTTGTCTCATTTGCCTTTTGCTTTTCTTCTTTTCACAGCTATTTATAAGCCTCCTCAAATAACCATTTTGCCTTTTTGCATTTGTTTTTCTCGCGGTGGACTTGATCCCTGCCTCCTGTACAATGTCATAAACCTCTGTCCATAGCTCTTCAGGCACTCTGTCTATCTGATCTAATCCCTTCAATCTATTTGTCACTTGCATTGTATAATCATAAGGGATTTGATTTAGGTCATACCTGAATGGTCTAGCGGTTTTCCCTACTTTCTTCAATTTAAGTCTGAATTTGGCAATAAAGATTTCATGATCTGAGCCACATTCAGCTTCTGGTCTTGTTTTTGCTGACTGTATAGAGCTTTTCCATCTTTGGCTGCAAAGAATATAATCAATCTGATTTCGGTATTGACCACTTGTTGATGTCCATGTGTAGAGTCATCTCTTGTGTTGTTGGAAGAGGGTGTTTGCTATGACTCGTGCATTCTCTGGGCAAAACTCTGTTAGCCTTTGGCCTGCTTCATTCTGTATTGCAAGGCCAAAATTTCCTGTTACTCCAGTAGTTCTTGACTTCCTACTTTTGCATTCCAGTTCCCTATAATGAAAAGGACATATTTTCTAGGTGCTAGTTCTAGAAGGTCTTGTAGGTCTTCATAGAACCATTCAATTTCAGCTTCTTCACCATTACTGGTCAGGGCATAGACCTGGATTACTGTGATATTGAATGGTTTGTTTTGGAAATGAACAGAGATCATTCTATCGTTTTTGAGACTGCATCCAAGTACTGCATTTTGGACTGTTTTGTTGATTATGATGGCTACTCCATTTCTTCTAAATTATTCTTGCCCACAGTAGTAGATATAATGATCATCTGAGTTAAATTCACCCATTCCAGTCCATTTTAGTTTGCTGATTTCTAAAATGTCGATGATCACTCTTGCCATCTCCTGTTTGACCACTTCCAATTTGCCTTGATTCATGGACCTAACATTCCAGGTTCCTAGGCAATATTGCTCTTTACAGCACTGGACTTACTTCCATCACCAGTCACATCCACAACTGGGTATTGTTTTTGCTTTGGCTCCGTCTCTTCATTCTTTCTGGAGTTATTTCTCCACTGATCTCCAGTAGCATATTGGGCACCTACCAACTGGCGAATTCACCTTTCAGTGTCCTATCTTTTTGCCTTTTCATACTGTCATGGGGTTCTCAAGGCAAGAATATTGAAGTAGTTTGCCATTCCCTTCCCCAGTGGATCACATTTTACCAGAACTCTCCACCATGACCGTCCTTCTTGAGTGTCCCTACATGTTTCATTGAGTTAGAGAAGGCTGTTGTCCATGGGGGAGCCATTAGCTTTTGTTAATTAACTTCGCTGAGCCTATTTCTCAGTAATATATAAATAGTTTGTTCTTCATAGGATTGTAATGATGCTAAAATGTAAGTGCTCAACACAATTACAGACTGAAGTAAATGCTTACTAAATGTTAGTCATTATCACCAAAGAGAGAATTAGAAGGAAAAAAATCTTTTAAAGTAAAACTAATCTTACTTTCAAAACTGAAATGAAGTTGTCAATATAATAGAATATAAATAATTAAGTTTTATTATTATAAAACTAAAATGTCAACACTGACTAAATTGTAGTAAACTAAACTACTTTCTATAATAAATTAGTGACTTTAAGGACAATGCTTACTCTTGGCCATGGATTTACCTCTAATATAGTGCAACAGCCATGGATGTTTTCTGAGCAGCTGCTGTTTTCCTCTTGGACTACTAAGCTCATCCACATAAAACAGAAGGTTCAAGTAGACACTCATTGAATTTAATTTTCCAAAGTCAACTCAACTGAAACATCACCTGGTCTACACAATATTAAACAGGCAGCATTATGTAATCTAAGGCCTGTGCTCTCTTTGACTTCTACATCTCAGGTGTAAAAATGCAATGTGTTTATAATCTCCAGTCTTTATAACCCTGAAGTCTTACTTTCTACTTAAACTACCTAAAAAAAAATCTCTTATTAGAAACACTAACAGTTGAGTTACAGGCATAGCTAAAGAGTATGCATAAACACTTCAAAAATTCTTGCTTTCCCTTGTTTTAAAAAAGAATGAAATTATCCCTTACTAGCATTCCTGCACATGGCAACCCTGGTGAAAGTTACAGTAATGCAGATTTGCATCCAAACCTTCAACTGTACACAGAAATATCCAATGAATATCTCAAATGTGGGAAAAATAATATCATTGCAATGGTTTCCCACTACTTATTCAGGAGATAAGATTTTGTAAAAATGAAGCAAATACTTGCTTCCAAGAATACAGACAAGATGTCCTGGAGGTTTGCCCGTGAGTCAGTACCACATAAGACACTCTCTCTTCATTCGGCTTCCAGGACTGCTACTTCTCTATCTCCTTCCTACCTTACTAGCCTCTCCTTTTCAACTTTTCTCCTTTCAGCTTCTAAATGTCAGAGTACCCCAACTCTCAATTCTGAAATCACTGCTCTGCACATATTCCCTGGTGTTGGTGTTTAGTCACTCAGTCGTGTCCAACTCTTTGCGATCCTATGGACTGTAGACCACCAGGCTGCTATGTTCATGAGATTTCCCAAGCAAGAATACTGGAGTGGGTTGTCATTTCCTTCTCCAGGGCCTCTTCCCTACCCAGGGATCAAACTCGAGTTTCCTTCTTTACCACTGAGCCACCAGGGAAGCACACATTCCTTAGGTAATCTCAATTTGTCCCTTTGCTTAAAATACCATCTACCTGATAATTCTTAAATGTCTTTCTCTAGCTCACCTCTGTTGGGATTTCTACTAAACATCTCAAAGCTAAACCCTGTTCCAAACCTGATTCTCTTTTAGTCTCTTCCATCTTCACTCTTTTCACAAGTGTTGCAACCAGTCTATCAGGAAATCCTTCTGGATATTCCAGCCAAATGCATATTTTCAATCCACCCACTTAACACTGCTGCTTCCATCCAAGCCCTTATCCCTCCACTCTAGGCTACTGAACTGACCTCTGAACTTTTCTTCTAGCTTATACTTCCGACCTCTTACAGACAAATTTTCACATAGCAGCCAAATGAATACTTTTAAAAACATGAATCAAATCATGTAACTCCCCCACAAAAAACCTTCCAGTTAGCTTCCTTTCTATCATACTTGATATAAAACCTAAACACTTTGCCATGGCCAACAAGAGCCTACATGATCTGGCTTCTAGCACCTCTCCAGTCCCATTTGTCTCAAGGACCCCACTGGCTATATTGTTTCTCAAATAAGCCAAGTACCCCCACTTGCACACAGTTTGCTCCATCTGGAATGCTCCTCTCCTAAACCTCATTGAAATTCATTTCCTTAATCTGTCAAGACCTACAGTTAAAAAGTCCTTCCCTGGACATCCTATTAAAACAGTGGCTCCCACCATTTTTTACATTTTTACCTTGCTTTCTTTTTCATTACAGCCCTTACCACCCCCAGACATTATTTCCCATTTTACTTTTGTAACTGTTTATCCCCTTCACTAGAATGTAAACTCAATGCAGAATCACATTTTTCCTTATTCATTTGCATCTTTATTTACCTGCATCATTGATCTTATCACGGGTATACAGAACAGGGCCTGGTGCATGATACCAACTCAAAAATTTGTTGAAGAAACACATTATTTCTAAACTCTATTAAAATATTATTTGAAAGCATTACATTTGTAATTTAAAGTACAATTACAAGAATAAAATAATATAATCTAAAGTGAAATATTCTCTAGGCTACACAGTCATGTGTGTGAATTTTTTATCCTAATTTTTTTTTAAATCAATTACAGGTTCAGTAGCTACCATTTAAAAAAATTCTAGAGTTTCTACTTTAAAAATCCTAAGACATAAAACAACCACATTTTGATTTTTTTGGTCTTTATTTCTTCCCTATTTTCATGGAACACTAGACCAGTGATTTTTTTCCTTCTCCAAAGATGCATCATATTTATATTAATACTATGAGTCAATGATGAATTTGCTTTTCAAACATTTTGTCATAGTCAATTTCTCTTATTTAATTATACATTTAATCCATTCACAAGGAAAAAATAGCTGTTAAGTCTGCATTTTAGAAGGAAAGACTCTATTTATTAATAATTATATTTTAGAACTATGAATTCATCACAAAGCTGTTTAATTTGTTTAATTCAAACTATGCTGTGAATTTCCAGCAGGTAACCCAAAAGGTTGAAATGAGAATATGCCAGATGCTGCATTTCTAAGAAACTCATCATAAAATGGGTCTGGTATTCACAAACTAATAAGACTTACACCTGACTTCACTGGACTCAAACTTTTAAAAACACAAAAACAAGTTTACAGCAGATATGTAATTGTAATGATTTGATCTCCAACTATAAAAACTCATTAAAATAGCAGAAAGTCAAAGTGAAAGTCATGTCCAACTCTTTGCGACCCCATAGATTATACAGTCCATGGAATTCTCCAGGCCAGAATACTGAAGTGGGTAGCCTTTCCCTTCTCCAGGGGATCTTCCCAACTACTGGAGTGGGTAGCCTTTCCCTTCTCCAGTGGATCTTCCTGACCCAGGAATGGAACGGGGGGATTCTTTACCAACTGAGCTATCAGGGAAGCCCATATAATAGCCCAAATCATCAACTAATAATGATAACTGTTAGAGAAGGCAATGGCAACCCACTCCAGTACTCTTGCCTAGAAAATCCCATGGGTGGAGGAGCCTGGAAGGCTGCAGTCCATGGGGTCGCTAAGAGTCGGATGCGACTGAGCGACTTCACTTTCACTTTTCACTTTCATGCAATGGAGAAGGAAATGGCAACCTACTCCAGTATTCTTGCCTGGAGAATCCCAGGGGTGGAGGAGCCTGGTGGGCTGCCGTCTATGGGGTCGCGCAGAATCGGACACGATTAAAGCGACTTAGCAGCAGCAGCAGCAGTCCCTCAGTTGTGGCCAACTGTTTCCAAACCCATGAACTATAGCCTGCCAAGCTAATTTATCTAAGGAATTCTCCAGACAAGAATACTGGAGTGAGTAGCCATTCCCTCCTCCAGGGGATCAAACCCGTGTCTCCTGCCTTGCAGGCAGATTATTTACTGTCTGAGCCACCAGGGAAGCCCAAAAATGGTAATTGTCCATCTCTAAATGCAGATAGACATTAGTGGTTTTGGCTTAAATGCTTAAAAATGTGGAGGCTTAAGGACTCACAGCTTGTAGCAGAAATCTCTCTCCATGGGTTTGTTAACACATAGATATTAACTGACACCATTCATTTTGTTGTCTATGTAACTGGTAATTCATTATTTTGTGATTGTTAGACTCACAGCTATTACAGAGAAGGAAGAGCTATATTTCCACATCTACTATCTTTTTCTTTCCTGTGAAAGGATGCAACAGGTAGAAATTAAATGTAGATAGGAAAAAAATTACTTATACAGTTTGAAAATTGTCAAATTTGATATTTAAATCATAAAAACCCAACTTTTCTTAGTTTACATATATTACAGTTATTTTTAAACAATAAATACAAATTTATTGTATTTTTTCAGAATTCAAGTCTCTATCTCCCTCTTTTGAAAAATTGTATCACTATAATTTTTTCACTATTATTCATTTCCATTATTCATTCATCATTTCATTATTATTTAATTTTCATCATTAACAACTAATGAATGTAGATGGTGAAAGAATCAGAAATTTACCATTCTGGAACTCTTAATAAAACACCTTGTTCAGGTAAGATCATCACAGATCTTAAAACCCCAAAGTATCACCCCATAGATTACCTGCAAGCTATAAAGTGTGGCCTTTCTTTATAACTGAGATGTGTAGTGTCATCACCTTAACCAAGTGCTCAAACTCAGCACCACTAATAGTGACAGCACATGTCTTCTGATGGGATACAATGTAAAGTCACAGCATCACTCCTCCGTAAGTGTTTAACTCAAATCATCCCTTTAGGTAGAAGTTCAAGTTTACAGAATATGCAGAAAATATAAGAGCAAGTTAAATGTCACCATAAAGAAACATCTAGGAAAATCCCTAGCTTGTTCTCTTCAGAATAACAACGGCATGGAAAAAACGGAGTATTCTAGATTCATAGAGACTAAAAACACTTAACAACGAAATGTAACTGGTGAACCCTGACTAGATCCTGGTTTAGAAAACTATAAAAAGACATGGAAAATAATTAAGGATACATTAATATGCTGAAGTATTGAAGGGTGAAGTCTCACGATGTTTGCAACTTATATTCAAATGACTTAGCAAAAAAAAATCATAAAAATATATAGACACATCTGTATGTGTAAATATGAATACACAAACAGATACATATATGCAAAAATATTACTTGTTGATTTTAGGTAGTCAGTTTATGGTAATCAATATTCTAGTCTTTAAACTTTTCTGCATGTGTGAAAAAATTCAAATTAAAAGCAACAAACTTTTTTATTTAATGTTCAACATTTACCGTACCTGGTTCTTGAATGACATCTACCTTCCCCACACTGATCTGAAGTATTTCACCATTCTTTGCAAATGTCTCCCATTCTGAATCAGTCTGCTGACAGGATGGACACCAAGGGGCATAACTATAAAAGAATAATAGCTATTCAATATACATAAAACATCAATAAAACAAAATAGAGAAATAGAGTATTTAAACTGACAAAATAAATTCTTAACTAAAAGGAGGCACAAAAGCAAATTTTTCCAAAGTTACTTGATACAGAAGTATATTTCCCCCCTAGAATTTAATGTTATGAATATCAACTTCCTAGGGAAAAATCTACCAAGTTTAAGATTTTTCACAATTATTATACACGTAAAATACTTTATTTCAATGTTATTGCTATAATCAACACAAATTTTATCACTTTACAGATACTTTTTGATATTTTAGGGTGAACATTGTTTTGAAAGTGCTACTAAAGAAGGATAATTAGAACTGGACATGGACAACAGACTGGTTCCAAATAGGAAAAGGAGTACATCAAGGCTGTATATTGTCATCTGCTTATTTAACTTCTATGCAGATTACATCATGAGAAACGCAAGACTGGAAGAAACACAAGCTGGAATCAAGATTGCCAGGAGAAATATCAATAACCTCAGATATGCAGATGACACCACCCTTATGGCAGAAAGTAAAGAGGAACTAAAAAGCCTCTTGATGAAAGTGAAAGAGGAGAGTGAAAAAGTTGGCTTAAAGTTCAACATTCAGAAAACGAAGATCATGGCATCCGGTCCCATCACTTCATGGGAAATAGATGGGGAAACAGTGGAAACAGTGTCAGACTTTATTTTTTTGGGCTCCAAAATCACTGCAGATGGTGACTGCAGCCATGAAATTAAAAGACGCTTACTCCTTGGAAGAAAAGTTATGACCAACCTAGATAGCATATTCAAAAGCAGAGATATTACTTTGCCGACTAAGGTCCATCTAGTCAAGGCTATGGTTTTTTCAGTAGTCATGTATGTATGTGAGAGTGGGACTGTGAGGAAGGCTGAGCACAGAAGAATTGATGCTTTTGAACTGTGGTGTTGGAGAAGACTCATGAGTCCCTTGGACTGCAAGGAGATCCAACCAGTCCATTCTGAAGGAGATCAGCCCTGGGTGTTCTTTGAAGGGAATGATGCTAAAGCTGAAACTCCAATACTTTGGCCACCTCATGCAAAGAGTTGACTCACTGGAAAAGACTCTGATGCTGGGAGGGATTGGGGGCAGGAGGAGAAGGGGATGACAGAGGATGAGATGGCTGGATCGCATCACCGACTCGATGGACATTGAGTCTGAGTGAACTCCAGGAGTTGGTGATGAACAGGGAAGCCTGGCGTGCTGCGATTCATGGGGTTGCAAAGAGTCGGACACGACTGAGTGACTGAACTGAACTGAACTGTAAACTAGCTAAACCAGTTTCAAATCCATCAAAGCTATAAATGTGATGAGCAAAGACCAGAAGACTTGTTGCTAGTGGGCCCCCAGAATGTGAGTCACTTCCAAAGCTCTGTGGCAGTTCTGAAAAGCATTTTGAGAAAGAAAGTATAAGCTATAGCTAAATCAACTCTGATACTAACAAGTTAGAGAAATACGTGTCTTTAATTAGAACTCTGCTATTTACATTTATTTTTTTCATTCAATAAACATGAACCAAGCACCACCTTAGAAGCTGAGGCTACAACTCAAGAAGACTAATGCATCTCCTTTCCTTATGGATTTTACAGCCCAAAGAGGTAATTAGAATCCAAGAGGCAAATGTGAGTACAGAAAAGATGCTGTAGAGACCCTCAGAAGCTGGGTGATCTCAGAAGAGCCCAAAGAAAAAGAACATCTGTGCTAAAGTAGGAGTTAGCAGCCAGAGAGGGATCAAAAATGTCCTCATCTAAGCAGAGTAAACAATATACGTGAAAGTGCAGAGAAATGAGCATTTTAGAGTTGTGTAAGGGATCAGCACTCTATTTGAAGCTCTCTGGTTAGCCCTACGGAGGTAAGAGAATTATGATCAGATTTACATTTTGCAAAACTCACCCAGCAGTTCTGTGGATAATGGATCAGGGAAGAATAAGATGGAAGCAAAGAGAAGAGGTAGAAGGCCAGCCCTGCCTATTTCCATCTTTAAAAAAAGACTAGTAGAGCCAAGTCCAAGATCATTCTAAAAAGTCACTAATCGTGCTATTACAGTTCACTGTCCAAGCCCTCGTGTTTAGGCAACAGGGATCAGAGAACATAGTCCAAAGAACAATCTGCTGACAGGACATCTTTGAAGGTGGATTTTTCTATAAGCACTTTTATCCCTACATTTCCAAGGCAAAATACATCCTGGCATACAGTTAGTGCTCAATAAATGTTTACAGAATAAGCAAATGAGCCAACTTTAAAGAAAGTTATATTCTTCACCTGAGAAACTTTGTTATTTTCTAAATATCCAAATGGCAGACTAGATTGGGGTAAACAACTGGTAAACTCTAGGTGATGATTCTCTTGGCGGTAAAACCATGACCACTAAAACTCTTTGTATCAGGTAGCTTTTGGTCTAAACTGCTGTGTAACAAATTGCTCACATATCTCATAGCCTGCAATAGTAACATGTCTTTCTCTCGGTCACAGGTTGCTGAAGTGGTTTTAAGTCAGGCTGTGGGTTAATAGATCTTGGCTTCAGAGTACGGGGTTAGGTTTGGATCTGTTCTGTTTATTTCTTCTTTCTTTGACTAGCAGCTACTCTGGCATTTTCTTCTGATGGTGCATCAATCAAGTGCACCAGACTGCAAAGGCAAGCCAGACTGCAAAGGCAAACCAGACTGCAAAGGCAAACCAGACTGCAAAGTACATGGAAACCTCTGTTTGTGTCTTGTCATCCTGCCCAAAGCAGATCGTGTGGTCAGATCCAGCATTAATGGTGCAGGGAAACATACTGTATCCATATCAGAAAAAAGAAAACTATAAATGTACAGGGGAAAGGGCATGGATGTATAATTTTTATGCAGAGATAGCATGAAGAATCATGAGGCATGGTTTAGTCCACCATACTCTTTTAGGTTTTGTAGGTCCATCCATCCATTCATCCGTCCATCTGTCCTCCCTCCTTCTCTTTTTTTTTTTTTTTTTTTTTTTTTTTTTGTGGTAAAATATATATAAATCTGGGCTTCCTGGGTAGCTCAATTTGTAAGAAACCCACCTGCAATGCAGGAGACCCCAATTCGATTCCTGGGTTGGAAAGTTCCCCTGGAGAAGGGATAGGCTACCCACTCCTGTATTCTTGGGCTTCCCTGGTGGCTCAGCCAGTAAAGAATCCGCCTGCCATGCGGGAGACCTGGGTTCCATCCCTGGGTTGGGAAGATCCCCTGGAGGAGGGCATGGCAACCCACTCCAGTATTCTTGCCTGGAGAGAGGAGCCTGATGGGCTACAGTCCACAGGGTCGCAAAGAGTCGGACACAACTGAGCGGCTAAGCACAGCACAACACATACATAAATCCATAGTTCTTTATGTGGCATTAACGACATTCATGTTTTTGTGAAGCCATCACTATCACCCAGAACTTTCCATCTTCCCCAAATGAAATTCTGTGCCCATTAAACACCAACACCCCATTTCTTCTTTCCCCCAGCCCCTATCAACTTCCCTCTATATAATGTCTGCATGAATTTGATAATTCTAGGAACCTCATATAAGTAAAATCAGCTAATATTTGTTATTTTGTGACTTGGCATAATGTCTTCAAGATTCATTCATGTGGTAGCATGTGTCAAATTTTCCTTTCTTTTTTGTTGAATAATACACATATACCATATTTTGTTTATCTAATCATCTTTCAGTGGATACTTGGATTAATTTCATTTTTCTGATTCTTTGTCACTGATTTTCCATTTTTCCCTATGGCTGGAGTCATCTGACTTTGCCTAATAATCCTTTCCACTCCAGAACCTGTGTTCATTCTTGTTCATTCATTAATTCAACAAATATTAAGCACAGTATGTGCCAGCAGTTTTCCTCAAGCACCCTAAAATTTCTCAATAGACAGAGTTGTGTTCTCCTTTTTAGTAGCCAATAGTTACATGTGGCTATTTAAATATAAATCAAAGTGAAACAAAATTTTAAAATGTGCTTCTTCACTTGCAGTAGCTGTCTTTCAAAGGATTAATAGCCACATGTGGTTAGTGACTACTGTACTGAATGATGCAGATATAAAACAGCTCTCTCCTTCTGGAAACTTTCTTCTTCTAAACCACAGACCTGTCAAAGTCACCTTCTGAGTGCAAGATGGCCATATTTTATTTGTCCAGATCTGAGCAACCAGCTAGCCAGTCAGAGCCCTTCCTCAGCATTTCGGAAAGTAAACTGAGCAAATAATTTAGATTTCTCTAGGTCAGTGATGGAGAAGGCAATGGCACCCCACTCCAGTACTCTCGCCTGGAAAATCCCACGGACGTAGGAGCCTGGTAGGCTGCAGTCCATGGGGTTGCTGAGAGTTGGACATGACTCAGTGACTTCACTTTCACTTTTCACTTTCATGCATTGGAGAAGGAAATGGCAACCCACTCCAGTGTTCTTGCCAGGAGAATCCCAGGGACGGCGGAGCCTGGTGGGCTGCCGTCTGTGGGGTCGCGCAGAGTCGGACGCAACTGAAGCGACTTAGCAGTAGCAGCAGGGTGAAAAGGAACATTTTTTTATTAAGTCCATTTCAAGAGGCATTTCAATATTTTGGATAAGAATTCTGCTGGAGGAATCAGAAAGACCAACTATAAATTAAGCATGTGACTTTGAGCAAGTTAATAATCCCTCCATGCCTCAGCTTTCTCAAATGTTAAATGAGATAGTAACAGCAGCTACCTTAGGTTATTGAGAGATTAGATGATGCATGTAAAGCAAATACCTATGAAGAAAATCATTAGAGTAAATGACATCTGTAATAAACAGTTCGGTTTCAGAGACATTTTTATGGTGCATTAGCAAGCTCATCTGAACCTTACAATAAAAGGAGAAAGAAAAAAAACAATAGAATGGGAAAGACTACAGATCTCGTCAAGAAAATTGAGACACCAACAGAACATTTCATGTAAAAATGGGCACAATAAAGGACAGAAATGGTATGGACCTAACAAAAATAGAAGATATTAAGAAGAGGTGGCAAGAATACACAGAAGAACTGTACAAAAAAGATCTTCATGACCCAGATAACCATGATGTTGTGATCACTCACCTAGAGCCAAACATCCTAGAATGTGAAGTCAACTGGGATTTAGGAAGCATCGCTACGAACAAAGTTAGTGGAGGTGACAGAATTCCAGTTGAGCTATTTCAAATCCTGAAAAATAATGTGGTGAAAGTGCTGCACTCAATATGCCAGCAAATTTGGAAAACTCAGCAGTGGCCACAGGACTGGAAAAGGTCAGTTTTCATTCCAATCCCAAAGAAAGTCAATGCCAAAGAATGCTTAAACTACCACACAATTGCACTCATCTCACACGCTAGTAAAGTAATGCTCAAAATTCTCCAAGCCAGGCTTCAACAGTACATGAACCGTGAACTTCCAGATGTTCAAGCTGAATTTAGAAAATGCAGAGGGACCAGAGATTAAATTGCCAAAATCCGCTAGATCATCGAAAAAGCAAGAGAGTTCCAGAAAAACATCTACTTCTGCTTCTACAAAGCCTTTGGCTGTGTAGATCACAACAAACTATGGAAAATTCTGAAAGGGATGGGAATACCACACCACCTGACCTGTCTCCTGAGAAATCTGTATGGAGGTCAAGAAGCAACAGTTAGAACCAGACATGGAACAACAGACTGGTTCCAAATCGGGAAAGGAGTACGTTAAGGCTGTATATTGTCACCCTGCTTGTTTAACTGATACACAGAGTACATCATGAGAACTGCCAGGCTGGATGAAGAACAAGCTGGAATCAAGATTGCCAGAAGAAATATCAATAACTTCAGATACACAGATGGTACCACCCTTATGACAGAAAGCAGAGAAATAAAGAGCCTCTTGATAAAAGTGAAAGAGATGAGGGAAAAAGCTGGCTGAAAACTCAACATTCAAAAAACTAAGATCATGTCATCTGGTCTCATCACTTCATGGCAAGTGGATGGGGAAACAATGGAAACAGAGACAGACTTTATTTTGCGGGGCTCCAAAATCACTGTAGTGGCTGCAGACATGAAATTAAGAGATGCTTACTCCATGGAAGAAAAGCTATGACCACCCTAGACAGCATATTAAAAAGCAGAGACGTTACTTTGCCAACAAAGGTCTGTCTAGTCAAAGCTATGGTTTTTCCAGTAGTCATGTAGGGATGTGAGAGTTGGACTATAGAGGTGGCTGAGGGCTGACGAACTGACGCTTTTCAACTGTGGTGTTGGAGAAGACTCTTGAGAGTCCCTTGGACTGCAAGAAGATCCAACCAGTCCACCCTAAAGGAAATCAGTCCTGGGTGTTCACTGGAGGGACTGATGTTGAAGCTGAAACTCCAATACTTTGGCCACCTGATGTGAAGGCCTGACTCACTGGAAAAGACCCTGATCCTGCTAGAGTCTGAAGGCAGGAGGAGAAGGGGATGACAGAGGATAAAATGGTTAGATGGCATCACCAACTCGATGTACATGAGTTTGAGCAAGCTCCGGGAGTTGTTGATGGACTCTGAAGCCTGGCATGCTGCAGTCCATGAGGTCGCAAAGAGTCAGACACGAATGAATGACTGAACTCACTGAACCTTACAACCTCACTACTGTAAGGCCACAAGACAGATTCAGAGAGACTTGTTGAAGGTCACTAAGACCACACAGAGCAAGAACCCAGATGGAGGTATTCCTGTGATAAAAGTGTTCAAGAAAAATAAGATCCAACAGAGAGACAGACACACAGACAACAGGAATAAGACATACCTGGTGGCTTAGACAGTAAAGAATCTGCCTGCAATGCAGGTGACCCAGGTTTGATTCCTGGGTTGGGAAGATCCCTTGGAGAAGAGAATGACTACCCAGTCCACTACTCTTGCTTGAGAAACTCCATTACAGAGGAGTCTGGCAGGATACAGTCCATAGGGTCACAGAGCTGGACACGATTGAGCAACTAAGCATATGCATTTATATATATACACATTATACATATATATATATATATATATATATATATGAAATTCTGAAGTACAATTTAATGAATGCTAGATTTTTTTTTGCTTTGTTTCCCTAGACCTATTTTTGCATACAACTCATGGACACCTTTCCTATATCAGTAATCATTAAATTAAACAAATTTCATCATCTAATGAAATCCTAGGGCCTAATCTCCAGATAAATTATTATATAAATCAGGATTTGGGTGAAACTGACCCTCAAATATACAAATACCACTGAGATAATTTTAGATACTCCATTTTCTTTGTAGCTGCTACCCAGTGGTTTGTGGCACTTTAATGCTATTATTTCTTAGATTTAATCAGTTTATTGTGTTGGAATTTCCCAAGGTCATCCATTAACCTAGTTTGTTCTTTGCTAATGGAGATAAACCATTCCTGAATCTTAGATGAGGGAACTGGTCTACTGTTGTTGCAACTTTTAAAGTTACTAATATTGTTTTGTATCTAAATGATCCCATTTAGAATCTGTTGTTCATTGTTCAGTTGCTAAGTCGTATCCATCTCTTTGCCACCCCAAAGACCACAGTGCAGTCTACAGTACGCCAAGCTTCCCTGTCCTTCACTATCTCCCAGAGCTTGCTCAAACTCACGTCCACTGAGTCCATGATGCCATCCAACCATTTCATCCCCTGTCGTCCCCTTCTCCTCATGCCCTCAGTCTTCCCCAGCATTAGGGTCTTTTCCAATGAGTCAGTTCTTCACATCAAGTGGCCAAAGTATTGGAGCTTCTACTTCAGCATCAGTCCTTCCAATGAATACTCAGGACTGATTTCCTTTAGAATTGACTGTTTTCATGTCCTTGCAGTCAAAGGGACTCTCAAGAGTCTCCTCTAGTGCAATTTTAAAGCACCAATTCTTTGGTGCTCAGCCTTCTTGATGGTCCAACTCTCAAATTCATACACGACTACTGGAAAAATCACAGCTTTGATTATACAGACCTTTGTTGGCAAAGTGATGTCTCTGCTTTTTAAGCGGCTGTCTATGTTTGTCATAGCCAAGAGACTTTTAATTTCATGGCTGCAGTCACAATTTGTAGTGATTTTAGAGCCCAAGAAAGTAAAATCTGTCATGGTTTCCTCTTTTCCCTCTTCTATTTGCCGTGGAGTGATGGGGTTCAATGCTACCATCTTAGCTTTCTGAAAGCTGAGTTTAGAATCTACTACAAGATTCTATATGATTTTATTTTCTTGGGCTCTAAAATCACTGCGGATGGTGACTGCAGCCATGAAATTAAGAGGCTTGCTCCTTGGAAGGAAAGCTATGATGAACCTAGACAGCATATTAAAAAGCAGAGACATTACTTTGCCAACAACGATGCATCTAGTCAAAGCTATGGTTGTTCCAGTAGTCATGTATGAATGTGATAGTTGGGCCATAAAGAAAGCTGAGCACCGAAGAATTGATGTTTTTGAACTGCGGTGTTGGAGAAGACTCTTGAGACTCCCTAGGACTGCAAGGAGATCCAACCAGTCAATCCTAAAGGAGATCAGTCCTGAATATTCATTAGCAGGACTGATGCTGAAGGTAAAACTCCATTACTTTGGCCACCTGCTGTGAAGAGCTGACTCATTTGAAAAGACTCTGATGCTGGGAAAGATTGAAAGCGGGAGGAGAAGGGGATAACAGAGGATGAGATGGTTTGATGGCATCACCAACTCCATGGACTTGAGTTTGAGCAAGCTCTGGGACGACTAACTGACTGAGTGAGTAAGTGAAGTTGCTCAGTCGTGTCCAACTCTTTGCATCCCCATGGACTGTAGCCTACCAGGCTCCTCTGTCCATGGGATTTTCCAGGCAATAGTCCTGGATTGGATTGCCATTTCCTTCTCCAGGGGATCTTCCCAACCCAGGGCTCGAACTCAGTTCTCCCTCATTGTAGACAGATGCTTTACCGTCTGAGCCACCAGGGAAGTCCCAAGTGACTGAACTGAAGTATAAGTAAAATACCTCCAGGGCCCGGATGAATAAAAAGAAGGAAAAGCGCATGACCCTAATGACGTCTCTCTTCTCTCCCTCTCCCTCTTCTCCCCTCCCCTCTCCTATGTCTCTTCCTCGTTCCCGCCCTCCCTTCCTCTCCCTCATTGTGCATAGATAAATGTAATTTGTTTAACTACATACACATGAATAAGACTAATTACAATGGACTGAACACATTTATATTAAAAAACAGCTCATAGTGGCAGTCTTCTAAGAACTATAATAGAGTTGACCTGCTCTAATTTTGTCTTTTACATATAAATTAATCCTTTGATTTGAAAATTTCCAAGAGGAATTAGTACCTTTATAGTCATGGAAACTGTAAAAGAGTATTTTTAAACTTTTTGAAGGTGACAGTGGCATGTAAAATTAGTACACTTCATAAAGACATTTGAAGTATTCTATTTTCCAGAAAGCAAAATATTGCTAAATCCATAAACTTAGGTGTTAGTCTAGTGTTTTTAACCATTACTGGGAAACAGAATTCAATAGCAAGCTTTGTTCTCTATACTGGTATTCACGTACAAATCACACGTGTACATCTGCTACATGTAAGGTGGCTGAAGGCCCCCAAGTCTCTGACTGCATGAACTCACTGAATTTTGTATGAGATTTCATTAAGCATACTAGAAAGAATTAAATATATTTTCTAGAAATAAAATTTCATGAAAAATAGTTTTTATTCCCCAATAATGGTCAATTTTTTTGTCTTGACTTAAACTTTACCAGTGTTTCCAAGTACATTCTCGTATCTTATCCTTGCAGACATGAGATGGACCATGACAGATACAGTTAATTTTCACTTAGAACTTACTTTGACCAACATACCCAGAAGAATCTGTAACAATGAAGACAACATCGGTATACTAGGTTCATCTTTCTGTGACTTACTATATAAAATCAAATCACAATGTCAACAAATAATGCTTTAACTACAAGTGCTATTCTTCTTTCTGGAAAATCTGGATAAACTCTTATTACCCAAGAGTTGAAAGTATTATGCTCAATTCTCTTTCTTAGAAGATCATTTCTAAGACATGCTATCATAAAATGTAGAGAAAAAATAAAAATTGAGAGCTCTGTGAAAACCATGACACCTGCTAGAGAAATTTAATAATTTAACTAGAATTAATACTCCACAAAGGCAACAACTGGTGCCTTGCTTGTAACCTAGAACAGAGCCTGGCACACTCCAGGTCACAACAAATATGTATTATATCAATGAACAAAGGAAAGATGATAGTGAGTATCAAGGATACCAGGAAACCACTGTTTCTTCAGTGATACACTAGCTCTTGATTAAAGATTAAAGTATATTATTTGTTCATTCACTGAGCCAAAAGTATTTACTGAACACCTAGAATATGACAGTTATTAAGGTTTTGTAGATAAACAGGAAAAAGAAAAACTCTGTTTCTCTACTTAAAAGCTTATCTACAGGAGGAATAAGACAAAAATCAAGTACAAAAACATATAAATTAATTTATGAATTGTGAAATAAGGCCACAATAGATACAAACAAGGCACAGTGAGAGAGAAGTTTTCCTATTGGTTGGGGTACAGGGAAGGTAGGCACCTGTCTGAATGGTGAGGTGTCAGAAATGAGCTCAAAGCAATGCTCTTCATTTGCAGAATTTAGAGAGATGGTAAATCCATAGGTGGGCCTCTAAATCCTTTAGGGAAAAGTCTTCCCCTTACATGGGTCAGGTACTGAGAGCCTAAGCACAAGTCAGCCAGGCTCTGTGCCTTCCTCCAGGTTTCCCCACGGCATAGCTACTCTCCTCTGCTTGTACCAGGGATTGCAAAGCTCAGGCACACATTCTAGTCCTGGCCATACCCACCACCTATCAAAGATATGGCTTACAGCTTCAACCTTCCCAGTTTTAATTCCTCGCTTAATGAGAATGAGAATAATGGTACTGCATCAGATTGCTGTAATGCTCAAATTCTGAGACAGGGCATTCTGAACATGTGATGTGAACAATGTAGCTGTTTACTGTGATTGAAATGACAATCATGACAATGGAGATGATTTGGAAACAATCTGAAATCAAATGCTGATACTTCTATGTTAGCCTATAAGCTTCTCTTTTGCATGTTTATCCATAACAGTACCCAGGGCAGTGGTTTCTAACCAGAAGCACTTAGAAGTGTGTATAGGGGATGGACTAAAACTTTGTTGATGTCACATGACTGCTAGGATATCATGGGATACCAGGGATACCAAAGGTTTTGCAGATGTGAGCCATCCTCACATATCAAACAGCTGTGCAAGCCAAAATGTCAATAGTACCTGGAGAGAATTGCTGAGGAACACTCAACAGAAAGGAAGCACCCATTAAATATTTGCTGAAGAAGCGCCACCTATGCTACTTATCTCCTTCACACACAGTAGACTGACAGTCACCTGAAACTGAGAAATGTAATTCATTCCAAAGTCCCCAACTTTAAATCTGACACATAACAAGCATCTAATGACTGTCTCTTCTACATTCAATCAACAAATCATGACAATCGATGAAACTGCAAGAAATTATAACTATCTAACATGGGTAAGTTAATGCAACGATGTTCTGACCAAGTATAAGAAGGATACTGGAGAAACAACGGTAAATCCAAGTGATCCTACGGAAATAAATGAGGGTTTCCTCCATCACCAGACTCACTAGTTTCCATTCTGAAACATGAACATAAATTAATCTAACAAAAAGACTCATTTCTCCTCTGGATATCTGTTTAAAGTAAATGGGTCAAAATTAAGCTTTACGGATGTCTATTGATGTCTTCGGGGAAAAAAGCCACCAGAAGAGTATACAAAATTGTATTATACTGCATACTTTCATACTTCAAAAAAACAAAAGTAGTATTTTCAAGAACTTATATGATGGGGACGAAGCAAGTGTTTACAAGAGAACACACTGCTCATAGCAAACACCATTTTCCAACAACACGAGAGAAGACTCTACACATGGACATCACCAGATGGTCAACACTGAAATCAGATTGATTATATTCTTTGCAGCCAAAGATGGAGTACTGGCGACAGAATGAAACACCAACGCTGCAGAGTGGTTTGAATCTTTATATTTTAACACTTGCTTCTTACAGCTGCTTTATTTTATATCCCTTGCACAACAACCTACAGGGCAAGTTGCCAAACACTATGATTCAGAGACTATACAGTGCGCAGGCGCAGGGCGAGATAACCTTTACCTTGACTTATTTACTGCAGCTAAGACTTTGTTTTGGGGAACTTCCTTATCAACTTAGAATCCGTTTTGTCCCTGGGTCTGTTCCACTTCAGGAATCAGAGAAACATCCTTGTGTGCAAGAAATGTTCTTTTCCCACAGGAACAAACAGAGGATTCTTAGCTGAACATCTCGTTTGCAACAATGTTCAGCCCTGGTTGAGAGTCTCGTTTGCAAGCACTTCTCAACCTTCCTTATACCTAGTTCCCTACATTGGGCAGAACATCTCATTTGCAAGAATGTTCAGCCCTGGTTGAGAGTCTCGTTTGCAAGCACTTCTCAACCTTCCTTATACCTAGCTCCCTACAATGGAGAAGCTCTATACAGTCAGCAAAAACAAGACCAGTAGCTGACTGTGGCTCAGATCAAGAACTCCTGATTGCCAAATTCAGACTTAAATTGAAGAAAGTAGGGAAACCACTAGACCATTCAGGTATGACTTACATCAAATTCCTTAGGATTATACAGTGGAAGTGAGAAATAGATTTAAGGGACTAGAGCTGATAGATAGAGTGCCTGATGAACTATGGATGGAGGGTCATGACACTGTACACGAGACAGTGATCAAGACCATCCCCATGGAAAAGAAATGCAAAAAAAGCAAAATGGCTCACTGAGGAGGCCTTATAAATAGCTGTGAAAAGAAAAGAAGTGAAAAGCAAAGGAGAAAAGAAAAGATATAAGAATCTGAATGCAGAGTTCCAAAGAATAGCAAGAAGAGATAAGAAAGCCTTCCTCAATGATCAATGCAAAGAAATAGAGGAAAACAACAGAATGGGAAAGACTAGAGATCTCTTCAAGAAAATTAGAGATACCAAGGGAACATTTCATGCAAAGATGTGCTCAATAAAGGACAGAAATGGTATGGACCTAACAGAAGCAGAAGATATTAAAAAGAGGTGGCAAGAATACACGGAAGAACTGTACAAAAAAGATCTTCACAACCTAGATAATTACGATGGGGTGATCACTCACCTAGAGCCAGACATCCTGGAATGTGAAGTCAAGTGGGCCTTAGAAAGCATCACTACAAACAAAGCTAGTGGAGGTGATGGCATTCCAGTTGAGCTATTTCAAATCCTGAAAGATGAGGTTGTAAAGTGCTGCACTCAATATTCTAGCAAATTTGGAAAACTCAGCAGTGGCCACAGGACTAGAAAAGGCCAGTATTCATTTCAATCCCAAAGAAAGGCAATGCCAAAGAATGCTCAAACTACCACACAATTGCACTCTTCTCACACGCTAGTAAAGTAATGCTCAAAATTCTCCAAGCCAGGCTTCAGCAATACGTGAACCGTGAACTTCCAGATGTTCAAGCTGGTTTTAGAGAAGGCAGAGGAACCAGAGATAAAACTGCCAACATCCGCTGGCTCATTGAAAAAGCAAGAGAGTTCCAGAAAAACATTTATCTCTGCTTTATTGACTATGCCAAAGCCTTTGACTGTGTGGATCACAATAAACTGTGGAAAATTCTGAAAGAGATGGGAATACCAGACCACCTGACCTGCCTCTTGAGAAACCTATATGCAGGTCAGGAAGCAACAGTTACAACTGGATATGGAACAACAGACTGGTTCCAAATAGGAAAAGGAGTAAGTCAAGGCTGTATATTGTCACCCTGCTTATTCAACTTATATGCAGAGTACATCAAGAAATGCAGGGCTGGAAGAAGCACAAGCTAGAATCAAAACTGCCAGGAGAAATATCAATAACTTCAGATATGCAGATGACACCACCCCTACAGCAGAAAGTGAAGAAGAACTAAAAAGCCTCTTGACTAAAGTGAAAGTGGAGAGTGAAAGAGTTGGCTCAAAGCTCAACATTCAGAAAACTAAGAACATGGCATCTGGTCCCATCACTTCATGGGAAACAGATGCTGAAACAGTGGAAACAGAGTCACACTTTATTTTTTGGGCTCCAAAATCACTGCAGATGGTGATTGCAGCCCCGAAATTAAGACACTTACTCCTTGGAAGGCAAGTTATGACCAACCTAGATAGCATATTAAAAAGCAGAGATATTACTTTGCCAACAAAGGTCCATCTAGTCAAGGCTATGGTTTTTCCAGTGGTCATGTATGGATGTGAGAGTTGGACTGTGAAGAAAGCTGAGCACCGAAGAATTGATTCTTTTGAGCTGTGGTGTTAGAGAAGACTCTTGAGAGTCCCTTGGACTGCACGGAGATCCAACCAGTCCATCCTAAAGGAGATCAGTCCTGGGTGTTCATTGGAAGGACTGATGCTAAAGCTGAAACTCCAATACTTTGGCCACCTCATGCAAAGAGTTGACTCATTGGAAAAGATCTTGATGTTGGGAGGGATTGGGGGCAGGAGGAAAAGGGGACGACAGAGGATGAGATGGCTGCATGGCATCACGGGCTTGATGGAAATGAGTTTGAGTGAACTCCGGGAGTTGGTGATGGACAGGGAGGCCTTGTGTGCTGTGATTCATTGGGTTGCAAAGAGTCGGACACGACTGAGTGACTGAACTGAACTGAACAAGGCAAATGAAAGGACAATATTATGAAACAATGGGAATAGAGAAAAGAAAACATCAGAAGGCCATTTCAAGATTAGATAATCTTCCCTAACCCAAGAAAGAACAAACTCTTCAAAAGAGGTTAAGAGAAAGAGAGCACAGCAAGCCAGTCATAGAGACACGGCAGAAACAGGAGTGAAATGTTAAAAAAGAATATATAAAATTAAATACAAACAGAAAAACTGAATGTACAAAAAGCCCACAGCATTAAAGAAAATGTTAGTATACTGTATTGGTGTTTTTCTTCCTGGCTTACTTTACTCTATAATAGGCTCCAGTTTCATCTACCTCATTAGAACTGATTCAGATGTATTCTTTTTAATGGCTGAGTAATACTCCATTGTGTGTATGTACCACAGCTTTCTTATCCATTCGTCTGCTGATGGACATCTAGGTTGTTTCCATGTCCTGGCTATTATAAACAGTGCTGCGATGAACATTGGGGTATATGTGTCTCCTTCAATCCTGGTTTCCTCAGTGTGTATGCCCAGCAGTGGGATTGCTGGGTCGTATGGCAGTTCTATTTCCAGTTTTTTAAGGAATCTCCACAGTGTTCTCCATAGTAGCTGTACTAGTTTGCAGTCCCACCAACAGTGTAAGAGGGTTCCGTTTCCTCTACACCCTCTCCAGCATTTATTGCTTGTAGACTTTTGGATTGCAGCCATTCTGACTGGCATGAAATGGTACCTCACTGTGGTTTTGATTTGCATTTCTCTGATAATGAGTGATGTTGAGTATCTTTTCATGCATTGTTAGCCATCTGTAACACCAATACAGTATACTAACACATACATACGGAATTTAGAAAGATGGTAATGATAATCCTGTATGCAAGACAGCAAAAGAGACACAGATGTATAGAACAGTCTGTTGGATTCTGTGGGAGAGGGCGAGGGTGGGATGATTTGGGTGTGAAACGAATCGCCAGACTAGGTTCGATGCATGATACAGGATGCTCGGCGCTGGTGCACTGGGATGACCAGTGCAGAGGGATGGTATGGGGAGGGAGGTGGAAGGGGGGTTCAGGATGGGGAACACATGTACACCCAAGGCAGATTCATGTTGATGTATGGCAAAACCAGTACAATATTGTAAAGTAAAAAAAAAAAAATTTAGTGGGAGAATTGTTTAGGTTTTAAAAAAGGTTTCAGAACAGAAATGGTAAATTACAACAAATATAGTTTTAGTTGATATTTTTCTTTAACAGAGAAGTGCTTTTTTAAAAACTGAAAATTCAACTGCAAGGATAGAAAAAATTGAATGTTTGAAAGACAAAGAAAACACAACCAATTAAATTTTACAATAGGGGGTTTTTGGGTCTTGGAGAAAAAAAAAAAGCTAAGTTCTTAAAAATACATTATTGACACTGATCTAACCAGGAATTGTGTTATAGGAGCTTGGTATGAATTGGGACAGAAAAGAAAAAATTCCCAGAGGAGAGGTAGCATATAAACAAATGAACAAACTGTCATTCAAAGTAATGTTAAAATTTTAATACTGGGTTGGGCCATTCTGAACAAACTTTTTCGCCATCCCAACATTATCAGAAAGCCTCCTAATTTTCTTCTTTAGAGATATTAAATATATCATCAGTGGATACTTAACAATCTCCATTTATTATGACCAGTTCATCTGGTCATAGTGCTAACAAAGTGCTAACTTATTGGATGTTTGAAAAAATTCCTAGAAATTTATAGTAGGTCTATAATAGTACTGAAGTTAAATTTTATTTTTTAAAGTGTTGAATTTTGTCAAAGGAATATCACAAAGAGCCAAATTTTCTTCAGGATGAGCACATAGATTCTTGAATTTGGATATACATATTGGTTTAAATCCTCTTTCCTTTATAGCCTCACTTTTTATTGTCCTATTCTGAAGTGAACTTGGTGGAAAGAAAACTTCTAAAAAGATCTCAAGTGTCCATATAGCTTACAAGTGTCATCCTGAATCAGAGCCCATTCTCCATGTCCAGCTCTATCTGTTGCATCTTGACCTGCATACAGATTTCTCAGTAGGCAGGTCAGGTGGTCTGGTATTCCCATCTCTTGAAGAATTTTCCAGAGTTTGTTGTAATCCTCATAGTCAAATGCTTTGGCATAGTCAATAAAGAAAAAATAGATATATTTCTCAGAAAAGGCACTGGCACCCAACTCCAGTACTTTTGCCTAGAAAATCCCATGGACGGAGGAGCCTGGTAGGCTGCAGTCCATGGGGTCGCTAGAGTCGGGCACGACTGAGTGACTTCACTTTCACTTTTCACTTTCATGCAGTGGAGAAGGAAATGGCAACCCACTCCAGTGTTCTTGCCTGGAGAATCCCAGGGATGGGGGAGCCTGGTGGGCTGCCGTCTATGGGATCACACAGAGTTGGACATGACTGAAGCAACTTAGCAGCAGCAGCAGATATATTTCTGGAACTCTCTTGCTTTGATGAACCAACAGATGTTGATCTCTGGTTCCTCTGTCTTTTCTAAATCTAGCTTGAACATCTGGAAGTTCATGGTTCATGTACTGTTGAAGCCTGGCTTGGAGAATTTTGAGCATTATTTTACTAGCATGTGAGATGAGTGCAACTGTGTGGTAGTTTGAACATTCTTTGGCACTTTCTTTGGGGTTGGAATCCTAAATGCCAATGGACTTTTCCAGTCCAGTGGCCACTGCTTAGTTTTCCAAGTTTGGTGGTATATTGAGTGTAGCACTTTAACAACGTCATCTTTTAGGACTTGAAATAGCTCAATTGGAATTCCATCACCTCCACAAGCTTTGTTCTTAGTGATGCTTAAGACCCTCTTGACTTCGCATTCCAGGATGTCTGGTTCTAAGTGAGTGATCACACCATTGTGGTTATCTGGGCCATGAACATCTTTTTTGTATAGTTCTTCTGTGTATTTTTGCCACCTCTTTTTAATATTTGCTGCTTCTGTTAGCTCCACACCTTGTCTGTCCTTTATTGTGACCATTTGTGTATGAAATGTTCCCTTGGTATCTCTAATTTTCTTGAAGAGATCTCTAGTCATTCCCTTTCTATTGTTTTCCTCTTTCTTTGCACTGATCATTGAAGAAGGCTTTCTTATCTCTCCTTGCTATCCTTTGGAACTCTGCATTCTTAAAGGGGTTTATCTTTTCTCCTTTGTCTTTCACTTCTCTTCACATCTATTTATAAGGCCTCCTCAGACACCTATTTTGCATCTCTTTTTCTTGGGGATGGGCTTGATCAGTGCTTCCTGTATAATGTCACAAACCTCCATCCATAGTTCTTCAGGTACTGTGGGCAAGAATCCCTAGAAGAACTGGAGTAGCCCTCATAGTCAACAAGAGTCCAAAAGGCAGTACTTGGATGCAATCTTAAAAATAAACAGAATGATCTCTGTTCATTTCCAAGGCAAACCATTCAATATCACAGTAATCCAAGACTATGCCCTGACAACCTGAAGAAGCTAAAGTCAAACGGTTCTACGAAGACTTACAAGGCCTTCTAGAACTAACACCCAAAAAAGATGCCCTTTTCATTATAGAGGACTGAAAAATACAAAAGTAGGAAGTCAAGAAATACATGGAGTAACAGGCAAATTTAGCCTTGGAGTACAGAATGAAGCAGAGCAAAGGCTAATAGAGTTCTGCCAAGAACGCACTGGTCACAGCAAACACCTTCTTCCCAACAACACAAGAGAAGACTCTACACATGGACATCACCAGATGGTCAATACAGAAATCAGACTGCTTATATTCTCTGCAGCCAAAGATAGAGAAACTCTACACAATCAGCAAAAACAAGACTGGGAGCTGACTGTGGCTCAGATCATGAACTCCTTAGTGCCAAATTCATACTTAAATTGAAGAAAGCAGGGAAAACCACTAGACAACTCAGGTAGGACCTAAATCCAATCCCTTAGGATTTCTGTCCCCTTCATCCCCTGGGTAAACCGTTTACCCACCGCGGCCACAAAGCACTTCCTCCCAAAGCAGCGGAGAAGCCAGGCAGGGTGACGCCCTGCACCCAGGGGCCCTCATGGGGCAGGCCAGACAGGCCTGCGCAGCAGGGAGGTTGGGCTCAGCCAGGCCAGGCAAGTCCCTGGCCGCGCGGGTCTGAGCCCAGGTCGAGACCATGGGCAGTGCTGGCTTGGGAGCGGCGCCTGCAAGGACCGTGCGGCGGGGTCGGGCAGGTACACTCACAATTTCAGCATCCACTCGCCCTCCATCACCAGCGTCCAGTTGGAAGCTGTCATGGGCCGCACTAGGCTCTGCTCCGGCGGCCGCGCGGCCTGCTCCCGGTCGGCCTCCGCCTCTGCCACTGCCACGACCCAAGCGGCCAGGAGCGCCGCGAACAGCGGGCCGCGGCGCCCTCCCGCCATACCAGGACGCGGAGCCGGGCTCTTCCCGGGGCTACGGAGAAGGACGCGGCAGGCCCGCCGACCAGGCCTTCCCAGGTGGTGCGCCAAAAGGCCTGCTCGGCCCGCTGCGCCGGCGGCGGCCCGCCTCTTACAGGCCCGGGCCACCGAGGCCACGCCCCTTCCGCCTTGACTCGCCGTTGCCCGGGGCGTCGGTTGCCTTGGCAACGGCCGTCCTTTCTTCCAGACAGCAGTGTTGCAGATAAGCTGTGACCCAATGTTGCATAATCAGAGCCTGACAGGCTAGTGCCAAGTAACCACAAGTAACAGGTTGGCGCATGTGGTTTCTTTCTAAAGAGAAAAGTGGCCAGTAATTAAAATATGCATCCTCTATTCAATGATAGCAAAAATAGCAACAGTGGACTGCAAGTAAACTGTTTTACTGTAATGAAAAAAGAAGGGATGCGTTGGGCATCCCTTACTGAAAAGGAGAGGAAATTTTAAGTACTCTTTGCATGTGTATAATGAAGTAGCACTGCCTAATAGTAAATAATGAAACCAGACCGTGCAGTGTTAATTTTTACGAATTGTTTAAAGCATGGATGCTAACAGATAAAATGAATCAGTTTATAGGAATAGTGCCAGTTGCAATAAAATGGACCTCGAGCTCCTCTTGGCTACGCATTTGTCAGATCTAAAATGAGAGTAACCTTAAATTATTTGCAGATCTCTTTCCAGATACACGTTTCATGCATCTGTACCTTGAGATTACCACACCCAAGAATGTATGACAATTACAATTAGAGTCCGGGTGTGCTTTTACACGGAGAAGGCAATGGCAAACCACTCCAGTACTCTTGCCTGGAAAATCCCATGGACGGAGGAGCCTGGTAGGCTGCAGTCCATGGGGTCGCGAAGAGTCAGACAGGACTGTACGACTTCACTTTCACTTCTCACTTTCATGCACTGGAGAAGGAAATGGCAACCCACTCCAGTGTTCTTGCCTGGAGAATCCCAGGGAGGGCGGAGCCTGGTGGGCTGCCGTCTATGGGGTCGCACAGAGTCGGTCACGACTGAAGCGACTTAGCAGCAGCAGCAGCAGCGCTTTTACAAAGTTTGGTTTAAAAGAATTTATTCCATATGTAAAGCATAGTGTGGTCCACTTATTATGAAAAACAGTAATTTCTGTCCTGGGCTTAAAGACAACTATACAACTAAGAGTACTGCAAGGAACATGAGATCAGTATCCAATCTGTACTTACAGGTGAGAAAAAGAAAGGTGAATTTTGCCTGCAGAGACAGTCATACTCTAGTTCAGTTCAGCTGAATTGTTCAGTTGTGTCTGACTCTTTGCAACCCAATGGACTGCAGCATGCCAGGCTTCCCTGTCCATCACCAATTCCTGGAGCTTGCTCAAACTCATGTCCATCGAATCAGTGATGCCATCCAACCATATCATTCCCTGTCATCCCCTTCTCCTGCCTTCAATCTTTCCCAGCCTCAGAATCTTTTCCAATGAGTGAATTCTTCACATTAGGTGGCCAAAGTACTGGAGCTTCAGCTTCAACATTAGTCCTTCCAATGAATATTCAGGACTGATATAATTTAGGATGGACTGGTTTGATCTCCTTAGGACTCTCAAGAATCTTCTTCAACAGCATCCATTCTTCAGTGCTTAGCTTTATTTATAGTCCAACTCTCACATCCATACATGACTAGTGGAAAAACCAAAGCTTTGACTAGACGGACCTTTGTTGGTCAAGTAACGTCTCTTTTTTTAATATGCTGTCTATGTTGGTCGTAGCTTTTCTTCCAAGGAGCAAGCATCTTCTAATTTCATGGCTGCAGTTACCATCTGCAGTGATTTTGGAGCCCAAGAAATAAAGTCTGTCACTGTTTCTGTTGTTTCCCCATCTGTTTGCCATGAAGTGATGGGACTGGATGCCACCATCTTCATTTTTTGAATGTTGATTTTTAAGCCAGGTTTTTCACTCTCTTCTTTCACTTTTCATCAAGATGATCTTCAGTTCCTCTTCACTTTCTGCCATAGGGTGGTGTTATTTGCATATCTGAGGTTATTGATATTTCTTCCGGCAATCTTGATTCCAGCTTGTACTTCATTCTGCCCAGTGGTTCTCATGATGTACTCTGCATATAAGTTAAATAAGCAGGGTGACTGATAGGACCCACATGGGGTCTCATTGATAAAATAGCTCATTATGTCAACCTCGCAAACAAAGAATAAATCACAGTGTTCTGTGAGACTGACCAAATTACCCAAATGGCATCATGTTATCGCACTGGTGCCTAACTTCTCAAAGCTGCGAGAGCACCAGATTCCAGACCTCCAGTCATGTGACCATTCCTTCAAAGAATTTTCATTGGTGGGGTATAAGAAGGACTCTGTCAGAAACGGAGAATGCTGGTTCTCCTTAAGAGCCAGTCACCCGCTCTTTTCCCTCTAATAAATTTCCTTTTCTTGCTTGACTGCCCGACTCACTCTTTTTCTCTCTGCACTAAACTTACAGCAACAATACAGCCTTGATGTACTTCTTTCTCAATTTGGAACCAGTCCACTGTTCCATGTCTGGTTCTAACTGTTGCTTCTTGGCTTGCATACAGATTTTTCAGGAGGCAGGTAAGCCTGTCTGGTAGTCCCATCTTTTGAAGAATTTTCTGCACTTTATTGTGATCCACATGGTCAAAGGCTTTGGCGTAGTCAATAAAGGAGAAGTAGATGTCTTGCTGGAACTCTCTTGCATTTTTGATGATCCAATGGATGTTGGCGATTTAATCTCTAGTTCCTCTGCTTTCTCTAAATCCATCTTGAACATCTGGAAGTTTTTGGTTCACAGACTTTTGAAGCCTCACTTGAAGAATTTTGAGAATTACTTTGCTATCATGTGAGATTGCTGCAGAAACCAGTACTATGAGAAACCAAGCACCACACTCGGAGAGTTAGAGATCTCAGGTTTATTATGCCGGCAGGCCCAGAGGAGTTCACACTCCAACCTCTGAGCCCCAGACAAAGGAGTTATACAGTTTTTACACATGAACAGGCATAATTAAGCAGGCTTGTGGGTCTGCAGGGGCTGGGTGATTGCAAAGAGCAGGACAAGGGTGAGTGAAATAAGCTCTAGTTCCTGGTACTGTGAGTCCCCATTTTCTGAGACTTATGTGATCCAGGCTTTGCAAGGAGCAGGCTGAGTTATAGAGGCAGAAGCAGCGGGAGGTTATGTAAAATTTTAACTTTTCTTCTTCAAGATGAGTGCAATTGTGTGGTATTTAACTTGCTGATATATTGAGTGCAACACTTTCACAGCATTATCTTTTAGGATTTCAAAGAGCTCAATGGGAATTCCATCACATCCACTAGCTTTGTTCCTAGTGATGTTTCCTAAGGCCCACTTGACTTCAGACTCCAGGATGTCTGGCTTTAGGTAAGTGATCATACCATTGTGGTTATCTGGGTTATTTGGCCTCAGGCCAACAAACAGGGAGGAAACACAGCCCCACCCATCAAAGAAATTTGGATTTACTGAGTATGGTCCCGCCCATCAGAACAACACCCAGTTTTCCCCACAGTTAGTTTCTCTCATTAGGAAGCTTCCATAAGCCTCATCTTTATTCATTACAGGGCAGACAGACTGAAAACCGCAATCACAGAGAACTAACCAAACTGATCAAATGTACCACAGCCTTGTCTAACTCAGTGAAACTCTGAACCATGCTGTGTAGGGCCACCCAAGACAGACGGGTCATGGTGGAGATTTCTGATAAAACGTGGTCCACTGGAGAAGGGAATGGAAAACCACTTCAGTATTCTTGCCTTGAGAACCCCATAAACAGTGTGAAAAGGCAAAAAGATAGGACCTGAAAGATGAATTCCCCAAGTCAGCAAGTGCCAATATGCTACTGGAGAAGGGTGGAGAAATAACTCCAGAAAGAATGAAGAGATGGGGCCGAAGTGAAAACAACACCCACTTGTGAATGTGACTGGTAATGGAAACAAAGTCCGACGCTGTAAAGAGCAGTATTGCATAGGAACCTGGAATGTTAGATTCATGGGTCAAGGTAAATTAAAAGTGGTCAAACAGGAGTGGCAAGAGTGAACATCAACATTTTAGGAATCAGTGAACTAAAATGGACTGAAATGGGTGAATTTAATTCAGATGGCCATTATATCTACTACAGTGGGCAAGAATCCCTTAGAAGAAATGGAGTAGCCATCATTGTCAACAAAAAGTCCTAAATGCAGTATTTGGGTGCAATCTCAAAAATGACAGAATGATCTCTCTTCGTTTCCAAGGCAAACCATTCAATATCACAGTAATCCAAGTCTATGCCCCAAGTACTAATGCCGAAGAAGCTGAAGTTGAAAGGTTCTGTGAAGACTTATAAGACCTGCTAGAACTAACACCAAAGAAATGATGTCCTTTTCATCATAGGGGACTGGAATGCAAAAGTAGGAAGTCAAGAGATCATACCTGAACTAGGTGTTAATTGTAGTTGCTCAATTCTATGTGGAATCAGTCCTTATTCTCAAAATATAGGATCCAGTTTTACAAACCATTGTAAATTTGGATGAAGTCCTTGAAATAAATGTTACCAAAAATCAGCTATCTTTTACAGATCAATCCTATAAACTCAGTGGAAAATATTTTGTTTTTAAAAAGAAATAGCATACACAGAAATTCTATTATTCTTTTCAGTGTCCCTTATATATGTAAGGGGCTTCATTGGTGTCTCAGATGGTAAAGAGTCTGCTTACAGTGCAGGAGACCTGATTCAGTCCCTGGGTTTGGAAGATCCCCTGGATAAGGAAATGGAACCCACTCCAGTACTCTTGCTGGAAAATCCACAAGAGAGTGGAGCCTGGCAAGCTATAGTCCATGGGGTCATAAAGAGTCAGACATGAGTGAGTGATTTCACTTTCTTTCTTTTGTATATGTACATGATTGGCAAATTTTTTTTTTTCTTAAAAAGATCTGATATTAGGAAATTACTATTAATTTTGTTGGGTGTGATAAGTGTTATGACTATATCTTATGAAGTCTTTAGTAGTTACAGATAGTGAATTATTTATGAGTAAAATGATATGATGTCTAGAATTCACTTTAAAATATCCCAGAAATAAAATTCAGGGGGTTGGAAGGAAGATGCATGAAACAAAAGTGGCATCACATCAATCAAAGCTGAATCTAAGTTCATTTTTGCTATTCTCTCTACTCTTGTGTAGGCTGGAAAATTTGCAAAGTGAAAGAGAGTATCATGGCTGAAGTTCTTCCTTGATTCTAACACAAATGACCTTCAGACTAGAGTCAGTAGGAAGGTGTCTAGCAAGAATGTGTGGGCAAGTGAATGTGGTGGGGTGGCATAGATGAGAGATAGCACTGGCCTGACCCTTCTTACCTTTGTGACTTGGAGCTAAAATCATTTAACACCAATTTTCTGTTTAAATGCAGGTAATAATAGAGCCTACTGTAGATGGTGGCTGTAAGATTAAATGAGATAAATAAATGCCAGGGTTCAATCCTTCTTTGCATTTAAAGCATGGGATCACAGTTTATAGAAGATTGGTACATGGTAATGGGGAAAAGAGTTTTTGTCCCTAGGGTAGTTTCCAATGATGGCACTATGAGGCAGCTATGCTTACACAAAAACACATGGTTCCTAATAGGAAAAGAAAGTGAAGTAACAAATAGTCCAATAGTAGAAAGTTCAAATACATGGTAATGAACAAAGACCTTGGTAAAAGGTAAAATTGGTAATATACGGCTTAATATTATGAAGATAATCAACGAGGGTTGAGGAGATTGTATTCAGATTGTAAACTCTGTAATAATAGAGCATAGAAGTAATGCACAGTGGTTTTCATAAGAGGATGGGGAAACTGGCATGGAGATATTAAATAAGCTACACAGTGCTGTAAAAATTAGTCCATAAAGTGATAATAACACAGGAATTTAATTACACAAACAGATTTGCTAAATGCCTTATAGGAACAAGAGGGAGAATTATTAAATAGGACACTTCCTAGAACAGATAGTAGAAGAAGCCATAGATGATTCAAATAAACTGAGTTGTCCCAAGCTAGTGACTAGAAATGAACCCATAAGGAGCCTTGATAGGCCTCTAAGAAACAGCAACTCCTGGATGACCTCTTGGGGAAATCAATTAATTTTTTTCAGAACTAATAAGTGACTTCAGGGAAAGCTGCATACAACAGAAACAGACACAGATCAATTCTCTTCTTCTATACCAGTAAGAATTAGTTTTAAAATGTAATATGGACAAACATCTCATCAACAAAATCTATAAAACTACCTAAAGAAAGAAGGAGAGAAACATGCAAGACATACGAAGAAAGCTAGAGGATTTTGTCAGAGAAGGCAATGGCAGCCCACTCCAATACTCTTGCCTGGAAAATCCCATGGACAGAGAAGCCTGGTTGGCTGCAGTCCATGGGGTCGCTAGAGTCGGGCACGACTGAATGACTTCACTTTCACTTTTCACTTTCATGCAGTGGAGAAGGAAATGGCAACCCACTCCAGTGTTCTTGCCTGGAGAATCCCAGAGACGGCAGAGCCTGGTGGGCTGCCGTCTATGGGGTCGCACAGAGTCAGACACGACTGAAGCGACTTAGCAGCAGCAGCAGCAGCAGAGGATTTTGTATGGTGATGTCAATTTTCCCAAATTAATCTATAAATCCAACGTAATAGGATTCAAAATGCAACCAAGTTCTTTTACATAGCATTCTAAAAATTTATATTAAAAAGCTAATGCTTAAGTCAAACTAACAGAATTTTTTTTAAAAAACTGATGTAGGTGTTGCCTGAGTATTAAATCTACTATAAAGTTACAGTAAAGCAGGGAGGTATTGGTATAAGAAAAAGCAAACAGATAAACGGATCAGAGTGAAGACTCAAAAAATGAAACTGTATGTATATGGATATTTATATATGTTAAAGGTGGTATAGTTAACAGGATAAGGTAGACTTAGGTTGCCTTAACAAACAACAAGCCTCCCAAATTTCGGAGGTTTGACTCAAAAAGCTCCTTTCTATGTCGTGTAAAATCCACTTCTGTCTAAGAGACTCTGGGGAAACTGAACATTACACAGGCTCTACACAATCCAGGCTGCTTCACTCTCACAGCTCTGCCATCTCGATGCAAGGCCTTCTCCGTGATTACAGCAGGGAAAGGGAAAAGAAAAAGCTGCAAGGAGCTTCTGGCTTCCTTAGTCCAGAAGTAGCACATCCTGGTTCAGCTGATGATTCACTGGCCAGAATTAATTATCACTGCCTCACTTGTAGGATGTCCTTCCCAGGTGGTGCTAGTGGTAAAGAACCTGCCTGCCAATGCAAGACATGTAAGAGACTGCAAGTTCGATCCCTGGATCAGGAAGATGCCCTTGAGGAGGGCATGGTAACCCACGCCAGTATTCTTGCCTGGGGAACCCCACGGACAGAGGAGCCTTTTGGGCTATAGTCCGTAGGGTCACATAGAGTCAGACACGACTGAAGCATCTCAGCATGCACTTATACTAAGGGTGGTCATGCATGAGAGTTTGAATATTGATGCACACTAATAATGTCCAGAAATGGCATCTCAAATCTGTGGGAGCAATTGGATGAATTCACAATAGTGTTAGGACAATTTCCTCTCCTTCAAGAAAAAAATAAATACCTCTGACTCAATCTATATACCAAAATAATTTTCAGATCCACTAGTAAAAAAGCATACTATAATAAATGTTCCTGGAAAAGTTTTGGGATGATATTTTATGATCATCTGATGGGGAAAGCCTTCCTGATTAACAAAAGAAACACTGAATCCATAAAGGAATTCTGGTAAATTTGCTACCCAGTTAGACAATTTTAAGTAAAGCCAAACTGTAAATTGACCTGAAATATTTACAACACATAAAGGTTTAGTATCCCTGAAATTCAACAAACTCTATAAATAATTAAGAAAAGGATATATAGCTCAATAAGGAAAACAGAAAAGAATATAAATGCAGAGAAGAAATCCAAATGCCAGATGAATATGAAAAACGTAGATACATACTGCAAGTCAGAAAAAGAGTTGCAAATGCAGTTTATTTGATGATTTCCTGTGACTTCCCTTGGAGTCAGACTGCTGTGATGAAGACCAGCCACCCCAAAATTATTAAAAATATCTTCAGTGAACTCTAAATACAATAGCTCCCTTTCTATAACTACTTGTCCCCTCACTGTATGAATATATTCTCTGATTACATGCTATTTTGGAACCTGGCAAGCATGTCAGTTTTAAAGTAAGGTTAAGTGGAAACTGGAAAAGAGAGGGGCGTAAATTTTAGTCAAAGCAATTGTGTCCTACAAATCTGGCAAATTGTACATGAAAAGGAAAAACAAAACTGTCATGAATCAAGTTTAGATATTATGTGTGATGTTGGGTAGTCTCTAATAATAATCAGGCCCTAGATATTGGAGTATACCAGCTGATGTCTTCATTTCAGTCAACAAATTTTGTGGAGCATGTATTGTGTGCAGGCCTTGTGCTAGGTTCCACGAGATCAGTAAAAGTGTGCCACCACTCTTAAGGAGCGAGGTATTAATAACATTAAATGGTAATGATTGAAATAATGCTCAGAAAATATTAAATATTCAACAGTCTAGAGCATTTTGAGTATATCTTTCCTTTTCTCCTTTGCCTTTAGTGTCTCCTCTTTTCTCAGCTATTTGTAAGGCCTCCTCAGACAACCATTTTGCCTTTTTGCATTTCTTTTTCTTGAAGTCGGTCTTGATCACTGCCTCCTGTACAATGTCACAAACCTTTATCCATAGTTCTTCAGGTACCCTGTCTATCAGATCTAATGCCTTGAATCTATTTTGTCACTTCCACTGTATAATCATAAGGGATTTGATTTAGGTCATACCTAGTGGCCTAGTGGTTTCCCTACTTTCTTTAAGTCTGAATTTGGCAATAAGGAGTTCATTATCTGGAGGTAGTCCTAAGATGGCAGAGAAATAGGATGGGGAGACCACTTTCTCCCCCACAAATTCATCGAAAGAACATATGAACACTGAGCAAATTCCACAAAACAACCTCTGAATGCTGGCAGAAGACAGCAGGCACCCAGAAAGGCAGCCCATTGTCTTCAAAAGGAGGGAGGACAAAATATAAAAGATAAAAAGAGAGACAAAAGAGGTAGGGATGGAGATTCGTCCTGGGAAGGGAGTCTTAAAAGAGGAGAAGTTTCCAAACACCAGGAAACATAGTCACCAGTGGGTCTGTGGAAGAGTTTTGGAATCTCAGAGGGCAACATAACCGGGAAGAAAAATAAATAAAACCCACAGATTATGTGCCTAACAGCAAATCCCAGAACTCGCAGCCACCACCAGCAAGCTGGGGCTGAACAGGAAGGTGTGGGCTGCATTGCTTAGGGTAAGGACTGGGCCCAAATGCCCTTAGGTCAATCTGAGGGAACCAATGTGAAATAGCAACCCAAATTGTGGGATAGCCAGAGAGAGAGAGGAATTCATGGTCTGAGCCACAGTCAGCTCCCAGTCTTGTTTTTGCTGACTCAATATAAACTTTTCCATCTTCAGATGCAAATATAATCAATCTGATTTTGATATTGACCATCTGGTGACATCCATGTGTAGAGTCATCTCTTGTGTTGCTGGAAGAGGGTGTTTGCTATGACCAGTGCCTTCTCTTGGCAAAACTCTGTTAGCCTTTGCCTTGCTTCATTTTGTTCTCCAAGACCAAACTTGCCTGTTACTCTAGGTATCACTTGACTTCCTACTTTTTGCATTTCAGTCCCCTATGATGAAAAGGACATCTTTGTTGGGTATTAGTTCTAGAAGGGCTTGTAGGTCATCATAGAACCGTTCAAATTCAGCTTCTTCAGCATTAGTGGTTGGAGCATATACTTGGATTACTATGATAGTGAATTACCTTGTGATTTACCTTGGAAACGAAGAGAGATCATTCTGTAGTTTTTGAGATTGCACCCAAGGACTGCATTTTGGACTCTTGTTGACTATGAGGACTACTCCATTTTTTCTAAGGGATTCTTGCCCATAGTAATAGATAAAATGATCATCTGAAATAAATTTGCCCATTCCAGTCCATTTTAGTTCACTGATTCCTAAAATGTTGATGTTCACTCTAGCCATCTTCTGACTGACCACGTCCAATTTACCTTGATCCATGGACCTAACATTCCAGGTTCCTATGCAATACTGCTCTTTACAGCATCACACTTTACTTCCATCACCAGTCACATCCACAGCTGGGTGTTCTTTTCACTTTGATTCCATCTCTTCATTCTTTCTGGCATTATTTCTCTACCCTTCTCCAGTAGCATACTGGCACTTGCTGACTTGGGGAGTTCATCTTTCAGTGTCATATCTTCTTGACTTTTCATACTGTTCCTGGGGTTCTCAAGGCAAGAATACTGAAGTGGCTTTCCAGCGGACCACGTATTGTCAGAACTCTCCACCATGACCCGTCCTTACTGGGTGTCCCTACATGGCATGACTCATAGTTTCATTGAGTTAGAGAAGGCTTTGATTCATGTGATGAGTTTGGTTAGTTTTCTGTGATTATGGTTTTCATTCTGTCTGCCCTCTGATGTATAAGGACAAGAGGCTTATGGAAGTTTTCTGATGAGAGACTGATGGTAGGGGTCTTGTTCTGATGGGTGATGTCATGCTCAGTAAATCTTTAATCCAATATTCTGTTGGTGGGAGTCGGGGGAGGACTCTGTTCCTCTATGTTGTTTGTCCTGAGGCTTAACTATGGTAGAGTTAATGTTGGTAATGGCGACCTCCTTCAAATGGACTTATCCATTTGAATACAATGCACTGTTGTATTCAGTGCCCCTGACCTCACAGGAGGCCACAGTTGACACACGCCTCCTCTGGAGACTCTTGGAGTCTGGCTCACAGGCAAGTCTGGCTCAATCTCTTGTGGGGACACTGCTCCTTTCTTCCAGCTCCTGGTGCACACAAGATTTTCTTTGTGCCCTCCAAGAGTCTGTTTCCCCAGTCCTGTCTAAATTCTGTAATCAAATCCCCCTGGCTTCCAAAGTCAAATCCCTGGGGGTTCTCAGTCCCTTTTCTGGATCCCAGGGTTTGGAAATCTGTTGTGGGATCTAGAAATTTCTGAACAGTGTGAGAATTTCTTTGGTATAATTGTTCAGCAGTTAGTGGGTCATCTGCTTAGCACCTCTGTGGAGGGGCTAATGGCTACCTTCTGCAAGAAGGTTTATGCCACACTGTATGTACCAGGTCTGCTACAGCCAGAGGCTCTGTCCCTGTAGCAGACCACTGCTGATCCATGCCTCTGCAGGAGACATTCAAACACTCAAAGGCAGGTCTGGCTCAGTCTCTGTGGGGTCTCTGGGTCCTGGTGTGCACAAGGCTTTTTTATTTTTTTAAGCCCCCTGAGCATCTCTGGAGGGAATGGGATTAGATTCTAAAGGTGATTTTGCCCCTGTCAATGGTTTTTCAGCAGAGAGCTGCAATTTCGGAGTTCTCCCAAGAGGAGATGAGTGCAAGTCTTTCTTCTCAGAAATGGCGTGGATCTAAAAAAAGCAGAAGATATTAAGAAGAGGGGCAAGAATAAACAGATGAACTATACAAAAAAAGATCTTATCGGTTCAGTCACTCAGTTGTGTCTGACTCTTTGCAACCACATGGGCTGTGGCAAACCAGGCTTCCCTGTTCATCATCAACCCCCAGAGCCTACACAAACTCATGTCCATTGAGTCAGTGATGCCATCCAATGATCTCATCCTCTGCTAACCAGACTTCTCCTCCTGCCTTCAATCTTTCCCAGCATCAGTGTCTTTTTCAGTGATTCAGTTCTTCATATCAGGTGGCCAAATTATTGGAGCTTCAGCTTCAGCATCAGTCCCTCCAATGAATATTCCACACTGATTTCCCTTAGGATTGACTGGTTGGATCTCCTTGCAGTCCAAGGAACTCTCAAGAGTCTTCTCCAATACCACAGGTCAAAAGCATCAATTCTTCAGAGCTCAGCTTTCTTTAGTCCAATTCTCACATCCATACATGACTACTGGAAAAACCGTGGCTTTGACTAGACAGACATTTATTGGCAAAATAATGTCTCTTTTTTTCTTTAAATATGCTGTCTAAGTTGATCATACCTTTTCATCCAAGGAGCAAGCAACCTTTCATTTCATGGCTGCAGTCACCATCTGCAATGATTATGGATCATTGAGAAAGAGGAGAGTGAGAAAGCTGGCTTAAAACTCAACATTCAATTTTCCCAAGAAAATAAAAGCTGTCACAGTTTCCATTGTTTCCCCATCTATTTGCCGTGAAGTGATGGGGCCAGATGCCATGATCTTTGTTTTTTTAAATTTTGAGTTTTAAGTCAGCTTTTTCACTCTCCTCTCTAATGACCCAGACAACCATGATGATGTGATCCGTCACCTAGAGCCAGACATCCTGACATGTGAGGTCTAGTAGGACTTAGGAAGCATCAGTACAAACAAAGCTAGTGGAGGTAATGGAACTCCAACTGAGCTATTTCAAATCCTAAAAGATGATGCTGTGAAAGTGTTACATTCAATATGCCAGCAAATATGGAAAACTCAGCAGTGGCCACAGGACTGGAAAAGGTCAGTTTTCATTCCAAATCCAAAGAAAGGTAATGCCAAAGAATGTTCAAACTACCACACAAATGCACTCATCTCACATGCTAGCAAAGTAATGTTCAAAATCCTCCAAGACAGGCTTCAACAGTATGTAAGCCAAGAACTTCCAGATGTTCAAGCTGGATTTAGAAAAGGCAGAGGAACCAGAGATCAAACTGCCAACACCCACTGGATCATCGAAAATGCAAGGGAGTTCCAGAAAAACACCTACTTCTGCTTTATTGACCATGCCAAAGCTTTTGACTGTCTAGATCACAACAAAGTGGAAAATTCTTAAAGAAATTGGAATACCAGACCACTTACCTGCCTCCTGAGAAATTTGTATGGGGGTCAAGAAGCAGCAGTTAGAACCAGATATGGAACAATGAACTGGTTTCAAATTGGGAAAGGAGTACATCAAGTCTGTATATTGCCACGTTGCTTTTTAAATTCTATGCAGAACACATCATGAGAACTGCCAGGCTGGATGAAGCACAAACTGGAATCAAGATTGCTAGGAGAAATATCAATAACCTAAAATGTGCAGATGACACCACCTTATGGTAGAAAGCAAAGAGGAACTGAAGAGCATCTTGATGAAAGTGAAAGAGGAGAGTGAGAAAGCTGGCTTAAAACTCAACATTCAAGAAACAAATATCATTGTATCTTCTCCCATCACTTCAACGCAGATGTGGAAACAATGGAAAGAGTGGGAGACTTTATTTTGGGGGCTCCAAAATCACTGTAGATGGTGATTGCAGCCAGGAAATGAAAAGACGCTTGCTCCTTGGAGGAAAAGCTATGACCAACCTAGACAGCATATTAAAAAGCAAAGCTGTTACTTTGCTGACAAACATCTGTCTAGTCAAAACTATGGTTTTTCCAGTAATCATGAATGCATGTGAGGGTTGGAGCATAAAGAAGGCTGAGTGCCAAAGAATTGGTGCTTTTAAACTATGTTGTTGGAGAAGACTCTTAAAAGTCCCTTGCACTGCAGGGAGATGCAACCAATCAATCTTAAATGAAATCAGTCCTGAATATTCACTGGAAGGAAGCTGAACTTTCAATACTTTGGCCACCTCATGCAAATAACTGACTCATTGGAAAAGACCCTGATGCTGGGAAAGATTGAAGGCAGGAAGAGAAGGGGACGATAGAGGGTGAGATGGTTGGATGTTATCACCAACCTGATTAACATCAGTTGGAGCAAAGGACCTGGTGTGCTGCAGACCATGGGGTCACAAAGAGTCAGACACAACTGAGTGGCTGAACTGAACTGAATTGGGAGCATTTTGTAATAGGAAGACTTAAGAATATGCCATATTGCACTTTAGAGCTACTCGGATATGAAGACAGGAATAGAACAGATAAAGAAGAGAAACAGAAAATCCCAGATGGAGATAATGTCCTGATAATAAGAAAATATTAGAGCCTCCAAACTCTCAACCTTAAAGAGAAAAGCTAAAAATCTAAGCCATGTTTATTATGAACAAATATCTGTTGTCTTTTGTATTTGAAACCTGGGAAACCAGGAACTAATTATATGCATGCACTTAACACATTTAGTCAAGATATGCTTTTTTTTTCTAAAGAAGAAATTGGAAAGCAGCAAAGATGTCCTTTGACTTTATTTTTCAGCTCCAAGGCAAGAAAACCCGTTAACTAAATCATCAGTTCTTGGTATCGATACAAGAATTCACTTTACAGATTTAATTTTGGTGAATATTTTTGATATTTGAACCAGATATTTCCCAAAGGCTTAATTCATGTATTTAGAAAGTGTTTCCTTTTGTTTTGTTTACATTTCAGTGAAGGTAAAGAGACAACTGCTCACCATTTAATAAACTTTATATTCCTAAGCATAATTTTTGCCCTTATTTCAAACTCGTCTCTGTCTGTCATTATGCACAATTCCAAAATCCAAAATTAGAAACAGATAGGGACTTTCCTGGTAATCTAGAGTCCGGCTTCAGTCCCTGGTCAGGGAAAGAGATCCCATGTGCCACAACTAAGATCAGTTCAGTTCAGTTCAGTTCAGTTCAACTCAGTCACTCAGTCGTGTCCGACTCTTTGCGACCCCATGAATCACAGCACACCAGGCCTCCCTGTCCATCACCAACTCCTGGAGTTCACTCAAACTCGCATCCATTGAGTCAGTGATGCCATCCAGCCACCTCATCCTCTGTCGTCCCCTTCTCCTCCTGCCCCCAAACCCTCCCAGCATCAGAGGCTTTTCCAATGAGTCAACTCTTCGCATGAGGTGGCCAAAGTATTGGAGTTTCAGCTTCAGCATCATTCCCTGCAAAGAAATCCCAGAGCTGATCTCCTTCAGAATGGACTGGTTGGATCTCCTTGCACTCCAAGGGACTCTCAAGAGTCTTCTCCAACACCACAGTTCAAAAGCATCAATTCTTCAGCTCTCAGCTTTCTTCACAGTCCAACTCTCACATCCATACATGCCCACAGGATAAACCATAGCCTTGACTAGATGGACCTTGACTAGACTGCAAAGTAATGTCTCTGCTTTTCAATATGCTATCTAGGTTGGTCATAACTTTTCTTTCAAGGAGTAAGCATCTTTTAATTTCATTGCTGCAATCACCATCTGCAGTGATTTTGGAGCCTCAAAAAAATAAAGTCTGACACTGTTTCCACTGTTTCCCCATCTATTTCCCATGAAGTGATGGGACCAGATGCCATGATCTTAGTTTTCTGAATGTTGCGCTTTAAGCCAACTTTTTCACTCTCCTCTTTCACTTTTATCAAGAGGATTTTAAGTTCCTTTTCACTTTCTGCCATAAGGGTAGTGTCATCTGCATATCTCAGGTTATTGATATTTCTTCCAGCAATCTTGATTCCAGCTTGTGTTTCTTTCAGCCCAGCGTTTCTCATGATGTACTCTGCATATAAGTTAAATAAGCAGGGTAACAATATACAGCCTTGATGTACTCCTTTTCCTATTTGGAACCAGTCTGTTGTTCCATGTCCAGTTGTAACTGTTGCTTCCTGATCCGCATATAAGTTTCTCAAGAGGCAGGTCAGGTGGTCTGGTATTCCCATCTCTTGAAGAATCTTTCACAGTTTATTGTGATCTTATCCACAACTAAGATCAGGTACAGCTAAATAAATTACTAAATATTTTTAAAATTAGATACAGACAGGCATTAAAGTATTAGATAATGCAGGCCAAGTGTTGAATGTTTTGCTTTTTACCTAACAAAATAATCTAAGATATTTGAAAGATGATAGTGAAAGTCAGTCAGTTGTGTCTGACTCTTTGCATCCCCATGGAATATACAGTCCATAGAGTTCTCCAGGCCAGAATACTGGAGTGGGTAGCCTTTCCCTTCTCCAGAGAAACTTCCCAACCCCAGAATCGAACTGAGGTCTCCTGCACTGCAGGCAGATTCTTTACCAACTGAGCCATCAGGGAAGCCCCTAGGATATTTACTAGGCAGTAATTTATATGTTACTGATAAGAGCTGAGGAAACAGGGTACATTCTATAAAGGAGAAAATACAACTGAAATTTGACTAAAGCAAAAGTTCACATTTCACAAAAATTAGTAGTAGTACCACTAAAGCATTAACATAAAGAAAGAAAGTGAAGTCGTTCAGTCATGTCTGACTCTTTTTAACCCCATGGACTGTAGCCTTCCAGACTTCACCATCCATGGAATTTTCCAGGCAATGATACTGGAGAAGGTTGCCATTTCCTTCTCCAGGGGCTCTTCCCAACCCAGGGACCACATTGCAGGCAGACTTTTTGCTGTCTGAGCCACCAGGGGAGCACAAAAAAAGATCCTAATGACCCAGATAACTATTGTGGTGTGATCACTCACCTACTGCCAGACATCCTGGAATGCGAAGTCAAGAAGGCCCTGGGAAACATCACTATGAACAAAGCTAGTGGAGGTGATGGAATTCCAGTTGAGCTATTTCAAATCCTAAAAGATGATGCTCTACAAGTGCTGTACTCAATATGCCAGCAAATTTGGAAAACTCAGCAGTGGCCACAGGACTGGAAAAGGTCATTTTTCATTCCAATCCCAAATAAGAGCAATGCCAAAGAATGTTCTAAGTACCATAGAATTGCACTCATCTCACACGCTAGCAAAGTAATGCTCAAAATTCTCCAAGCCAGGCTTCAACAGTACATGAACTGTGAAATTCCAGATGTTCAAGCTGGATTTAGAAAAGGCAGAGGAACCAGAGATCAAATTGCCAATATCCAATGGATCATCAAAAAAGCAAGCAAGTTCCAGAAAAGCATCTACTTCTGCTTTATTGACTATGTCAAATACTTTGACTGTGTAGATCACAACAAACTGTGGAAAATTCTTAAAGAGATGGGAAAACCAGACCTCCTTACCTGCCTTCTGAGAAATCTGTATGCAGGTCAAGAAGCAACAGTTAAATCCAGACATGGAACAACAGACTTGTTCCCAATCAGGAAAGGAGTATATCAAGGCTGTATATTTTCACCCTGCTTATTTAACTTATATGCAGAGTACATCATGCGAAATGCCAGGCTGGATGAAACACAAGCTGGAATCAAGATTGACAGGAGAAATATCAATAACCTCAGATATGCAGATGACACCAGCCTTATGGCAGAAACTGAAGAGGAACAAAAGAGCCTCTTGATGAAAGTGAAAGAGGAGAGGCAAAAAGCTGGCTTAAAACTCAACATTCAGAAAATGGACTGGTTCACTGGGATGACCCAGAGGGATGGTATGGGGAGGGAGAAGAGAGGGGGGTTCAGGATAAGGAACATGTGTATACCTGTGGCGGATTCATGTTGATGTATGGCAAAACCAATACAATATTGTAAAGTAATTAATCTCCAATTAAAATAAATAAATTTATATTAAAAAAACAAAAGCACACATCTAGACATTAACTTCATACTGTATTTTATATTTCAAATATAAGCTTGATATTTAAAATTATCCTTTTTAAAAGAATGTCTTTATCAACTAAGCTTCTCATTATATCTTACATAAATCTGAAAAAAATAAATGAAGATCATGGTATCTGTTCCCATCACTCCATGGCAAGTAAATGAAGAAACAATGGAAATAGTGACAGACTTTATATTCTTGGGCTCCAAAATCCATGAAATTAAGACATTTGTTCCTTGGAAGAAAAGTTATGATCAACATAGACAGCATATTAAAAAACAGAAACATTGCTTTGCTGACAGAGGCCTGCTCAAGTCAAAGCTACGGTTTTCCCAGTGGTCATGTATGAACGGGAGAGCTAGACCATAAAGAAAGCTGACCCCCGAAGAATTGATGCTTTTCAACTATGGTGTTGGGAGAAGACTCTTGATAGTCCCTTGGACTGCAACGAGATCAAACCAGTCAATCCTAAAGGAAATGAGTACTGAATATTTATCAGAAAGACTGATGCTGAAGCTGAAACTCCAATACTTTGGCCACCTGATGCCAAGAACTGACTCACTGGAAAAGATCCTGATGCTGGGAAAGACTGAAGCCAGGAGGAGAAGGGGAAGGCAGAGGATGAGATGGTTGGATGGCATCACTGACTCGTTGGACATGAGATTGAGCAAGGTCTGGGAACTGGTGATGGACAGGGAAGCCTGGAGTGCTGCAGTCCATAGAATTACAAAGAGTCGGACCGAATGAGTGATTGAACTGATACAGTGGACTATTAGCTATATAAAAAGAACAAAATAATACCATTTATAACAACAAGGATGGACCTAGAGATTGTCATGTAGATTGAAGTAAGTCAAACAGAGAAAGACAAATATCATGTGATATCACTTATATGTCAACTCTGAATCAGATACACCTATGCGGTACCGGGAGCCCCAGCAGTTTGTTGGTGAGAACAGGGCCAAGCACAAAGGCACCTCCCACCTGAGACAGAGTCACGCCGGATGATGCCCACATCAATCCTCAAATCAAACTGTGCAGCAGGCACAGCGCTTTCCAACCCTCCGACCTCGGCCTGCCAGCGTTCAGATGTTCCCCACCAGCGAGCAGGAGGGAGATACTTCAGAATTACAGACTTGGTATGATAGATTCTGTGTAACACCATTTAGCTCAGTTGTCAGTGATTTGCTGGATCACTGACACTGCTAATCACTTGTGGGATTAACAACCCACATTCCTGAGGCTGGGAAGCTCAGATTAGTTGAGTTTGCCAATTTCTGTGTGGTAACTACTCCCACATGATTCATTTCAAATTGCCGACTTGATGCCCAAGAACTAGTCGCATTTCGGAAAACTGATCAATTGGCTCTTACAATCTCGTGCAAGACGCCTTCAGAAGCCCACTAGAAGCACTGACAATACTATGCTACCACTTAATACAATGCTTATCCTTTGTTGTTCTGAATACTATAGAGGCGGATATAAATGAATATAGGTATGTGAATGTGAGAACACATGAATATATGTTTTGCAGATTTGTGAACTTATAATACTACACAGGATTCAAGTCTGTGCTTTGGAGCATTTATTAAATTTGTTTTTTTTTTTTCAATTATTTTAAAACATAACTAAAGAACACATGTTTTTAGGTGAACTGTGAAAGCTCTTAAAAAATGTTTTTAAGTGAACTCTTCAGTTCAGTTCAGTCATCAGTCGTGTCCAACTCTTTGCGACCCCATGAATCGCAGCACACCAGGCCTCTCTGCTCATCACCAACACTCGGAGTTCACCTAAACTCATGTGCATTGAGTCGGTGATGCCATCCAGCCATCTCATCTTCTGTCGTCCCCTTCTCCTCCTGCCTCCATCTCTCCCAGCATCAGGGTCTTTTCCAATGAGTCAACTCCTCATGAGGTGGCCAAAGTATTGGAGTTTCACCTTCAGCATCAGTCCTTCCAATGAACATCCAGGACTGGTCTCCTTTAGGATGGACTATTTGCATCTCCTTGCAGTCCAAGGGACTCTCAAGAGTCTTCTCCAACACCACAGTTCAAAAGCATCAATTCTTCGGCACTCAGCTTTCTTCACAGTCCAACTCTCACATCCATACATGACCACTGAAAAAAACCATAGCCTTGACTAGATGGAACTTTGATGGCAAAGTAATATCTCTGCTTTTCAATATGCTATATAGATTTGTCATAACTTTCCTTCCAAGGAGTAAGCATCTTTTAATTTCATGGCTGCAGTCACCATCTGCAGTGATTTTGGAGCCCCCCAAAATAAAGTCTGACACTGTTTCCACTGTTTCCCCAACTGTTTCCCATGAAGTGATGGGACCAGATGCCATGATCTTAGTTTTCTGAATGTTGAGCTTTGAGCCAACTTTTTCACTCTCCTCTTTCACTTTCATCAAGAGACTTTTTAGTTCCTCTTCACTTTCTCCCATAAGGGTGGTGTCATGTGCATATGTGAGATTATTGATATTTCTCCCAGCAATCTTGATTCCAGCTTGTGCTTCTTCCAGCCCAGTGTTTCTCATGATGTACTCTGCATATAAGTTAGATAAGCAGGGTGACAATATACAGCCTTGACGTACTCCTTTTTCTATTTGAAACCAGTCTGTTGTTCCATGTCCAGTTCTCACTGTTGCTTCCTGACCTGCATATAGGTTTCTCAAGAGGCAGGTCAGGTGGTCTGGTATTCCCATCTCTTTCAGAATTTTCCACAGTTTATTGTGATCCACACAGTCAAAGGCTTTAGCATAGTCAATAAAGCAGAAATAGATGTTTTTCTGGAACTCTCTTGGTTTTTCGATGATCCATCAGATGTTGGCAATTTGATCTCTGGTTCCTCTGCCTTTTCTAAAACCAGCTTCAACGCCTGGAAGTTCATGGTTCACGTATCGCTGAAGCCTGACTTGGAGAATTTTGAGCATTACTTTACTAGCGTGTGATATGAGTGCAATTGTGCTGTAGTCTGAGCGTTCTTCTTTTCACAGATATTTGTAAGGCCTCCCCAGACAGCCATTTTGCTTTTTTGCATTTCTTTTCCATGGGGATGGTCTTGATCACTGTCTCCTGTACAATGTCATGAACCACAGTCCATAGTTCTTCAGGCACTCTATCTATCAGATCTAGTCCCTTCAATCTATTTCTCACTTCCACTGTATAATCATAAGGGGTTTGATTTAGGTCATACCTGAATGGTCTAGTGGTTTTCCCTACTTTCTTCTATTTAAGTCTGAATTTGGCAATAAGGAGTTCATGATCTGAGCCACAGTCAGCTCCCAGTCTTTTTTTCGCTGACTGTACAGAGCTTCTCCATCTTTGGCTGCAAAGAATATAATCTATCTGATTTCGGTGTTGACCATCTGGTGATGTCCATGTGTAGTGTCTTCTCTTGTGTTTTTGGATGAGGGTGTTTGCTACAACCAGTGTGTTCTCTTGGCAAAACTCTATTATCCTTTGCTGTGCTTCATTCCATATTCCAAGGCCAAATTTGCCTGTTACTCCAGGTGTTTCTTGACTTCCTACTTTTGCATTCCAGTCCCTTATAATGAAAAGGACATCTTTTGGGTGTTAGTTCTAAAAGGTCTTGTAGATCTTCATAGAACCATTCAACTTCCACTTCTTCAGCATTACTGGTTGGGGCATAGACTCGGATTACTGTGATATTGAATGGTTTGCATTGGAAACGAACAGAGATCATTCTGTCATTTTTGAGATTGCATCCAAGTACTGCATTTTGAACTCTTTTGTTTACCATGATGGCTACTCCATTTCTTCTAAGGGATTCTTGCCTGCAGTAGTAGATATAATGGTCATCTGAGTTAAATTCACCCATTTTATTTCACTGATTCCTAAAATGTTGACGTGAAAAGAAGAGAAGCGAAAGAAAAGGAGAAAAGGAAAGATATAAGCATCTGAATGCAGAGTCCCAAAGAATAGCAAGAAGAGATAAGAAAGCCTTCTTCAGTGATCAATGCAAAGAAATAGAGGAAAACAACAGAATGGGAAAGACTAGAGATCTCTTCAAGAAAATTGGAGATACCAAGGGAACATTTCATGCAAAGATGGGCTCGATAAAGGACAGAAATGGTATGGACCTAATAGAAGCAAAATATATTAAGAGGTGGCAAGAATACACAGAAGAACTGTACAAAAAACATCTTCATGACCAAGGTAATCACGATGGTGTGATCACTCTCCTAGACCCAGACATCCTGGAATGTGAAGTCAAGTGGACCTTAGAAATCATCACTACAAAGCTAGTGGAGGTGATGGAATTCCAAGAGCTATTTCAAATCCTGAAAGATGATGCTGTGAAAGTGCTACACTCAGTATGCTAGCGAATTTGGAAAGCTCAGCAGTGGCCACAGGACTGGAAAAGTCAGTTTTCATTCCAATCCCCAAAAAAGGCTGTGCCAAAGAATGCTCAAACTACCGCACAATTGCACTCATCTCATATGCTAGTAAAGTAATGCTCAAAATTCTCCAAGCCAGGCTTCAGCAATATATGAACGTGAACTTCCAGATGTTCAAGCTGGTTTTAGAAATGGTAGAAAAATCAGAGATCAAATTGCCAACATCCGCTGGATCATCAAAAAAACAAGAGAGTTCCAGAAAAACATCTATTTCTGCTTTATTGACTATGCCAAAGCCTTTGACTGTGTGGTTCACAATAAACTGTGGAAAATTCTGAAAGAGATGGGAATACCAGAGCACCTGACCTGCCTCTCGAGAAACCTATATGCAGGTCAGGAAGCAACAGTTACAACTGGACATGGAACAACAGACTGGTTCCAAATAGGAAAAAGAGTACGTCAAGGCTGTATATTGTCACCCTGCTTATTTAACTTCTATGCAGAGTACATCATGAGAAACCCTGGGCTGGAAGAAGCACAAGTTGGAATCAAGATTGCCAGGAGAAATATCAATAACCTGGGATATGCAGATGACACCACCCTTATGGCAGAAAGTAAAGAGGAACTTAAAAGCCTCTTGATGAAAGTGAAAGAAGAGAGTGAAAAAGTTGGCTTAAAGCTCAACATTCAGAAAACTAAGATCATGGCATCTGGTCCCATCACTTCATGGGAAACAGATAGGGAAACAGTGGAAACAGTGTCAGACTTTATTTTGGGGTGCTCCAAAATAACTGCAGATGGTGATTGCAGCAATGAAATTAAAAGATGCTTACTCCTTGGAAGGAAAGTTATGACCAGCCTAGATAGCATATTCAAAAGCAGAGACATTACTTTGCCAACACGGTCCGTCTAGTCAAGGCTATGGTTTTTCTAGTGGTTATGTATGGATGTGAGAGTTTGGCTGTGAACAAAGGTGAGCACCGAAGAATTGATGCTTTTGAACTGTGGTGTTGGAGAAGACTCTTGAGAGTCCCTTGGACTGCAAGGAGATCCAACCAGTCCATCCGAAAGGATATCAGTCCTGGGTTTTCTTTGGAAGGAATGATGCTAAAGCTGAAACTCCAGTACTCTGGCCACTTCATGTGAAGTGTTGACTCATTGGAAAAGACCCTGATGCTGGGAGGGATTGAGGGCAGGAGGAGAAGGGGACGACAGGGGATGAGATAGCTAGATGGAATCACGTAATCAATGGACGTGAGTTTGACTGAGCTCCGGGAGTTGGTGATGGACAGGGAGGCCTGGTGTGCTGCAATTCATGGGGTCGCAAAGAGTCGAACATGACTGAGGTACTGAACTGAACTGAACTGAACTGAACTTGAGCATTCTTTGGCACTGCCTTTCTTTGGAATTGTAAGGAAAACTGACTTTTCCAGTCCTGTGGCCACTGCTGAGTTTTCCAAACTTGCTGGCATATTGAGTATAGCATTTTCACAGCATCATCTTTCAGGATTTGAAAGAGCTCAACTGGAATTCCATCGCCTCCATTAGCTTTGTTCGTAGTGATGCTTTCTAAAGCCCACTTGACTTCACATTCCAGGATGTCTGGCTCTAGGTGAGTAATCACACCATCATGTTGATCCGGGTTGTGAAGCTCTTTTTTGTACAGTTCTGTGTATTCTTGTCACCTCTTCTTAATATCTTCTGCTTCTGTTAGGTCCATACCATTTCTGTCCTTTATCGAGCCCATCTTTGCATGAAATGTTCCCTTGGTATCTCTAATTTTCTTGAAGAAATCTCTAGTTTTTCCCATTCTATTGTTTTCCTCTATTTCTTTGCATTGATCATTGAGGAAGGCTTTCTTATCTCTTCTTGCTATTCTTTGGAACTCTGCATTCAGATGCTTATAGCTTTTCTTTTTTCCTTTGCTTTTGTCTTCTCTTCTTTTTATAGCTACTTGTAAGGCCTCCTCAGACAGCCATTTTGCTTTTTTGTGTTTCTTTTCTATGGAGATGATCTTGATCCCTGTCTCCTGTACAATGTCATGAACCACAGTCCATAGTTCTTCAGGCACTCTGTCTATCAGATCTAGCCCCTTCAATCTATTTCTCCCTTCCGCTGTATAATCATAAGGGATTTGATTGAGGTCATACCTGAATGGTCTAGTGGTTTTCCCCACTTTCTTCAATTTAAGTCTGAATTTGGCAATAAGGAGTTCATGATCTGAGCCACAGTCAACTACTGGTCTTTTATTTGCTGAGTTTATAGAGCTTCTCCACCTTTGGCTGCAAAGAATATAATCAATCTGATTTCAGTGCTCACCATCTGGTGATATCCATGTGTAGAGTCTTCTCTTTGTTGTTGGAAGAGGGTGTTTGCTTCCTCTCTTCCTTCAACAAGGGCCCCTCCAGTTACAGATTCAGTTGTAGATGAGAAAGAAAGTGAGACTGAAGGAGACATGGCTGACTTCAGAGAGCAAAAAAAGGGGAGAAAAATAGAAAGTCAGTGATAAACTGTGAGCTTTCTGATATGCGTTGAGAGACCCTCCCATTTTAAAAGCCAATGACAATCTGCTAACAAGCGCAACTATATGTACATATGTAGTAATTTTAATTTACATTTTTGAAATTTTCTAAGAAAAATTTCCTGTTTGATTTGTTTTCTTTCAGTGGTATACCTCTCAGTTTTCTATGGAGTACTTTTCTATGGGATTTTTTCAAAATATACTGGTTTTTTAAAGTATAATTTAGTATTTAAATACCTTTCTTATATATATATATATATATATTTTTTTTTTTTTCAATCACCACCTTTGAGTGACTTACAGGTGTCCTTGCCTGTTGTTGTTATTTATCAGAGGCCAAGTCCTGTCTGACTCCTTGTGACTGACTCCATGGACTGCAGCACCCCAGGCTTCCCTGTCCTTCACCATCTCCCAGAGTTTGCTCAAACTCATGTCCATTGAGTCGTTGATGCCATCCAATCATCTCATCCTCTGTCATCCACTTCTCTTGCCCTCAATCTTTTCCAGTATCAGGGTCTTGTCCATTGAGACATCCCTTTGCATAAGGTGGCCAAAGTATTGGAGCTTCAGCTTCTGCATCAGTCTTTTCAATGAATATTCAGGGTTGATTGTCTTTAGGATTGACTAGTTTGATATCCTTGTAGTCCAAGGGACTGTTGAGAATTTTCTCTAGCACTATAATTTGAAGGCATCAATTCTTTGGCACTCAGTCTCCTTTATGGTCCAATTCTCACATACATACATGACTACTGGAAAACCATAGCTTTGACTATATGTAACTTTGTCAGGAAAGTGATATCTCTGCTTTTTAATACTCTGTTTTGGTTTGCCATAGTTTTTCTTCTAAAGAGCAAGCTTCTTTTAATTTCATGGTTGCAGTCACTGTCTGCAGTGATTTTGGAGGCCAAGAAAATAATCTGTCACTGCTTCCACTTTTTCCTCATCTATTAGCCATGAAATGATGGGACTGGATGCCATGATCTTAGTTTTTTGAAAGTTGTTTTAAGCCAGCTTTTTCACTGTCCTCTTTCACCCTCATCAAGAGGTTCTTTAGTTCCTCTTCACTTTTTGCTAAGAGTGGTATCATCTGCATATCTGAGGTTGTGTTGATTCCAGTTGATGATTCAGCCAGCCCATCATTTGTCATGATGGACTCTGCATATATGCTTAATAAACAGGGTGACAATATACAGCCATGTCATATTTCTTTCCCAATTTTGAATCAGTCCATTGTTCCATGTAAGTTTCTCACTGTTGTTTCTCGACCCACATACAGGTTTCTCAGGAGACAGGTAAGTTGGTCTGTTATTCCCATGTCTTTAATAATTTTCCATATTTTATTGTGATCCACACAATCAAAGGCTTTAGTGTAGTCAGTGAAGCAGAAGTAGATGTATTTCTGGAATTCCTTTGCTTTCTCTATTATCCAACAAATGTTGGCAATTTTATTTCTGGTTCCTCTGCTTTTTCTAAGTCCACCTTGAACATCTTGAAGTTTCAGTTCATGTAGTGCTGAAGCCTAGCTTGAAGGATTTTGAGCATAACCTTACTAACATGCAAAATGAGAGCAACTATACAGGTAGTTTGAACATTTTTTTACGTTGCTCATCTTTGGTACTGGAATGAAAACTGAGCCTTTCCAGTCCTGTGGCCATTTCTGAGTTTTCTAAATTTACTGGAATATTGAGTGCATAACCTTAACAGCATCATCTTTTAGAATTTGAAAGAGCTCAGCTGGAATTATATCACTTCCATTAGGCTTAGAGCTATTACTGCTTCCTAAGGCCCTCTTGACTTCAGACTCCAGTATGCCAAGCTTTAAGTGAGTGATCACACTATCATGATAATCTGGGTCATTAAGATCTTTCTCGTATTGTGCTTTTGTGTATTCTTGACATCTCTTTTTAATCTCTCTGCTTCTGTTAGGTCCTTTAAATTTCTGTCCTCTATCATGCTCATCTTTGCATCAAATGTTCCCTTGGTATCTCCAATTTTCTTGAAGAGATCTCTAAGTTTTCCTATTCTATTATTTTACTCTATTTCTTTGCACTGTTTAAGAAGGCCTTCTTATCTCTCCTTGCTGTCTCTGGAACTCTGCATTCATTTGGGTGTATCTTTCCCTTTCTCCCTTGCTTTTTGCTTCTCTTCTTTGCTCAGCTATGTGTAAAGCCTCCTCAGACAACCACTTGCATTTCTTTTTCATTGGCATGGTTTTCATCACTGACTTCTGTATAATGTTATGAAGCTGTGTTCGTATTTCTTTAATATCTTACTATTTGTCACACCTACTCTATAATCATAAGGGATTTTATTTAGGTCATACTGGAATGGCCTAGTGATTTTGCCTACTTTCTTCAGCTTAAGCCTGAATTTTGCAATAAGGAGTTCATGCTCTGAGCCACAGTCAGCTCCATGTCTTGATTTTTCTGTATGAGCTTCTTCATCTTCAGGTACAAAGAATATAATCAATCTGATTTTAATATTGACAATTTGGTGATGTTCATGTGTACAGTAGTCTCGTGTGCTGTTGGGAAGAGGTGTTTTCTGTGAGCGGTATGTTCTCATGACAAAACTCTTTGCCCTGAGTCATTTTGTACTCCAAGGCCAAACCTGCCTGTTACTCCAGGTATCCCTTGACTTCCTGCTTTTCCATTCCAGTTCCCTATGATGAAAAGGATATCTGTTTTTGGTATTAGTTCTAGAAGATCTTGTAGGTCTTCATAGAACCATTCAACTTCAGCTTCTTCAGCATCAGTGGTTGGGGTATAGACCTGGATTATTGTGATGTTGAACGGTTTGCCTTGGAAACAAACTACAATCATTCTCTCATTTTTGAAATTGCACTTATTTAACTTCTATGCAGAGTACATCATGAGAAATGCTGGACTGGAAGAAACACAAGCTGGAATCAAGATTGCTGGGAGAAATATCAATAACCTCAGATATGCAGATGATACTACCCTTATGGCAGAAAGTGAAGAGGAGCTAAAAAGCCTCTTGGTGAAAGTGAAACAGGAGAGTGAAAAAGTTGGTTCAAAGCTCAACATTCAGAAAACGAAGATCATGGCATCCGGTCCCATCACTTCATGGGAAATACATGGGGAAACAGTGGAAACAGTGTCAGACTTTATTGGGGAGCTCCAAAATCACTGCAGATGGTGACTGCAGCCATGAAATTAAAAGACGCTTACTCCTAGGAAGAAAAGTTATGACCAACCTAGATAGTATATTCAAAAGCAGAGACATTACTTTGCCAGCTAAGGTCCGTCTAATCAAGGCTATGGTTTTTCCTGTGGTCATGTATGGATGTGAGAGTGGGACTGTGAAGAAGGCTGAGCGCCAAAGAATTGATGCTTTTGAAATGTGGTGTTGAAGAAGATTCTTGAGAGTCCCTTGGAGTGCAAGGAGATCCAACCAGTCCATTCTGAAGGAGATCAACCCTGGGATTTCTTTGGAAGGAATGATGCTAACGCTGAAACTCCAGTATTTTGGCCACCTCATGCGAAGAGTTGACTCATTGGAAAAGACTCTGATGCTGGGAGGGATTGGGGGTAGGAGGAGAAGGGGGCGACAGAGGATGAGATGGCTGGATGGTATCACGGACTCGATGGACGTGAGTCTGAATGAACTCCGGGAGATGGTGATGAACAGGGAGGCCTGGCATGCTGCGATTCATGGGGTCACAAAGAGTCGGACACGACTGAGCGACTGAACTGAACTAAAGTGCATTTCAGACTCTTTTGTTGACTATAAGAGCTTCTCCATTTCTTCCTAAGGATTCTTGCCCACAGTAGCAAATATAAAGGTCATCTGAATTAAATTCTCCCATTCCTGTCCATTTTAGTTCACTGATTCTTATGATATTGATGTTCATTCTTGCCATCTCCTGCTTGACCATGTCCATTTTACCTTGATTCATGGAGCTAACACTGCAGGTTCCTGTGAAATACTGTTTTTTACAGCATCAGACTTTACTTTCACCACCAGAGACATCCACAACTGAGCATTGTTTCCACTTTGGCCCAGCTGCTTTATTTTTCTGGAGCTGTTAGTAGCTGCCCTCAGCTCTTCCCCAGTAGTATATTAAACACTTTTGGACCTGGAAGGCAGGTCTTCTGGTGCCATATATTTTTGCCTTATCATACTTCATGGCGTTCTCAAGGCAAGAATGCTGGAGTGATTTTCCATTCCCTCCCCCAGTAGACCACATTTTGTCAGAACTCTTAACTATCACCTATCCATCTTGGGTGGCTCTGCAAGGCATGGCTCATAGTTTCATTGAGTTATGAAACTATGACAAACTATGACAAACTTCACTTTGCCATGACAAGACTGTGTTCCATGAAGGGCATGTTCTTGTTTAAACTGTACTAAATACTAAAATCAGTAGGTGTGGCATATAGCCTGTTGTCAACCATCTGAAAGACACTTAGAAAGAGTTTGTGGCTTTAATTTATTAGAGGCCATTGTCACATTGAGCCATGTGCATTTATAGAATAGTTTCAACCTCACACATATTACATTATAAACCCTTCACAAGCTCAGATTTGTAAGTGAGCAGCTGATATTTTAGTAAGAAAGACACAGTGAAGTAATTTTCAGTTAATTTGTTATCAGAAAGTTATCCCTGACCCTATATTGCAGATGGGAACTGTTTTTGAATATTTAAAATACAAAATTTGTAAGATGTACAAACACTTCTATTTGTTAAAATGGGATTTTATTCCGGAATGACCAACTGTGAATTCATAAGCAAGTCAGGAGAAAGGATGTAGAGATTCCCACAGGCTTTGTAAAGTGAGTTTGTTCATTTTGTGATAATTCATTGGGTTATACTCTTCTGTTTCATATGCTTTATATATATATATATATATATTTGTTGCATTGTTGTTGTTTTATTTATTTATTTGTTTGTTTATTTTTAGGCCATGCCATGTGGCATGCAGGATCTCAATTTCCTGACCAGGAATCAAACTCATGCTCCTGCATTGGAAATGCAGAAACTTAACCACTGGACCTCCAGGGAAGTCCCTGTATACTTTTATATATGCATGTATTACTGTGCCTGAAGTATTGGAAATTTTCATATTCTTAAGTTTGTTTAACATATAACAATGTTGATCATGTTGGAAAATCAATACATTAGGTAGGTTATAAAATACCAGAGTAGCATAATACCATGTTGGAAAAATACGCAAGCATGTCCGTGCACTCATAAAAAACTGAATATATATTCACCAATGATTTTCTAGCTGTTAGTGAATAGTGTGTAGCTCCAACTAGTCTAGTTATATAGATAGTGCTACATTAGTATATAGGAACAATCAAGAGTTCCTTGATTTTTTACCACTTCAGTATTTATGTATAGTTTCAGTTTTCTGTTGATGACATTTAGTTTATTTCTAAACTTTACCCGCTTAACACTGTTGCAATGAATAATCTTTTACACATAATGTATTGCCTGAGTGCAAGTCTATCTATAGAAGAGTTTCCTAGAAATAGAATTGCTGACGTAAGGATATATGCATTTGTATCTTTAACAGCCATGGCCCAATAGTCTTTCAAAGAGATAGTTTCAATTTTATGCTCCCATAAGTGATACACAATCACACTATGTACGAAAATACTTTCCTGTAAGTGCCATTTGTTTGTATTCTGTTCTCCACTCCCCAAAATTTGCTTAATGCAGAAAATATTAAAGCTACACAACAAATAAATACTTTGGATGGTATTATAAATGATCACCTACCCCCCAATTTTTGCTTTCCTTTTTTCTTAGATTTTCAAATTAACAAGAAAAAAATCAAGCTACAGAAGAGTATGCATAATATACTACCATGTGTATAAAAATATTAAAAAATTATATTAGTATGTATTTATGCATGTTCAGAGAAGTTCTCTAGAAGTTGAAATAGTTCATAAATTCCCATGAATCAAAGAGTTATTTCCTAGTCCTGAGCTTTGTTAAGGATGTCAAGGGCATATACAACCGAAACGCTGAGATGAAGCAGACAGAGGTCTGTGAAGTTATGGAGCCTCCCCTTCTACTTCACATCAGCTGGAGCTTCATTCTCACTGTGGGATCCCCTCCCACAGTGGGAGCATTTAATTAGAAAGCATCTTCATTTTATACCTAGATATAGCCCACCTGACATTCTGCCTAAATGCCCATCGCTATGAAGCTGGGTTACATTTACTATAGGCTTTCCTTAGCCAGGACCATCCACCAAGGGCCTTTAAGAAACAGTGCCTCTGCCTTCCAATAGGAATCAGTAACTCTGCTTACATGGAGGTCCAGGAAAGTAGGTCCCTTATTTGCCTTTCCCATGGGGGTAAATCCTCTGTAAAGGCATGAGCGGATCTCAGGCAATTGATTTAACTCTTTCTTCCTGAAGGATACAGTACCGTGCCTTTAAAAAGTTGAACAGCTGGGAATAGGAGGTTTTAAAATGAATATCTTTTTTGTCCATATAAATGTATTACCTATTAAATGATCATATAAATACAAATAGCAAAAATAGTAAATTAGAAACATCCAGTTTATAACCATGAGAATATGATATTTCTGGATCTTTATTTTGTCTGTACTCTTGGAAAATATTTCTATGTTATGTTTAAACATCGCTAATTTAATTCTGGTAATGGAATATTTGACACAGGCAACTTTGAGAATGAGAAAGAAAGTGTCACAAGATTAAATTCTTTTGGCTAAGAACAGTACAGATCCTTGTGTTTGGATATGAAGCTTTGCCTAATAACTTATATTTTCATCCTAAACTATATTAGTGGATTTTATGGGCGCTCTGGTGGATTAATGACATTTCAATTTTTAAGGGTGACCATTGTATTTTATTGTGCTTTCTTAAGTAATGGTGAGGCTTCAGGACATTCTACTAGCCCTGTCCTTGTAACTTTATTGCCTTAGCAAGGCATAACTTTTTGCCTTAGATGCAGATGTAATATGTTACAGACCTAGAATTTGGGCCACTTCTTATTTATATGACTTCAAAGTTATTCAGCTTCTACAGGTTTCACTAATATTCTTCCCATCTGTAAAATGGGAAAGTCAATGACAACTGTCTCATCCCAGATCCCTAGAAAACAAAGCCTGAGGCCAGATCAAAAGCAATGATGCTTAATGTGTTGGGTGCATGAAAGTCTGAGACAGTACAAAGTCAGGAGGTACAGAGTCATTAGCAGATGAGTCCACCTGGCACAGATATCTTGGATAATAGGAAAGAGTACCCTTGCACCAGATGAGTTCTTCAGAAGGAGGAAAAAGAGGGATGTTTTGGCTAGGTGTCACATATCTCCTCTTTCCCACTGGAAAAAGTTCCTATAAAATGGACTTCAATGCCCTTCACTGCCAAGTGGCATCATTTGGCCCTTTCAGCTGCCTCTTGGGATGCTGTAGCCCAAGTCCTGTCGTGTAATATTTTATCAAAATCCTCAAGTGTCTGGAGGAATCAGAACTTTAGATGGCCTGCCTGGCTACAAATTATATATTTCATCACAGGTTATATTTTTCGGAGATATCTATTCTCCATTCTCCTACATCAAGTCAGATAAGATATGAAATTCAGTGTTTTGTGAGAGAAATATTATTAGATTATATCAAAAAACCTATGGCTTTACCATCATAATTAAGCCCAATATCTATACATTTTCACGGCCCAGCTGTGTTCTATAAAAATAAGCTATTAATAATGAAAATGACTATATCCATCAAGTTTTTCTGTAGGCCTTTGATGTAATTCTTTCAATTATTTGTCTATACATTAACTTAGTTATCTCTGAAGAATAAGAAATGTCTGCTATGATTTATTTTAAAACAGTAAAATCATTTAAAAATAATTCTCAACAGTTCATAAATACTTTGCTATATTTTCAAGCTATTTCGAAATAGCTGACTGAATACACACTTTTTCTTGTTTCTCTAAAATAGATTTCATCCCATTAGAATGCTGAAAAGTTCAATCTCTGTCTCTAAATATATATATATACATACATACATACCATTTATATGTATACATAGCATTTCTTTCTAAACATTTGAGGTAGCCCAAGTCATATAGCTATGTTTCAAGACTAACTCTGGAGAAGGCAATAGCACCCTACACTAGGACTCTTGCTTGGAAAATCCCATGGATGGAGGAGCCTGGTAGGCTGCAGTCCATGGGGTCGTGAAGAGTCGGACATGACTGAGTGACTTCTCTCTTCCCCTTCTCCTCCTGTCCTCAATCTTTCCAGCATCAGGGTCTTTTCAAGTGAGTCAGCTCTTTGTATCTGGTGGCCAAAGTACTGGAGTTTCAGCTTCAACATCAGTCCTTCCAATGAACACCCAGGACTGATCTCCTTTAGGATGGACTGGTTGGACCTCCTTGCAGTCCAAGGGACTCTCAAGGATCTTCTCTAACACCACAGTTCGAAAGAATCAATTCTTCGGTGCTCAGCTTTCTTTATAGTCCAACTCTCATATCCATACATGACTACTGAAAAAACTATAGCCTTGACTAGATGGACCTTTGTTAACAAAGTAATGTCTCTGCTTTTCAATATGCTGTCTAAATTGGTCATAACTTTCCTTCCAAGGAGTATGCGTCTTTTAATTCATGGCTGTAATCACCATCTGCAGTGATTTTGGAGCCCAGCAAATAAAGTCTGACACTGCTTCCACTGTTTCCAAATTCGCTGGCATATTGAGTGCAGCACTTTCACAGCATCATCTTTTAGGATATGAAATATCTCATCTGGAATTCTATCACCTCCACTAGCTTTGTTCATAGTGATGCTTCCTAAGGCCCACTTGACTTCACATTCTGGGATGTCTGGCTCTAGGTCAGTGGGGGTGATAATAATAGTCACAAAAATGCAAATTAGTATGATTCTAGTTATATGAGGTACCTAGAGCAGTAAAATTCATAGAGTAAAAAAGTAGAATGGTGATTGTCCATGCTGGGGGAGAATGAAAACAGAGGTTATTGTTTAAGGCTGCATAGTTTCAGTCTTGCTAGATGAAAATTCTCTACTTAATGCACAGGGCTGCACACTTAAAATTTTTAAATGATGACTTTCATGTTTTATGTATTTTATTACAATTTAAATAATTATATGAAATAAATACAAATGCAATTTCCAAGAAATTGGAACACATGTACATTGTGGTTGAAAATGTAAAATAATGCAGTTGCTGTGAGAAACAGCTGGATGGTTTCTCAGTAAGTTAAATAGAAAATTATCAGATGACTCAATTGCACTTATAGGTATATACTTAAAAGATTTTAAAACAGGGACTAAAATAGATATTTATGCAAATTATCACAAAATCATTATTCAAAGAATCACAGATGGAAACAACCCAACTGTCCATCAACAGATGAATATATAACCAAAAGATGGCATTAACATGCCATAAAATATTCTCCAGCCATAAAAGGAATGCAGTTCTGTGAACTTTAAAAGCAATAAACATCCCAAGTGGCTCAGCGGTTTAAAAAAAAAAAAAAATCTGTCTGCCAATGCAGGAGATGCAAGAGATGGCTCTTGGATCCCTGTGTTGGGAAGATCTCCAGGAGAAGGAAATGGCAACCCAGTCCAGTATTCTTGCCTGGAAAATCCCAGGGACAGAAGAGCCTGGCAGGGTACAGTAAATGGTGTTGTAAAGAGTCAGACGTGATTGACCAACTGAGCATGGATACACAAGTGAAATAACCCAAACACAAAAGGACAAATATTGAATGATTTCACTTTTATGAAATATCTACATCGGAAAATTCATAAGGACAGAAATGATTAGAAGTTACCAGAAGCAGAGGAGGAAGGAAGGGAGTAATTGTTTAATGGGTTGCTGTTGTTTTTCAGTCACTCAGTATGTCCGACTCTTTGCAACCCCATGGATTGCAGAATGCCAGGCTTCCCTGTCCTTCACCATCTCCCAATGATAGCTCAAACTCGTGTTCATTGAGTCAATGATGCCATCCAACCATCTTGTAATCTGTCGTCCCCATCTCCTCCTGCCTTCTATCTTTCCCAGCATCACGGTCTTTTCCAATGAGTTGACTCTTAACATAAGGTAGCCAAAGTATTGGAGCTTCAGCTTCAGCAACAGTCCTTACTATAGTATTCACTGTTTATTTCCTTTAGGATTTACTGGGTTTGATCTTGCAGTTCAAGGGACTCTCAAGAGTTTTCTCCAACACCATAATTCAAAAGCATAAATTCTATGGTGTTTATCCTTCTGAGGTTCAGTTCCCACATCAATATGTGACTACTTGGCTGGCAAAGTAATGTCTCTGCTTTTTAATAAACTGTTTAAGTTTGTCATTGGGCCTCCTTGGTGGCTCAGCTGGTAATGAATCCGCCTGCAATGTGGGAGACCTGGGTTCAATCCCTGGGTTGGGAAGATCCCCTGGAGAAGGGAAAGGCTATTCACTCCAGTATTTTAGCCTGGAGAATTCCATGGACTGTATAGTCTATAAAGTTGCAAACAGTCGGACACGACTGAGTGACTTTCACTCCTAGGTTTGTCATAACTTTTCTTACAAGGCGCAAGTATCGTTTAATTTCATGGCTGCAGTCACAGTCCTCAGTGATTTTGGAGCCCAAGAAAATAATGTTTTTCACTGTTTCCATTGTTTCCCCATCTATATGCCATGAAGTATTCAGACTGGATGCCATGATCTTAGGCTTTGAATGTTGAGGGTTTTTTTAAATTTTTAATTAAGTATTTTTTTATTGAAGTATAATTGATTTACAGGATTTTTTTGTTTTCTATCAAACCTCAACATGAATCAGCCATATTTACACATATATCCCCTCCCTTTTGAAGTGACCTCCTATCTCCTTCCCCATCCCAACCCCTAGGTTGATACAGAGCCCCTGTTTCAGTTTCCTGAACCATCAGCAAAATCCTGTTGCTTCTCTATTTTATATATGATAATGTGAAATAGATTTCCATGTTTCCAAAAGTTTCCATGTTGCTCTTTCCATACATCTCACCCTCTCCTCTCTTCTCCTCATGTTCATAAATCTATTCTCTAAGTCTGTTTCTCCATTCAGTTCAGTTCAGTTCAGTTCAGTTCAGTTGCTCAGTCGTGTCTGACTCTTTGCAACCCCATGAATCGCAGCATGCCAGGCCTCCCTGTCCATCACCAACTCCCAGAGTCTACTCAAACTCATGTCCATCGAGTCAGTGATGCCATCCAGCCATCTCATCCTCTGTCGTCCCCTTCTCCTCCTGCCCCCAATCCCTCCCAGCATCAGAGTCTTTTCCAATGAGTCAGCTCTTCGCGTCAGGTGGCCAAAGTATTGGAGTTTCAGCTTTAGCATCAGTCCTTTCAATGAACACCCAGGACTGATCTCCTTTAGGATGGACTGGTTGGACCTCCTTGCAGTCCAAGGGACTCTCAAGAGTCTTCTCCAACACCACAGTTCAAAAGCATCAATTCTTCAGTGCTCAGCTTTCTTCACAGTCCAACTCTCACATCCATACATGACCACAGGAAAAACCATAGCCTTGACTAGACGGACCTTTGTTGGCAAAGTAATGTCTCTGCTTTTTAATATGCTGTCTAGGTTGGTCATAACTTTCTTTCCAAGGAGTAAGCGTCCTTTAATTTCATGGCTGCAATTACCATCTGCAGTGATTTTGGAGCCCCTAAAAATAAAGTCTGACACTGTTTCCACTGTTTCCCATCTATTTCCCTGAAAGATGATACTGTGAAAGTGCTGCACTCAATATGCACAAACTTGGAAAACTCAGCAGTGGCCACAGGACTGGAAAAGGCCAGTTTTCATTCCAATCCATTCCAAACCCTTTGGCAATGCCAAAGAATGCTCAAACTACCACACAATTGCACTCATCTCACACACTAGTAAAGTAATGCTCAAAATTCTCCAAGCCAGGCTTCAGCAATACGTGAACTGTGAACTTCCAGATGTTCAAGCTGGTTTTAGAAATGGTAGAAAAACCAGAGATCAAATTGCCAACATCCACTGGATCATCAAACAATCAAGAGAGTTCCAGAAAAACATCTATTTCTGCTTTATTGACTATGCCAAAGCCTTTGACTGTGTGGATCACACAAACTGTGGAAAATTCTTCAAGAGATGGGCATACCAGACCACCTGACCTGCCTCTTGAGAAACCTATATGCAGGTCAGGAAGCAACAGTGAGAACTGGACATGGAACAACAGACTGGTTCCAAATAGGAAAAGGCTGTATATTGTCACCCTGCTTATTTAACTTATATGCAGAGTACATCATGAGAAATGCTGGGCTGGAAGAAGCACAAGCTGGAATCAAGATTGCCAGGAGAAATATCAATAATCTCAGATATGCAGATGACACCACCCTTATGGCAGAAAGTGAAGAGGAACTAAAATGGCTCTTGATGAAAGTGAAAGTCTAAGATCATGGCATCTGGTCCCATCACTTTATGGGAAATAGATGGGGAAACAGTGAAACAGTTTCTCCAATACTGTCCTGTAATTAAATTCTTCAGTACCAATTTTCTAGATTCCATATATATGCGTTAGATTGCGATATTTATCTTTCTCTTTCTGACTTACTTCACTTTGTATAATAGGTTCTAGGTTCATCCACCTCGTTAAAACTGACTCAAATACATTCCTTTTTATGGCTGAGTAATATTCCATTGTGTATATGTACCATAACTTCTTTATCCATTCATCTGTCGATGGACATCTAGTTTGCTTCCATGTTCTAGCTATTGCAAATAGTGCTGCAATGAACAATGGGATACATCTGTCTTTTTCAATTTTGGTTTCCTCAGGGTATATGCCTAGGAGTGGGATCGCTGGGTCATATGGTGGTTTTATTCTCAGTTTTTAAGGAATCTCCATACAGTGAAGAAAGCTGAGTGCCAAAGAATTGATGCTTTTGAACTGTGGTGTTGGAGAAGACTCCTGAGAGTCCCTTGGATTGCAAGGAAATCCAACCAGTCCATTCTGAAGGAGATCAACCCTGGGATTCCTTTGGAAGGAATGATGCTAAAGCTGAAACTCCAGTACTTTGGTCACCTCATGCGAAGAGTTGACTCATTGGAAAAGACTCTGATGCTGGGAGGTATTGGGGGCAGGAGAAGAAAGGGAGGACCGAGGATGAGATGGCTGGATGGCATCATCGACTCGATGGACGTGAGTTTAAGTGAACTCCAGAAGTTGGTGATGGACAGGGAGGCCTGGCGTGTTGCAATTCATTGGGGTCTCAAAGAGTTGGACACAACTGAGCGACTGAACTGAACTGAACTGACTGATACAGTCTTCCATAGTGGCTGTATCAATTTACATTCCCGTCAACAGTGCAACAGCATTCCTTTCTCTCCAACATTTATTGTTTGATGATGGGCATTCTGACTGGTGTGAGGTGATATCTCATGATAGTTTTGATTTGCACTTCTCTAATAAAGAGTGATGTTGAGCATCTTTTCCTGTGTTTGTTAGCCATCTGTATGTCTTTGAAAAAATGTCTGTTAGGTGTTTTCCCCACTTTTTGATTGGGTTGTTTGTTTTCCTGGTTGTATGAGCTGCTTGTATATTTTGAATTTAATTATTTGTCAGTTGTTTTATTTGGCATTATTTTCTCCCCTTCTGAGGGTTGTCTTTTCACCTTGCTTGCAGTTTCCTTTGTGGTGCAAAAGCTTTCTGTTTAACAGGTCCCACTTGTTTACTTTTGTTTTTATTTCCATTACTCTAGGATGTGGGTCATAGATTATCTTGCTTTGATTTATGTCATCGAATGCCCTGCCTATGTTTTCCTTTAAGAGTTTCATAGTTTCTGGTATTACATTTAGGTCTTTAATCCATTTTGAGTTTGCTTTGTGTATCGTGTTAGGACGTGTTCTAATTTCATTTTTTTTACATGTGCTGCTAAGTCACTTCAGTCGTGTCTGACTCTGGTCGACCCCATAGACGGCAGCCCACTAGGCTCCCCTGTCCTTGGGATTCTCCAGAGTGGGTTGCCAATTACTTCTCCAATGCATGAAAGTGAAAAGTGAAAGTGAAGTTGCTCTGTTGTGTCTGACTTTTAGCGACCCCATGGACTGCAGCCTACCAGGCTCCTCCATCCATGGGATTTTCCAGGCAAGAATACTGGAGTGGGGTGCCATAATTGTCCAGTTTTCCCATCATCATTTATTGAAGAGGCTGTTTTTACCCCATTCATATTCTTGCCTCCTTTGTCAAAAATAAGATTCCCATTAGGTGCATGGGTTTATTTCTGGGCCTTCTATCTTGTTCCATTGGTCTATATTTCTGCTTTTGTGCCAGTATCATACTGTCTTGATGAGTGTATCTTTGTAGTATAATCTGAAGTCAGGAAGGTTCATTCCTCCAGCTTCATTTTTCTTTCTCAAGACTGCTTTGGCTATTCACGGTCTTTGTGTTTCCAAAAGAACTGTGAATTTTTTTTTTTGTTGTTCTAGTTCTGTGAAAAATGCCACTGGCAATTTGATAGGGATCACACTGAATCTGTAGTTTGCATTTGATAGTATAGTCATTTTCACAATATTGATTCTTCCAACTCAGGAATATGAAATATCTCTCCATCTGTTTATGTCATTTTTGATTTCTTTCATTAGTATCTTATAATTTTCTGTGTACAGTTCTTTTGTCTCTTTAGGTAAGTTTATTCCTAGATATTTAATTCTGTTTGTTGCAATGGTAAATGGGATTGATTCCTTAATTTCTCTCCCTTTCTGATTTTTTTTTTTTTTTGGTTTATAATTTCTATTTTATCTTGGTTCAGTCTTGGAAGAATGAACTTTTCTAAGAATCTGTTCATCCCTTCAAGGTGATCTATTTAATCACCATATAGTTGTTCATAATAGTCTCTTCTAATCCTATTTCTGCATTGCCTGTTGTAACCATTCTCTTTTCATTTTTAATTTTTTTAATTTGATTCTTCTCATTTTTTCCCTTGATGAGTCTGGCTATAGATTTGTCAGTTTGTTTATCTTCTCAAAGAACCAGCTTTTAGTTTTATTAATCTTTAATATTGTTTCTTTCATTCCTTTTTCATTATTTTTGCTCAGATCTTTATGATTTCTTTCCTTCTACTAATTTTGGGGATTTTTGTTCTTTTTCCGATTGTTTTAGGTGTAAAGTTAGTTTGTCTATCTGACGTTTTTCTTGTTTCTTGAGGTAGGATTGTATTGCTATAAACTTCCCTCTTAGAACTGCTTTTGCTGCATCCCATAGGTTTTGAGTTGTCATATTTTTGTTGTCATTTGTTTCTATAAATTTTTTAAATTTCCCTTTTGATTTCTTCAGTAACCTATCAGTTATTTAGAAACATGTTTAATCTCCATGTGTTTGTGTTTCTTACAGTTTTTCCTTGTAATTGATATCTAGTCTCATAGCATTGTGGTTAGAGGAGATGCTTGACACAATTTCAATTTTCTTAAATTTATTGAGGTTTGATTTATGACCCAAGATATGGTCTATCCTGGGGAATGTTTCATGCACACTTGAAAGAAGGTGTATTCTTCTGCATTTGGATGGAATGTTCTGAAGATATCAATGAGATCCATCTCATCCAATGTATCATTTAAGATTTATATTTCCTTTTTAATTTTCTGTTTTGATGACCTGTCCATTGGTGTGAGTTGGGTGTTAAATTCTCCTACTATTATTGTTTTACTATCAGTTTCTCCTTTTATGTCTGTTAGTGTTTGTCTTATGTATTAAGGTGATCCTATGTTGGGTGCATAGATATTGACAGTTGTTATGTCTTCCTCTTGGATTGATCCCTTGATCATTATGTAGCGTCCTTCCTTATCTCTTGTAATATTCTTTATTTTAAAGTCTATTTTGTCTGATATGACGATTGCTACACCAGCTTTCTTTTGCTTCCCATTTGCATGGAATATATCTTTCTATCCTCTCAGTTTCAGTCTATGTGCCTTTAGGTCTGAAGTAGATTTCTTGTAGACAGCATATATATGGGTCTTGTTTTTGCATCAGGTCAGCCGGTGTGTGTCTTTTGGTTGGAGTATTTACTCCATTTACATTTCAAGTAATCATTGTTATATATGTTCCTATTGCCATTATCTTAATTGTTTCGGGTTGATTTTGTAGATTATTTTTCTTCTCTTGTATTTCTTGACTATATAAGTCCCTTTAACATTTGTTGTAAGGCTGGTTTGGTGGTACTGAATTCTCTTAACTTTTGCTTGTCTGAAAAGCTTTTTATTTCTCCATCAATTTTGAATGATGTCCTTGCTGGGTACAGTAATATTGGTTGCAGATTTTTCCCTTTCACTACTTTAATTATATCCTGCCATTCCCTTCTGCCCTGCAAAGTTTCTGCTGAAAGATCAGCTGTTAAGCATATGGAGTTTCCCTTGTATGTTACTTGTTGCTTTTAATATTCTTTCTTTATGTTTAGTTAGTTTGATTAGTATGTGTGTTTCTCCTTGGGTTTATCCTGTATAGGACTCTTTGTGCCTCTTGGACTTGATTGACTATTTCCTGTTCCATGCTGGGGAAATTTTCAACTATAATCTCTTCAAAATTTTTCTCATACCTTTTGTTTTTCATCTCTTCTTCTGAAAGTGAAAGGAAAGAGAAAGTCACTCAGTTGTGCCTGACTCAGTTGGACTGACTATACAGTCCATGTAATTCTCTAGACCAGAATACCAGAGTGGGTAGCCTTTTCCTTCTCCAGGGGAACTTCCCAACCCAGGGATCGAACCCAGGTCTCCTGCATTGCAGGCAGATTCTTTACTATCTGAGCCACAAGGGAAGGCCTATAATTCAAATATTGGTGCACTTGATATTTTCCAAGAGGTCTCTGAGGCTATCCTGTTCTTTTCATTCTTTTTACTTTATTCTGCTCTTAGAAGTCATTTCCACCATTTTATCTTACAGCTCACTGATTCATTCTTCTGCTTCAGATATTCTGCTATTGATTACTTCTAGAGTATTTTTAATTTTAGTAATTGTGTTGCTTGTATGTTTATTTTTAAATTCTTCTTCTGCTGCTGTTGCTAAGTCATTTCAGTCAGGTCTGACTCTGTGTGACCCCATAGAGGGCAGCCCATCAGGCTCCCCTGTCCCTGGGATTCTCCAGGCAAGAACACTGGAGTGGGTTGCCATTTCCTTCTCCAGTGCATGAAAGTGAAAAGTGAAAGTGACATCGCTCAGTTGTGTCTGACTCTCAGGGACCCCATGGACTGCAGCCTTCCAGGCTCCTCCATCCATGGGATTTTCCAAGCAAGAGTATGGAGTGGGGTGCCATTGCCTTCTCCATTAATCCTTCTAGGTCTTTGTTATTTGACTCTTGCTTTTTCTCCATTTTGTTTTCATTGTTTTTGATCATCATTATTATCATTCTGAGTCCTTTTCCAGGTAGTTTACCTATTTCCTCTCTATTTACTTGAACTTCTATGTTTTTAGTTTGTTTCTTCATTTGTGTAGTATTTCTCTGCCTTTTTTGTTTGTTTGTTTGTTTGTTTTTAACTTATTGTGTTTGAGGTCTCCTTTTCCCAGGCTTCAAGGAAAGTTGAATTCCTTCTTCCTTTTGGTTTCTGCCTTCTTAAGGTTGGTTCAGTGATTTGTGTAAGCTTTGTATAGGGTGAGATTTGTGCTGAGTTTTTGTTTGCTTTTCCTCTGATGGGCAAGGCTGAGTGAGCTGGTAATCATGTCTGCTGATGATTGGACTTGTATTTTTATTTTGTTTGTTGTTCAGGTGAGGCATCCTGCACAAGGTACTACTGGTGGTTGTGTGATGCTGGGTTTTGTATTCAAGTGGTTTCTCTTGTGTGAGTTCTCACTATTTGATACACCCCAGGGTTAGTTCTCTGGTAGTCTAGGGTCTTGGAGTCAGTGCTCCCACTCCAAAGTTTCAGGGCTTGATCTCTGGTCAAAAACGAAGATTCTACAAGTGGTTTGTTTTGGCATTAAATGAGATTAAAGCAAATAATCAAAGATGAACCCCAGACAAATAGCAGTTACAAAATCAGGCAAATAATAATTAAAATAATGGAATATACACAAATACGTATACACCAATGAGCAAAGTAAAAACAGTCCAACAAAAATAAAGTACAGTAGATTGATTCAGTGAATGAAGGAAATCAAAAATTATATTTACCAGTTAAGAACAAAACTAACTAAAGCACAAATGGGAAAGCAAACCTGAAGCAAAGTACCAAGTGGGATATAAAGCACTGAAAACAAAACTAACAAATACGTTGAGAGCAAAGGAAAGAAAGAAAAGAGAGAAAGAGTAGATATGCAAAGTTAAATAGAGTTAGATGAAGAAGATTTATATGCATTAAAAATTAACTCTAAGGGGAACAGTAAGAAAAGCAAACAAAGAGTAAATGTAGAAGAATAACAGAATTTTAAAAATTAAAATAATAAAAAGGAGAAAAGAAAAAATGGAAGAAAGAAAAAAAAAAAAAGCCACAGATCTGCCAAAGCCTAATGTAGAGGCAGAGGTTTATAACAAGAATAGAAAGTGTGACTGAATATATACATATACATATACACCCATAAGCAAAATCAAAACAGTCAAACAAAAATAAAGTACACTATATTGACCCAGTGAACAAAGGAGAGAAAAATTGTACCTACCAGAACAAGAATAAGTAAAACACAAACTGGAAAAGAAAACTAAAGCAAGGTGCCAATTGGGCAATAAAGCAATGAAAATAAAACTAACAAATATGTTGAAAGGAAAGGAAACAAATGAAAGAAAGAATAGATATGCAAATTTAGAGGTAGATAAAGAAGATTTGTATCCATTAAAAATTAACTGCAAGGGGAAAAGAACATTAGGAAAAGCAAACAAAGGAATAAATGTAGAAAAAATAATAATAGGTTTAAAAAATTAAAGTTAAAAGAAAGAAAAGGAAAACTCCACAGAACTGCAAAAGCTCAACGTAGAGGCAGAGGTTTATAACAACAATACAAAATGTGACTGAGAGGCGGTCTTAAGATGGTGGAGGAATAGGATGGGGAGACCACTTTCTCCCCCATATATTCATCAAAAGAACATTTGACCACTGAGTAAATTCCACAAAACAACTTCTGAACGCTAGCAGAGGACATCAAGCACCGAGAAAAGCAGCCCATTGTCTTTGAAAGGAGGTAGGAAAAAATATAAAAGACAAAAAGAGAGACAAAAGAGGTAGGGACGGAGCTCTGTCCTGGGAAAGGAGTCTTACAAAAGAGAGAAGTTTCCAAACACCAGGAAACACTCTCACTGCCGAGTCTGTGGCGAACCTTGGAACCACAGAGGGCAACATAACAGGGAAGAAAAATAAATAAATAATTAAAACCCACAGATTAGGAGCCCAACGGTAGCTCCCCTAGCAGAGAAGAAGCGCAGATGCCTGCACCCGCCTGCACCCACCACTAGCAAGCAGGGGCTGGGCAGGGAGGCACGTGCTGCATTGCTTAGAGTAAGGACTGGGTCTGAATGCCCTGATGGAAATCTGAGGGCACTAACTTGGGCTAGCAAGCCAGACTGTGGGATATCTACCACGCGAAAAGCGCCAGGCCTGCTCACAGAACAAAGGACTGAGCAGAGCTAGCCAGCTGCAGACCATCCCCCTCTGGTGACAGGCAGCCAGAGCCAGAAGAGGGCAATCGTGGCCCCAGAGGTTATCTATGCGGCATTATCTACCAAACCACAAGCAGACTTCATTGCTAACTAAGACTTCTTGGGATTCTGGACAGTCAACATCTGCCTGAGAAGGTGCGCCAGTTGTACACCCAGAAAACTGAGCAGCAAGGAGTCGATAAGTCGCAGCGACCATGCTTGCCAAACACCTGGTCACCTGAGCTGCTCAGACCTGGGAAGGGCACAAAACGCGGGGCCAACGGAGTCTGTGCCTCTGAGGAGTACCTGAGTACCCGAACCTGAGCGGCTTAGACTTGGAAAGTGCATACAACCCAGAGCTGGCCTCGGATGGTTCCCAGCAGAGCAACCTAGAGCCTAAGCAGTGTAGACAGGGAAAGCACACACACCACAAGCAGGAGCAAACCCAGGGTGCCCAAGTCACTGTGAGCACATGCTAGTTTTATCTGTTGGCGGCATCCCTCACTCCCCACAGCATGACTGAACAAGTGAGCCTAAAAAAGTGTCCATCACCACCCTCTTGTGTCAGGGCTGAAATTAGACACTGAAGAGACCAGCAAACAGAAGAAGCTAAAACAGAGGGAACATCCTTGGAAGTGACAGGTGCAATAGATTAAAACCCTGTAGTTAGTACCTACTATGTAGGAAGGGGCCTACAGATCTTGAGAAATATAAGCTGGATCAAGGAATTATCCAAAAATGAACTGATCCCACAACTGCCCACAACACCACCAGAGAAAGTCCTAGATATATTTTTTTTTTTTACTAATTTTACTATCATTCTTGATTTTTCTTAATTTTAAGTCCTCTATTAATCCTTTAATTTTCATTTTTATAACCTAGTATTACTTTTCAAAAAAAAAGAGAGACCCTATTTTTCAAAGCAAAATTCATATATATATATATATTTTATAATTTTTGTGACTTTTTTCCCTCTAATATTGTATTTTTGAAAATCCAACCTCTACTCTAGATTTTTAATCTTTGCTTTTTGGTATTTGTTATCAATTTTGTACCTTTAAGAACCCAATCTTCAGTACCCATTTTTAATTGGGAGTGAGATTACTGGCTTGACTGCTCTTTCCCCCTTTGGACTCTCCTTTTTCTCCACCAGGTCGCCTCTATCTCCTCCCTCCCCCTTCTCTTCTCTACCCAACTCTGTGAATCTCTGTGTGTTCTGGACAGTGGAGAACACTTAGGGAACTGATTATCGGCTGGATCTGTCTCTCTCCTTTTGATTCCACCCCCTTATCCTCCTGGCCATCTCTGTCTCCTTCCTCCCTCTTCTCTTCTCTGTGTAACTCCATGAACATCTCTGAGCGGTCCAGACTGTGGAGCATACATGAGGAAGTGATTACTGGCTAGCTTGCTCTCTTCTCTTTTGATTCCACCTCATCTCATTTGGGTCACCTCTATGTCTCTCGTCCCTCTTCTCTTCTCCATGTAACTCTGTGAACCTCTAAGGTGTCCTTCACTGTGGATAAATTTTTCATCTTTAACCTAGATGTTTTATCAGTGGTGCTGTATAGATGGAGAAGTCTTGAGGCTACTGTAAAAATAAGGCTGAAAACCAGAAGCAGGAGGCTTAAGTCCAAATCCTGAGAACACCAAAGAACTCCTGACTCCAGGGAACATTAATCAACAGGAGCTCATCAAATGCCTCCATACCTACACTGAAACCAAGTACCACCCAAGGGCCAACAAGTTCCAAAGCAAGACATACCACACGAATTCTCCAGCAACACAGGCAGCCCAAAGTCACTCCAAACCCATTGACATCTCATAACTCATTACTGGACACTTCATTGCACTCCACAGAGAAGAAATCCAGCTCCACCCACCAGAACACCGACACAAGCTTCCCTAACCGGGAAACCTTGACAAGCCACCTCTCCAACCCTACCCACAGCGAGGAAACTCCACTATAAAGAGAACTCCACAAACGGCCAGAATACAGAAAGGCCACCCCAAACACAGCAATATAAACAAGATGAAGAGACAGAGGAATACCCAGCAGGTAAAGGAACACAGTAAATGCCCACCAAACCAAACAAAAGAGGAAGAGATAGGGAATCTACCTGATAAACAATTCTGAATAATGATAGTGAAAATGTTCCAAAATCTTGAAAACAAAATGGAATCACAGATAAATAGCCTGGAGACAAGGATTGAGAAGTTCAAGAAAGGTTTAACGAGGACCTAGAAGAAATAAAAAAGAGTCAGTATATAATGAATAATGCAATAAATGATATCAAAAACACTCTGGAGGAAATAAATAGTAGAATAATGGAGGCAGAAGATAGGATTAGTGAGGTAGAAGATAGGATGGTAGAAATAAATAAATCAGAGAGGAAAAAAGAAAAATGAATTAAAGGAAGTGAGGACAATTTCAGAGACCTCTGGGACAATGTTAAATGCTCCAACATTAGAATTATAGGAGTCCCAGAAGAAGAGGACAAAAAGAAAGACCATGAGAAAATACTTGAGGAGATAATAGTTGAAAACTTCCCTAAAATGGGGAAAGGAATAATCACCCAAGTCCAAGAAACCCAGAGAGTTCCAAACAGGATAAACCCAAGGTGAAACACCCCAAGACACATATTAATCAAATTAACAAAGATCAAACACAAAGAACAAATATTAAAAGCAGCAAGAGAAAAACAACAAATAACACAAGTGGATTCCCTTAAGGGTAACAGCTGATCTTTCAATAGAAACTCTTCAGGCCAGGAGGGAATGGCAGGACATACTTAAAGTGATGAAAGAAAGTAACCTACAGGCCAGATTACTGTACCCAGCAAGGATCTTATTGAAGTATGAAGGAGAAATCAAAAACTTTACAGACAAGCAAAAGCTGAGAGAATTCAGCACCACCAAACCAGCTCTCCAACAAATGCTAAAGGATACACTCTAGACAGGAAACACAAGAAGGGTGTATAAACTCGAACCCAAAACAATAAAGTAAATGGCAACGGGATCATGCTGATACTGCTGCTGCTAAGTTGCTTCAGTCGTGTCCAACTGTGTGTGACCCCATGGATGGCAACCCACCAGGCTCCCCTGTCCCTGGGATTCTCCAGGCAAGAACACTGGAGTGGGTCATACTTATCAATAATTACCTTAAACGTAAATGGGTTGAATGTCCCAACGAAAAGACAAAGACTGGCTGAATGGATACAAAAACAAGACCCCTATATATGTTGTCTACAAGAGACCCACCTCAAAACAAGGGACACATACAGACTGAAAGTGAAGGGCTGGAAAAAGATATACCACACAAATAGAGACCAAAATAAAGCAGGAGTAGCAATACTTATATCAGATAAAATAGACTTTAAAACAAAGGCTGTGAAAAGAGACAAAGAAGGAAAAAGGATCAATGCAAGAAGAAGATATAACAATTATAAATATATATGCACCCAACATAAGAGCACCACAATATGTAAGACAAATGCTAACAAGTATGAGAGGGGAAATTAACAATAACACAATAATAGTGGAAGACTTTAATACCCCACTCACACCTATGGATAGATCAATTAAACAGAAAATTAACAAGGAAACACAAACTTTAAATGATACAATAGACAAGTTAGACCTAATTGATATCTATAGGACATTCCACCCCAAAACAATGAATTTCACCTTTTTTTAAAGCACACATGGAACCTTCTCCAGGATAGATCACATCCTGCGCCATAAATCTAACCTTCGTAAATTCAAAAAATTGAAATAATTCCAAGCATCTTTTCTGACCACAATGCGGTGAGATTAGATCTCAATTACAGGAGAAAAACTATTAAAAATTCCAATATATGGAGGCTGAACAACATGCTGCTGAATAACCAACAGATCACAGAAGAAATCAAAATATGCATAGAAATGAATGAAAATGAAAACACAACAACCCAAAACCTGTGGGACACTGTAAAAGCAGTGCTAAGGGGAAAGTTCATAGGAATATAGGCATACCTCAAGAAACAAGAAAAAAAGTCAAATAAATAACCTAACTCTACACCTAAAGCAACTAGAAAAGGAAGAAATGAAGAACCCCAGGGTTAGTAGAAGGAAAGAAATCTTAAAAATTAAGGCAGAAATAAATGCAAAAGAAACGAAAGAGACCATAGCAAAAATCAACAAAGCCAAAAGCTGGTTCTTTGAGAGGATGAATAAAATTGACAAACCATTAGCCAGACTCATCAAGAAACAAAGGGAGAAAAATCAAATCAATAAAATTAGAAATGAAAATGGAGAGATCACAACAGACAACGCAGAAATACAAAGGATCATAAAAGACTACTATCAGCAACTAAATGCCAATAAAATGGACAACGTGGAAGAAATGGACAAATTCTTAGAATAGTACAACTTTCCAAAACTGAACCAGGAAGAAATAGAAAATCTTAACAGACCCATCACAAGCACAGAAATCGAAACTGTAATCAGATATCTTCCAGCAAACAAAAGCCCAGGTCCAGACTGTTTCATAGCTGAATTCTACCAAAATTTAGAGAAGAGCTAATACCTATCCTACTCAAGCTTTTCCAGAAAATTGCAGAGAAAGGTCAACTTCCCAACTCATTCTATGAGGCCTCCACCAACCTAATACCAAAACCTGACAAAGATGTCACAAAAAAAGAAAACTACAGGCCAATATCACTGATGAACATAGATGCAAAAATCATCAACAAAATTCTAGCAATCAGAATCCAACAACACATTAAAAAGATCATACACCATCATGAAGTAGGCTTTATCCCAGGGATGCAAGGATTCTTCAATATATGCAAATCAATCAATGTAATTCACCACATTAACAAATTGAAAATTAAAAGACATATGATTATCTCAATAGATGCAGAGGAGGCCTTTGACAAAATTCAACATCCATTTATGATAAAATCTCCCCAGAAAGCAGGAATAGAAGGAACATACCTCAACATAATAAAAGCTATATATGACAAACCCACAGCAAACATTATCCTCAATGGTGAAAAATTGAAAGCATTTCCCCTAAAGTCAGGAAGAAGACAAGGGTGCCCACTTTCATCACTACTATTCAACATAGTTCTGGAAGTTTTGGCCACAGCAATCAGAGCAGAAAAAGAAATAAAAGAATCCAAATTGGAAAAGAAGTAAAACTCACTGTTTGCAGGTGACATGATCCTCTACATAGAAAACCCTAAAGACTCCATCAGAAAATTACTAGAGCTAATCAATGAATATAGTAAAGTTGCAGGATATAAAATCAACACACAGAAATCCCCTGCATTCCTATACACTAATAATGAGAAAGTAGAAAGAGAAATAAAGGAAACAATTCCATTCACCATTGCAATGAAAAGAATAAAATACTTAGGAATATATCTACCTAAAGAAACTAAAGAGCTATGTAGAGAATACTATAAAACACTGGTGAAAGAAATCAAAAAGGACACAAATAGATGGAGAAATATACCATATTCATGGATCAGAAGAATCAATATATGGAAAATGAGTATACTACCCAAAGCAATTTATAGATTCAATGCAATCCCTATCAAGCTATCAACGGTATTCTTCACAGAGTTAGAAGAAATAATTTCACAATTTGTATGGAAATACAAAAGGCCTCGAACAGCCAAAGCAATCTTGAGAAAGAATGGAACTGGAGGAATCAACTTGCCTGACTTCAGGCTCTACTACAAAGCCACAGTCATCAAGACAGTATGGTACTGGCACAAAGACAGAAATATAAATCAATGGAACAAAATAGAAAGCCCAGAGATAAATCCACACACCTACGGACAAAGGAGGTAAGAATATACAATGGAGAAAAGACAATCTCTTTAACAAGTGGTGATGAAAAACTGGTCAATCACTTGTAAAAGAATGAAACTAGAACACTTTCTAACACCATACACAAAAATAAACTCAAAATGGATTAAAGATATAAACGTAAGACCAGAAACTTTAAAACTCCTAGAGAACATAGACAAAACACTCTCCGACATAAATCACAGCAGGATCCTCTATGATCCACCTCCCAGAATATTGGAAATAAAAGCAAAAATAAACAAATGGGACCTAATTAAAATTAAAAGCTTCTGCACAACAAAAGAAACTAGAAGCAAGGTGAAAAGACAGCCTTCAGAATGGGAAAAAATAATAGCAAATAAAGCAACTGACAAAGAATTAATCTCAAAAATATACAAGCAACTTATGCAGCTCAATTCCAGAAAAATAAAGGACCCAACAAAAAATGGGCCAAAGAACTAAACAGACGTTTCTCCAAAGAAGAGATACAGATGGCTAACAAACACATGAAAAGATGCTCAACATCACTCATTATTAGAGAAATGCAAATCAAAACCACTATGAGGTACCATTTCATACCAGTCAGAATGGCTGCGATCCAAAAGTCTACAAGCAATAAATGCTGGAGAGGGTGTGGAGAAAAGGGAACCCTCTTACACTGTTGGTGGGAATGCAAATTAGTACAGCCACTATGGAGAACACTATGGAGTTGTTTTTTTTTTTTTTTTTTTCCTTAGAAAACTGGAAATAGAACTACCATATGACCCAGCAATCCCACTGCTGGGCATACACCCCGAAGAAACCAGAACTGAAAGAGACACATGTACCCCAATGTTCATCACAGCACTGTTTATAATAGCCAGGACATGGAAGCAACCTAGATGTCCATTAGCAGACGAATGGATAAGAAAGCTGTGGTACATATACACAATGGAATATTACTCAGCCATTAGAAAGAATACATTTGAATCAGTTCTAATGAGGTGGATGAAACTGGAGCCTATTACACAGAGCCAGAAAGAAAAACACCAATACAGTATACTAACACATATATATGGAATTTAGAAAGATGGTAATGATAACCTTGTATGCGAGACAGCAAAAGAGACACAGATATATAGAACCGTCTTTTGGACTCTGTGGGACAGGGCGAGGGTGGGATGGCTTGGGGAATGGCATTGAAACATGTATAATATCATATGTGAAACGAATTGCCAGACCAGGTTCGATGCATGATGCAGAATGCTTGGGGCTGATGCACTGGGATGACCCAGAGGGATGGTATCAGGAAGGTGGTGGGAGGGGGGCTCAGGATGCAGAACACATGTACATCCGTGGCAGATTTATGTTGATGTATGGCAAAACCAATAAAATATTGTAAAGTAATTAGCCTCCAATTAAAATACATAAATTTATATTAAAAAATTTTTTAAAAATGTGACTGAGGGGGAAAAAAAAAGCTTAAAACTTAATTGGATTTCACAGTGCCAATAAAATCGACAACTACAACAAAGGGGGAATAATAGGGGGGAAAAAGGAAAAAATGCATAAGGATATACAGAACAAGTCAAAACATAAGAATAATAAAGGTTTTTCTTGAGTCACTGCTCTCAGAGTCCTTTCCTTCTCTGGGAGTCATAGTCGACCTCACCTCCCTAGGATGTCCTCCACCACTGTTCTGGTCTCAGGACCTGCTGTGTGGGGGCAGCTCAGATTCTAATCAGGTCCTACTCCTCTGTGTTCTAGCAATCAGAACTACTGTGTTTTCTTTTGTGGGAGCTCTCAATGACCTTTTATATATTCCATAGACACAGAGTCTGCCTAGTTGATCATGTGAATTTAATCTGCAGCTTGTGCAGCTGGTTGGAAGGTTTTGGGTCTTCTTCCTTAGCCACAGTCCGGGACGGCTGGGAAAGCCAGCAGGGAGGGTGGCTTAGGGGCCTCATTGTCCCCTTGTCCCCTTCTCTCTCTGGAGTGGGGGGTGGGGTACTGTGGGGGCAGGCCCACCCCCGAGTGTTACAGCCCCCATCAGCAGTGCTCCCCTAATCTTGGGGCTAAGAGAGCCAGACCTGTTGCCACACTCGCCCTCCTCCCAGCGCCTACCGCTGCTGGGGCACTCCTGTGAAGGGGCATTCCCCATGGGGATGCGCGGGTGTCCCCTGGCCTTGGCCAGGTTTTGGGGGGGCCTCCCACAGCACGACCATGGAAGTGGGTTTCAATTGTGGTTTTATTTCCACCTCTTCATGTGGGTCATCCACTGGGGTTTGCTCCTGAGGCTGCCCTGGAGGACTTGGGTTGCCCCTGTGAGGGCTAGGTGTGGAGGTGGTGCAGCTGCTTGGGTTGCAGCATTTCTGGCAGCACCAGGTACTCAGGGGAGTTGGGGGCTAGGGCAGCAGAAAATACAGTGCTCTAGAAGGGTATGGCAACCAGTATTGGCCAATACTTTCTAGTATTCTTGCCTGAAGAACTCCGTCTCTGACAGAGAATCCTGACAGGCCACAGTCTACAGGGTCGCAAAGAGTCAGACATGACTGAAGCGACCCTGTGCACATAGATGCAAGACATTTTTTGCCTGTGGCAGCTCTGCCCCAGTGAGGGTTGAGTTTGAAGGTGGCACAGCTGCTTAGCTTGTGGGGACCCTGGCGGAATCTAGTGTGCAGGGACACGGACTGCCTCTGCCACAGGAGTTATGCCCCTATCAGGGTCTTTTTTTGAGCCTCTTGTAGCTGGCAATCAGAAGGCCTCTTTGGCCAGTCTTTCTCCATAACTCTGCCAGTTCGGGCACTTAAAGGGCTCCCTTGCTTGGTGTCCTTTTCTATTGTTCAGTCCATTGGGAACATAGAGACCTACTCTCTGGGTGGGGTTCTACCCTTCAGATCGATGCATCAGTCACTTAAAGGAGCACCCTGGGTGGGGTCCTACTCTCTGGTTCAGTGCATCAGGCGTTTGAAGGGCCAGCCTCTCTATTGTTCAGCTGCCAATGCTGGCGTGTAGGGAGAAAGGCTATGGTGATGGCTCCACCTCCTACATGTGACTCAGCAGCCTTGCTTCCATGGCTGCCTGGCTTTCCTCCACAGGCATTTCCCATCACAGTCTCCTCCCTCACATCCCCTCGATCTGTCTCTTCACAGTCAACAGCAGCCCTCTCCCTGGGATCACTCCACAATCCCCAAACTCCAGCTCCAAGTTGCTGCACCTTCCAGGGGACCTGCATCCCTGTCTGGGGTATGTAGGGCTGCGGCAAGGGCTATCTGATTCTCATTACATTTAGGCTCCCACAAATCGGCTGTTTCACTCTCAGTCTTAAATGACTTCTCCTCTGACTTAGACAACTCCCCTGATGTGGGGATCAGACTTCTGCTTCAGTTCCCCCAACCCACTGAGGGCAGGTCCAGTCCTACTAACACTCTTGTTTTACCCCTAGTTCCTTTATCCTACTGAGTTTTGCGTGATTCTATGTATTCTTTTCCACTGGTCAGGTATTCCTGTCTGCTCTCAGCTGGTGTTCTGCATGCACTTCTGTGCCTGAAGGTGTATTCCTGATGTATCTGTGGAGAAAGATGTACTCAATATCCACCTACTCCTCTGCCATCTTGCTCCCCCCAAATGTTGAGTTTTAAGCCAGCTTTTTCACTCTCTCCTTTCACCTTCATTAAGAGGCTCTTTCATTCCTCTTCATGTTCTGCCATAAGGGTGGTGTTATCTGCATTATCTGAGGTTATTGACATTTCTCCTGGCAATCTTGATTCCAGCTTGTACTTCATCCAGCCCAGCATTTCACATGATGTACTCTGCTTATAAGTAAAATACACAGGGTGACAATATACATCCTTGATATATTCCTTTCCCAGTTTTTAATCAGTCTGTTGGCTATGTTCAATTCTAACTGTTGCTTCTTGAGCTGCATACAGGTTTCTCAGGAGGCAGGTAGGGTGGTCTGGTATTCTCATCTATTTAAGAATTTTCCACATTTTGCTGTGATCCACACAGTCAAAGGCTTTAGTGTAGTCAATGAAGCAGAAGTGGATGTTTTCTGGAATTCCCTTGCTTTTTCTATGATCCAACGGATGTTGGCAATTTGATCTCCAGTTCCTCTGCCTTTTCTAAATCCAGCTTATACATCTGGAAGTTCTCGATTCACATACTGTTGAAGCCTAGCTTGGAGGATTTTGTGCATTACCTTCTGTTTAATGTGTAGAGTTTCTATTTCTGATGATGAAGTTTTGGAAATAGATAATGGTAGTGATTGTACAACATTGTTGGTGTTACTAATAGCATAGAATTATACACTTTAAAAAAAGTAGAAAAATTTTTAAAATATATTTTAGTATAATTTTAAAATATATTAAAAAAAACAAAAAAAAGTATTAATACAGTTCTTAAAATTGGTTTTTAGGAAGTGAAGGAAGGGAAGGAATTGGTGACCACCCTAAGATTTCGTGGGATGTGAGGCTACTCATGCTATCAAAACTGAACCCATAGAAAGAAGAGGGATGGAATTGTGGAAATGACAAAGAATCTGGCATTTTGATGATGCTGAATTTGAGATGGTACAGTGGAGAAATGACTATTTGGAAATCATTATCATTTAGTGGTAGCTGACAAAAATAACATGATAATTAATACGTGAGACAGTTTCAGGAAAACGTAAGCTTCTCTTCTAGTCTCATAAATATTACTACATTTTACTGGGAAAAAAAACTAATAGAAAACAGCTTCCTTCTTAATGACAATCATAATTCTTTTCTCAACTGTTCTCAGAATGGAAAAAATCAGAGTAAATATTATTATACTACTTCATAGCAACAACCTAATTTGATCTTCTTTTGATTACTGCCAAAAGTTTAATTAGATACATAATCCATGATCATTAATAGTCTTTATTCTAGAACCATGGGCTTTTGAAGGTTGATTCTGGAACTATCTTACTTAGATACCCCCTTGCCCTCTGTGGTAGTACAGACTGTTGCTAAGACCCCTTAGATATATGAATTTGAAGCAAAGATTAATAGACTCTATCCTGGAATGACTTCACATTATAAAACCCCGCAGCCAAGATCCAAATGGTGTAATGTGTGAAAAAAATCTTGAGAATAGTTTAAAGTTCTGTATAAAAATTATTCATTATTATCATTATTATTATACAATAAGGCTGAGTAGTTGATTAGCTTACGTCATTAGCATAAACATGTTAAGAAGGAAGAAGTATGATGATTTTTTGTGTGTGTGTGTGTGTAAAGCCAGCTGGGTTTATGACTTAAAAACTCTGATTTGGTACTTAAAATAGTTCCTTAAAAAACATACATTTAGCATATTCAACAGCATTGACATTTTGGACCAGACAATTCTTTTGGGGTGGGAGGCAGTGTTGTCCTGTACACTGCAGGTCATTTAGCAACATCCACAGCCTCTATCCACTAGAGGAGGGTACCATCTCCCCCAGTGCTGACAATTATTAATATTTCCAAATTTGCCAAATGTTCCCTGGGAGCCAAAATTGCCTCTGCTTGAGAACCCCTGCTTGTAATACAGGTATGTACATCTTAACTCATTTATAATAATAAATATACATAGTATTCAAACTAGAGCTCTCATATTACATAATTGAACTACTGCCTTTGAGAAATGCTAAGGAGAAATGCTTAACTACTCGGAGCAAAGGAGTTGTTATCCTAAGTGCAGCAGTAGATAGCAGGTGCCTGAAAACACAGGTAGTCTTTGGAGCCACCAAGCATAGCCACTGAATAGTGATTAGGTGAAGAATTTCCCTCCTCCCTGGAGGCTTTTGTACTCTAATTTCTAGCTTCACTTTCTTAGTCCCATCCCTCTCCCATCATACCAACCAGCGCAACAGTACCACTGTCATAGAATAAATCACCCTGGGAAGAGAATGCAGTTTGCCCTGCTCAGGAAGAGATGGGAAATTTCTTTCATTATTTTTCTTATCAGTTTCTGAGAAGTCAATAGAACGTCAAGGCAGTCATAAAAATTTGAAATAATAACCTCTTGGTTTTCTGGTGTAAGCAAGAAAACATATTGTGCATTTATGGGTAATATATAAGCTATTTAGAAAGTCTGTGTTTTGTTGCTGTTGCTTTTAAAGTACAAATGTGGAGTTCAGCTTAAGGTACATAAAAAACTGAGAAGTCTTTTCTTTTTAGTAAATAAAAAATAATACGAGCTAACACAAGCACAGAATGTAAGTCCAAGAAAGAGGAAACTAATGTTTAATATAGACACATACATATAGTACATCAAAATTTATAACTTTTAATTTTGAAAAGATTTTAGATTTGCAGAAAAATTATAAAAAGAAGACAGTTCCCATTCACCCTTTATCCAGATTTCCCTGATGTTAACACCTAACAATGATCAAACTTGTGTTAGTCACTCAGTCATGTCTGACTCCTTGTGACCCCATGGACTGTAGCCTGCATTTCAAGCAGATTTTTTGCCATCTGAGCTACCAGCGAAGCCCCTTGGATGGAACTTGGTTATGAGACAATTCTTTTCTGCAGCTGAGCCGGGGGAAGAAGGGAAGGAGTCTAAAGGTTCTGGGGTACCCTGAGAAGAAGATCACTCCAGGAAAGCCGAAACAGAGGTGGAGAGGGGCACTGAGCCTGTGACATCCCTGAGCTCCCAGATCTGAATGGGTCCTCCCATCCCTTGGCTTTTCATACGTGAAGCCCATCGTAAATGATTCTGTCCTCACCACCTCAAGAGCTGATGGGACTCCAGATACCCTGACTTTGGCAGCATCAAGACCAGGGGCTGTAAACTTGCAGACATTGACACTTGTGGACATGGGAGGCAAGCAAGCTCTCCCCTGGGCCTCCATCAAAACCAGGATATAAACAATTGGTGCAATATTATTGGCTATGCTGCTTTATTTGAAGTTCACCACTTTTCCCACTTATGTCCATTCTTCTGTTGCAAGATCTAATTGAAATCACTAGAATATATTTATTTAGCTGCCGTGTCTGCTTGTTCTCCAGTCTGTAACCATACTACAGTCTCTCCTTGTTTTTCATGACCTTGGCAGGCAGAATATTTCTTGATTTGGATTGACTTGGTATTTTCTCAGGGTTATCTTGAAGTTCTGCATCTGTATCTAGAACAGCACACAAGAGATGCTGTACCCTGCTCAGGGCATCTTATCAGGAGGGTGAAACGAAAATATGTATTATTATCAGTTATCCCTGTTCTCTTGGTTGAGGTGTTGTCTGCTATGCTTCTGCTCCATACAATTACCATTTTCCTTTTAAAATTAATATCCTGGGGAAGACTCTTTGAAACTATGCACAAAACCTGCTTGTCAAACTTTGGCTACTATTTTCAGAATTTATGTTGGTGACTCTTGCCTGCAAAAATTATTTCTCCGGTGTTTGCCTTGTCATGACCTATTCCCTCATTCCTTCTATATTAGAGTCTTTCTATAGATAGAGCTTTCTGTTCTCTCCCACATATTTATTTATTTATCTATTTGTTCTATCAGGAGGAATACAGGGATATTTCCTTTATTCTGTGGATTAGAAGCCAATACATATTCTCATTATTTACTTTTTTGCTCAAAATGATGTAACTTTTGGCCTCTTTCAGTTGAGGCCTATGTCCTCTCAACATGTCCACATCCTTTTCTGATCACTTTCTAATTTTTTGGCACCAAAGGAGATTCTTAGCTCCTTTTGTAATTTTAAAATGAGAACTTCTCCTTTTTTTTATTTAAAATAAAAAAAAATTTTCATGCAGTTAATAAAAATGACTGGGATTTACAAAAGCCAAATAATTATCCTGGAAGAAAAGTGATTTAATTTCCATACAGTAAAAAGATGGTAGGTTGTAAGAGAAAAGGAAGGAAGGAAAATACAGAAGAGAAATGCAAATGATACTTAAGAAAACAGATAAACTTGAGAAGAGAAAAAGAGTGAGTGGAAAAAAGAGAAAGACTTTTTAAAAATTTTAAATGACTCTAAAACATAGAAAACTCTAAAGACTCCACCAGAAAATTACTAGAGCTAATCAATGAATACAGTAAAGTTGCAGGATATAAAATCAACACAAAGAAATCCCTTGCATTCCTATACATTAATAATGAGAAAGTAGAAAGAGAAATTAAAGAAACAATTCCATTCACCATTGCAATGAAAAGAATAAAATACTTAGGAATATATCTTCCTAAAGAAACTAAAGAGCTATGTATAGAAAACTATAAAACACTGGTGAAAGAAATCAAAGAGGACACTAATAGATGGAGAAATATACCATGTTCATGGATCGGAAGAATCAATATATGGAAAATGAGGATACTACCCAATGCAATCTATAGATTCAATGCAATCCCTATCAAGCTACTAGCGGTATTTTTCACAGAGTTAGAACAAATAATTTCACAATTTGTATGGAAATACAAAAAAAAAACTCAAATAGCCAAAGCAATCTTGAGAAAGAAGAATGGAACTGGAGGAATCAACCTGCCTGACTTCAGGCTCTACTACAAAGCCACAGTCATCAAGACAATATGGTACTGGCACAAAGACAGAAATATAGATCAATGGAACAAAATAGAAAGCCCAGAGATAAATCCACACACCTACGGACACCTTATCTTTGACAACGGAGGCAAGAATATACAATTAAGAAAAGAAAACCTCTTTAACAAGTGGTGCTGGGAAAACTGGTCAACCACTTGCAAAGGAATGAAACTAGAACACTTTCTAACACCATACACAAAAATAAACTCAAAATGGATTAAAGATCTAAACATAAGACCAGAAACTATAAAACTCCTAGAGGAGAACATAGGCAAAACACTCTCCAACATAAAGCACAGCAGAATCCTCTATGATCCACTTCCCAGAATACTGGAAATAAAAGGAAAAATAAACAAATGGGATCTAATTAAAATTAAAAGCTTCTGCACAATAAAGGAAACTAGAAGCAAGGTGAAAAGACAGCCTTTGGAATGGGAGGAAATAATAGCAAATAAAGCAACTGACAAACAACTAATCTCAAAAATATACAAGCAACTTATGCAGCTCAATTCCAGAAAAATAAACGACCCAATCAAAAAATGGGCCAAAGAACTAAATAGACATTTCTCCAAAGAAGACACATGGATGGCTAACAAGCACATGAAAAGATGCTCAACATCACACATTATCAGAGAAATGCAAATCAAGACCAAAATGAGATACCATTTCACACCAGTTAGAATGGCTGCGATCCAAAAGTCTACAAGCAATCAATGCTGGAGAGGGTGTGGAGAAAAGGGAACCCTCCTACACTGTTGGTGGGAATGCAAACTAGTACAGCCACTATGGAGAACAGTGTGGCAATTCCTTTAAAAACTGGAAATTGAACTACCTTATGACCCAGCAATCCCACTGCTGGGCATACACACTGAGGAAACCAGAGTTGAAAGAGACACCTGTACCCCAATGTTCATCACAGCACTATTTATAATAGCCAAGACATGGAAACAACCTAGATGTCCATCAGCAGATGAATGGATAAAAAAGCTGTGGTACATATACACAATGGAATATTACTCAGCCATTAAAAAGAATATATTTAAATCCATTCTAACTAAGTGGATGAAACTGGAGTGTATTATACAGAGTGAAGTAAGCCAGAAAGAAAAACACCAATACAGTATACTAATGCATATATATGGAATTTAGAAAGATGGTAATGATAACCCTTTATGCGAGATAGCAAAAGAGACACAGATGTATAGAATAGACTTTTGGACTCTGTGGGAGAGGGAGGGGGTGGGATGATTTGGGAGAATGGCGTTGAAACATGTATACTATCATGTAATAAACGAATCGCCAGTCTAGGTTCAATACAGGATACAGGATGCTTGGGGCTGATGCACTGGAATGACCCAGAGAGATGATATGGGGAGAGAAGTGGGAAGGGGGTTCAGGATTGGGAACTCATGTACACCCATGGCAGATTCATGTTGATGTATGGCAAAACCAATATAGTATTGTAAAGTAAAATAAAAAATTTTAAAAAAAGCACAGTAAATGTGGAGAAAGTAAATGAAAACAAGAGGTGTAATGATGTTTTTTTTTAAAAAAGCAATTCATATTTGACTTTATATAACATTTTGTCACTTTATAATATTAAAATTAAATACTTAAACATCATTATCTTACACAATAAAATAGAAAATCTGCAGTTTTAAAAAAATTAAATACTTTACATAAAATTCTTATGAAAATTTACAAAACTCAATTTCCAGTCTTTTATTGCTCAAGCTCTTTTGGTATAAGATTTATTACATTTGTGTAGTTTCTTCTCTGAGATAGAACATACTTTGATCCCTTTTTTTCCTTTTAAATTTTTTTCATAAAAACATGATGGAGGGGACAAAATTTTTTCCTTATCAGTTGCAAAGCTAAGCCTGGTTAGCTGTCACCCTCCCCATTTCTCTTTCAGTCTCTCCTTGAAGTTCTAGTTCTAAGCTCTGGAGCTGGTATTGATCCCCTGTCACCAAGAACTAATGACACAGATGTTGACATTCTCTTCCCAGCCTTGGGAAAGGACACATATAAATGATTATGTTGATATGATATATGAGGGAGAGTTTGCTAAACTAGCCATATGTCAAGCTTCAAAAAGGGTCCCATTCTAGACCAAAGGCCTCCCAAGGGCTAGGACTCCGGTCTGTGAGCAAAATGCTGTTTCACCAGAAATGAAGAAATGCTACAAAGCCATTGTACTGAAGGCAAAATTCTGGAACCATATAGAAAAGTCAGAAAACAAACACATGTGTATATGGAGACTTGGCATAATATAGATGTGGCACTTCTAATCAGTAGGGAAATGGTGACTTGTTTACTAGAAGGTGTAGTGTTGAGAAAACTGGATAAACAAATAAAAATAAACCTTCCTCACACTATACCTTCAACAAGTGTTTGGGTGGGTAAAAATGTCTTTAAAAACACACTAAAAAAAAAGCACAAATCATAAGGCGAAACTATGGATGGGTTAGACTTACAAACACAATTCAGAATTCCTGTTCAGTGTAGGAATCATAAACACAGTCAGGGAAGTGAAATGCACTAAAATCTATAAGTTATTAATATCAATAATATACAAGGACACTAGAAAAAGAATGAGCAACCCATAGAAAAATAGGCAAAAAATAAGACTGAGCCATTCTTAGTAAAAACAAAAATGACTAGAAAGACTATGAAGAGATAGTTTATCACCCTAAAGATCAGATTAATGGAATGTTACAATAACGACCCTATCTTTTTGAAAAAAAAGAAGAAAAAAACACCAGTGATATACCAAGTGATAGCAAAGCTACAGGAAAATCTGAGTCATATTTGACTTCAGGTACAACTTTGGACAGTGCAACATTCAGAAGAAAGATAATTTTCTGAAATTATTCTTGCAATATCCTTATGAAATACCTTTGCAAATATAAATCAGAGAAAAACCTGCATAAAGGTCATATGAAAGGATGCTTATCTAAGGTCTCAGTGATGTCTTATTTGTGGTACCAAGCATTGAGGCAATCCTATTGGCTACCATTAGACACACAGGGAGACAAAAAAGTGGTGGATACTGTGTAATTAGATGCAAAGAGCTATAGCAGAAAAAGCAAAAGGAGGATTCTAAAAAGAGGTTGGCATGAAAAGAAGAACTGGATGATATCTGGAGCACGATACTTGTGGTATGAAGAGAGGGGAAAGTAAAATAAAATGAGAAAGAAGTTTTGCATGAAATAATGATAGCATCCTAAGAACTGTGTGCTTGGGCAACTAGCTAAGCAAAAGCAAACATTTCTGAAGTTTTCTCCACTACATAATTGATAGACAACAGGCTTCTCTGGGGTTCAGTTGGTTTAAAAATCTGCCTGCAATGCAGGAGACTTGGGATCAATCCTAGGATTGGAAAGATCCCCCGGAGAAGGAAATGGCAACCCATTCCAGTATTCTTGCTTGGGAAATCCCTTGGATAGAGGAACCTGGTGGGCTAGAGTCCTTGGGACAGCACTTAGAGTCGTGTCCACGACCCGGACATGAATTAGAAGTGACTCACCACCACCACATGATAGATAAACATTAAAGCCATATCCCAACCCGAACAAATTTATATCTTATACATCTCCTGTTTTTACACTCAGAAAAAAGTTTAAATTATTTTTACTATAATCATTGATCCAAGTGCTTGCCATTTTTACATAAATCAGGAAACCCAGGTTGAGACATATTTATTCAGTTACACACATGGTCTTTCCCCCAAGGTCAAGTTATGGGTCTTCCAAAGCTTAATTGGTTTGTTTTCTTAATATAATGCTACACTAACCTTTTAAACAAAGAGTTTACCTTTATTTTTTCAAGTTGATCATTTCCTTGAATCTGATTTTCATCTGTTATCAAAATCAGGAAAACAAAGTTTAGAAAAAAGTCATACCTTCAAACAGTTTAAATAAAAATCATGGATAATTCTCATATCTTTATTTAAAAGAAAATACTATAAGCAGTATTTCTGAAGCCACATGTACTTTTCATATAAGAGGAAAAGTAAAAATTTTCCTAAAATGATGACTTAGCTTTTATGCTAAGTGAAATGTTGCAAATGTGTTTTGTATTCCATTGATACAATTTCCTTCTGAACCCTTCTTTTAGAATCTAAATAAGGAACCGATAGTTCATATGGTAACTCTCCAAACCTGCATACTGGCTGGGAGCAAAAAAGAAGATCATATTCTAGGGCATTTGGTTCTTGAGAACAATGCCCTGTGCTCCCAGGCAGGTGGCAACCTGACTGTTCTGTAGATTGGTTCTAGCTAGCTTTTAAGATTTGCACCACAAGATGGCAATAGAGTCTATAAGTATACAGTCCTTTCTTTGCTGTGGGATCTTTACAAAGCTCCATTATTCATGCATTTGATTTACTTATTTTAGATTATTCTTTATAATACAAACATAATTGTTACTCAGATACTTGAATTTCTAGATGACAGAAGCCTTGTCTCTATAGCTTTGTGTAATCTTTAATACTTCACCTGGGTAGTACATATTTTTTTAAATAAGATATATTTAGTAGGAATCCATTAGAAGAAATGGAGTAGCTCTCATAGTCAACAAAAGAGTCTGAAATGCAGTACATGGGTACAATCTTAAAAACAACAGGATAATCTCAGTTCGATTCCAAGGCAAACCATTCAACATCACTGTAATACAAGTCTGTGCCCCAACCACTAATGCCGAAGAAGTAGAAGTTGAACGGTTCTATGAAGACCTACAGGAGCTTCTGGAACTAATAGCAAAAAAGATGTCCTTTTCATCTTAGGGGGCTGGAATCTAGAAAGTCAAGAGATACCTGAAGTAACAGGCAAATTTGGCCTTGGAGAACAAAATGAAGCAGAGCAAAGGCTAACAGAGTTTTGCCAGGAGAACACACTGGTCATAGTAAGCACCTTTTTCCAACAACACAAGAGATGACTGTACGTATGAATATTACCAGAATCTCAATACCAAAATCAGATTGATGAGTCAGCCCTTCGAATCAGGTGGTCAATGTATTGGAGCTTCAGTGGCAGCATCGTCCCTCCAATGAATATTCAGGATTGATTTTCTTTAGGATTGGCTGGTTTGATCTCCTTGCAGTCCAACTCAATGGACATGAGTTTGAGCAAGCTCCAGGAGATGGTGAAGGACAGGGAAGCCTGGTGTGCTTCAGTCCATGGGGCCACAAAGAGCCGGATATGACTGAGCAACTGAACAACAATATTTACTATGGGCTTTCCTGGTGGCCCAGGAGTAAATAATCCAGCTCCAATGCAGAACATTTGGATTCCATCCCTGGTCCAGGAAGATTTCCTTGGAGAAAGAAATGGCAGCCCACTCCAGTATTTTTCCATAGGAAATGCCATGGACAGAGAAGCCTGGTGGGCTACAATCCATGGGGTTGCAAAGAGTCAGACGTGACTGTGTGATTAAACAAACAAAACAAAATATTTAGTATGTAAATTATATATGCCATATATTATATAAATATATAATCTGTAACATAAAGGCAGGTGTTAAATAGCAATATATGCTCCCTTGTTGTGTTTTTTCAGTTGTACGTCATGTCCAACCCTTTTGTGACCCCATGGACTGTAGCCCATCAGACTTCTCTGTCCATGGCATTTCCTATGGAAAAATACTGGAGTGGGTTGCCATTTCCTTCTCCAAGGGAAATTCCCGACCCAGAGATCAAACCAGCCTCTCCTGCATTGGCAGACAGATTCTTTACTACTGAGCCACCAGAGAAGCACACACTCCTTTGTTACCGTCATATAAATAAGGACTTGCTGGCTTTCATATTTGAAGAAGAAATTTTTTGTTCACACTATTTATTGAGTCTGAAAACAGCGAGAACCTAATAAATATTTGTTGAATGAATGAATGTAGTCGCTTGGCTCTCATCTTCTGCATTCTACCTACACTAATAAATATCACTTCAAAAATATGCTATTTCTTTAAAACCACAATTAAATGACTATTGAATTTGACAGTGGGCAGTTACTACAGTGAAACAACACTTCGTTGCATCTCCTTAAAAAATCGTATTTTCCTTTGCTTATTTTAAAAGTTTTCCTGTTACAGTAATCAACACACAGGGAGAGGGGAAAAAAAAACTATCCTTCTTTGAGGGTCTAAAATCAAATGCAGCTGAAACGGACCACGTGACTATAAACGAAAGACAGAGTGAATTCCACATCTGCTCGGCTATATTTTCCCTACATTGTCTTCCACCCCAGAGACCAGGTCATTTTTGATCCAGTCCTGAATTTTAGAGTGAACTTTAATATGCACCCAAGTTTTTGTCACTTTCTGGGGCCCTTCTTCTGAGCCCAGAGACCCCACCACCAGCTGCCCTGTTCCTCCACACAAGTCTGAGTGGCAGGCCCACAGGACCCCTCCTCCAAGTGCAATTCACCAGCATCTTCTATGCAGAGACCCAAGGATTAGGTCTACAGAACCCCTTCTTTAAATGTCTAGTTTCGATTAGTCCAACACTTTCTTTTTCTTCCCTTAGCCCTATGAGTGCTAGTTGTTTCCTGCAATTTTCAGTTGAGTAATAGTTTTTTTTTCCTTTTCTCTGTGCCACATTAATCATTCTTTGTACTGATTTCTCACTGTCAACAAAACTGGCATGATTTCTGTCCCCGGAATAGACACTGACCAATAACCCCTTTGTCAGTTGGAAGCATATTTCAAATCTTCCCTGTTGAAAATTTGGTAAATTTCTCATCCAGGGTAATGAGGCGTGAAGTAACACTTAGCAAACTTTCATCTGTATCCTAAAATGAAAATGAGAGATATTGCTTATGGCAATATAGAAAAAAATCCAAAGAGGCATCTAGCAATGCTACTTTTGCAAAGTGTATACTTGGATTCTACAACAAAAGCATCTTTGAAAATGCAATTATTACTTAAACTGACTGGAAAATTATAGTTCAACAACTTCAAAAATGGGAAAGGCACTTTGACCAGGAAACAGAAACATCTGTATCCATAAAACAGTAAAAGAAAACTGGATATGTTTGTAATTCTGGCTTTTACATTGTCTACAAAGCTACCTCAACCCATTGTGTTTTATACATCTTGCTTCTCAGAGTCAAAAGAAACCATTCAGATATTTCATTTTTATTCAACAGCATGCCTTTCTCAAAGGGCAGCCCCAGTTTAATGGGGAAGGAATTCTGTCAAAGGAAAGTTAAATGAGCTGGATTAAGATGCAAGGATTATGATTTCTTATCTGTTTTGATAGCTTTTGTTTATCTGTAACATTTCCCAGATAACAGACTAGGAGAGCTGGTTCAGTTTTGTTTAGTTTTCTTAATGAGATGTCCTGGCTTGCTTTTCTTATTACAGTATGTGTTACCATGGCTACTATATTTTTGAAGATTTAAGGTTTTTCTCAAACAGATACCTTTATTGAGCTTTCCCCCCAGATTACATAAATAATGCTTGCTTTAGAAAAATTCAGAAGATACATCAAATTACATGGAGAAAAATAAAGATCATCTGAAATCTCACCACTCTGCCTCACTATTAATTTACATACTTTTATGTAAAATCTATGATAAGAACTTTTTATATACCATTTTATAAAATTATTTGTCATTATCTTATGAAGCTAACCATATGCATAGCCTGGCAATTCAAGCTTTAAGGTGTATACATGATGGGGAAATTCAGCAGACATAGACTGGGATGATTGCAATAGACTCCCAAAGAGAGAAAGCAGCACAATTGTTCATTGCAGAGATAGAAAAAAGAAATTGTGGTATAATCATAACTAGGAGATTATGTAGCAGTGAAAATGAATAGACTAGACTCCTCATATGCATAAATTTTAGAATATAATTTTTAAAGAAAAAAATGTAAGTTAGAAAAGAATGCACATAATTCCATTCTTATAAAGATAATAAACAAACAAACTCAACTTTATCTAGGGATATGTGGTTAATCCGTGAACAAAAGCAAGAGAACGATAAAGCACCACAGTCTTCTTGTTTCATCACCTCTACCTCATCTTCACCCTCTAGTCTTATGTTTTTACCCCTACCAAAATCCCAGTATATGTGCAGCCTTGGACATGTGCTGCTTGGGTCTCCTTTCAAGAAAAAATTGGACATTGAGCTGCAAGGAATAGTTAGTTAAAAGCCATGAACTTCAAGCTCCCCCTCAGCTTTTGAGTTGATGCTGTACAGCTTGGGACAGAAGTCAGCCAATGACTGGCCATTTGTGTCCTATGTGGGACTTCCTCAGTGGGCAATTTTAGTTTCAGGGTTTCCCATTGGACTGGTCAAGGCTTTGACAGAGCTGAATTATAATCCATGGCTTGCTTTATCCTATCCTGCATTTCCCCCACTTCAATCTTTCACAGACACTAGCCACCACAAAACTTCTTGCACTCTTAGCCCATCTCAATATCTCTTTCCCAGTGGACAGAACAAAAATATCTATTTTTTCCAACTCACCTAATTTTATACAAAGGCACACATTAGAAAGTTTAGTATTGTTTAAAAACTATGATGGTATCACATATAATTCTATTCATTTGCTTCTGCCACTTAAGATAGTGTGGCTCTGGCTCCAGGTCCACCTTAGAGATTTAACTTGTTATTTTAACGGCTGCACAACATTTGCTGGCATAGATGTCCCTCAGTTGATCAGTTGCTCCTGTTATGCGAATTTTTGTTTTCAATCATTTAGCATTTCAAAGACTGCTGCAATGAAAATACTTGTATATATAATGCACATTGTATATACACAGATGTACCAAACTTTTCATTTCAATGGGATATATTTTCGAAAGACTTTAGGAAGTATGAACATGCATATTTTGAATTTGAACAAGTATTGCAGATTGCATTCCAAAAGTCCCTTATACAGTACACATTCTCATCGGCCAATGGAGAGGATACCCTTCCTCCACGACTATGCCAGAAGCAGGTGTCATGATTCTTTTCCAGTCTGAAAGATAAAAAGTTTTATCTGCTGTTTACTGATAATTCTACTCTCTAAGGGACTGGGAAAGTTGAGCATTATTTCCACATGTTTATTGCACATTTGTCTTTTTTCCTCTATAGACTAACTTTTCATATAGTCTAATTTTCCTATAATTCTTTAATTTGTTATAGCTCATTGAGTATTATGTAGTATAACTACATACATTTTATTTTTATAATTAAAGTGTAGTTGATTCACAATATTATGTTTCAGGTCTATAGCATGGTGATTCAATATTTTTATAGATTATACTCCATTTAAAGTTATAAAATATTGGCTATATTCTCTGTAGTATACATATCTTTGTAGTATATCTTTGTATCTTATTTTATTTTATTTAAATTTTGTTTTTTATAACAGAAAAACATTTTGTATTGGGATATAGCCAATTAATAACGTTGTGATAGTTTCAGGTGAACAGGGAAGGGATTCAGCTATACATACACAAGCATCCTTTCTCCCCCAAACACCCCTCCCATCCAGGCTGGAATATAACACTAACCTGAGTTCCATGTGCTATACAATAGACTTTTGTTGGTTATCCATTTTAAATATAGCAGTGTACATGATCTTCACAGAGTCCTTAGCTATCCCTGCCCCCCGGCAAACCATGAATTGATTTTCTAAGTATTTGTGTCTCTTTCTGTTTTACAAGTTCATTTGTATCATTTCTTTTTAGATTCCACATAAAAGGGATATTGTATGATATTTCTCCTTCTCTGTCTGACTTATTTCATTCTATGACCCTCTCTAGGTCCATTCATGTTGCTGCAAATGGCCTTATTTCATTCTTTCCAATGGCTGAGTAATATTTCATTGTATATATATACACCACATCTTCTTTGTCCATTCTTCTGTCAATAGACGTTTAGGTTGTTTCCAATGTTTCCAACATTTAGTTGCTGCCATTGTAAACAGTACTGCAATGAATATTGGGGTGCATGGATCTTTCCAGGCCATGTTTTCTCTGCCCAGGAGCGGGTCTGCAGGGTCATATGGTAGCTCTCTTTTGAGTTTTTAAAGTAACCTCCATACTGTTCTCCATAGTGAGTGTTCAGTTCAGTACAGTCACTCAGTCGTGTCCAACTCTTTGTGATCCCATGAATCGCAGCATGCCAGGCCTTCCTGTCCATCATAAACTCACGGAGTTCACCCAAACCCATGTCCATCGAGTTGGTGATGCCATCCAACTATCTCATCCTCTGCCATCACTTTCTCCTCCTGCCCTCAATCTTTTCCAGCATCAGGGTCTTTTCCAAGGAGTCAGCTCTTTGCATCAGATGGACAAAGTATTGGAGTTTCAGCTTCAACATCAGTCCTTCCAATGAACATCCAGGACTGATCTCCTTTAGGATGGACTAGTTGGATCTCCTTGCAGTCCAAGGGACTCTCAAGAGTCTTCTCCAACACCACAGTTCAAAAGCACCAATTCTTCTGCACTCAGCTTTCTTTATAGTTCAACTCTCACATCCATACATGACTACTGGAAAAACCATAGCCTTGACTAGACGGACATTTGTTGGCAAAGTAATGTCTGTGCTTTTTAATATGCTATCTAGGTTGGTCATAACTTTCCTTCCAAGGAGTAAGTGTCTTTTAATTTCATGGCTGCAATCACCATCTGCACTGATTTTGGAGTCCAGAAAAATAAAGTCTGCCACTGTTTCCACTGTTTCCCCATCTATCTGCCATGAAGTGATGGGGCCGGATGCCATGATCTTCATTTTCTGAATGTTGAGCTTTAAGCCAACTTTTTCAATCTCCTCTTTCACTTTCATCAAGAGGCTCTTTAGTTCCTCTTCACTTTCTGCCACAAGGGTGGGGTCATCTGCATACCCGAGGTTATTGATATTTCTCCTGGCAATTTTGATTCCAGCTTGTGCTTCCTCCAGCACAGCGTTTCTCATGATGTACTCTGCATATAAGTTAAATAAACAGAGTGACAATATACAGCCTTGACGTATTCCTTTTCCTATTTGGAACCAGTCTGTTGTTCCATGTCCAGTTCTAACTGTTGCTTCCTGAGTGTACCAATTTACATTCTCACCACCAGTGCAGGAGGGTTCCATTCTCTCAACACCCTCTCCAGCATTTATTGTGGCTTTTTTGATGATGCCATTCTAACCAGTGTGAGGTGATATCTCATTGTAGTTCTGATTTGCATTTCTCTAACAACTAGCTATGTTGAGCATCTTTTCAAGTGCTTTTTGGCCATAAAGAAATCTATTTTCTTTAGAGAAATGTCTACTCAGATCATCTGTCCATTTTTTGAGTGGGTTGTTCATTTGGTTCTATTAGGTATCATAAGCTATTTGCAAATTTTGGTGACTAATCCCTTATCATATACCAAGATCAAGTGGGATTCATCCCAGGTTTGGTTCAATATCTGCAAATCAATGTGATGAAGTGAAAGTCACTCAGTCGTGTCCAACTCTTTGCAATCCAATGGAGTATACAATCCATGAAATTCTCCAGGCCAGAATACTGGAGTGGGTAGCCTTTCCCTTCTCCAGGGGATCTTCCTAACCCAGGGATCGAACCCAGGTCTCCTGTATTGCAGGTGGATTCTTTACTGGCTGAGCCGGGTGGCTCAAATGGTAAAGCGTCTGCCTGCAGTGCAGGAGACCCGGGTTCGATCCCTGGGTTGGGAATATCCCCTGGAGAAGGAAATGGAAACCCACTCCAGTACTCTTGCCTGGAAAATTGCACGGATTAAGGAGCCTGGTAGTCTTTGGAGTCACATTGGGTCGCAAAGAGTCAGACACAACTGAGTGACTTCACAATCCCTTATCAGTCAGATCATTTGCAAATATTTTCTCCCAACTTGTTGGTTATCTTTTTGCTATGTTTATTGTTTCCTATGCTGTGCAAAAGCGTTTGACTTTAAGTAGGTCCCATTCATTTATTTTTGTTTTTATTTCCATTATTCTGGGAGATGGATTTAAAAAGATCTTGCTGTGATTTATGTCCGAGTGTGTTCTGCCTAAGTTTTCCTCTAAGAGTTTTATAGTGTCTGGTTTAACATTTAGATCTTTAATCCATTTTGAGCTTATTTTGTGTATGGAGTTAAGGAATAATCTACTTTCTTTTTTTTACATGTGCTGCCCCATTTTCTCAGCATCACTTATTGAAGAGACCATCTTTCCACCATTGTGTAGTCTTGCCTCCTTGGTCATAGATTATTGACCACAGGTGCATGGGCTTATTCTTGGGGTTTCTGTCCTGCTCCATTGATCTAATTTCTGTTTTTGTGCCAGTTCCATACTGTTTTGATGACTGTAGGTTTTTAGTATAGTCTAAAGTCATGGAGCCTCATTCCTCCAGCTCTATTTTTCTTTTTCAAGATTGCTTTGGCTATTTGGGGTCTTTTGTATATCCATACAAATTTTGAGATTTTTTGTTGTAGCTTTGTGAGAAATGTCATTGGTAATTTGATAAGGATTGCATTGAATCAGCAGATTGCCTTGGGTAATACAGTCATTTTTACAATATTGAGTCTTCCAATCCATGAACATGATATATCTTTTCATCTGTTTATGTCTTCTTTGATTTCTGTCATCAGCATCTTATAGTTTTCAGAGTACACTTCTTTTGTCTCCTTAGGTAGGTTTATTCCTAGATATTTTGTTCTTTTTGATGCAATGGTAAGTGGAATTGCTTCTTGAATTTCTCTTTCTGATCTTTCATTGTCAGTGTGTAGAAATACAACAGGCTTCTGTGTATTAATTTTCTAATCTGCAAATTTACCAAATTCATTGGTAAGTTCTAGTAGTTTTCTGGTAGCATCTTTAAGATCTTCTTTTTTTTAATTTTTATTTCTTAAATTAGTTTATTTTAATCGGAGGCTAATTACATTATGTGTAGTATCATGTCATCTGCAAAAAGTGACAGTTTAACTTTTTAAAATTTGGTTTCCCTTTTCTTCTTCTTTTTTTTTTTTTTTCTGATTGTTGTTTTTAGGATTTCCAAAACTATGCTGAATAAAAGTGGTGAGAGTGGACATCCTTGTCTTTTTCCTGATCTTAGAGAGAACACTTTCAGCTTTTCACAATTGATTATGATGCTGGCTCTAGGTTTATCATATATGGCTTTTATTATGTTGAGGTTTGTACTCTCTCTGCCCACTTTCTGGTGAGTGTTTTTTTTTTTTTTTTTCCCCTTCTCATAAATATGTGCTGAATTTTGTGAGAAGCTATTTCTGCATCTATTGAAATGATTATATGGTTTTTATTCTTCAATTTGTTGGTATGGTGTATTACATTGACTGGAAGATGCTGAAAAATACTCGCATCCTTGGGATGTATGATCTTTTTACTGTATTGTTGGATACAGATGGCTAGTGTTTAGTTGAGGACGTTTGCATCTATGTTTATCAGTGATGTTGGTCTGCAGTTTTCTTTTTTTGGTATCTTTGTCTGGTTTTTCTGTCAAGGTGATGGTGGCCTCATAAAATGAATTGGGAAGTTTTCCTTGGCATGCGACTTTTTGGAACAGTTTCAGGCAGATAGGTGTTAACTCTTCTCTACATGTTTAATAAAATTTGCCTGTGATGCCGTCGGGCACTGGACCTTGGTTTGTTAGGAGGTTTTTAATCACGGTTTCAATTTCAGTGCTTGTGATTGGTCTGTACATATTTTCTATTCTTCCTGGTTCAGTCTAGGGAGACTGTACCTTTCTAATAATTTGTCCATTTCTTCTAGGTTGTCCATTTTATTGGCATAGAGTTGTTTATAGTGAAAGCGAAGTCACTCAGTTGTGTCCAACTCTTTGCGACCCCATGGACTGTAGCTTGCCAGGCTCCTCCATCCATGGGATTTTCCAGGCAAGAATCCTGGAGTGGGTTGCCATTTCCTTCTCCAGGGGATCTTCCTGACCCAGGGATCAAACCTGGGTCTCCTGCACTGCAGGCAGACTTTTTATCATCTGAGACACCAGGGAAGCCCACAGTTGTTCATAGTAGTCTCTTATGATTCTTGGTATTTCTGTGGATTCATTTGTAACTTCCCCTTTTCCATTTCTAATTTTACTGATTTGAATCCTCTCCCTTTTTTTCCTTATGAGTCTGGCTAAAGGTTTATCAATCTTATCTTTCCAAAGAACCATCTTTTAGTTTCATTGATTTTGCAGTTGTTTTCCTTGTCTCTATGTCATTTATTTCTGCTCTGATTTCTATGATTTCCTTCCTTCTACTGACTTTAGATTTTATTTGTTTTTCTTTCTCTAAATTTTTTAGGTGTAAGGCTAGATTATTTATTTGAGATTTTTCTTGTTTCTTGAGGTAAGATTATATTGCTATAAACCTCTCTTAGAACTGCTTTTGCTGCATCCCATAAGTTTTGGACCATTGTGCTTTTGTTTTCATTTGTCTCTAGACATTTTTTCTTATTTATTGTTCGATTTCTTTAGTGATCCTGTGGTTGTCTAGTAGCATAATGTTTAACCACTACATGTTTGTGTTTCTTAGAGCTTTTCTCTTGTAGTTTATTTCTAATCTCATAATGTAGTATTCAGAAAACGTGCTTGATATGATTTCCATTTTCTTAACCTTGCCTTGTGACATAGCATGTGGTCAATCCTGGAGAATATTCCAAAAATATACCAGAATAGAAAGAGACACATGTACCCCAATGCTCATCACAGCACTGTTTATAATAGCCAGAACATGGAAACAACCATGATATCTATCAGCAGATGAATGGATAAGAAAGCTGTGGTACATATACACAATGGAGTATTACTCAGCCATTAAAAAGAATACATTTGAATCAGTTCTAATGAGGTGGATGAAACTGGAGCCGATTATACAGAGTGAAGTAAGCCAGAAAGAAAAACACCAATACAGTATACTAACACATATATGTGGAATTTAGAAAGATGGTAATGATGACCATGTACACGAGACAGCAAAAGAGACACAGATGTGTAGAGCGGACTTTTGGACTCTGAGGGAGAGAGAGAAGGTGGGATGGTTTGGGAGAATGGGATTGAAACATGTATAATATCATGTAAGAAACGAATCACCAGTCTATGTTCGATGCAGGATACAGGATGCTTGGGGCTGGTGCACGGGGATGATCGAGAGAGATGATATGGGGTGGGAGGTGGGAGGGGGGTTCAGGTTTGGGAACTCATGTGCACCCGTGGCAGATTCATGTCAATGTATGGCAAAACCAATACAGTATTGTAAAGTAAAATAAAGTAAAAATAAAAATTTTTAAAAAATAAATAAATAAAATAAAATTGATGGCATATCCATCCTGTGGAATAAATACATCTCAGCAATAAAAAGGAACTAGCTACTGAAAAAAAAAATATTGGGGAAAATGTGCAATCTGCTGCTTTGGGATGAAATGCTCTATAAATATCAATTAAGTCCAACTCATCTAAAATGTCTCTGAAGGCCTATGTTTCCTTATTGATTTTCTCTCTGGATGATCTATCTATTGATGAAAGTGGGATATTAAAAGTCCCCCGCTATTATTGTATTACTGTCAATATCTCCCTTTATGTTTGTTAGTATTTGCCTTACATATTAAGGTGCTCCTATGTTGGGCACATATAAATTTATAATTGTAATATCTTATTCTTGGATTGAACCCTTGATTAGTATGTAGTGTCCTTCTTTGTCCCTCTTTTGTTTTAAAGTCTATATTATCTGATTTGAGTGTTGCTGCTCCAACTTTCTTATAATTTCTGCACAGCAGTTTGAACATTCTTTGGTATTGCCCTTCTTTGGGATTGGGATTAATTGAAAACTGACCTCTTCCAGTCCTGTGGCCATTGCTAAGTTTTCCAAATTTTCTGGCACATTGAGTGCAGCATCATCTTTCAGGATTTTAAGTAGCTCAGCTGGAATTCCATCATCTCCTCTAGCTTTGTTCATAGTCATGCTTTCTAAGGCCCAGTTGACTTCACACTCTAAGATGTCTGGCTCTAAGTGAGTGACCACACCATCGTGGTTATCCAGGTCATTAAGACTTTTTTGTATAGTTCTTCTGTGTATTCTTGCCACCCATTCTAATCTTTTCTGCTTCTGTTAGGTCCTTACCATTTCTGTCCTTTACTATGCCCATCTTTGCATGAAATATTCCCTTGATATCTTCAATTTCTTGAAGGGATTTCTAGTCTTTCTCATTCTATTTTTTCCCTCTATTTCTTTGCATTATTCACTTAAGAAGGCTTTCTTATCTCTCCTTGCTCTTCTCCTGAACTCTGCCTTCAGCTGCATATATCTTTCCCTTTCTTCTTTGGCTTTTGCTTCTCTTCTTTTCTCAGCTATTTGTAAGACCTCCTCTTACAATGACCTTGCCTTCTCGCATTTCTTTTTCTTTGGAATGGTATTGGTCACTGCCTCTTGTACAATGTTATGAACATCCATCCAGAGGTTTTGATAATTTGTTGACAACATAAATGAAAAGATTTTTCTAATATTTTACTGTCAAAATATTTCTGGTATCCACCTTATTTTTCCCAAAGTATTATTTTTGATATTCTGATTTTATATAATGAAGAGGGGTAGTTTTCCAAGTTTTTCCTCTGCTAAGGAGTTAATATTAAACTTATCTCTTCTGAAAAACATAGCAATCATTCATTTGGTTTTAGTGCTATTTTCATTTTTTTTAAAGAATAATTGTTTTCCTTCTGTCCTTAGGCAAATGAATTCTTCATATTTTTTTACAAATTTTGGGCTCAGTTTTGAAAATATTTATTTTTCTAAGAAAGTATATATTTTCTCTAAACTTTCTAATTTTATGTCACAGAATTCCATATAATCATTTCTTTTCATTTGTTTTATCTCTTCACTTTTATATCTTATTTTTCATTCTTATTAGTGAATGTTTTTTTACTATCTCTTTTATTCACTAACCATTTTTATCTATTTTAGGTCTAGGATTTGTATATCAATTGTTAATTTTCTATTTTCTATTTTTAAAATTTCACTATATATCTTTTTCTATTTTTAAAATTTCACTATATATCTTTATCCATTACCTCTTTCTATTTTCATTTATATTAAGCAACTTTTATTTTTGTTTTCTGCTGTTCCTTGTGGCTTTCAGGATCTCAGTTTCCAGACCAGGGATTGACTGGGGCAGTGAATGCAGCTAGTCCTAACCACTGGAACACTGGGAATACCTTTCTTCAACTTCTTAAGATGAGTTTTAACATAGTGGTTCAGGGTGTACAATGGAACCAGACTTCTCTAGTTTTGAAGACTCATGCTACCACTTACTATGTTACACTCATCAAGCTACTTAGCCTTTCTGTGCCTCAGTGTCCTCATCTAAATAATAGGGATAATATCTCCCTCCTAAAATTTTGTGAGGATTAAATAATGTGATACAGATAAAAAACACAGAACATTATCTAGCATAGACTAAGCATCTTAAGTACTGTTTTCTTCTTATTTCTCTTTCTCTTTATTAAGTAAAAACTTTCAAACTATGTTTTCCTGAGATTACGCTTTAGTTATGTCTCAACTGGTGTGAATTTATAGTCATTTTTATATAGCTTCTCATGTTAACTTTGTTTTTCTAATTAACTCAAAGGTCATTTGGTGTTATATTAATAGCTTGAATTCTTTAGTTTGGGGATGTATTTTATTATGTTTAGAGATTTTGATCAGAAGATTTGGCTTATAAAATGGATTTTTTTTGTGTGTTCTGGGTTGTCAACTATATAATCGATTTTTATAAATGTTCCATGTATATGGGGAAGTTACATATTCTCTACATAAAAATATTTACTGTATCATAAAATCCATGTTTGATTGTCCCTCATTTCCTGTTCAAGAGCTTACTGATTCTTAAAATGATGTTTATAATATCTCACCATAGTTCTATTTTATTAAGATCTCTCTGCAACACTGCCTGTTTTTTTCTTAATTTTAATTTCTACTTTATTTTACTTTACAATACTGTATTGGTTTTGCCATACATTGACATGAATCCGCCACGGGTGCACATGAGTTCCCAAACCTGAACCCCCTCCCACCTCCCACCCCATGTCATCTCTCTGGATCATCCCCGTGCACCAGCCCCAAGCATCCTGTATCCTGCATCAAACATAGACTGGCGGTTCATTTCTTACGTGATAGTAAACATGTTTCAAACCCATTCTCCCAAATCATCCCACCCTCTCCCTCTCCCTCTCCCTCAGAGTCCAAATGTCTGTTATACACATCTGTGTCTCTTTTGCTGTCTCGCATACAGGGTCGTCATTACCATCTTTCTAAATTCCATATATATGTGTTAGCATACTGTATTGGTGTTTTTCTTTCTGGCTTACTTCACTCTGTATAATCGGCTCCAGTTTCATCCACCTCATTAGAACTGATTCAAATGTATTCTTTTTAATGGCTGAGTAATACTCCATTGTGTATACGTACCACAGCTTTCTTATCCATTCATCTGCTGATGGACATCTAGGTTGCTTCCACGTCCTGGCTATTATAAATAGTGCTGTGATGACCATTGGGGTACATGTGTCTCTTTCAATTCTGGTTTCCTCGGTGTGTATGCCCAGCAGTTTGATTGCTGGGTCATAAGGCAGTTCTATTTGCAATTTTTAAAGGAATCTCCACACTGTTCTCCATAGTGGCTGTACTAGTTTGCATTCCCACCAACAGTGAAAGAGGGTTCCCTTTTCTCCACACCCTCTCCAGCATTGATTGCTTGTAGACTTTTGGATCGCAGCCATTCTGACTGGTGTGAAATGGTACCTCATTGTGGTCTTGATTTGCATTTCTCTGATAATGAGTGATGTTGAGCATCTTTTCATGTGTTTGTTAGCCATCCGTATGTCTTCTTTGGAGAAATGTCTATTTAGTTCTTTGGCTCATTTTTTGATTGGGTCCTTTATTTTTCTGGAATTGAGCTGCATAAGTTGCTTGTATATTTTTGAGATTAGTTGTTTGTCAGTTGCTTCATTTGCTATTATTTTCTCCCATTCCGAAGGCTGTCTTTTCACCTTGCTGATATTTTCCTTTGTTGTGCAGAAGCTTTTAATTTTAATTAGATCCCATTTATTTATTTTTGCTTTTATTTCCAGTATTCTGGGAGGTGAATCATAGAGGATCCTGCTGTGATTTATGTTGGAGAGTGTTTTGCCTATGTTCTCCTCTAGGAGTTTTATAGTTTCTGGTCTTACATTTAGATCTTTAATCTATTTTGAGTTTATTTTTGTGTATGGTGTTAGAAAGTGTTCTAGTTTCATTCTTTTACAAGTGGTTAACCAGTTTTCCCAGCACCACTTGTTAAAGAGTTTGTCTTTTTTCCATTGTATATTCTTGCCTCCTTTGTCAAAGATAAGGTGTCCATAGGTGTGTGGATTTATCTCTGGGCTTTCTATTTTGTTCCATTGATCTATATTTCTGTCTTTGTGCCAGTACCATACTGTCTTGATGACTGTGGCTTTGTAATAGAGCCTGAAGTCAGGCAGGTTGATACCTCCAGTTCCATTCTTCTTTATCAAGATTGCTTTGGCTATTCGAGGTTTTTTGTGTTTCCATACATATTGTGAAATCATTTGTTCTAGCTTTGTGAAAAATACCGCTGGTAGCTTGATAGGGATTGCATTGAATCTATACATTGTATTGGGTAGTATACTCATTTTCACTATATTGATACTTCCGATCCATGAACATGGTATATTTCTCCATCTATTAGTGTCCTCTTTGATTTCTTTCATCAGTGTTTTATAGTTTTCTATATATAGCTCTTTAGTTTCTTTAGGTAGATATATTCCTAAATATTTTATTCTTTTCATTGCAATGGTGAATGGAATTGTTTCCGTAATTTCTTTTTCTACTTTCTCATTATTAGTGTATAAGAATGATGGTGATTGCAGCCATGAAATTAAAAGACGCTTACTCCTTGGAAGAAAAGTTATGACCAACCTAGATAGTATATTCAAAAGCAGAGACATTACTTTGCCAACTAAGGTCCGTCTAGTCAAGGCTATGGTTTTTCCTGTGGTCATGTATGGATGTGAGCGTTGGACTTTGAAGAAGGCTGAGTGCTGAAGAATTGATGCTTTTAAACTGTGGTGTTGGAGAAGACTCTTGAGAGTCTCTTGGACTGCAGGGAGATCCAACCAGTCCATTCTGAAGGAGATCAACCCTGGAATTTCTTTGGGAGGAATGATGCTCAAGCTGAAGCTCCAGTACTTTGGCCACCTCATGCAAAGAGTTGACTCATTGGAAAAGACTCTGATGCTGGGAGGGATTGGGGGCAGAAGGAGAAGGGGACGACTGAGGATGAGATGGCTGGATGGCATTGCGGACTCGATGGACATGAGTCTGAGTGAACTCCGGGAGATAGTGATGAACAGGGAGGCCTCGCGTGCTGCGATTCATGGGGTCGCAAAGAGTTGGACACGACTGAGTGACTGAACTGAACTGAACTAACTGAACTGAGGAATGCAAGGGATTTCTGTGTGTTGATTTTATATCCTGCAACTTTACTATATTCATTGATTAGGTCTAGTAATTTTCTGGTGGAGTCTTTAGGGTTTTCTATGTAGAGGATCTTGTCATCTGCAAACATTGAGTTTTACTTCTTCTTTTCCAATTTGGATTCCTTTTATTTCTTTTTCTGCTCTGATTGCTGTGGCCAAAAATTCCAGAACTATGTTGAAAAGTAGCGGTGAAAGTGGGCACCCTTGTCTTGTTCCTGATTTTAAGGGAAATGCTTTCAATTTTTCACCATTGAGGATAATGTTTGCTGTGGGTTTGTCATTGATAGCTTTTATTATGATGAGGTATATTCCTTCTATTCCTGCTTTCTGGGGAGTTTTTATCATAAATGGATGTTGAATTTTGTCAAAGGCCTTCTCTGCATCTATTGAGATAATCATATGTCTTTTATTTTTCAATTTGTTAATGTGGTGAATTACATTGATTGATTTCGGATATTGAAGAATCCTTGCATCCCTGTAATAAAGCCCACTTGGTCATGGTGTATGATCTTTTTAATGTGTTGTTGGATTCTGATTGCTAGAATTTTGTTGAGGATTTTTGCATCTGTGTTCATCAGTGATACTGGCCTGTAATTTTCATTTTTTGTGACATCTTTGTCAGATTTTGGTATTAGGGTGATGGTGGCCTCATAGAATGAGTTTGGAAGTTTACCTTCCTCTGCAATTTTCTGGAAGAGTTTGAGTAGGATAGGTGTTAGCTCTTTAAATTTTGGTAGAATTCAGCTGTGAAGCCATCTGGACCTGGGCTTTTGTTTGCCAGAAGATTTCTGATTACAGTTTCAATTTCCGTGCTTGTGATGGGTCTGTTAAGATTTTCTATTTCTTCCTGGTTCAGTTTTGGAAAGTTGTACTATTCTAAGAATTTGTCCATTTCTTCCACGTTGTCCATTTTATTGGCATATAATTGTTGATAGTAGTCTCTTATGATCCTTTTTATTTCTGTATTGTCTGTTGTTTTCATTTCTAATTTTATTGATTTGATTTTTCTCTCTTTGTTTCTTGATGAGTCTGGCTCATGGTTTGTCAATTTTATCTATCCTTTCAAAGAACCAGCTTTTGGCTTTGTTGATTTTTGCTATGGTCTCTTTTGTTCCTTTTGCATTTATTTCTGCCCTAATCTTTAAGATTTCTTTCCTTCTACTAACTCTGGGGTAGTAGAACTCTGGGTTAGTAGAACTCTGGGTTCTTCCTTTTCTAGTTGCTTTAGGTGTAGAGTTAGGTTATTTATTTGACTTTTTTCTTGTTTCTTGAGGTATGCCTATATTCCTATGAACTTTCCCCTTAGCACTGCTTTTATAGTGTCCCACAGGTTTTGGGTTGTTGTGTTTTCATTTTCACTCATTTCTATGCATATTTTGATTTCTGCTGTGATTTGTTGGTTATTCAGAAGCATGTTGTTCAGCCTCCATATGTTGGCATTTTTAATAGTTTTTCTCCTGTAATTGAGATCTGATCTTAATGCATTATGGTCAGAAGAGATGCTTGGAATGATATCGATTTTTTTGAATTTATCAAGGTTAGATTTATGGCCCAGGATGTGATCTATCCTGGAGAAGGTATTGTTTTGGGGTGAAATGTCCTATAGATATCAATTAGGTCTAATTGGTCTATTGTATCATTTAAAGTTTGCATTTCTTTGTTAATTTTTTGTTTAGCTGATCTGTCCATAGGTGTGAGTGGAGTATTAAAGTCTCCCACTATTTTTGTGTTATTGTTAATTTCCCCTTTCATACTTGTTAGCATTTGTCTTACAAATTGTGGTGCTACTATGTTGGGTGCATATATATTTATAATTGTTATATCTTCTTCTTGGATTGATCCTTTGATCATTATGTAGTGGCCTTCTTTGTCTCTTTTCACAGCCTTTGTTTTAAAGCTTATTTTATTGGATATGAGTATTGCTACTCCTGCTTTCTTTTGGTCTCTATTTGCATGAAATATCTTTTTCCAGCCCTTCACTTTCAGTCTGTATGTGTCCCTTGTTTTGAGGTGGGTCTCTTGTAGGCAGCAAGACCCTTATATAGGATCTTGTTTTTGTATCCATTCAGCCAGTGTTTGCATTTTGGTTGGGTCATTCAACCCATTTACGTTTAAGGTAATTATTGATAAGTATGATCCCATTGCTATTTACTTTATTGTTTTGGGTTCAGGTTTATACACCCTTTTTATGTTTCCTGTCTAGAGAATATCCTTCGCCTTGGGTTTATCCTTTTTGGAACTCTCTGGGTTTATTGGACTTGGGTGATTATTTCCTTCCCCATTTTAGGGAAGATTTCAACTATTATCTCCTCAAGTATTTTCTCATGGTCTTTCTTTTTGCCTTCTTCTTTTGGGACTCCTATAATTCGAATGTTGGAGCGTTTTTATTGCCCTGGAGGTCTCTGAAATTGTCCTCATTTCTTTTAATTCGTTTTTATTTTTTCCTCTCTAATTCATTTATTTCTACCATTCTATCTTCTATTTCACTAATCCTATCTTCTGCCTCCGTTATTTTACTATTTGTTGCCTCCAGAGTGTTTCTGATCTCATTTATTGCATTATTCATTATATTTTGACTCTTTTTTATTTCTTCTAGGTCCTTGTTACACCTTTCTTGCATCTTCTCAATCCTTGTCTCCAGGCTATATATCTGTGATTCCATTTTTATTTCAAGATTTTGGATCATTTTCACTATCAGTATTTAGAATTCTTTCTCAGGTATATTTCCTACCTATTTCTCTTTTGTTTGGTTTTGTGGGCATTTCTCCTGTTCCTTTACATGCTGGGTATTCCTCTGTCTCTTCCTCTTGGTTATATTGCTGCGTTTGGGGTGGTCTTTCTGTATTCTGGGAATTTGTGGAGTTCTCTTTATTATGGAGTTTCCTCACTGTGGGTGGGGTTGTATCAGTGGCTTGTCAAGGTTTCTTGGTTTGGGAAGCTTGTGTGGGTGTTCTGGTGGGTGGAGCTGGATTTCTTCTCTCTGGAGTGCAATGAAGTGTCCAGTAATGGGTTATGAAATGTCAGTGGTTTTGGAGTAACTTTGAGCTGCCTGTATATTGAAGCTCAGGGCTGTGTTCCTGTGTTGCTGGAGAATTTGTGTGGTATGTCTTGCTCTGGAACTTGTTGGCCCTTGGGTGGTGCTTGGTTTCAGTGTAGGTAGGAGGTGTTTGATGAGCTCCTATCGATGAATGTTCCCTGGATTCAGTTCTCTGATGCTCTCAGGATTTGGACTTAAGCCTCCTGCTTCTGGTTTTCAGTTTTATTTTTACAGTAGCCTCAAGACTTCTCCATCTATATAGCACTGATGATAAAACATCTAGGTTAAAGATGAAAAGTTTCTCCACATTGAGGGACACCCAGAGAATTTCACTGAGTTACATGGAGAAGAGAAGAGGGAGGGGGTAGTTAGAGGTGACTGGAATGAGATGAGGTGGGATCAAAAGAGAAGAGAGCAAGCTAGCCAGTAATCACTTCGTTATGTGCACTCCACAGTCTGGACTGCTCAGAGATGTCCACGGAGTTATACAGAGAAGAGGAGAGCGAGGAAGTAGACAGAGGTGGTCAGGAGGATAAAAGAGGGAAATGAAAAGGAGAGAGACAGATCCAGCCAGTAACCAGTTCCCTAAGTGTTCTCCACCGTCTGGAACACACAGAGATTCACAGAGTTGGGTAAAGAAGAGAAGGGGGAGGGAAGAGACAGAGGCCACGTGGTGGAGAAAAAGGAGAGTCCAAAGGAGGAGAGAGTGGTCAAGCCAGTAATCTCACTCTCAGCTAAAATTGGGTACTGAAGATTGGGTTTTTAAATGTACAAAATTGACAACAAATACCAAAAAGCAAAGGTTAAAAATCTAGAGTAGAGGTTGGATTTTCAAAAATACAATATTAAAGAAAAGAAGAAGAAGAAGGAGAAAAAAAAGCCACAAGAATTATTAAAAAACAACAACAACAACCTCAAAAAAAAAAATATATATATATGGTGTTTGCTTTAAAAATAGGGTCTTTTTTTTTGAAAAGTAATAGTATGTTATAAAAATAAAAATTAAAAGAGAAATAGAGGACTTAAAATTTTTAAAAAGTTAAAAAAAAACGAAGAAGAAAAAGAAAAGAAGAAAAAACAGTCACACAACAACATCAACAACAACAAGAAAAGAATGATTGTAAAGATAGTAAAGATATATCTGGGACTTTCTCTAGTGTTGTGGGCATTGTGGGGTCACTTCCAAGGTGATTCCGTCTGTTTAACTTCTTCTGTTTGCTGGTCTCTTCAATGTCTGATTTCCACCCTGACACAAGGGGGGCGGTAGTGGACACTTTTTTTTTTTTAGACTCACTTGTTCAGTCGTGCTGTGGGGAAGGAGGGATGCTGCAAACAAATAATACTGGCATGTGCTCGCAGTGTCTCAGCCACGCTGGGCCTGCCCCTGCTCATGGCTCATACTGCTCAGGCTCTACGTTGCTCTGCCGGGAACCGTCTGAGGCCGCCCTAGGCTTGGCACTCAGGTAGCCCTCAGAGGCGCAGATTCGGTTGGGCCTGCATTTTGTGCCCTTCCCAGGTCCGCATAGCTCAGGTGTTTGGTGAGCGTGGTCACTGTGACTTATCGCCTTTCCCGTCCCTGCAGCTCAGTTTTCTGGGTGTACTGCTGGCGTCCCTTCTCAGGAGGATGGTGACTGTCCAGAACCCCAAGAAGTCTCAGTTAGCAAAGAAGCCTGCTTGCAGTTTGGTAGATAATGTCTCTCTAGGGTTGCGATGGCCCCCTTCCAGCCCTTCTGGCTCTGGCTGCCTGTCACCGGAGGGGGATGGTCGGCAGCCGGCTATTTCTGTTCCATCCTTTGTTATGTGCACGGTCCTGGTGGTGTCTTATGTTAGAGCTTTTTGCGTGGTAGCTATCCCACAGTCTGGTTTGCTAGCCCAAGTTAGTTCTCCCTGGTTACTATCGGGGCATTCCAGCCCGATTCTTAAAAAGCACCGCAGCCTGCGCCTCCCTGCCCAGCCCCCACTTGCTAGTGGTGGATGCAGGCATCTGCACTGTTTCTCAGCTGGGGGAGTTACTGTTGGTCTCGTAATCTGTTGGTTTTAATTATTTATTTATCCCCCCTCCCCCCCCCCCCCCCCCGTTATGTTTCTCTTTGTGCTTCCAAGACTTGCCACAGACTCGGCAGTGAGAGTGTTTCCTGGTGTTTGGAAACTTCTCTCTTCCTAAGACTCCCTTCCCAGGACAGGACTCCCTTCCTGGGACAGAGCTCCCTTCCCAGGACAGAGCTCCCTCCCTACCTCCTTTGTCTCTTTTTTTTAAAATATATTTTTTCCTACCTGTTTTTGAAGACAATGATCTGTTTTTCTGGGTGTCTGGTGTCCTCTGCCAGCATTCAGAAGTTATTTTGTGGAATTTACTCAGCGTTGAAATGTTCTTTTGATGAATTTGTGAGGGAGAAAGTGGTCTCCCCATCCTACTCCTCTGCCATCTTAGGACCGCCCTCTGACTGGTTTTGTTTGGCAGATTTAGCCGTCATATTCATTGGTTTATAACTTTTTATCTTCATCAGTAATTGTACCTTTTCTTTTACATAATGTTCCTTTATCCTGTTAGCACTTTCAATCTTAAATTCTCCTTCTTTACATTGTAATTGCAAATTTTATGTTCTTTTTAGTTTTGATTACCTTGGAGCAACCATGCCAATTCTCTCTCTCTTTTTTTAAGGAATTATTTTCTTTCTCTTTTAGATCTGGTATAAGTTGCTACTTATGCTTGAAGTTCAGGAATTTTTCCAGGATATGTCAAGACTCATCTTATCAGCCCTGTGAGGAACTTATTCACCTCTTTAACTATGAAGAATTTATCTTCCCTCCACTAAGAGAAAATTTATCATATTATTGAATTGTTACCTCTTCTCCATCCTTTCCTTTATCTCTATTTGGGGTTCTTATTAATTGCATACTAAAACGTCTGGGGTGGTACTCAAATGGTTTTGGATTTCATCATGATTTCCAAATCCTTAATTAATTTTTGTGTTTAGAGATTTGGAGAAGGAAATGGCAGCCCACTCCAGTATTATTGCCTGGAGAATCCCAGGGATGGAGGAGCCTGGTGCGCTGTCGTCTATGAGGTCACACGGAGTTGGACACGACTGAAGTGACTTAGCTGCAGTAGCAGCAGCAGAGATATTTGTTACTCAGGGTTTTCCTGCCGGTTGTTTCTGATCTCAGCTGTGCCTACTCTCCCTTTCAATATCTCTCCAGAAACATAAATAGAAAATCATTTGATTTTGTTCTCAAAAGAACTTTCTGTTTTATAATTAAATACTTTTACCCCCATTTATTTAGTTAGTTAGTTAGTTAAGGTTGCCATCTGCTCCTTGAAGGAGTTCTTTTTTTATTAAAGCCACCATTTTGGGTGATCAGACCCATCACTCTCTCTCTGACTTCTGGGCTCACCACACTTTATTGTTATTTTGCCACTTACTCATGAATCTTTTATTAGGGTTTTCTTGATAGCTCAGTTGATAAAGAATCTGCCTGCCTTGGAGGAGACCCAAGTTTGAGTCCTGGGTTGGGAAGATCCCCTGGAGAATGATCTTCCTAGTGGAAGGCTAGCCACTTCAGTATTCTTGGGCTTCCCTTGTGGCTCAGCTGGTAAAGAATCTGCCTGCAATGTGGGAGACCTGGGTTTGATCCCTGAGTTGGGAAGATCCCCAGGAGAAGGGAAAGGCTACCCACTCCTGTATTCTGGCCTGGAGAATTCCATGGAGTGTAGAGTTCATGGGGTCACAAAGAATCAGATATGACTGAGCGACTTTCACCGATGCACTGACATGAATCTCTTACTTTTAGTACCCAGCTTTAAGTATGTATTTAGTATCTATCAAAAGCTTCCAGCAAAAATCATATTTATCAGTGAAATATAAGAGGAATTCCTATCAAAATCTTAAACAAAGCAGAGGTCATTATCAAGGTCACTATATTGGTGATAATAGCTAATATAGTAAAACAAGAAAAGAATTAAATCACATTGGTTAGAAAGGAAATGACAAAACTGGCATTGCTAACACACCATATCATCTGCCCCCAAAATTTGAATAGAAATCAAAATATCATTACAACTGAGAAGAGAATTTGTCAAATGTAAGATTAACATACAAATCTTAGATACTATTCATGAACAGTAATAAATATTCTTAAATGTCTAGAAATAAATCTGCCAGGTGATAACAATACAGCATATAAAAAGATAACTCTACCAAAATGAAAAGTGGATGAATATACAAAAGAACATGCACAAATTTTAGAAGAGAAAATTCAATGTTGTAAATATTTCACTCTACATATTATTCCTTAAATTCAATACAATAATAAATAAAGTCTACATTGGTGTTTTCATATGAATTTTTATATAAACTTGAGAAAATACATTTAAATTTCATCTGGAAGAGGAAAAACACAAACAAAAAAGTATAGCCAATATAATTTGTTGTTTTTTAGTTGCTACATTATGTACGACTTTTTGCTACTCCGTGGACTGTAGCCCATCAGGCTCCACTGTCTGTGGGATTTCCCATTCTAGAATACTGGAGTGGGTTGCCGTTTCCTTCTCTAGGGTATCTTCCCAATCCAGGAGTCCAACCCACATGTCCTGCATTAGCAGGCAGACTCTTTATCTCTGAGTCACCAGGGAAGTCCTAGCCAATACATGTTGTTGTTGTTGTTCATTCGTTAAATTGTGTCCAACTCTTCATTACCCCGTGGACTGCAGCATGTCAGGCTTCCCTGTCTTCCACTATCTCTCATAATTTGCTCAAGTTTATGTCTATTGAATCGGTGATGTTATCTTACCATCTCATCCTTCGCTGCCCTCTTCTCCTCCTGCCTTCAATCTTTCCCAGCACCAGGGTATTCTTCTGGCTCTTTGCATCAGGTGGCCATAGTATTGGAACTTCAGGCTTGCCATCAGTCCTTCCAGTGAACATTTGGGGTTCATTGGTTTGACTGGTTTCATCTCCTTGCTATCCAATGGACTCTCAAGAGGCTTCTCTAGCTCCACAATTCAAAAGCATCATTTCTTCAGCATTCAGCCTTTTTATGGTCCAGCTTTCACATCTGCACATGACTACTAGAAAAACAATACCTTTTACTATATAAACCTTTGTTGACAAAGTGATATAAAGCCAATGTATTATTTTCTTTAAACAAACAAACAAAGTAATTAGTAACTTGTCTGGCCTGATAACAAACTTTACTCTAGATCTACAGAATAAAAGCAATGTGACAATAATTTCAGAAAGTACAAACTAAAAAATCAAATAGGCTGAATGATCCAAATGCAGACCTGTTTTCAATGGGAAAGTTAGTATATAATAAGTATGACATTTAAATCAAAGGGATAAATTGTTTAGTAAAATGTACTGAGATTGTTAATTTTGCATTTGGAAGAAAGATAAATTCAGTTAATTTTTTTAAATTTATTGGAGATCAGTTTCCCTAGGAATCAATTTTCAAGACAGATTTGTTGGCAGGAAGTTTATTGAGGATTTGCTCTCTGGATCAGTACCTGAGGGGTATGAGAAAGAAGCAGCAGTGGGCAAGGAAGAAACTGGGCTGCAATTTAGTCTCAGTGGCTTTGGCCAACCCTAAGTGGAGCCTCTGAAGCTGAGTATCCAGCACTGAGGTCGGAAGAAAGTGTACTATATAGGGATCAGTCATTGGATGCACGCTACTCCTGGAAAGGGGGCGTGACCCTGAGCAAGGCAGCTCTCCCCAGCTGAGGGCAAGTATTTCATGGAGAGCTGACACTACAATATTCAAAAAATGAATTCCAGGTGTACCTAAAAACTATCTGTAGGAAACTAAAATATGGAATGTGAATTTTTTATAAGTAGAATATATTTATAATCCTAGGGTAAGAAGGTCTTTCTAATGATAGATTGATTAGCTGACTTAGAGTCGAGAATGTCTATAAATGTATTATAACACAAAGAAAACCAAAGGACAGACTGGAGGAAAACATCTGCAGTGTATTTTAATGAAGGCGTGGTGTAAGGGATATAACAAAAAGTAACATTACTTTCTCTCCCAGTGGACATATTAAAGATGATTTAAATAGGAGAAGCTTTTATGGGTATCATGACTTTTCTGTACTATGTTCGTGTTAAGTCAAAAACACATTCTCATTTTGGTCCAAGATATTAAGACTTCAAACTTCTCTCTTAGATTTCTCCTGCTCCTCCTCTGCCTTTATGGAGTCCCAGCTCTTAGGGAAGGGAATATGGTTGTGGTTTTAGACCCTGCATGATGGTAAAGTGTAAAATTAAGAAAGGAATGGTAAAAGGATAGAGCAGGGAAGTTCCTGTTTAGCTAGGGGTGGCCTCTGTCACAGCTAATGTCTCGTACTCTGGGTCCGATGTGTTTGAAGGAGACCCTCCTGGGAAATTTGGTGCGGTCTTTGGAAACCAGGATGATCCTCCCCAACCCTAACCATACCTTTTATGACTCTCTGGTCCATACTTCCAGTAACTGGCAGACCCCTCCTCAGGGGTCACACAGGTGGACTCCCACCTCCCTGTACCCCTGTGAGTGGGAAGAAGTTATTCTTCCAATGCAGCCGTTTATACTCTCTCTCTTTTCCATCTCTCACCTTCTGTACATCTTGAGCAGGAGACAAACAGCAATCATATTTTTCCTAACTGCAACCTTACAGGCAGCATTGCTCACTTAGATGTGAGGAGAAAACAGAACTATTTACCCAGGGTCAGGGTTGGGCAGGAATGGAACTCACATAAGAAGCTCTCCTAAGAAATCCCTTACAAACCTCTGCCCATCTTCTCAACTCCTGTGGATGAGGTTGGGTGTATGTGTTTCAAAATGGACTCTCTTTGAAAACATCCCTTCACAATACATAATAGAAAAATGATTAAATCTAGAACATATAAAGAGCATCTACAAATCAACCAAATTACAGAAGACAAATATAAAAGGGCAATTAAGGGAAGAAAAGATTCTCAAACTCACTGATAATCACCAGAATAGAATTTAACCCAACTAATGCTTGGAGTATCAGAAACAAAGAAATTCAAAGCATCTAGCTGGACAAACATGTAGGAGAATGAATATTCTCATTTATACCAGTGACGAGTTGTCAATTTGACAAGAATTATTAAAATATGGAGTATAATTTGACTATATTATTTAAATTTTAAGCCCTCATACCCTTCAATGTAGCAACTATATCAGAAGTGACTATATTAAGTTTTCCCAATAATGAGTGAAAATGACTATCAGAGATCAGGAAAATATGTAGAGCATAAAAGAGATTTTTTTGAGGGTACCTATCTAATTTGTTACTATCAAAGTTCTAGCTGTAGCGTATGCTTTACTGAAATTTCTATAAGAATTTATTCCTGTAATACTATGTACTTAAAATATTTTAAGAGATTATAAAAGTTTATTATTGTTTTATAATAACTTAAGTACAACAAATTCAACATTTATTTCATAAGACATAAAATGATGTTATCAGTACACTCTTGCTCTATTCCAGGCTACTGGCTTCAGAGAATATAAACAATACATTTTTCATGATCCTTTTATTGCAGGCAAATGATTTTTAAAATAGAAGAATTAGAAAAGCAAGACATTTCTTTAAGCCCAGTAGGTTTCCCAATTTCACTTGGCCATTACCTATATTGCCTTAAGATTATAAACACCAGATACAAGTGGCCAATAAACACATGAAAAAAATGCTCAGTATCATTCAAATGCAAATCAAAACTACAATGAGGTATCACCTCACGTCAATCAGAATGGCCATCATCATCAAAACATCTACAAGTAATAAATGCTGAAGAATCTGTGGAGAAAAGGGAACTCTCCTGTGCTGGTGGTGGGAATGTAAATTGATATAGCCACTATGGACAACAGTATGGAGATTCCTTAAAAAACTAGGAATAAAACAACCATGTGACTCAACAATCCCACTACTGCATATATACCCTGAGAAAACCATAATTGAGAAAGACACATGTACCCCAGTGTTCGTTGGAGCACTGTTTACAATAACTAGAACGTGGAAGCATCCTGGATTCCCATCAACAGATGAATGGATAAAGAAGATGTGATGCATATATACAATGGAATATTATTTAGCCTTTAAAAAGAATGACTCTGAGTCCATTTTAGTGAAGTGTTTGAACTTAGAGCCTCCCATATAGAGTGAAGTAAGTCAGAAAGAGAAAAATATCAAATATTAACTCATATCTATGGAATCTAGAAAAACAGTACTAGTCAAAGTATTTGCAGGGAAGGAATGGAGACACAGATGCAAAGAACAGACTTGTGGACACAGTGGGGTGAGGACAATGTAGGATGAATTGAGAAAGTAGCATTGACATATATACACTATCACATGTTAAAATAGATAGCCAATGGGAAGCTGCCATATAACAGAGGGAGACCAGTCTGGCACTCTGTAATGACCTAGAAGGGTGGGATGCAAGGGAGTAGGGAGGCTCAAAAGGAGTGGATGTATGTATAATTATGACTGATTTGCCTTGTTGTACAGCAGAAACCAGTAAATATTATAAAGCAATTATTCTCCAATTTAAAAATAAACATGATATACAACTCGAATTCCACAATTAAAATCTTTTCTATAGACCTAAAATGGACAGCTAATCTATGTTAAAACCATCTTCTAATTAAGAAGGGTCTGTAGAGCTCATTTCTCTTTTCTTAGAGTTGTTTTCTAAGAGATCCTGGGCCTCACAATCATGTTTTACTACAGGATCCTATTCAACCTGTTTCTAAAGTTGATTGAATCTGAATGACCCAAGATCTATAATCGGACTATGTCTTCATGGGTGAGCGTGAGGAACACAAGAGATTCAGGACCGGTGGCTTGAACAGAGGACAGAGAAGCTAAAGAGAGAAAACAAACTAAGACATGTATTCAGAAGGAGGCAAACCATTCTGCAAAGACAAGGGGAAGATTAAAGTGGACACACAGAGAGAGGCTGAGAGGGAAATAGAGAACAGTTGCCTGGGTTCATAGTGATTTTCCTTGTCTTAGAAATAATCACGATTAGTAGTGACACTGGACTTCTGGCTGGCTCAGATGGTAAAAAATCTGCCTGCAATGCAGGAGGTACAAGAGGCTTGAGTGCAATACCTGGGTCAGGAAGATCCCTTGGAGAAGGGAATGGCAAGCCACTCCAGTATTCTTGCCTGGAGAATTCCATGGACAGATGAGCCTGGTGGGCTACAGTCCATGAGGTCTCAAAGAGTCGGACATGACTGAGCAATTATCACTTTCACTTTCTGTAGTTATACTGAGCTGGCAGTTGTTCTAACTATTTTACATATGCTGTCCTCTCTCTTTCAATTCACATAACATAAGATGACCAAATACTCTTCAGTTCAGTTCAGTTGAGTCGTTCAGTCACGTCCGACTCTTTGCGACCCCATGAATCGCAGCATGCCAGGTCTCCCTGTCCATCACCAACACCTGGAGTTCACTCAGACTCATGTCGATCGAGTCCGTGATGCCATCCAGCCATCTCATCCTCGGTCGTCCCCTTCTCCTCCTGCCCCCAATCCCTCCCAGCATCAGAGTCTTTTCCAATGAGTCAACTCTCACATGAGGTGGCCAAAGTACTGGAGCTTCAGCTTGAGCATCATTCTTTCCAAAGAAATCCCAGGATTGATCTCCTTCAGAATGGACTGGTTGGATCTCCTTGCAGTCCAAGGGACTCTCAAGAGTCTTCTCCAACACCACAGTTCAAAAGCATCAATTCTTCAGCACTCAGCCTTCTTCACAGTCCAACTCTCACATCCATACATGACCACAGGAAAAACCATAGCCTTGACTAGACGGACCTTAGTCGGCAAAGTAATGTCTCTGCTTTTGAATATACTGTCTAGGTTGGTCATAACTTTTCTTCCAAGGAGTAAGCGTCTTTTAATTTCATGGCTGCAGTCACCATCTGCAGTGATTTTGGAGCCCAAAAAAATAAAGTCTGACACTGTTTCTACTGTTTCCCCATCTATTTGCCATGAAGTGATGGGACCAGATGCCATGATCTTTGTTTTCTGAATGTTGAGCTTTAAGCCAACTTTTTCACTCTCCTCTTTCACTTTCATCAAGAGGCTTTTTAGCTCCTCTTCACTTTCTGCCATAAGGGTGGTGTCATCTGCATATCTGAGGTTATTGATATTTCTCCCGGCAATCTTGATTCCAGCTTGTGTTTCTTCCAGTCCAGCGTTTCTCATGATGTACTCTGCATAGATGTTAAATAAGCAGGGTGACAATATACAGCCTTGACGCACTCCTTTTCCTACTTGGAACCAGTCTGTTGTTCCATGTCCAGTTCTAACTGTTGCTTCCTGACCTGCATACAGATTTCTCAAGAGGCAGGTCAGGTGGTCTGGTATTCCCATCTCTTTCAGAATTTTCCACAGTTTATTGTGATCCACACAGTCAAAGGCTTTGGCATAGTCAAGAAAGCAGAAATAGATGTATTTCTGGAACTCTCTTGCTTTTTCCATGATCCAGCGGATGTTGGCAATTTGATTTCTGGTTCCTCTGCCTTTTCTGTGAGTATGGTTTCAGTGTGTCTGCCCTCTGATGCCCTCTTGCAACACTTACCACCTTACTTGGGTTTCTCTTACCTTGGCATGGGGTATCTCTTCACGGCTGCTCCAGCAAAGCACAGCCTCTGTTCCTTACCTTGGACGAGGGGTATCTCCTTACTGCCACTGTTCCTGACCTTCAAGGTGGGATAGCTCCTCTAGGCCCTCTTGTGCCTGCGCAGCCGCCACTCCTCGGGTTGCTCCTCTTGGGCCAGGAGTGGGTGGCTCCTCCCAGCTGCTGCCCCTGGCCTCGGGCTCTGGGTGGCTCCTCAAGGTCACCGCCCCTGGCCTCGGGTGCAACGTGGCCTCTCCTGGCCGCCCCGGATCTTGGACGTGGGGTGTCTCCTCCTGGCAGTGGGGTGTCTCCTCCCAGCCGCCACTGGCCTTGGACGTGGGGTAGCTCCTCCTGGCCACCGCCCCTGACCTTGGACGCAGGGTGTCTCCTCCTGGCCACTGCCCCTGACCTCAGACGCGGGGTAGCTCCTCTTAAAATCCTGAAAGATGATGCTATGAAAGTGCTGCCCTCAATAGGCCAGCACGTTTGGAAAACTCAGCAGTGGCCACAGGACTGGAAAAGGTCAGTTTTCATTCCAATTCCAAAGAAGGGCAATGCCAAAGAATGCTCAAACTACTGCACAATTGCACTCATCTCACATGGTAATAAAGTAATGCTCAAAATTCTCCAAGCCAGGCTTCAGCAAGACATGAACCGTGAACTCACTGATGTTCAAGCTGGTTTTGGAAAAGGCAGAGGAACCAGAAATCAAATTGCCAACATCCACTGGATCATGGAAAAAGCAAGAGAGTTCCAGAAATGCATCTATTTCTGCTTTCTTGACTATGCCAAAGCCTTTGACTGTGTGGATCACAATAAACTGTGGAAAATTCTGAAAGAGATGGGAATACCAGACCACCTGACCTGCCTCTTGAGAAATCTGTATGCAGGTCAGGAAGCAACAGTTAGAACTGGACATGGAACAACAGACTGGTTCCAAGTAGGAAAAGGAGTGCGTCAAGGCTGTATATTGTCACCCTGCTTATTTAACATCTATGCAGAGTACATCATGAGAAACGCTGGACTGGAAGAAACACAAGCTGGAATCAAGATTGCCGGGAGAAATATCAATAACCTCAGATATGCAGATGACACCACCCTTATGGCAGAAAGTGAAGAGGAGCTAAAAAGCCTCTTGATGAAAGTGAAAGAGGAGAGTGAAAAAGTTGGCTTAAAGCTCAACATTCAGAAAACAAAGATCATGGCATCTGGTCCCATCACTTCATGGCAAATAGATGGGGAAACAGTAGAAACAGTGTCAGACTTTATTTTTTTGGGCTCCAAAATCACTGCAGATGGTGACTGCAGCCATGAAATTAAAAGACGCTTACTCCTTGGAAGAAAAGTTATGACCAACCTAGACAGTATATTCAAAAGCAGAGACATTACTTTGCCGACTAAGGTCCGTCTAGTCAAGGCTATGGTTTTTCCTGTGGTCATGTATGGATGTGAGAGTTGGACTGTGAAGAAGGCTGAGTGCTGAAGAATTGATGCTTTTGAACTGTGGTGTTGGAGAAGACTCTTGAGAGTCCCTTGGACTGCAAGGAGATCCAACCAGTCCATTCTGAAGGAGATCAATCCTGGGATTTCTTTAGAAAGAATGATGCTCAAGCTGAAGCTCCAGTACTTTGGCCACCTCATGTGAGAGTTGACTCATTGGAAAAGACTCTGATGCTGGGAGGGATTGGGGGCAGGAGGAGAAGGGGACGACCGAGGATGAGATGGCTGGATGGCATCACGGACTCGATCGACATGAGTCTGAGTGAACTCCAGGTGTTGGTGATGGACAGGGAGACCTGGCATGCTGCGATTCATGGGGTCGCAAAGAGTTGGACACGACTGAGTGTCTGAACTGAACTGAACTGCCTTTTCTAAAACCAGCTTGAACATCGGGGAGTTCATGGTTCACATATTGCTAAAGCCTGGCTTGGAGAATTTTGAGCATTACTTTACTAGCATGTGAGATGAGTGCAATTGTGCAGTAGTTTGAGCATTCTTTTGCATTGTCCTTCTTTGGAATTGGAATGAAAACTGACCTTTTCCAGTCCTGTGGCCACTGTTGAGTTTTCCAAAATACTCTTAGCAGCCTTACAAATGGAAAAAGAGTTTATCTATGAATGGTCTCAGAGCTCCCAATGAGAAGAGCAACAATTTTAACCCAGGTGAATGACTCCAGAGCCTAAGTGTGCTCTCTCTTTCTCTCTCTTTTAACTTTTTACTCTATTCTTTTCCCCAAGTTTTTATTTTGAAAAGTACTTCTTTGTCGCTAATATTTTCTTTAGGTTGTTTTTTCCCCCAACGATGTAATGAAGATAATATATTCCATTTAGTTGTCAGATTACTTTCAGTATAATTTAGTTCAGTAGCTAAGTCACGTTGGACTTTTTGTGTCCCCATTGACTGCAGCACAGCAGGTTTCCCTGTCCTTCAGTTTCTCCTGGAAAGTGAAGTCGCTCAGTTGTGTCCGACTGTTTGTGACCCCATGGACTGTAGCCTACCAGGCTCCTCTGTCCATGGGATTTTCCAGGCAATAGTACTGGAGTGGATTGCCATTTCCTTCTCCAGGGGATCTTCCCAACCCAGGGACTGAACTCAGGTCTCCCGCATTGTAGACAGACACTTTACCATCTAAGGAGTTTGCTCAAAATCCTATCCACTGAGTTGATGATGCCATCCAACCATCTCATCCTCTGTCATCCCCTTCTCTTCCTGCTGTCAATCTTTCCCAGCATCAGGGTCTTTTTCAATGAGTTGGCTCTTCTTATCAGGTAGCAAAAGTATTGAGTCTCAGCTTCAGCAGAAGTCCTTCCAATGAATATTCAGGGATGATTTTCTTTAGGATTGACTGATTTCATCTCCTTGTTGTCCAAAGGACTCTCAAGAATCTTCTCGAACACCACAGTTGGAAAGCATCAATTCGTTGGCATTCAGCCCTCTTTATGGTCTGAAACATAGCTTGAACTATAAGTACTTGGATGCAATCTCAAAAACGACAGAATGATCTCTGTTCGTTTCCAAGGCAAACCATTCAATATCACGGTAATCCAAGTCTATGCCCTGACCAGTAACGCTGAAGAAGTTGAAGTTGAACAGTTCTATGGGGACCTACAAGACTTTCTAGAACTAACACCCAAAAAAGATGTCCTATTCATTACAGGGGACTGAAATGCAAAAGTAGGAAGTGAAGAAACACCTGGAGTAAAAGGCAAATTTGGCCTTGGAACAGGGAAAGAAGCCGGGCAAATGCTAATAGAGTTTTGCCAAAAGAACGCACTGGTCATAGCAAACACCCTCTTCCAACAACACAAGAGAAGACTCTACACATGGGCATCATCAGATGATTGACACTGAAATAAGACTGATTATATTCTTTGCAGCCAAAGATGGAGAAGCTCTATACAGTCAACTATAACAAGACCAGGAGCTGACTGTGGCTCAGATCATGAACTCCTTATTGACAAATTTACACTTAAATTGAAGAAAGTAGGGAAAACCACTAGACCATTCATGTATGACCAAAGTCAAATCCCTAATGATTATACACTGGAAGTGAGAAATAGGTTTAAGGAACTAGATCTGATAGACAGGGTGCCTGATGAACTATGGATGAAGGTTCGTGACATTGTACAGGAGAGACGGATCAAGACCATCCTCAAGAAAAAGAAATGCAAAAAAGCAAAATGGCTCTCTGAGGAGGCCTTACAAATAGCTGTGAGAAGAAGATAAGTGAAAGGCAAAGGAGAAAAGGAAAGATATTTGAATGCAGTGTTCCAAAGAATAGCAAGGAGAGATAAGAAAGCCTTCCTACGCAATCAATGCAAAGAAATAGAGGAAAACAATAGAATGGGAAAGACAAGAAATCTCTTCATGAAAATGAGAGATACCAAGGGAACATTCTATGCAAAGATTGGCTCAATAAAGGGCAGAAATGGTATGGACCTAAGAGAAGCAGAAGATATTAAGAAGAGGTGGCAAGAATACACAAAAGAATTGTACAAAAAAAGATCTTCACGACCCAGATAATCACGATACTCTGATCACTCACCTAGAACCAGACATCCTGAAATGTGAGGTCAAGTGGGCCTTAGGAAGCATCACTATGAACAAAGCTAGTGAAGGTGATGGAATTCCAGTTGAGCTCTTTCAAATTCTAAAAGATGATGCTGTGAAAGTGCTGCACTCAATATGCCTGAAAATTAGGAAAACTCAGCAGTGGCCACAGGACTGGAAAAGTAAGTTTTCATTCCAATCCCAACCAAAGGCAATGCCAAAGAATGCTCAAACTATGGCATAATTGCACTCATCTCATATGCTAGTAAAGTAATGCTCAAAATTCCCCAAGCCAGGCTTCAGCATACATGAATCATGAACTTCCAGATGTTCAAACTGATTTTAGAAAAGGCAGAGGAACCAGAGATCAAATTGCCAACATCCGCTGGATCATTGGAAAACCAAGGGAGTTCCAGAAAAACATATATTTCTGCTTTTTGACTATGCCAAAGCCTTTGATTGTATGTATCACAACAAACTGGAAAATTCTGAAAAAGATGGGCATACCAGACCACCTGACCTGCCTCTTGAGAAACCTGTATGCAGGTCAGGAAGGAACAGTTAGAACTGGACATGAAAAAACAGACTGGTTCCAAATAGGAAAAGGAGTACGTCAAGGCTGTATATTGTCACCCTGCTTATTTAACTTATATGCAGAGTGCATCATGAGAAACGCTGGGTTGGAAGAAGCACAAGTTGGAATCAAGATTTCTGGGAGAAATATCAATAACCTCAGATATGCAGATGACACCACCCTTATGGCAGAAAGTGAAGAACTAAGGAACCTCTTGATAAAAGTGCAAGAGGAGAGTGGGAAAGTTGGCTTAAAGCTCAGCATTCAGAAAACTAAGATCATGGCATCTGGTCCCATGGCTTCATGGCAAATAAATGGGGAAACAGTGGAACAGTGTCAGACTTTATTTTTCTGGGTTCCAAAATCACTGCAGATGGTGATTGCAGCCATGAAATTAAAGGACACTTACTCCTTGGAGGGAAAGTTATGACCAAACTAGACAGGATATTAAAAAGCAGAGACATTACTTGGCCAACAAAAGTCTGTCTAGTCAAGGCTATGGTTTTTCCAGCAGTCATGTATGAATGTGAGAGTTGGACTATAAAGAAAGCTGAGTGCAGAAGAATTGATGTTTTTGAGCTGTGGTGTTGGAGAAGACTCTTGATAATCCCTTGGACTGCAAGAGGATCCAACCATTCTATCTAAAGGAGATCAGTCCTGGGTGTTCATTGGAAGGACTGATGTTGAAGTTGAAACTCCAATATTTTGGCCACCTGATGCGAAGGGCTGACTCATTGGAAAAGACCCTGAGGCTGGGAAAGATCGAAGGTGGGAAGAGAAGGGGATGACAGAGGATGAGATGGTTGGATGACATCACCGGATGGGTTTGTGTGGACTCTGGGAGTTGGTGATAGACAGGGAGGCCTGGCATGCTGCGGTTCGTGGGGTCACAGAGTTGGACACGACTAAGCGACTGAATTGAATTGAACTGAACTGACTATAAGGTCCCTATAGTGATGTCTCTGATTTTTAATACACTGTTAGGCTTGTCAGAGAGGCGTCCTAGGTGATGCTAGCTGTAAGAACCTGCCTGCCAATGGAGGATTGTCCCCTGGGTGTGGACAATCTCCTGGAGGAGGAAATGGCAGCCGACTCTAGTACTCTTGCCTGAGAATCCCATGGACAAAGGAGCCAACAGTCCTTAGGGTCGCAAAGAGTTGCACATGACTGAAGCGACTTGGCACAAGCACAAGCAAGCTGGGTTTGTCATAACTTTTTTTCCAAGGAGCAAGCATCTTTTAATTTCATGGCTGTAGTCCCCATCCACAGTGATTTTGCAGCCCAAGAAAATAAAGTCTGGCACGGTTCCCATTTTTTTCTTAATCTCGTCTGCTTCTGTTAGGTCCTTACCATTTCTATTCTTTTTGTGCCCATCTTCACATGAAATTTTCCCTTGGTATCTCTAATTTCCTTGAATAGATCTCTAGTATTTCCCATTCTATTGTTTCCCTGTTTGTTTGCATTGTTCAGTTAAGAAGGCTGTCTTATCTCTCCTTGGTATTCAGTTTACTTAAGTCTCCTTAAGTACAAAAAATAGTCTCTGATTTTTAAGATGTTTTGTTTTGTTTGACCTTTGCCCCATGCCTTGTCGCAGTTATCTACTGTTGCCCAACAAGCTACCCTACAACTCAATGGTTTAATGCCAGTATACAGCCACCATCCTTTAATTATGGTCACATACTGCCCGTCAGAATCATGGACAGAGCACGGTGAGGATGGCTTGTCTTTGCTCTGTGACGCCTGATGTCTCATCAGTTATCTGGCTAGACTCTGGGATCATCTGAAGGTTTCTTCACTCATACATCTGCTACCTGAACTGCTATGATTCAAAGACTAGACTCAGCTGTGGTTGTCAATTGGCACACCTACATGTGGCCTTGCCATGTTGCTTAGCCTCCCTTACAACATGGCAGCCTCAGAGGAGTTAGGCTCCAGATTTAACACCAGTGTTCTAGCCCTACATTGTAGAAGCTGCAAAGCCCTCAGTGACCTTGCCTCAGAAGCCACATAGTGTCACTTCTGATCTACTGTACTGATCAATACAGAAGAAGGTACACAGATTATCTACCTTTTAATGGGAATAGTGTCAAAGAATTTACACCATGTTTTAAACCAACAGAATATCATTAATCTCTTTGAAGAATCCAAACTGCTTAAATGCATTTCTAACATCATGACATATTGATTCTTTTGCAAATTGTGTTATTAATACTAGCTCTCAACTTTTCTTTTATAATTCTAGTTTGGAGCAGGTTTTGGTTAGTTAAGTTAAAATAGCTCTAAAACAGTTAAACAATAAGGGACATATTTCAAAATTTTTAATTACATTGAATCCTAAGTTGGTTGTGTTGGTAGCAAGCAGGAGGGCCTTCAACAAAACTGCCTTTTACTGATGAAAGAAAAAGACTATGTATGACTTTCATTTCCTCTTACCCACATCACTAAATCGAAGCAACGTGTAACACCTGTAAACTCAGAAAGACCATTGACCCATACCACCCCATAGTATGCACCATGCGCACTGCAACATGCTATGGAAAGCAAGAGTGGTGTGCTGTTCTTCTAAAAAGTGAAAACAGAATGTACTTTTCAACCAAGAACAATTTTTAAATAAGGGTTTTGTGTGCTCAGTTGTGTCTGATTCTTTGCAGACCCATTGACTCTAGCCCGTCAAGCTCTCTGTCCATGGAATTTTCCAGGCAAGAATACCGGAATGGGTTGCCATTTCCTACTCTAGGGGATCTCCCCAACTCATGGATCAAATTCACAACGCTGGTGTCTCCTGCACCAGCAGGTGAATTCTTCAGCCCTGTGTCACCAGGGAAGCCCTATTGATAAGTTTATTAATGTATAATTTACATACAGTAAGATTCACTCTTTCTTGATAGGCCATTCTATGATTTTTGACAAATTAAAATATATGATCCCAGTCAGATAACTACTACAACAATTATGTTGTTGAATAATCCCATCGCTTCAAATGATAATCTACTGTGCCTTTATAGTCAGCTCTTTTCATACATTTCCAGCCTTTGGCAACCACTGATCCCATTTCTGCATAATCTTTCATATATGTGGAGTCACTTACCATAATGTATTTGAGATTCATCCAGTTGTATTTATCCATAGCTCATTATCTTCTCTTGCTGTGAAGTATTCTATTGTAAGACTATCAGTTCAGTTCAGTTCAGTTGCTCAGTCGTGTCTGACTCTTTGCGACCCCATGAACCGCAGACTATACCACATTTTAAAACATCTATTCACCCAATGAGGAAAACTTGGGCTGATTTCAATATACAGCATTTGAAAAATAGCAGAAAAGAGTTAAAATGTATCTTGCCATAGAGTCTTTAATTTCTCAACTGTCTTCATATTTCCGGGTTATTTTGAGTTTTTTACTAACAAAAGTTAGAAATAATCAATCTGACGGTAACCATGCAAGTTTGGTGGGGAACAGTGGTCTCTTTCTAATCAATTGTTTTCTCATTGAATTTCTTCTGGTTTAATGTAGTTGCTCTTGCTTCCCAACCAGCGTGTTTATGGAGAACATCGAAAGATGATTATATTTCAATGGAGAGCAGCTGGCCTCATAGCAACTGGATGACAAATGGATTATCCAAGTGTATAATTTGTAAAAATTGGGTCAGAAGTCAGATTTGGGGGTGGAACACCCTCTCTGGCTGATGTTTAAGGCTCAGTCCTTGATGATGCTGTTGATTAGGCTATCATGAGCTTTCTGAAGGCAGATAGTGAACAGTCAAGGGCAGTGGGAGGCCCTTGGAGAAAGAACATGAATATTTTTGCTTTTCCCATTATCTGGCTCCTTCTCAGCAATAACTCAGTGAGTCATTGCACATGGTGTGCAAGATTTCAATAGGTTAGAAATGAATTTTAAATCCATTAAAAATGAGCCTGTATCTACATTGTCTCCATGACCCCTTGCCTTTAAAACAACTGAGAACAATGCTGCCTCACTGATTTTCTCCTGCTACTGTACCATTTGCATAAAACAGGGGTAGCAAAACACTTCCCTATTAACTCCACACAATGTGCTTGCCCAATTCTCTAATTTCACTGTCAGTGAAGTAATCTTTTCTCCTTTGTTCAAAGGCTCTCCAAATTTCTGTAAGTAATGCCAATGCACACTGAATTTAAGTTAACTCATACCTGTGCCTTGCCCACTAACTTTGAATCTAGTTAAAAACAAAAACAAAAAACAAGACCTAAAAAATTAGAGATGAGTCCTGGAGTGAGTCACTCACTACTCAAGCTCTCTGATTTTGTGACAGCCAATATTTCTAAAAAGAAGAAAAATAATAGGAAAAGAAAAATGTTACCCATCATGCTTAAAGCTTCAAGTTAGATGGTTTTTTAAAATTTATTTTCAGTCCTTTTCATTTTATAATACTTCTTTGCTTTAAGGAGTTTCAATCAAAAACCTAAAATGAGTCTCAATTTAGATTTACCTGTCATCCATCTGTTTTCTGTTTTTCTCTCCCAAGTAGTTCCCATTGATACTGTCTCAGTAACTCTCATCAGCCGTGTCCTGGTTATATGTGACTAGACATTCAGAGTTATCCACAGATACTTCAACCAGGGACCACAAAATATACACTTATTTGTCTACAGTGTTCATTCTTTAATTGGAATATAATTGCTTTACAATGTTGTGTTAGTTTCTGCTGTACAAGAAAGTGAATCAGCCATACGAATACCCAAACGCTTCCTCTTCACCTTCCCTCTCCCTCCCCAGGCCATCCCTCTAGGTCAAAACAGCACTGAGCTGAACTTCCTGTGGTTTATAGCAGCTTCCCACTGGCTATCTATTTTACACATGGTATACACTGTTCATTTTTGCACAATGACTGGGAATGAAAGCAGATTTTATTATTTTCATCATCCATTAGACTGGTATTTATAAATAAGTACTTAACCAAATGTATTGCTTCATGGATCAGAGCTTTGTCATGGTGAAGGGTTTTGCATAACTCAATGAAGATATGAGCCAGGCCATGCAGGGCCACCTAAGACAGACAGGTCATAGTGAAGAGTTCTGACAAAACGTGGTCTACTGGAGGAGGAAAAGGAAAATCACTCCAGTATTCTTTACACAGAACTCCATGAAAAGTATGAAAAGACAAAAATATATGACGCCAGAAGATGACCCCCATAGGTTAGAAGGTGTCCAATATGTTACTGAGGAAGAGTAAAGGGCAATTGCAAATAGCTCCAGAAAGATGAAGCAGCTGGGCCAAAGTGGAAATGATGTTCGATTTTTGATGTGTCTGGAGGTGAAAGTAAAGCTTGATGCTGCAAAGAACAATATTGGTCAGGAACTTGGAATATTAGGTCCATGAATTAAGGTAAATTGGGCATGGTCAAGCAGGAGATAGCAAGAATGAACATCAACATCATAGGAATCAGTAAACTAAAATGGGCAGGAATGGGCAAATTTAATTCAGATGACCATTACATCTACTACTGTGGACAAGAATCCCTTGGGGAAAATGGAGTAGCCATTATCATCAACAAAAGATTCCAAAGTACAGTATTTTGGTGCAAACTCAAAAATGACAGAATGATCTCAGACCCTTTCCGAGGCAGACCGTTCAGCATCACAGTAATCCAAGTCTATGCCCCAACCACCGATGCTGAAGGCAGATGTTGACTGCTTCTATGAAGATTTACAAGGCTTGCTAGAACTAGCACCAAAAAAGGTGTCCTTTTCATCACAGAGAATGTGAATTCAAATGTAGGAAATCAAAAGATACATGGAGTAACAGGCAAGTTTGGCCTAGGAGTACAAAATGTAGCAAAATGAAGGGCAAAGGCTAACAGTTTTGTCAAGAGAACACACTGGTCAAAACAAACATTCTTTTTCAACACAAGAAAAGGCTACACATGGACATTACCAGATGGTCAATATCAGAATCAGATTGATAATATTCTGTGCAGCCAAAGATGGGAAATCTCTAGACAGTCAGCAAAAATAAGGCCTAGACTTGACGGTATCTCAGATAATGAGCTCCTTATTGAAAAAATCAGGCTTAAGCTGAAGAAAGTAGGGGAAACCACTAAGCAAATCAGGTATGACGTAAATCAAAACCTTTATGATTATATACTGGAGGTGATGAATAGACTCAAAGGATTAGGTCTGATAGATAGTGTGTGGTAAAGAACTATGGATGGAGGTTCATAGCACTGTACAGGAGGCAGTGATCAAAACCATCTCAAAGAAAAAGAAATGCAAGAAGGCAAAGTGGTTGTCTGAGTAGGCTTTGTTGAGAAAATTGAAGTGAAAGGTAAGGGAGAAAGGGAAAGATATACACAATTGAGTGCAGAGTTCCAGAGAATAGCAAGGAGAGATAAGAAGGCCTTCTTAAATGAACAATGAAATAATGCAAAGAAATAGAGGAAAACAATAGAATGGGAAAGAGTAGAGATCTCTTCAAGAAAACTAGAGCTATCAAGACAACATTTCATGCAAGGGTGGGCATGATAAAGGACAGAAATTGTAAGGACCTAACATAAGCAGAAGAGATTAAGAAGAGGTGACAAGAATACACAGAAGAGCTATACATAAAAGGTCTTAATAACCTGGGTAACCAGGATGGTGTGGTCACTCACCTAGAGCCAGACATACTAAACTGTGAAGTCAAGTGGGCCTTAGGAAGCATGACTACCAGCAAAGATAGTGGAGGTGATGGAATTCCAGTTGAGCTACTTAAAATCCTGAAAGATGATGCTGTTAAAATGCTGCACTCAATATGCTAGCAAATTTTGAAAACTCAGCAGCTACAGGACTAGAAAAGGTCAGTTTTCATTCCAATCCCAAAGAAGTGTAATGCCAAAGAATGTTCAAACTACCATGCAATTGTTCTATTTTCACATGCTAGTAAAGTTATGCTCAAAATCCTTCAAGGTAGGCTACAGTAGTACATGAACTGAGAATCTCCAGATGTACCAGCAGGGTTTAGAAAAGGCAGAGAAATCAGAGATCAAACTGTTAACATTTGTTGGATCATAGCAAAAGCAAGGGAATTCCAAAAAACTTCTGCTTCATTGCCTACGCTAAAGCCTTGACTGTGTGCATCACAGAAAACTGTGGAAAATTCTGAAAGAGACGGGAATACCAGACCACCATATCTGAAGGTCCAGAAGCAACAGTTAGAACTGGACATGGAACAACTCACTGGTTCCAAATTGGGAAAGAGTACAAGGCTGTATATTGTCATCTGCTTATTTAACTTATATGAGGAGTACATCATTCATAATACCAGGCTGAATGAATCACAGGCTGGAATCAAGATTGCCAGGAGAAATATCAACAATCTCAGATGTGCAGATGATACCACTCTAATGGCAGACAGAAAAGAGGAACTAAAGGGCCTCTTTAGTTGAGGTGAAAGAGGAGAGTGAAATGAGGAGAAGTTATGAGGGTGAAAGAGGAGAGTGAAAAAGCTGGCTTAATGCTCAACATTAAAAAAACAAAAATCATGGCATCTGGTCGCATCACTTGATGGCAAATAGACATGGAAAAAGTACAAGGTAATCAAACCTGTGATCCTAAAGGTAATCAACCCTGAATATTCATTGGAAGGACTCGTGCTGAAGTTGAAACTAAAAGTCTGAACACCTAATGGGAAGAGCCAACTTATTGGAAAAATCACTGATGCTGGGAAAGATTGAGGGAAAGAGGAGAAGGAGTGACAGAGGATGAGATGGTTGGATGGCATCACTGACTCAATGCACATGAATCTGAGCAATCTGAGAGACAGTGAAAGGCAGAGGAGCCTGTTGAACAATGGGGTCACAAAGAGTCGCACATGACTTAGCAACTGAACAGCAACTACTACTAACTGTGTATAAGTGAAAGTGAAAGTTTTAGTTGCTCAATTTTGTCCACCTCTTTGTGCTCCATGGACTGTAGGCTGCAAGGCTCCTCTGTTCATGGTATTTTCTAAGCAAGAATTCTAGCGTGGATTGCCATTTTATATTCCAGGGGATCTTCCCTACCAAGGGATCGAACCTGGGTCTCCTGCACTGCACGCAGATTCTTTACCATCTGAGCCACCACAGAAGCCCAATTGTCAATAATTATATAAATATGTATCTATATTGATGAAATATTTATCTAATGAATGTACAGATGTACCGGCATACATATGTGTATGTTTAGTGCATAATGTCTGTATAACTTCTGACATGAATGTAAGCTTGTGCGATTCCCATGATGGAACCTTCAGTGACTCATGGTACCTGCAGGTCTCTGACATCGTCCCTTCCTTTCTTTCACTTGCTTACTTCACTTTGACCTGTAGGCCTCTTAGTTTCTTAAACATATCAAACTAATCCCTTCATTCTGGTCTTTGTCCTGGATGTCCTCCACAATAGGAAGCTCTTCCTCTGATGCAAGCGGCACCAACTCCCTCATGTCTTGACTATTTCTGCTGAGCATCACACACTGAGAACGACTTTTCTTTGCCAACTGAACAGAGCTACCCATTCATTCTAGTTCTTTTTTATTTCTCTTGAATTTTCCTTTCTTCCTAAATGTACTGCCAGTCCTCTGCAGCAGGGGTGGGTCCTCTAATGGCTCCCCCTTCCCATGTCTTCCACTTTGTGGGGTTCCCACTCCGAGAATCCAATCTTTTCTGTCTGGGTCTTCCTCTGGCTACAAATCATGCTTAGCATGCACAAAGGAGCTGGCCAAAGTGCCATGTGTTCATGTCCTAAGAACAGCCCTCAACCAATGATGGCTGAAAGGTGATGGGCCATGAGGTGGGACCACTTTGAGCTGTACTTTGTGACAGAGCAGCACTCAGCCCCAGTTGCCCAGAGCACTAACAGCTCTTCAGTATACTCTTGCCTGTTTTCCTTCCCAGCTAACATCTTTCACATAGGCCATTCATCCCATGTACTTGTTTCAGATCTGTTTCTGAGACATCTGACCTAAAACATTCTATAAAGCAGAATGTAAACCTCACTAAAAGCAGGAAACACCTGAAACTATTTATCATTATATTCACACCCCACACCCCTCACCCTGCCCCATCTCACACTCAAGATAGATATTTGTTGAATGATAAGGGATTACATTTGTAAGCACATCTATGCTGTAGGACATGATTTGTATATTAAGAGGTTTTGCCATTGACCCTAGGATCTGCCTATCTCCCAATATAAAAAAAGTTCTTTATTGCCTGGGGCCTAAGTATTAAAGAGAAAACAAAAGCATACAGAGGAAATGAAACAATAGTGGGGGGTTTAGGGGATTCTAAGTTGATATTTAAAATGTGTCTGAGAAATTGATTTGATTTTTCAGAGGAGGACTTTTTTGAGAGAGAAGAGGCTGTTTGAACATTCACCTTGTAAGAGAGGTCCACTTCATGGCAGGGAGTGAGGACCAGGGATCAGGGGACCTAGGAACTTCCCACTCTACCATCATCCTGTGATATTTCTCCACCAAACTTTTTCTGCTTCAACTTAGAGAGGAAAAGGGACAATTGGATACCTGGAGAATATCAGCGGCTTTAATAAAGTCATATGTTACTATCATTCACTCCAAAATAGTTATCATGAACTTCCCTGGTGATTAAGAATCCACCTGTCAATGCAAGAGACACAGGTTTGATCCTTGGTCCAGGAAGATTCCATACACCAAGGAGCAACTAAGCCTGTGCACCACAGCGATGTGCTCTAGACCCCGTGCTTCACAACAAGAGAAGCCACTGCAATGAGAAGCCCACTCATGGCAAATAGAGAGTAGCCCCCACTCACCGCAACTAGAGAAAGCCTGCTCATAGCAATGAAGACCCAGCATAGCCAAAAATAGATAAATATTTTTTAAAAACAAAAAATAGTTATCATACACCTATTGTATATTTCCAGGAAATGTTTTAGGCTCTGAGGTTATTGCCATGAACCAACAACAAAAAACTCTTGGTCTGATAGAGCTTAGGTTTGAGTGGGCAGAGGCAGTTCAATGAGCAACATTTTAAACAGCATAGATAAGAATTTCAGTGATGAAAATAAATGTAAGAGAGTAGGGAGAAATGTTGTGTTTTATATGTGGGGGTGAGGGCAAGTCATTCTGATGAGAAGATATTTGAGCAGAAGCATAGAGGAAACGAGGAAGTGAGCTCTGCAGATACCTTTGAGGGACAGCTCCAAGCAGAAGCCATGAGGCTCAGTGCAGAAGTCATGCGTCCTGCTTGGCAAGTTTAAGCAGCTGCCAGAAGACTTGAGTCTGGGGGATGGAGAGTGAGATGCTGGGTGACAAAAGACAGAGCAAAGACCCTCTGGTGTGGAATGAAACTCTCCGTTATTTTCAAATTATCTTTATTTGACTTCAAGTCAATTAATTTGACAATCGTGAATTAATTGAGGAGTGAATGTATGATGAAGTTGCTTCATGGTCACAAAATGGCTGCTTTCCTCCAGCCTCAGGCCACAAACTTAGGAAAAATAGCAAATGTTTACTTTTATACATAAAATTTCATTTGAAAAATGATAAGCATGTTAAAAAGTGCAAAGATCATGTTTGCAAATAGATGAATTTTCACAAACTGAACATATCTGTGCAATAAACATCCAGTGATGGTGGTTAGTTGCTTAGTCGTGTCCTACTCACTGCAACTTGGACCGTAGCACACTAGGCTTCTCTGTCCATGGGATTTCCCAGGCAAGAATATAGGAGTGGTTTGCTTTTCCTTCTCTGAGGAATCTTCTTGACCCAGGGATTGAACCCAGGTCTCCTGTATTGCAAGCAGATTCTTTTTACTGACTGAGCCACCTGAAGAAATAAAACGTGACTCAACTTCCCAAAGGTAACCATTATTCTAACTTCTAGCATTATCCATTGCTTATCTCTTTTGAACTCTCTATAAATGGGATAAAATAATATGTATTCTTTAGTATCTGATATGTTTTGTTCAACATTATTCTGTAAGATGCATCTGTGTCATGGTATGTAGTTATATTTTGTTCATTTTGTTTGCTGGGTGTGAATTATTTGAGTTGAACAAACTGTAACTCATTTATCCATTCTGATATTGGTGGGTGTTTGTAGTTTTTAGTTTGGACTGCTACAAATAGTGCTGCTATGAACATCTTTATATCTTTTTGGTACACATCTTTGTGTCTGTTTAACTAGGAGTTGAATTGCTAGGTTAAAGAAAAGGCATTATTTTTCAGCTTTAGTAGATTTTGCCACATGGTTTTCCAGAGTGATGGAACAATTATTTTTTCTCCTTAAAGCAATGTGTTAGAATTTCTACTGATTCATATCAGGCCACTGATAATGTCTTTGTCTTTAATTGGGGATTTGCAGTATAGTTGCTTTACATGTTGTGTTAGTTTCAGCTGTGCAAGGAAGTAAATCAGCTATGCAAATATCTCCTCCCTCTTAAACCTCACTTTAGCCATTTTATGTCAAAGTATTGAACTGTAGTTTTCATTTCTCTTCTGTTGGTGATTAATGAAGTTAGCACTTTATATTTCCATTGGCAATTAAATGTTTATGTTTTAAAGGCTGCTAATAATTCATCCTACAAGTAGTTATGGGAATTATAAATGAAGACAATAATAGCATCTATACCACAGAGTGGTCAATAATTGCATGAAAGGATCCATGTTCAAACAGTCAATATGACACCTGGCAGAGAGTAAGAGCACAATTAACATTATATATTAATGTCAGTATTTTATCTGATAAACAAAGAATAGCCTAAAAATATAATGATCTTTGCTGCTAAATATTCCATTTGAAGATGAAATCCAGAGTCACTGCTGAGTGAAAAAAAAAAAAACAAACAAACATGAATCACTTTCATGGAGCTAATAAAAATGAACGGGCACAGGAACAGAAATAAATTAATCAAAGTCACTTCAGACACTGCACTATTTTTGTTTCAATGATAAATATAATCTTAAATGTCTAAGTGAGGGCCAAAATAATGACATTAAAAGGTTTTATCTTTGACAGTGTATATGTACTGTAATTTGACTTTTGACATATTTCATTGACCCGGATATTTTTATCGTTGGTCTATGAATGAATAATATCTATAAGATACACTGATAATACTCAGCACAATTAATCTGAGGCTTATTTTCATAATTGTCACCTTTTGATATCAGTTGAACTGTTAAGTGGAGTCTGGACTGCACTAATCTACTGCATAGGTAGAAATTGACATGGAGAAAATTTAATACCAAACTAGCATATGATGTAAACCTTAAAGGATGAGTAGGATATATTGGAGCTGAAGGCAAGAAGAACATATCAAGTCATTAAAAAATAACAATGAAAAAACTGACAAAATATTGTACATGTAATGTTCAGAGGATCATAAGGTCTGGAAACACAGGTACACAAAAGGTAGTAGAGGAATGTAGGCTGCAAAGATTATGGTGGGTCTTGACTGTCTTTCTGGATTTTGTTTTGTAGCCTTTAGGGACTAGGGAAATGATTTTGAATTGAAAAAAAAGATGTGCATATAATCTGGGAAGGAAACTTTAGAAACTTTGAAAAAAATGGGTGAAATCCATTAAGTTTGGTAGCAAGAAAACCAGAAAGACTTTTGCAAGAGTCAGTATATGATGTGAGCCTGACTATAAGTTCAGTTCAGTTCAGTAGCTCGGTCGTGTCCAACTCTTTGTGACCCCATGAACCACAGCACTCCAGGCCTCCTTGTCCATCATCAACTTCCAAAGTTTACCCAAACTCATGTCCATTGAGCCAGTGATACCATCCAACCATCTCATCCTCCGTCATCCTCTTCTCCTCCTGCCCCCAATCTTTCCCAGCATCGGGGTCTTTTCAAATGAGTCAGCTCTTCACATCAGGTGGCCAAAGTATTGGAGTTTCAGCTTCAACATCAGTCCTCCCAATGAACACCCAGGACTGCTCTCCTTTAAGACAGACTGTTTGGATACTCTTGCAGTCCAAGGAACTCTCAAGAGTCTTTTCGAACACCACAGCTCAAAAGCATCAATTCTTCTGCACTCAGCTTTCTTTATAGTCCAACTCTCACATCCATACATCACCACAGGAACCATAGCCTTGACTAGACGGACATTTGTTGGCAAAGTAATGTCTCTGGTTTTTCATTTGCTGGTGAGACAGAAAAGGTGAAAGGGTTGATTCATTTGAAGTATATTCTTGAAACAAGCTTGATTACATTTGATGACCTGTTGAATGAAGAGAATGGAAGAGTGGTCTAAAATTACACTGAGGATTTTTGGTTACTACTAGTACTTCTGTGCAAAAAAGATCTTCATGACCCAGATAACCACGATGGTGTGATCCTCACCTAGAGTCAGACATCCTGGAATATGAAGTCAAGTGGGTCTTAGAGCATCACTACGAACAAAGCTAGTGAGGTGATGGAATTCCAGTTGAGCTATATCAAATCCTGAAAGATGATGCTGTGAAAGTGCTGCACTCAATAGGCCAACAAGTTTGGAAAACTCAGCAGTGGCCAGAGGACTGGAAAATGTCAGTTTCATTCCAATCCCAAAGAAAGGCAATGCCAAAGAATGCTCAAACTACTGCACAACTGCACTCATCTCACACGCTAAAGTGATGCTCAAAATTCTCTAAGCCAGGCTTCAGCAATACATGAACCATGAACTTCCTGATGTTCAAGCTGGCTTTAGCAAAGGCAGAGGAACTAAAGATCAAATTGACAACATCCGCTGGATCATCAAAAAAGCAAGACAGTTCCAGAAAAACGTCTATTTCTGCTTTAGTGACTAGGCCAAAGCCTTTGACTGTGTGGATCACAATAAACTGTGGAAAATTCTGAAAGACACGGGAATACCAGAACACCTGACTGGCCTCTTGAGAAATCTGTATGCAGGTCAGGAAGCAACAGTTAGAACTGGACATGGAACAGCAGACTGGTTCCAAATAGGAAAAGGAGTACGTCAAGGCTGTATATTGTCACCCTGCTTATTTAACTTATAGGCAGAGTACATCATGAGAAGTGCTAGGCTGGAGGAAGCACAAGCTGGAATCAAGATTTCTGGGAGAAACAGCAATAACCTAAGATATGCAGATGACACCACCCTTATGGCAGAAAGTGAAGAGGAACTAAAAAGGCTCTTGATGAAAGTGAAAGAGGAAAGTGAAAAAGTTGGCCTAAAGCTCAACATTCAGAAAACTAAGATCACAGCATCTGGTCCCATCTCTTCATGGCAAATAGATGGGGAAGCAGTGGAAACAGTGGCAGACTTTATTTTTGGGGGCTCCAAAATCACTGCAGATGGTGATTGCAGCCATGAAATTAAAAGACGCTTGCTCCTTGGAAGGAAAGTAATGACCAACCTAGATAGCATATTCAAAAACAGAGATATTACTTTGCCAACAAAGGTCCATCTAGTCAAGGCTATGGTTTTTCCAGTAGTCATGTATGGATGTGAGAGTTGTACTGTGAAGAAAACTGAGCACTGAAGAATTGATGCTTTTGAACTGTGGTGTTGGAGAAGACTCTTGAGAGTCCCTTGGACTGCAAGGAGATCCAACCAGTCCATTCTAAAGGAGATCAGTCTTGTGTGTTCATTGGAAGGACTGATGCTGAAGCTGAAACTCCAGTACTTTGGCCACCTCATGTGAAGAGTTGACTCATTGGAAAAGACCCTGATGCTGGGAGGGACTCGGGGCAAGAGGAGAAGGGGATGACAGAGGATGAGATGGCTGGATGGCATCACTGACTTGATGGGCATGAGTTTGAGTAAACTTCAGGAGTTGGTGATGGACAGGGAGACCTGGCGTGCTGCAATTCATGGGGTTGCAAAGAGTTGGACACGACTGAGCAACTGAACTGAACTGAACTGAACTAGTACTTTCTAATTTTACAAAGTCTTAATAGGACTGCATGGTCCAAATTTGGGAAGAAGACAATGAGTTTACTGTGAGACTTTTTAATCTTATAATTTAATTCCTTTGAATTTATTTATTTATTTATTTATATTTTTACTTTATTTTACTTTACAATACTGTATTAGTTTTGCCATACACTGACATGAATCCACCATGGGTGTACATGCGATCCCAAACATGAACCCCCCTCCCACATCCCTCCCCACAACATCCCTCTGGGTCATCCCCGTGCACCAGCCCCAAACATGCTGTATCCTGCATCGGACATAGACTGGCGATTCGATTCTTACATGATAGTATACATGTTTCAATGCCATTCTCCCAAATCATCCAACCCTCTCCCTCTCCCTCTGAGTCCAAAAGTCCGCTATACACATCTGTGTCTTTTTTGCTGTCTTGCATACAGGGTCATCATTGCCATCTTTCTAAATTCCATATATATGTGTTAGTATACTGTATTGGTGTTTTTCTTTCTGGCTTACTTTACTCTGTATAATCGGCTCCAGTTTCATCCATCTCATCAGAACTGATTCAAATGTATTCTTTTTGATGGCTGAGTAATACTCCATTGTGTATATGTACCACAGCTTTCTTATCCATTCATCTGCTGATGGACATCTAGGTTGTTTCCATGTCCTGGCGATTATAAACAGTGCTGCGATGAACATTGGGGTACATGTGTCTCCTTCAATTCTGGTTTCTTCGGTGTGTATGCCCAGCAGTGGGATTGCTGGGTCACAAGGTAGTTCTATTTGCAATTTTTAAAGGAATCTCCACACTGTTTTCCATAGTGGTTGTACTAGTTTGCATTCCCACCAACAGTGTAAGAGGGTTCCCTTTTCTCCACACCCTCTCCAGCATTTATTGCTTGCAGATTTTTGGATCGCAGCCATTCTGACTGGTGTGAAGTGGTACCTCATTGTGGTCTTGATTTGCATTTCTCTGATAATGCGTGATGTTGAGCATCTTTTCATGTGTTTGTTAGCCATCCATATGTCTTCTTTGGAGAAATGTCTATTTAGTTCTTTGGCTCATTTTTTGATTGGGTCCTTTATTTTTCTGGAATTGAGTTGCATAAGTTGCTTGTATATTTTGGAGATTAGTTGTTTGTCAGTTGTTTCATTTGCTATTATTTTCTCCCATTCAGAAGGCTGTCTTTTCACCTTGCTTCTAGTTTCCTTTGTTGTGCAGAAGCTTTTAATTTTAATTAGATCCCATTTGTTTATTTTTGCTTTTATTTCCAGAATTCTGGGAGGTGGATCATAGAGGATCCTGCTGTGATTTATGTCAGAGAGTGTTTTACCTATGTTCTCCTCTAGGAGTTTTATAGTTTCTGGTCTTACATTTAGATCTTTAATCCATTTTGAGTTTATTTTCGTGTGCGGTGTTATAAAGTGATCTAGTTTGATTCTTTTACAAGTGGTTGACCAGTTTTCCCAGCACCACTTGTTAAAGAGATTGTCTTTACTCCATTGTATATTCTTGCCTCCTTTGTCAAAGATAAGGTGTCTATATGTGTGTGAATTTATCTCTGGGCTTTCTATTTTGTTACATTGGTCTATATTTCTGTCTTTGTGCCAGTACCATCCTGTCTTGATGACTGTGGCTTTGTAGTAGAGCCTGAAGTCAGGCAAATTGATTCCTCCAGTTCAATTCTTCTTTCTCAAGATTGCTTTGGCTATTCGAGGTTTTTTGTATTTCCATACAAATCTTGTAATTTGTTCTAGTTCTGTGAAAAATATCGCTGATAGCTTGAGAGGGATTGCATTGAATTTGTAAATAGCTTTGGGTAGTATACTCATTTTCACTATACTGATTCTTCTGATCCATGAACATGGTATATTTCTCCATCTATTAGTGTCCTCTCTGATTTCTTTCATCAGTGTTTTATAGATTTAATAAAAGCTATATATGACAAACCCACAGGAAACATTATCCTCAATGGTGAAAAATTGAAAGCATTTCCCCTAAAGTCAGGAACAAGACAAGGGTGCCCACTTTCACCGCTACTTTTCAACATAGTTCTGAAAGTTTTGGCCACAGCAATCAGAGAAGAAAAAGAAATAAAGGGAATCCAAATTGGAAAAGAAGAAGTAAAACTCTCACTGTTTGCAGATGACATGATCCTCTACATAGAAAACCCTAAAGACTCCACCAGAAAATTACTAGAGCTAATCAATGAATATAGTAAAGCTGCAGTGTATAAAATCGACAGACAGAAATCCCTTGCATTCCTATACACTAATAATGAGAAAGTAGAAAAAGAAATTAAGGAAACAACTCCATTCACCATTGCAATGAAAAGAATAAAATACTTAGGAATATATCTACCTAAAGAAACTAAAGACCTATATATAGAAAAATTCCTTTGAATTTATTAATGCAATGAGAATATTGATAAAAAAATGTATTATCAAGATCAGAGCATTTGTCGGGGAAATAATAAAATATAGGAAGAAGCAGAAAAGTATACATAAAATATGGGGTAAATTCATTAGACAAACAAATCTGGACATTGAAACAATAGAGATTCTATATTAATGACATGTTTTATGATAGACATCTAAAACATACTTAGATTTCTCTGTGAATACAAAAATTCTCCTTCATGATATCTTCATTCCAAAATCCCAATTGCATGGCGAGTCATCAACACCATAAAAAATGAGTAATTAAGGGAAATCATATTAATTAATTTACATATTTTTGAATGCTCTTATATGGGAAACTGGAGGGCACAAACAGAACCTTGTGCACCAGGACCCAGGAGAAAGGAGCAGATCCACAAGAAACTGATCCAGACTTGCCTGTGAGTGTCCAGGAGTCTCCAGTGGAGGTGTGGGTTGGTGATAGCCTGCTGCAGGGTTGGGGGCACTGAGTGTAGCAATACATGCAAGGGATCTTTTGAAGGAGGTCACCATTTTCTTCATTACCTCCACCATCGTGTGTGAAGTGAAGTCGCTCAGTCATGTCCAACTCTTTGCGACCCCCTGGACACCAGGCTCCTCTGTCCATGGGATTTTCTAGGCAAGAGTACTGGAGTGGGTTGCCATTCCCTTCTCCAGGAGATCTTCCTGATCCAGGGATTGAACCCAGGTCTCCCACATTGTAGGCAGATGCTTTACCGTCTGAGCCACCAGGGAAGTCCCACCATAGTTTGGCCCCAGGTAAATAACAGCAAGGGAACACAGCTCCAACCATCAACAGAAAATTAAGATTTACTGAGCTTGGCCCTGCCCAGGAGACCAACACCCAGCCCCCTCAGTCAGTCTCTTCCATCAGGAAACTTCCATGAGCCTCTTATCCTTCTTGATTAGAGGGCAGATGGACTGAAAACCACAACCACAGAAATCTAACCAATCTAATCACATGGACCACAGCCTTATCTAACTCAGTGAAACTATGAGTCATGCCGTGTAGAGCCACCCAGTACGGATGGGTCATGGTGGAGAGTACTGACAAAATGTGGTCCACAGGAGAAGAGAACGGCAAACCACTTCAGTGTTCTTGCTTTGAGAACTCCATGAATAGCATGAAAAGACAAAAAGATAGGACACTGAAAGATGAACTCCCCAGGTCGGTGGTGCCCAATATGCTACTAGAGACCAGTGGAGAAATAACTCCAGAAAGAATGAAGAGACAGACCCAAATCAAAAACAACACCCAGTCGTGGATGAAACTGGTGATGGAAGCAAGGTCCAATGATTGTAAAGAGTAATATTGCATAGGAACCTGAAATGTTAGGTCCATGAATCAAGGCAAATTGGAACTGGTCAAACAGGAGATGGCAAGAGTGAACATTGACATTCTAGGAATCAGCAAACTAAAATGGACAAGAATGGGTGAATGTAACTCAGATGACCATTATATCTACTACTGTGGGCAAGAACCCCTTAGAAGAAATGGAGTAGCCACCATAGTCAATGAAAGAGTCTGAAATGCAGTATTTGGATGCAATCTCAAAAATGACAGAATGGTCTCTGTTTGTTTCCAAGGCAAATCATTCAATATCCAAGTCTATGCCCCGACTAGCAATGTTAAAGAAGCTGAACTTTAATGGTTCTATGAAGAACCTTGAACAAGACTTTCTAGAACTAGTACCCCCAAAAAATGTTTTTTTCATTACAGGAGACTGGAATGCAAAAGTAGGAAGTCAAGAAACACCTGGAATAACAGGCAGATTTTGGCTTTGGAGTACAGAAAGAAGCAGGGCAAAGGTTAATAGAATTTTGCCAAGAGGACGCACTGGCCATAGCAAACACACTCTTCCAAAAACACAAGAGAATACTCTACACATGGACATCACCAGATGGTCAACACTGAAATCAGATTGATTATATTTTTTGCAGACAAAGATGGAGAAGCTCTATACACTCAGCAAAAACAAGACTGGGGGCTGATTGTGGCTCAGATCATGAACTCCTTATTACCAAATTCACACTTAAATTGAAGAAAGGGAAAACCACTAGACCATTCAGGTATGAACAAAATCAAATCCCTAACGATTGTATACTGGAAGTGAAAAATAGACTTAATGGACTAGATCTGATTGAGAGAGTTCCTGACAAACTATGGATGGAGGTTTGTGACATTGTACAAGAGACAGGGATCAAGATCATCCCCAAGAAAAAGAAATGCAAAAAAAGCATAATGACTGTCTGAGGAGGCCTTACAAATAGCTATGAAAAGAAGAGAAGTGAAAGGCAAAGGAGAAAAGGAAAGATATACCCATTTGAATGCAGAGTTCCAAAGAATACCAAGGAGATATAAGAAAGCCTTCCTCAGTGATCAGTGCAAAGAAATAGAGGAAAACAACAGAACGGGAAAGACTAGAGATCTCCAAGAAAATCAGAGATACCAAGGGAACATTTCATGCAAAGATGGGCTCGATAAAGGACAGAAATGGTGTGGACCTTACAGAAGCAGAAGATATTAAGAAAAAGTGGCAAGAGTACACAGAAGAACTGTACGAAAAAGATCTACATGACCCAGATAATCATGATGGTGTGATCACTCACCTAGAGCCAGACATCCTGGAATGCGAAGTCAAGTGGGCCTTAGGAAGCATCACTACGAACAAAGCTAGTGGAGGTGATGGCATTCCAGTTGAGCGCTTTCAAATCCTGAAAGATGATGCTGTGAAAGTGCCGCACTCAATAGGCCAACAAATTTGGAAAACTCAGCAGTGGCCACAGGACTGGAAAAGGTTAGTTTGCATTCCAATCCCAAAGAAAGGCAATGCCAAAGAATGCTCAAACTACCACACAATTGCACTCATTTCACACACTAGCAAAGTAACACTCAAAATTCTCCAAGCCAGGCTTCAGCAATATGTGAACTGTGAACTTCCAGATGTTCAAGCCAGATTTATCAAAGCCAGAGGAACCAGAGATCAAATTGACAACATCTGCTGGATCATTGAAAAAGCAAGAGAGTTCCTGAAAAACATCTATTTCTGCTTTACTGACTATGCCAAAGCCTTTGACTGTGTGGATCACAATAAACTGTGGAAAATTCTGAAAGAGATGGGAATACCAGACCACCTGACCTGCCTCTTGAGAAATCTATATGCAGGTCAGGAAGCAACAGTTAGAACTGGACATGGAACAACAGACTGGTTCCAAATAGGAAAAGGAGTACATCAAGGCTGTATATTGTCACCCTGTTTATTTAACTTATATGAAGAATACACCATAAGAAATGCTGGGCTAGAGGAAGCACAAGCTGGAATCAAGATTTCTGAGAGAAATAGCAATAACCTCAGATATGCAGATGACACCACCCTTATGGCAGAAAGTGAAGAAGAACTAGAGAACCCCTTGATGAAAGTGAAAGAGGAGAGTGGGAAAGTTGGCTTAAAGCTCAACATTCAGAAAACAAAGATCACGGCCTCCAGTCCCATCACTTCATGGCAAATAGATGGGGAAACCATGGCAGACTTTTTTTAGGGGCTCCAAATTCACTGCAGATGGTGACTGGAGCCATGAAATTAGAAGGTGCTTACTTCTTGGCAGGAAAGTTATGACCAACCTAGACAACATATTAAAAAGCAGAAACATTACTTTGTCAACAAAGGTCCATCTAGTTAAGGCTGTGGATTTTTCAGTAGTCATGTATGGATGTGAGAGTTGGGCTATCAAGAAAGCTGAGTACTGAAAAATTGATGCTTTTGAACTGTGGTGCTGGAGAAGACTATGAGTCCCTTGGACTGTAAGGAGATCCAACCAATCCATCCTAAAGGAAATCAGTTCTGAATATTCATTGGAAGGACTGATGCTGAAGCTGAAGCTCCAATACTTTGGCCACCTGATGCAAAGAACTGATTCATTAGAAAGACCCTGATTCTGGGAAAGGTTAAAAGTGGGAGGAGAAGGGGATGACAGAGGATGAGATGGTTGGATGAAATCACCAGCTCAATGGACATGAGTTTAGGTTAACTCCGGGAGTTGCTGTTGGACAGGGGGACCTGGCATGCTTTATCCATGGGGTCGCTAAGAGTCAGACATGACTGAGTGACTGAACTGAACTGAAATTATATGGGAGAGGAGATCTTCCAAAAAAATTGTCTCTTTATTATTTTATTAGTGCTTGTATCACTGTAGTTCATTCCTCTGAAAGATAATTTTCAATTTCTTAACTGTTTCAGGGATTGTTCTAAGCACTTGGATATAGGAATGGATACAATCGACCTCAAATCTTAATCTTTCTCAAGAACCTTTGTGCGGTTGGTTATCCAAAAAGTAATCCTACCCCCAAAATTAACATTAACTTATCTGTTTGTTTATACTCTTCCTCCCATTATCAAAGGTAACCACAGCCAAAAACACCCACGATTGTAATGTACAACCTGCAACAGACTTGGCAATCACAACGGGCAGTGTGATATCTAATAGAGATAAATTGGCATTGAGATTTCAGTACAACTATGTTAACTGTAAAATGCAAATAAACATTTAAAGTGCCTCCAGTGATTCAGTAAATGAAGTCAGTATTTTGTGAGTATGTATTAATCTATGTGCATGATTGCTCCAATTGTTCTCATCGTGAGAGCTTTAAACTTACACTGTTCATTTTCCCAAAAAGGACAGTGAGTCCTTAAAACAATTATTTAACTAACCTCTGAGTGAACTGACTCTGCTGTCATTGTGAAAATTTGGATGTTCTCATTGTATTAATAGGCTTTGGCTCATTTCTCTTCTTTACTTTCATCTTTTAAGTCCGGATCTTATTCTAAGTGGTCTCCTTTACAAAAATATAAAAGGCATATTTTGTTTGTTTGTTTGAGAGAACAGAATTTATTAGCATGAGAGTTGCTGTTAGAACAGCGGGCCTGCTTAAGGGAAAACAGACCCCTTTCGAGGGCTAGCAGCCCATTTCAGTGGTAAAGAACCTGCTAACCAATGCAGGAGATGCATCCCTAGTTTAGGAAGATACCTGGAGTATAAAATGGCAACCTTCTCCAGTATTCTTGCCTGGAAAATTCCACGGACAGAGGAGCCTAGCAGGCAACGGTCCATGGGTCACAAAGAGTCAGACTTGACTGAGTGACTGAGCACAGACACACACACAGCCAATTTCATAGCCTAAGACAGATAAAATTCCTACTGGAAGGATGTCATTAGGTGATTGGTTAGGATGCTATACTTTAAATAAACTGCATTGCTGCTTTTTACTATTATTTCCCCTTTGAATTTGATTCTGGAATTCTACATAGTTAAGTCATAAAATACAAGGCACTGTGGAGACTTCACTGTCAGAAATCCCCATATAAAATATTGACACACTATTAAAACTGGCTGATGCTTTATAAATACTTATTTTAAAATCATATTCAGACATACTTTTATCCTAGTTGAACTATGGCCTCTGTGTGTTGTAAATCTTGCCTTGAAATTCATTAGTATTGCTACTTATTTTGGGCTGCTTTAACTAACACAGTTCAAGGCTCACAGATGTAAACGTTGCCTAAAATACTAAAATGTAACTGAAATAAGACAAAACATTTCAAAATAGCCATCTGAAAGAAATCTAGAATTTAAGAGGATATTCTCACCTTGAATGAGCACTATTTTAGACTTAAAAGATTCTGTTCATTGTATTTATAGATTTTACAGATGTCTTGAAATATGTGTTTTTCCTCTGAGAGAATATAAAGAAAGCCAAATATCTACCAGAAGTCTTGAAAAAGCAAGTAAAAAAAAAAAAAAAGAAACTATGTGAAGAGGTTAAAAAAAAATAAAAGTGATGAATAGATTTTTTATTTTTCTTAATGCCAACTAGTTTCTCTTGAAAAGATTCCAGCAGGGGAAATCATAAAATAAAACTATAAATAAGATAGCCTGCTAAATTTATTTTGCATGAAAAGCTTCTTCTATAGTGTGTTAGTCATACATTAACTACATAATCTATTCCTTGTCACTACATAATCCACAATCTTCAGATTAGATCTTGAATCTTTATACATTATACCTCCAAGATTTTATTTGGGGTATTGGCTTAATTTTTCAAAACACATGATTAAGTTGGCTTATCTGCATGTTTATTTTTAACACCACACTGATGCTTTTGAACTGTGGTGTTGGAAAAGACGCTTGAGAGTCCCTGGGACTGCAAGAAGATCCAACCAGTCCATTCTGAAGGAGATCTACCCTGGGATTTCTTTGGAAGGAATGATGCTAAAGCTGAAACTCCAGTACTTTGGCCACCTCATGCAAAGAGTTGACTCATTGGAAAAGACTTTGGTGCTGGGAGGGATTGGGGGCAGGAGGAGAAGGGGACGACCGAGGATGAGTTGGCTGGATGGTGTCACTGACTTGATGGACATGAGTCTGAGTAAACTCCAGGAGTTGGTGATGGACAGGGAGGCCTGGCGTGCTGCGATTCATGGGGTTGCAAAGAGTTGGACATGACTGAGCGACTGAACTGAACTGAACTGAAGTATGTCTTTAGAGGCTTAGATGTGATTGTTTCATGAAAAATACTGAACACTTCTGAGTAAAGGAATGGCATGCAGACCATTTCTCTCTCTTTACTGCAGTTCAAAGTTTATTTCTCACCTTACTGAAGTTTTGAATTTATTTGTCACTCTACTGAAGACTGCAAGATATAAACAAATCTTTTTAAAAATTAACTGCCAAGAGTGCAGTGGAGATGAGCAACATTTTGGTATTTCTTTGAGCAAAAGTCAATCGTGTGAAGAGAGCTTCCATAGTCTTCAAAAACAAGTGGCTTTCAAGTGTTGTTCGGAATAGCTGAAAAATATTGAGGAACGTACATTTTGGCCATGACTTGGGATTTTAATAGTGAGCTAAAAGCTTCCCTGGTGGCTCAGACAGTAAAGCGTCTGTCTGCCTGTAAGGTGGGAGACCCAGGTTCGATCCCTGGGTGAGGAAGATCTCTTGGAGAAGGAAATGGCAAACCATCCCAATACTCTTGCCTGGAAAACTCCATGGACGGAGGAGCCTGGAAGGCTGTACAGTCCAGGGGGTTGCAAAGGGTTGGACATGACTGAGCTACTTCACTTTCACTTTTAAAACTATCCTAGTCTTGTAAACAATCAGATTGGTTGACCAAAGCTGCCAGGAAGGTGTTCCTTAGTTTATGGCTCCTGCAAGACCACCATATTTTGAGGCTGCAAGACCTAAATAAGTAGCAATCCAGTTACTTATTTCCATAGTTTGCATCACTGGAGAAGGTAACAGCCTTTCAGCCTTTCCCAGGTGGCTGGGAAAAGTCACTTTTATTTTCAGAGAACACTGAGATGTATAACAATTGACAGAAACTCTCAGACTTGGTTTTTACCAAGGCAAAAGAAACATTTTCAGTTTTTAAACGGCAAATAGGTAAAATTCAGTGAATGGTCATGGATGCATTATTTTAGAAGCTTTTGATAAATATTGCATAGCTCAAAAATACATTTCTACATTCTTAATTTTAAAAAATTATTATTTCTAATAGAAAAGTTTATAATGCTACTACTTATTGTTCATTTTATATTGGCTTCCTTCTTATTTTGTAAGGACCTCAACTCTTTTTATTAAAATCAAAGACAAGTACATTTATAATTCTTAGGTGTTAAACTTTGAGAACCATCCATTTCCTTTATTTAAGGCTAGCAAGATAAGCAAATTACTTTTGGATGTCCACTAAGTGTTAGGTACTGGGCTATAGATATATACATCAAGATATGAGAAAATGGGTGCACCAATGTATAAATAATATTACAAAGGAAAACATGGCTGTTGCTAATAACTGGTACAGACAATAAGCACTATGTGGATTTAAAGGAGACAGATTTCTTGATGGTATGCAGTCAGAGAAGGTCTTATGGGGTAGGAGAGAAAGCAGAAACTAAAGAGAAAATAGATAATTAAAATATGTTGTGACAATTTTCTGTGATAGTGGCACATATATAAGAGTTTTGGCATCGTTGATAAGAGAGGTCTTGTAGGATTAAATCTTTAGTGAATCACATTATTTCTCATTTGTATTTATTCTAGGACATCCTGAGACACAACTGGATTGTGGAGCAGATGTCACCACTACGCTGTTACTCCTGGATCAACTTCCAAATATACTTCTTGCATTCAAATCTTTGTAATTGAGTCTGCTAATGCAGGAACCCAGATGAAGAGAGATGGGATGGTTTATGTTTAATTGATTTAGTGTTAGCTGATGGAGTCATGTTTGAGTAGTGCCATGCATATACATATAAGTGATATAAATTGCTAAAGAACAACTTACCGAAATGCAATCACTTTTATTAACTTTCTGTCTTAAGATGCTAAGTGCTCTGCTCTATCTTCACCAATAAATTTAGAATAATATTATATTTTGTGGATCAAGGATATTTCATTTTATCTCATTATCTTAAAATTGAAGCCTACTAAAAGTGATTTTAAAATGTAAAAAGATGTAATCTGAAAAAAACATACAATTCACATTGTGTTCTTTTTTTTTTTTTTTTGGTCCAGACATTACAAGCTTAAGGTGGAACATGGTGACAGAAGGATAATACTATTGGTGATAATATTCTGTGGTAAGTGAGCCATTAACATGAAGGGAAGGCTGTTTCCAACGTGTATGATTTTTCATAGTCTTTTATCTTTTAGCCTGTGGATTTCCAGGTAATCACAAATTTCATTTTATAGGAATGATATCAGATTCCACTTAGCAACACTATTAGGTTTATATATTTTTGGTGAAATTCTAATAATTCTCTCATCTCATGTTAGAAGAAAGGAAGTAGAATTAAAGACAGAAGCTATTACAGGGGCCGACCCGAGAAGGCATGTTCAGTGGTCTTACTTAGTTATAACCTAAGGATTATAGATTACACAACAGGTAGAAAATGGACTGTTATCAAATTATATTCCCAAATTATATTTACTTACCTAGTAAAGCTCATATTCATTTCAAGTCACTCTTATTACCTGCACTTTGCAGCTCTCTTGACATTAGCACACACAGAGGTAGTATACAGTGAACAGTCTAAGCGCTGGCAAACAAATCACTCATTCAAATGACCAAGATGATAAAAAAGTAGAATGTGATTTCTGCCCTCAAAAAAAGAAAGGAGGAGAGGATGATCTATAAAAAGTGTGATGACTTCATTCTTATCCCTGGAACATATTCCTGTCAAAAACTAGATTGATTTCCTCCTTAGCTGTAAAATGTAATGCCTGCCTCAAATCAAATTGTAAAGAAACAATTTGTAAATATTAGTGACTCTTACATAGCATAACCTAATTAAACAAATTACCTTTAGAAGTAAGCTGAGTCTGTCAGAGGCCCAATTTTTACAGAAAATGAAATTAAGAAGCTCTCCTAAAGTCTCAAAGCTGATAAATCTGGATCTAGAAACTGCCCTTTACCATTATGGGATGGCTAAGGAGAAGTAGGACCCAGGACAAATGTGACCTCAGGTCTGTTTATTCGAAAAACTGGAGATTGAGAACTTGAAGTTCTGCCCTCATAAGCAGCTGCAACATTTTTGAACAGAGAAGAAACTAGTGTTAAATTCATTAGAATATTCATAATTTATGTACTAGTATCCAATTTACAAAAAGAATAAAAATTCAAAACAGACACTGTTATTAGACTTTGAGAATATAAGTATTTTTACTTTCTTTGCTGTGTCTTTGTTCTGGAGCCAATCACCTATATTTTGTGGGAAACACAAACAAGTGAAGGGAATCTCATTCCAGAAACTCTGCTCAGTTATTTTTCAACCTTTCATTACTTAGGTCAGTCTTGAAAACAAAATCTCATTTGATCATATGGCAGTTTCTCTGTTAATGAATTAACTGTGATGACATCTAAATAGTCATCAAAGGGACCATAGCTCATATTTTTATTTAGTTCCCATTCTTCTTCTGTTTACTCAGCTATGTCTTTGAAATATAAGTAACTGGGAAGGAACAACCCAAGAATGCATTTTTAATCTTTTATTGATATTATGTAGTTCTTGTGTAAAGCAACAGAAAGTAATAAAACTGTGCCAAATCTACTGATTAAGCTGTATCAGAATTTTCATAAATTCAGGTAACTCTGTCTAGCAGGAGCTACACACGTGTCAAAGAAAAAAGCATATTAAAATCATTTAAAGTAGGAACAATTATGTAGGTCTTGTGGGCTTCTCTGGTGGCTCAGAGTTTAAAGCATCTGCCTCCAACGCAGGATACCCAGGTTCGATCCCTGGGTTGGGAAGATCCCCTGGAGAAGGTAATGGTAACCCACTTAAGTATTCTTGCCTGGAGAATTCAATGGATGGAGAAGCCTGGTAGGCTACAGTCCACGGGGTCGCAAAGAGTCGGACACGACTGAACGACTTCACTTTCACTTTCACTTTCTCTCCTGGTAACTTTCTTCCCTCTAGTGACAGGAAGACTAGTCATCTCTACTCAGGAGTATGTCTCAAATTGCCTATGGTATCAACAAATGACAGAGGGCCGAAAACTGAGCCCTGGGACGGAAATGAACTAGGTAATGACACTTAACTTAGTGCCTTTGTCACAATGTCACATGAAGAGAAAAAATACATAATAAGTTTAAAAGTTGTAGAAAATAAGCACTTACAAAATATATGTCCATTCATGATTTTTAAAGAAAACAATTCACTAAAACTGGAGTAGAAGACAATTTTAAGTTCTGCCAAAAATTAAAAAACAAAATCTAAAACTAGATTAAACATCATTCTACATGAAGCAACATTTAAAATACCCTCTTAAAATTAATTATAATGATCTCTGGCATCTTTACTTTTACATATTATATTGGAGGTCTTGTCTAGTGCAGTAAGAGAAGAAAAAGAAATGAGACACATAAGGATTTGAAAGTTAAGAATTGCATTTTCCACTATTCACATGGGATGCTTGTTTCACTGTTTGCATGGGTCACAGAAACCACAAAAAATTCACAAACATATTATTAGATGTAATAGAGTTGCAGCTCAGCTGGTAAAGAATCCACCCGCAATGTAACAGACCCTAGTTCAATTTCAGGTCTCTCGCATTGCAGGCTGATTCTTTACTGTCTGAGCTATAAGAGAAGCCCTTAAATACCTAGGAAACATAATTAAAGAAAAAGATACCATATACAATAATGTCAGAGAATACCAAGTACCTTTGTTTGAATAAATCAAACAAAGGATACGCATGACCACCACAGTGAAAATTATAAAATTGCATTGAGATAAACCCGTGGTGTAGGAAAAGACTCTTGAGAGTCCCTTGGACTGCAAGGAGATCCAACCAATCCATCCTAAAGGAGATCAGTCCTGGGTGTTCTTTGGAAGGACTGATGCTAAAGCTGAAACTCCAATACCGAAGAGTTGACTCATCGGAAAAGACTCTGAAGCTGGGAGATATTGGGAGCAGGGGGCGAAGGGGACGACAGAGGATGAGATGGCTGGATGGCATCACTGACTCGATGCACATGAGTTTGGGTGGACTCCGGGAGTTGGTGATGGACAGGGAGGCCTGGCATGCTGCAGTTCATGGGGTCGCAGAGAGTCGGACACGACTCAGCGACTGAACTGAACTGAATTGAAAGCAAAGAAGTTATAAATAAATGGAGATATTTTTATGATTAAATTGTTGTTATAAATATTCTAATCCACCCCCCACCCCAATTACGTATAGAGTTAATGCAATTCCAGTTAAGATCTTGACAGAGCTTTTCCTGGAAACAGATAAGATAAAGCTTCAATTTACAGGGAAGTATAATAGGCTGGGAATACTCAGGACTTGTTTGAAAATTCCTTCTGAAGCAGAAAGAGCCAGCTTGCTGTACCAGGAATCCACATATATTTTGAAGCTATGGAATTTAAAACAAGGAGGTAATGACACAGGAAGTGAAATATTAAATGATGAAATTTAACAAAAATGCAGACAGAGGCCTTAGTAAGCAATGAACTTTGGTCTATGAACAGGTGAGAAATGGATAGATCGTTCAATAATAGAACTAGGTAAAGTGGTTGGTTATTTGGAAAATAATGAAGTTGAATTTCTATCTCATATCATATTTAAAAAATGAACTCCTGCTGGATTAAAGTCTTGAATGTTTGAAAAAGGTTGAAAGTTTGAAAACCATCAGTAACTATGTTTTAAATACTGGGTCAGGGAGAGAAAATCAAAGGAAATTAAGAACATAGGATTTGGGATAATGGTTATCTATGGCAATGAGAGGTAAAGGTGCGAAGGGAAGGGATCCTCTTTAGATAGGTTATGATCAAGAGTTTAGCTTTTGGACTTCCTTGGCGGTCCAGTGGTTAAGAATCTATCTGCCGATGCAGGGGAGATGAGTTCAATCCCTGGTCTGAGAAGATTCCACATACTGCAGGGCAAATAAGCCTGTGTGCCATAACCACTGAGGTCATGCTCTAAAGCCCACGAGCTGCAAATCCTTAGCCCTTGGGCAACAACTCCTGAAGCCTGTGTGCACCAGAACCTGCTTATCTCTGGAATAAGATAAACCGCTGTTATGCCCAAGTTGCAAAATCTCCCAATGACCACCAGGGAGCCGATATCCGATGCAAAAGCAAGAGAGTTTTTATTACCAAGCTCGAGCTGGGGCTCCCACCATTACCGACGCAGCAGCTATAGGGAGGAGCCCCAGGTTTTGGATTACATTGCTTATATAGGGAGTGTTCATGAAGAAAAAAGAATTTCTAGGTAGGGAGACGTCTGATTGGTTACTTTCTTTCTAAGGGTTGTGTGTTGGTTTCTGATTGGTCCCCACTACCTAGGTAGACCACAAGTTCCTGAACATTAAGTCAGGAGATTCTGGTCTGGGGTCCGATTGGCTCGTGGGTGGTGGGGTGAGGTCAGGGAATTTCCAAAGGCTCTTTTCCCGGAACCTTACAAAATGGAGTTTTTCTGTAAACAAAATGGAGTAGCTTAGATTCTTCACCACAACAGTGAGAACCCTGAGCACTGCAACTAGAGAGAAGTCCCTGCTCAGCAAAACTAGAGAAGGCCTGTGCACAGCAACAAAGGCCCAACGGAATCATAAACAAATAAGCAATTTTTTTTTTTAAGTTTAGCTTTGGTTTTGGTGTGTGTGTTAATTCCTCAGTCGTGTCCGACTCTTAGTGACCTCGTGGACTGTAGCCCACCAGACTCCTCTGTCCGTGGAATTCTCCAGGCAAGAATACTGGAGTGGGTTGTCATTTCCTTCTCCAGGAGATCTTCTGGACCAGGAATTGGACCCAGGTCTCCTGTGTTTCAGGCAGATTCTTTACCATCTGAGCCACCAGGGAAACCCCACTCTTTTTGGTAGTTGGCTGATTTATTAAGTAAACAATATAGCCACAAAGGTAAGCTGTACATGAGAATGTCACAAATCTGGGTTTGTGATTAATCCAATTCTAAATAATCAAGGTCTTAATACAAAAAATAATACTTTGTCATTTTAAATATTTTTATGCTTTATAATTCAGAGTATATTAGCAAAGGAAACATTATAATCATACAATGCTTATAAGTGTGGACTTCAAAGTCAAGAAGACATTCTAATTTTGTCATTTCAGCCTAGAATGCTAGTTTGTTACCAATTCTAAAGCCTCAGTTTCCTCATCTGGAAAAAGGGTATCCAAAATTTTGTCTTATGAGATTTAAAATAGGAACATGAGATCACTGATGCCACTGATACCCAAATATTTCATAAAAGTTTTCCAAATAGAAAAAGACAGAGAATGGTTATCTCTGGGTAGAAGAAAAAGCACCTTCCACAAACATATGTTTTCTTGGGACTGTGCTCTATTACCTCTAAAATTTCATCTAATTTTGACTATTTTAGGTCCTCTTTATAAAATGGTTTAAATTACTTATTAGCAATAATAGGGAAAAATAAAATTGTGACAGAAGACTCAGCAAGAACTCAATTTATGAATGTGTGTGTGTGTCTGCATGCAGGGATCAAACCTGCATCTCCTGCATTGGCAGATGGATTTTTTACCACTGAGCCACCTGGAAAGTCCCAAGAGGTGGGTACATGCTGCAGATCGAATCCTTGGAGACCTAACTTAAGAGATCCTAGCATCAATCTGAACATGCGAAGAATATAGTATAAGCCTTTGCAGGACCAGGAGAATCCCAGCACAGCATAGCTCAGTGGATTGGTGCATTTTCCACCAAGAACAAACAGCAGCAAGAACCAAATTAGAGTTTAAGGTCCCATTATTCCTACCCACACAGGAGAGGAAGTTTGAGCTCCATAGCTCTTTAATGTTCATGAAGCCACAAGGATTTGATTCTACAGCTTCACTAAAGAGGGCCTGACACACATTTTAATTTAATTTTAAGCAATAAATTAAAATGAGACTCCTTGTACTTACATTTTCATGGAATAATTCTTATCTGTTTCTGTCCAATTAATAAGAGAAATTATGCTGACTCAGTCTTCCCATACCAGAAAACTGGGTCAAACTGAAGAGAGCAGATACCTTATACAGGCAATGTCCTTTTCCCATTTTTGTAAGCCAATATTGTGAAAACCCAGATTTACTCAAACAGAAGATTTGGATTATATATATATGTGTGTGTGTGTTAATATACATATATAATCTATATAAAAGATAATTCAAAATGGTAACAAAAATTACTAAGTGTCTAAATAAATTTGAATAAATAATCTGAAACAAAAGCTATATAAGCCCTTTTTGGAGAAAAGTTGTTTTAAAAAATTAAAAAACCAAAAGAAAGACCTTATGAAATGGTGAAATAAATCCTGGATGAAATAATCCAATATAAAAAGATGTCCATTCCTTTTGTTTCTAACCATAACAGAGAATATAGTCAGTTCCAATAAACAGTAAACACAGTTTATCAAATAGTTTGAAAAGCTTATTTTAAGATGTACAGAAGAGGAAAAGTAATGGAATAACTAAGATCATTTTGAAAAAGTAGAAGAAAGATGACTGCCTACTAATTATCAAGATGTATGATAAAGATACCATAACTAAGATAATTTTTTTTTTAAGTGTAGCAGTGGTACTTAAATAAATAAATAAACTGAATAAAACAAAAGGAAACAAAGTCATGCATGGGACATTGATATGAGACAAAAATAAGGATTTGAAATTCTGAGTGGCAGGATGAATTAGCATATTTGGTTTCCTATATGGAAAATATAATCCAAAATTCATATCAAAAATATGCTAAGTGGGTAAAGACTAACTTTGAAAAAAGTGAACCTATAACAGTATTATCTTTTCTACCTCAGAATATAGAATGATTTTTTATTATAGAGTTAAAGGAAAATTTAAAACCGTAAACAAGTCATTATTCAAAGCAATAGATTGACAGGTTGAATTACATCATAATTAAAAGCTTCTGTACAAATAAGACATTGAAGTAGGTAATTTCTAGTAGGGTCCCCAAATATTCATTTACCCTGGTATTCATGACCTTGGGTAATCCGCTCCCCTGAAGTAGCTTGCTTCTAACCAACAGTAAGCCCCAAGATACAGGCAACTCATTTCTATGATTAGATTACTAAATGTTCTGACAACTGTCAGAAACTGTTCTGACAACTGTGCCGGTACTTTCTCTCCCTTGATTGCTTTGATGAAACATGTTGCCATGTTGCCTTTTCAACAGCCAGAAAAGAAGTTAGTCCCTTACTCCAGCCCAAAGGGAACTGCATATTTTTGCCAAAAATCATATCAGTGGGCGGAGTCTTCTTCAGCTGGTCCTTCAAATAAGACTCTGACCCTGTGTGACGTCTTGACTGTAGCTTTGTCAGTTCTGCATTAAGGCACATCTAGATTGCTGATTCACAAAATTTGTAAGATAAAACACATGTGTAGTTTTAACCTAAGTTTGCGGTCATTTGTTTTACAGTAATAGATAACTATACAGATACCATGAACAAACAGACTTGAGTCCAAGGGAGACAAGACATTATAACACACATAACAGTCAAAGATTTAGTACTGTATTCAGAAAGCATAGTACATATGAAAGTTATATCAATTAACATAAAAATAATCACTCAAAATGTGCAAATGAAATGATCAGGCACTTCACAGAATGGAAACCTGCATTGATAGTAAACAAATGAAACTGGTTATTTTTGCTAACATTCAGGGAAATAAATGAAACTTAAAGAACAAGTAATATCTTACACCTATTTGATTGACAAAATCTTTACAAGTTTGATAAAGTCAAGTATGGCCTGAGTATGTAAAAATGATAATTCATATGCTCTGTTGGTAAAAGTGTAAGTTATCACAACTGCTGTGGAAATCAGTTTAGCACCATTTTGTAAAAATTAAAATATGCATAGCTAGGAAACAGGATTGCCATTTCTAGGTATATTCTCAAGAAGAAATGAACAAAGATACATATTTTGGGCTTTTCTGAAATAATGAAAATAGAAAACAGCCCAAATGTCCATCAGTAGCCAAATGTTATAGTTATGCTTTGAAATTATATGTTAAAACATCAAAAATAATGAGATAAATAAAAATATATAATAGTAATTCTATATTATTATTATTTGAAAAATGACCAAATATATACCAAATTCATGATAACCATCACCTTGGAAAGGAGAGAAGAAAGTGATTCCAGGAGAAACCAATAAAAATTTTATTATTTTATTTTTAGGACTATTTTTATTATTTCTTTAGACACATTATTATTAATATAAAATATAATCATGCTTAAATGTGGGGTGAATGATATAAACATTTTTCTTATCCTTCTATTTTATATTATTTTTCAAAATTAAAAATAAAAATGATTCTGTGTGGCAATTGTTTCTCTGTGAATAATGTTAGCCCAAGAGAGTAACAGGAGCTTCCTAGTGGCTCAGTTGATAAATAATCTGCCTGCAATTCAGGGTACCCAGATTCGATCCCTGGGTCGGGAAGATCCCTTGGAGAAGGGAATGACAACCCACCCCAGTATTCTTGCCCAGAGAATTACATGGACAGAGGAGCCTGGAGGGCTACTGCCCATGGGTTGCAAAGAATCAGACATGACTGAGTGACTAACACTTTCATTTTCTTCCAAGAGAGCAAGAGATTTTCAGAAAACTGCCTAAATTAATATACATGACAACATTTCTCACTGCTGTCAGTAAAAATGTCTATGATGAAAACTCCTTGCTTTGAAATCTTATCACATGTCACATCTCAGGCTGGAAAGCTGATGTGAGTTGGACTATTTGTTGCAGGGTTGGACACAATTAAATGACTAACACTTTCCACTTCTCTTCACATATAAATAAACAAAGAAACTCAAAGACATATAATCCTCACTATCAGCTTTTTAAATTTAACTGATGGCTTTCTAGTTCATTGCTGTAATCTGATTACATGTAATATCACAAATTTCAGGTTAACAAATCACTCCAAATCTTAGTGGTTTAAAACAATAATCACTTGTTACTTTGCATGGATGTAGCACTCATCTTAGTAGGTCTGCTGATCTTGGCCAGGCTCACTCATGTGTCTGATGTCAACTTCTGGCTTAGCTGAGTACTGGATGATGCAACATGTCTTCAGTGGGACAGCTCAGGTCTAGCCACATGTCTCATCCTCTGAAACTTAATCCACACGTGTTCTTGAAGTCGTGCAGGGGTCCAAGAAACAAAGTGAAATACCCAAGTGCTTTTTCAAAGCTCTGTTTGGGTCAATAACTACCTGTCCAAAGCCACAATCAGTGGAGGCAAGCACTACCACAGATACAAGGAAGTGTGAAAACTTCAGGATATTAGTAAGACTCATCTACCATACATACTTATAAGTAGTCATGGTTTTTCTTGTAGCCTTATAAGAAAATTTACTATATTGGTCAACTTCAAAAACCATTTTATTATTATTCAGTTTGTGACTCTACGTTATTTGTGGTACAAATAACATTCTTTATTCAGTTCCCGGACTGTTACATTTTATTCCCCACTGTTAATAATAGAAGTTTTGAAGTGAGTTTACCCAGCTCCACAATTCCAGGAATCTCCTGTTCATAAATATCAAACAGACAGAGAGAAAGTAGACCTGTCCACTTTGGCCTTACATGTTGGAGGGATGCTGGCTGTCAGTAGAAGTTCCAACTTCCAATTTTGAAGCAAGCATGATTGGTAGGGTTACACTTCTGAGCTACATTTTCCTCAAGATTGAATTGAGATCATGATGGGAGGCTTGGTGTTCTTATTCAAACATTTTCTCCAGGTGTCATTAGACTCAGAATATTGGAGAGAGACTTGCTGTTGGATGCTCTTTGATGAAGACCCTAGGAAACCCTACTGAGAGTAAGCAAATGGATAATTTATGTGCAACTCACAAATCAAACATGGTTTGTAGGCCTACAAGGATTTTTAAATAAGAGTTTCAGGACAGAATTTATCAGAAGCAGCCTTATTGCATACTTGGAAGAGATAACCAAGGTTAGTCAGCTTCTGGCTTTTACATTTGATATAATTCAGATGACTGTGGTTTTGCCAAAGTTATAAATAACCAACAGAACCGTGAAACACATTTTATCATGAAGTGTAAGTTTTACGTCTTCTACTTTGGTAAATTTTACAAATGCCAACTAGAAGCAGCCATTAGGGAGAAAACCCATGGACCCAAATAACTTTTTCTTCCTACTCTCTTAAGTGACCCTTTATATACGGAAAAAAAAAATACATTACCATTATTTTAAAGGACTGAAGTGCAGCAGTCAGTCCTTTAAAAGCATATACAAATACTTCTAGAAAACATGAGACATTACACAAGAATGCAACTCAAAGCAGAATCAATATTCCCAATATTTAGGGAATTGATTTCAACATGTAAAGAATTGTGAACTCATATAAGTTTGTCCCCAATAATTAATAATACACTTGGCAAAAATTATTTTTAAAAAGTAAAAAGAAAACGGCTGAGATCAACCAACCATTGGCAACTTTATACAGTCAGAAAAAGCAGTAACTCTTAGGATGCTTAATAGTGAATTAGGCCTGTGTTTTTTAAAAAAAATCTAGCAAACAGAATCCAACAACGTATTAAGAAGATCATGTATCATGACCAAGTGGACTTTATCCCAGGAATGCAGGGATTCTTTAATATCTGCAAGTGAATCAATGTAATACACCACATTAACATATTGAAAGATAAAAACCATATGATCATCTCAATAGATGCAGAAAAAGCCTTTGACAAAATTCAACATCCATTTATGATAAAAACTCTCCAGAAAGCACGAATAGAAGGAACATACCTCAACATAATAAAAGCTATATATGACACACCCACAGCAAACATCCTCAATGGTGAAAAATTCAAAGCATTTCCCCTAAAGTCAGGAATAGGGCAAGGGTGCCCACTCTCACCACTATTATTCAACATAGTTTTTGAAGTTTCAACCACAGCAATCAGAACAGAAAAATAAGTAAAAGGAATCCAGATTGGAAAAGAAGAAGTAAAACACTCACTGTTTGCAGAAGACATGATCCTCTACATAGAAAACCCTAAAGACTCCACCACAAAATTACTAGAGCTAATGGATGTGAGAGTTGGACTGTGAAGAAGGCTAAGCGCTGAAGAATTGATGCTTTTGAACTGTGGTGTTGGAGAAGACTCTTGAGAGTCCCTTGGACTGCAAGGAGATCCAACCAGTCCATTCTGAAGGAGATCTACCCTGGGATTTCTTTGGAAGGAATGATGCTAAAGCTGAAGCTCCAGTACTCTGGCCACCTCGTGTGAAGAGTTGACTCATTGGAGAAGACTGATGCTGGGAGGGATTGGGGGCAGGAGGAGAAGGGGATGACAGAGGATGAGATGGCTGGATGGCATCACTGACTCAATGGATGTGAGTCTGAGTGATCTCCAGGAGATGGTGATGGACAGGGAGGCCTGGCGTGCTGCGATTCCTGGGGTCGCAAAGAGTCGGACATGACTGAGCAACTGAACTGAACTGAACTGAACTGAATCAATGAATATAGTAAAGTTGCAGGATATAAAATCAACACACAGAAATCCCTTGCATTCCTATACACTAATAATGAGAAAATAGAGAAATTAAGGAAACAATTCCATTCACCATTGTAATGAAAAGAATAAAATACTTAGGAATATACCTACCTAATTTTATGTGTTTATTTACTTTCGGGTGAGCTTTGTATTGGCTGCTGTGAGGGCTTTTCTCTAGTTGTGGTGAGTGGGGCCTACTCTCCAGTTGTGGTGTGCAGGCTTCTCATTGTGGTGGCTTCTCTTGCTGTGGAGCATGGGTTTTAGGGTACGCAGGCTTCAGTACTTGCAGTACCATGGGCTCAGTTGTTGTGGTTTTAGAAGCACAGGCTCTGGGTTTAGCTGATCCGAGACTTGTGAGATCTTTCAGGATCAAGGATGGAACTGTGTCTCCTGCATTGGCAAGCAGATTCTTTACCTCTGAGCTACCAGGGAAGACCTGGCTTGCATTTTTAGAGGCATTTTTGAACACATGGTTTGATATTTCATATTAAAAGTATTTTAAAATGAATATGGTAATTTTCCAGGATGAAAATTTTGTTTTGTTTTGATACATTTATTGTAGCAAGCAATAGGAAAATTGGGAATTAAATCATTCAGTTCAGTTCAGTTCAGTTGTGTCCGACTCTTTGTGACCCCATGGACTGCAGCATGCCAGGCTTCCCAGTTCTTCACCATCTCCCGAAACTTGTTCAAACTCATGTCCATTGGGTCAATGATGGCATCCAACCATCTCACCTTCTGTCATCCTCTTCTCCTCCTGACTTCAATCTTTCCCATGTTCAGGGTCTTTTCTAATGAGTCAGCTCTTCGCATCAGATGGCCAAAGTATTGGAGCTTTGGCTTCAGTAGCAGTCCTTCCAATGAATATTCAGGATTGGTTTCCTTTAGGATTGACTGATTTAATCTCCTTGCAGTCCAAGGGACTCTCAAGAGCACTTTGAGTAGTCACCAATACCAGCATTCCCACCATATATATACCCTCTCATCTGTTTTGTGATGTTTGTATGTGGGCGCATAAGAGTGTGTGGATGTTTGTGAATACATTCAGACACATAAAAAAATTAGAAAACAAGTGTAGTTGAGTATATTTTCCACATACTGGCCATTTACATTTCCTTATGTATGGATTTCCTATTTCCTATGAAATTCAAAGGAAGACCTTATAGAAATATAAATATATAGGGATTTTTGATATATGAATAATTTAATATACTTGTATCTCTCTCTGGGTTACTTAGAAATGCCTCAGAGTTCTTGCTTTTCAGAACATAAAGAATTGTTCATCTTTTTTTAACCACCATGTATAGTTGTTTCGGAGAAGAGACTGGAAATGTTTTATTTAACTGTTCCTTTGTATTTTATGAAAGTAGTTTCTTGTCTAATTGTAAAAATCATTTATATATCCTGAATATCTATTTAATTTGTGTGATATATTGTTTCCCCTATTTTCTGACTTTTAACTTTAATCATCATATATTTTATAATTATTTTAATAGTTAACTTTAAAATTGTATGATTAAAATTCATCAAACTTTCTCTGCATAGCATTTTCAGCATTTTGCCAAAGTCCTAAACATATTCTGTCACTTTTGCTATGTTTTGTTTATATATTTAGATGTTAACTCATCTGGAAATAACTTTCGTGAGTAGAAGGTAGGGTTCAAGCTTTATTTTTTCCAGATGAAAAATCCATTTCCCAATATCATTTAGTGACTACCTCATTTCCTCACTGATGAGAGATACCACCTAATTAATACATGAAATTCTCATAGATGTATACGTATTCTTGACTCTCTAGTTTACATGCGTGCATGCTCAGTCACTTCAGTCATATCCAACTCTGTGACCCCGTGGACTGTAGCCCGTCAGGCTCCTCTGTCCATGGGATTTCCCAGGCAAGAATACTGGAGTGGATTGCCATGCCCTCCTCCAGGGATCAAACCCACAGAAGGATTAGGAATTTAATTATGATTGGCAACAATCATGTTCTTCGTTCATTTAACAGAGTTTACTGAGTGCCCATTATTTGCCAGTCACCCTCTCCTAAGCCCTGGGAGAAAGCAGTGACTGAAACAGGCCAAATCCCTGCACTCTGGCTGCAGTGCCCTGTGTGGGTCAGGGTGCCCCAAGAGGCCACACAGCCAATGGCTGATGACACAGCAGATCTGCAAGAGGTCAAGCTTAAAAAGTGGTGACCTTCTCTTAGGTAGTGTTTAACAATATAGATCCATTTTAGCTACACCAAAGTCTATGTAAGGTACTTGTTTGTTTGTTTGTTTGTTTGTTTTAATGACCCCACATATAAACTTCACATCAGTAACAATCAATATGCAAAACTCTAAAACTACCAAAAAAAAAAAAAATGGCAAGTTCTTGACCCCCAAACAACTTAAACTCTATCTTGAGAAATGAGATATAAACAATAAAAATGATATGACATAAAAAGAAAAAAGTAATAATAAATGAGGAGCTTCAAGACAGCACAGCGTTAATTTTCAAGTAAATAGAATAAACCATAAAAACCATGCCTGTTTGGGAAAGCAGATTATTGTGCTGTGGAAAGATTGAGCTTGACTCTGAATTCTGACAGTAGCTCTGGAAAGGCAAGTACGTGGACACAATGGGCATCTGGTTCCTGATCAGGGGAGTTCCTCAATCCCTTGAGTCAGTTTATCTGGAACAGAATAAATGGAGGATGTGTTATTAGAGAAAAGACCGAAAAAACAGTGTATGTAGATAGAGTTTTAAACAGCTAAGAAAGGACTTTCTTGGTGGTCCAGTGATTAAGACTTCTATGCTGCCAATCCAGGAGACATGGGTTTGATCCCTATTTAGGATACTAAGATCCCACATGCCATGCGCTGTGGCCAAAAGATTTTAAAAATAAAAAATAAATAAATATTTTAAAATTTTTTAAAATAAATAAATAGCTAAGAAGTCGGTCATATGTTATATACATCAAAGGAAACCAAGAGAAAACTTTTACAGAAAGAGAACTTGATCCCCTTGTGATTTCATAGACTGACATACCTGGAAATCTTGAAATCAGGACTGCCCAAGACAAAAGACTCATCTTTCATTTGAGAAAGTTGAAATCCTTACTTCTCCTCAATGTGCTCCATGTTACTGGGCCAACCTTTTCTCCTGCACAGTGGCCTTCCATATTTTGATCCCTCTAGAAATGCTAACTATTCTTCTCTGCTTTTCAACCCTAAAGAAAAGCAAAATGACCTCTGTCACAGGTATAATGAATCTAAAGATGATCTGTCCTCCTAGCTTCTCATGTCTGCTCCTGAAAGTAACTCTCCTGTAAAACACACTGCATTTCACATAATTTGGGGATCAAGAGATAGAAAACTCTTTCCTAGAAAGTATGTCACAATATCAGCTTCTGGGACAGTCTGGGAGAAGAGATGCTTTTTGTCTTAGGGGAATTTCAGGTCCTACAGGAGCCTCTAACATGGTTCCTGATGACCACTCCTTCTGGAGTTTCATGACTGATGTAATCCTTCTTTTGAGAGTGGGCTGGGCTCAGTGACTTGCTTGCAACTAACTAGGTGTGGCAAAAGTGACAGGATATCACTTCTCAGATTAAGCTACAAAAGATTAAGTTTCAACTTGCTTATCCATTCTGGCTTTCTCTTGCTCATTAGCAAGCAAATGCCACATTGTCAGTTGCCCTAAAAAGAGGCCTGAGTGAAGAAGAACTCAAGCAGGACTCTGTCCAACAACCTGGGAGAGAATCCTATCAGCAACCATACAAGCAAATTCTCCCCCAATGGAGCTCTGACTCATAACAGGATTGCAGCCCTGTGAGAAACCTTAACATGTAAGACCAATTAAGCCACACACAGATTCCTGACCCACAGAATCTGTGAGATAATAGAGGTTTATTGCCTAAAGACTTATTACCTAAATTGGGGGTAATTTGTTATGCAGCATAGATAACCAATACAGGCCACCTCACAATGAAAAATTCTGTGGGTATTGTAAAGTATCCAGAATCTTGGGATAGGAAGATACTTTAAAATCAACTAGCTCCATGCCCCATTAAATGTTTGAGAATCTCTATAAAATTTCTGCTAATGATGGCTAAAGCACACTTGAATACCTCCCCTGTTCTGAACATTTTCAGTTGGGTTTGGAAATTCCCCTGTAATAGTTGCTTGATAATGATAAAATTTCATATATTTGTGATCAACTGTTATTGGGATAAAGCAAATTATATTATTGATTAAGGCTGATAGAAAAAGTATGCTATTTAGGAGAAAGTCATGCACATTTGGTCTAATAAGTTTTTCTTTAGTCATGTTTCCTGTGTAAAACATGTCACTTCCAGAAAATGGAAATGGAAAACGGTAACATAATCATGCTCTGAAAAACATGATAGAGAGTAAAAAATGAATTATCAACAGAATGGTAATAAATACCCAAAACTATTTTTAAAACAGATAAAACATATGTGATAAGTTTGCCTAGATATGTCGATGATTTGGCTTCTTTAGGATGAAAATTTATACAATAATAATCCAGATCAGACTATTCAATGAACTTGTCCTTGTTAATAACAAGCCTGAGACAGCTGCAATGCATCTTGGAATCCTACAGCTTTTTCCAACTACATTACTAACCAATTGAAGTCATACACCCAAATGTGGTGAAGCAATTCATTCAATAGCGGCTGGAAAAGATTGGTAGCCTAAATAGACTCTAAAGATAATTTAACTGGGAAGGACACTTGAAGGAAGGCCACATTCCTGCTTGATTTATGTAGCTGAGGCTGTTGAGAGCCTGCTTTTTCTCCCATGGGACTCTTCTACACTAGGAAAGCTATTTAGTGCAAACACTTGCTGCTCTCTGCCTGTTAGCTTTCATTCTGGCCCATGCTCTTGGCAAGCCAGAAATGCCAGAGGGAGGATAATGTTCTGGATGCAAAGTCCAACTGATATTGGCACAGAGATTGGAAGACAGATGCACAATCTCCCTTGCTGCTGTGTTGGCATAATTCTAATATATATTCTACGCTGTCTCCAAGAGTTCCCCAGCTACACTGAAGAAACAGTTACCCACATGGTAACTTATTTGATGATGTAAACTTTTTTGCCTGATTTCCCACTCTGTGTCAGTTCCCTATTCCACTATCAGTGTTTCCTGAGATAACATCTAATAGCAATCAGTGTTCCCAGGGCCATCCATATCTGGACTCAACTCCATGTCTCAGGTTCAGTTGCTGGTTGGATTAAAACCATGTCTCAGGAACCCGATTTGACACCTTATTTGGCAATTTTGCACATTTAAATCAGATTCTACATTATGAAAGAATTTGGAGAAGTTTCAAACACTCTGAAATGTTTTAAAATAGGGCATACAAAAAGCAGTAAGTTTTCTTCATTTAGGAGCCAAATTCAGACTTGGTATGTCACCTTGAGCATTACTTTACTAGCATATGAGATGAATGCAATTGTGGGGTAATTTGAGCATTCTTGGGCATTGCCTTTCTTTGGGATTGCAATGAAAACTGACCTTTTCCAGTCCTGTGGCCACTGCTGAGTTTTCCAAATTTGCTGGCATATTGAGTGCAGCACTTTCACAGCATCATCTTTCAGGATTTGAAATAGCTCCACTGGAATCCATCACCTCCACTAGCTTTGTTCATAGTGATGCTTTCTAAGGCCCACTTGACTTCACATTCCAGGATGTCTGGCTCGAGGTGAGTGATCACACGATCATGATTATCTGGGTCGTGAAGATCTTTTTTGTACAGTTCTTCTGTGTATTCTTGCCACCTCTTCTTAATATCTTCTGCTTCTGTTAGGTCCATACCATTTCTGTCCTTTATAGAGTCCATCTTTGCATGAAATGTTCCCTTGGTATCTCTAATTTTCCTGAAGAGATCTCTAGTCTTTCCCGTTCTGTTGTTTTCCTCTATTTCTTTGCATTGATCACTGAGGAAGGCTTTCTTATCTCTTCTTGCTATTCTTTGGAACTCTGCATTCAGATGCTTATATCTTTCCTTTTCTCCTTTGCTTTTAGCTTCTCTTCTTTTCACAGCTATTTGCAAGGCCTCCTCAGCCAGCCATTTTGCTTTTTTGCATTTCTTTTCCATGGGGATGGTCTTGATCCCTGTCTCCTGTACAATGTCGTGAATCTACGTCCATAGTTCATCAAGCACTCTATCAGATTTATTCCTTTAAATCTATTTCTCACTTCCACTGTATAATTATAAGGGATTTGACTTATGCACAATTGCACTCATCTCACATGCTAGTAAAGTAATGCTCAAAATTCTCCAACCCAGGCTTCAGCAATACATGAACCATAAAATTCTTGATGTTCAAGCTTGTTTTAGAAAAGGCAGAGGAACCAGAGATCAAATTGCCAACATCTGCTTGATCATCGAAAAAGCAAGAGAGTTCCAGAAATACATCTATTTCTGCTTTATTGACTGTGCCAAAGCCTTTGACTGTGTGGATCACAATAAACTGTGGAAAATTCTGAAAGACATGGGAATAACATACCACCTGACCTGCCTCTTGAGAAACCTATATGCAGGTCAGGAAGCAACAGTTAGAACTGGACATGAAACAACAGACTGGTTCCAAATAGGAAAAGAAGGACGTCAAGGCTGTATATTGTCACCCTGCTTATTTAACTTATATGCAGAATACATCAAGAGAAACGCTGGGCTGGAAGAAGCACAAGTGGAAACAAGATTGCCAGAAGAAATATCAATAACAATATCAATATGCAGATGACACCACCCTTATGGCAGAAAGTGAAGAGGAGCTAAACAGCCTCTTGATGAAAGTGAAAGAGGAGAGTGAAAAAGTTGGCTTAAAGCTCAACATTCAGAAAACGAGGATCATGTCATCTGGTCCCATCACTTCATGGCAAATAGACGGGGAAAAAGTGGAAACAGTGAGAGACTTTATTTTGGGGGGCTCCAAAATCACTGCAGATGGTGATTGCAGCCATGAAATTAAAAGACGCTTACTCCTTGGAAGGAAAATTATGACCAACCTAGATAGCATATTCAAAAGCAGAGACATTACTTTGCCAACAAAGGTCCGTCTAGTCAAGGCTGTGGTTTTTCCAGTGGTCATGTATGGATGTGAGAGTTGGACTGTGAAGAAAGCTGAGCACCGAAGAATTGATGCTTTTGAACTGTGGTGTTGGAGAAGACTCTTGAGAATCCCTTGGACTGCAAGGAGGTCCAACCAGTCCATTAAAGATCAGTCCTGGATTATCTTTGGAAGGAATGATGCTAAAGCTGAAACTCCAGTACTTTGGCCACCTCATGTGAAGAGTTGACTCATTGGAAAAGACTCTGATGCTGGGAGGGATTGGGGGCAGGAGGAAAAGGGGACGACAGAGGATGAGATGGCTGGATGGTATCACTGACTCGATGGACGTGAGTTTGAGTGAACTCTGGGAGTTGGTGATGACAGGGAGGCCTGGCGTGCTGCAATTCATGGGGTCGCAAAGAGTCGGACACGACTGAGTGATTGATCCAAACTGGTGTCACCTGATGTATTTATTAATTTCTGGTACATTTTCTCTTTCCTATCTTTAATTTTGAGGTGATCCCAGAAGGAAAACTCTTTTTGCTTTGACAGAGACTTCCAGCATGGTCTCTAAACTTGCATGAAACTGAAGGTAAATATATGATTCCTCAACCCAAGAGAAAGTGGATTGATAAAAAAAAATGGTTCACAACACACAAAAAAATCTAACTTACTATAAACTTACATGAGTCAGGAAATATGCTAAGTGCTTTATATATGATAACCTATTCTATGGCTAATAAATCTTGAACTCTAGATAGTGTTCTTACTGGACTTTTTGGTTTTTTTTTAATATATAAATTCACTGTTTACATGAAAACTGCACATATTTACAATGTGCAGTGTTTTAAGTTTGCATATATCCATGAGACCATTACCGCCATCTAAATACCCACATCCCTAGAAGTTTCTTCAAGATTTTTTAAAAGGATTATTTAAAAATCCTTTTTTATAAGGATTATTTCCTTCTCCTTTCCTTACCTCTTCTCCTCCTCAGAAAACAGTCACTATAGATTAGTTTGCATTTACTAGAATCTTATATAAATGAAATAATACAGAATATATTCTTTTACAACATGGTGTCTTTCACTTATGGCTATTTGGGGATGCATTCATATCATTGTGTATATCTATAATTCTTTCCTTTCCACTGCTGAGCTTAATCCATTATGTGAACATGCTACAGTATGTGTGCCCATTCATTATTGAAAGATACTTGAGCTCTTTCCAGGTTTAGATATTCAGTTAAGTTCAGTTCAGTCCCTCAGTCATGTCTGACCCTTTGGATTGCAGCATGCCAGGCCTCCCTGTCCATCACCAACTCCCGGAGTTTACTCAAATTCATGTCCATTGAGTTGGTGATGCCATCCAAACATCTCATCCTGTCGTGCCCCTCTCCTCCTGCCCTCAGTCTTTCCCAGCATCAGGGTCTTTTCAAATGAGTCAGTTCTGCTTATCAGGTGGTCAAAGTATTGGAGCTTCTATTCAGCTTCAGCATCAGTCCTTCCAATGAATATTCAGGGCTTATTTCCTTTAGGATGGACTGGTTGGATCTCCTTGCAGTCCAAGGGACTCTCAAAAGTCTTCTCCAACACCACTGTTCAAAAGTATCAATTCTTTGGTGCTCAGCTTTATTTATAGTCCAACTCTCACATCCATACATGGCTACTGGAAAAACTATAGCTTGCACTAGACACACCTTTGTTAGCACATTTGTTAGATATTACAAATGTGAGCATTTATGTTGTTGTTCAGTCACACAGTTGTGCCCGACTCTTTATGACCCCATGGACTGCAGCATGCCAGTGCTTCCCTGCCTATCATGAACTCCCAGAGTTTATTCAAACTCATGTCCATTGGGTCAGTGATGCCATCCAACCGTCTCATCCTGTGTTGTCCCTTTCTCCTACTGCCTTCAATCTAGGGTCTTTGCCAGTGAGTCAACCCTTTGAATCAGGTGGCCAAGGTATTGGAGCTTCAGCCTCAGCTTCAGTCCTTCTAGTGAATATTCAGGATTGATTTCCTTTAGGATTGACTGGTTTGATCTCCTCGAAGTCCAAATGACTCTCAAGAGTCTTTTCCAACACCACAGTTCAAAAGCATCAATTCTTCAGTGCTCAGACTCCTTTATGGTCCAATTCTCACATCCATACATCACTACAGGAAAAACCATAGCTTTAACTATAGAGACCTTTGTTAGCAAAGTAATGTCTCTGCTTTTTAACATGCTTTCTAGTTTGCCATAGCTTTTCTTCCAAAGAGCAAGCATCTTTTAATTTCATGGTTGTAGTCACCATCTGCAGTGATTTTGAAGCCCAAGAAAATGAAGCCTGTCACTGTTTCCATCGTTTTCCCATATTTGCCATGAAGTGATGGAATTGAATGCCATGATGTTATTGTCTGAATGTTCAGTTTTAAACTAGCTTTTCCACTTTCAGCTTTCCCCTTCATCAAGAAACTCATTAGTTCCCTTTCAATTTCTGCCATAAGAGTCGTGTCATCTGCATATATGAGTTTATTTCTATTTCTCCGGGCAATATTGATTGCAGCTTGTGCTTCATCCAGCCCAGTATTTCTCATGATGTCCTCTGCATAGAAGTTAAGTAAGCAAGTACAACCTTGAGGTACTCCTTTCCCAATTTTGAACCAGTTCATCATTCCATGTCCTGTTTTAACTGTTGCTTCTTGGCCTAAAACAGGTTTCTCAGGAGGCAGGTGAGGTGTTCTAGCATTCCCATCTCTTTAAGAATTTTCCACAGTTTTCTGTCAATCACAGAGTCAAAGGCTTTAGTGTAGTCAATGAAGCAGATGTTTCTCTGGAATCCATTGCTTTTTCTATGATACAATAGATGTTGGCGATATGATCTCTGCTTCCTCTGTCTTTTCTAAATCCAGCTTATATATCTGGAAGTTCTTGGTTCACACGCTGTTGAAGTCTAAGTTGAAGAAACTGAACATTAAGTTGCTAGCATGTGAAATGAGCACAATTGTAAAGTAATTTGAACATTCTTTGGCATTGTCCTTCTTTAGCATTGGAATGAAAACTGACCTTTTCTCATCCATTAGCCACTGCTGAGTTTTCCAAATTTGCTGGCATATTGAGTACAGCACTTTAATAGCATCATCTTTTAGAATCTGAAATAGCTCAGCTGGAATTCCATCACCTCCACTAGCTTTGTTGGTAGTGATGCTTCCTAAGGCCCAGATGACTTCACACTCCAAGATGCCTGGCCCTAGGTTAGTGACCATACCACTGTGATTATCTGGGTCATTAGGACCTTTTTGTACAGCTCTTCTGTGTATTCTTGCCACCTCTTCTTAATCTTTCTGCATCTGTTAGGTCCTTACCATTTCTATCCTTTATGTGCCCATCATTACATGAAATCTTTCCCATTCTATTGTTTTCCACTATTTCTTTGCACTGTTCACTTAGGAATAGTTTCTTATCTCTCCTTGCTATTCTTTGGAACTCTGCACTCAGATGGGTATATCTTTCCTTTTCTCCTTTGCCTTTCACTTTTCTTCTTTTCTCAGCTTTTGTAAGACATCCTCAGACAACCATTTTGCCCCTTTACCTTTCTTTATCTTGTGGATGGTTTTGATCACTGCCTCCTGTGCAATGTTGTGAACTTTCATCCATGGTTCTTCTGACACTCTATCAGATCTAATCCCTTGAATCTATTTGTCACTCTTACCTGAGTGGCCTTGTGGTTTTTCCATTCTTTCTTCAATTTAAGTCTGAATTTGGCAACAAGTAGTTCATTATCTAAGCCACAGTCAGCTCCTAGTCTTTATTTTGCTAACTGTATAGATCTTCTCCATCTTCAGCTGCAAAGACTATAATAATTCGGTATTGATCACCTGGTGATGCCCATATGTAGAGTCTTCTTGTGTCGTTGGAAGAGGGTGCTTGCTATGACTAGTGGCATTCTCTTGCCAAAACTCTGTTAGCCTTTGCCCTGTTCCGTTTTGTACTTCAAGGCCAAACTTGCCTCTTACTCCAGTTATCTCTTGACTTCCTACTTTTGTATTCCAGTCCCCTATGATAACAAGGACACTTTTTATGTTGTTAGTTCTAGATGGTCTTGTGTGTCTTCATGGAACTGTTCAGCTTCACCTTCTTCAGTATTAGCAGTTGGCTCATAGACTTGGATTACAGTGATGTTGAATGGTTTGCCTTGGAAGCAAACCAAGATCATTCTGTTGTTTTTGAGACTGCACCCAAGCACTGCATTTTGGACTCTTTTGTTGACTATGAGGGCTACTCCATTTCTCCTATGGGATTCTTGCCCACAGTAGTAGATATAATGGCCATCTGAGTTAAATTTGCCCATTCTGGTCCATTTTCTTTCACTGATTCCTAAAATGTCGATGTTCACTCTTGACATCTCCTGTTTGATCACTTCAAATTTACCTTGATTCATGGACCTGATATTCCAGGTTCCTGTGCAGTATTGTTCTTTACAGCAGTGGACTTTACTTTTACCACCAGACATATCCACAACTGGGCATTGTTTCTGCTTTGACTCAGCCTCTTCATTCTTTCTGGAGTTATTTCTCCACTCTTCTCCAGTAGCATATTGGGCACCTACTGCCCTGGGAAGTTCATCTTTCAATGTCATATCTTTTTGCCTTTTCATACTGTTCATGGGATTCTTGAGGCACGAACGCTGAAGTGGTTTGTGATTCCTTTCTCCAGTTACCATGTTTTGCCAGAACTCTCCATCATGATCCATTCATCTTGGGTGGCCCTACACAGCATAGCTCATGGTTTCATTAATGTTAGACAAGACTGTGATCCATGTGATCAGTTTGGTGCATTTGCTGTGATTGTGGTTTTCATTCTGTCTGCCCTCTGATTCATGAGAATAAGAGGCTTGTGGAAACTTCCTGATGGGAGGGACTGGCTTTGGGGAAAACTGGGTCTTGCTCTGGTGGGCATAGCTATGCACAGTAGATGTTTAATTCAATTATCTGCTGATGGGTGGGGCTGTGTTTCCTCATAGGCTGTGAAAGTGAAAGTGAAGTCGCTCAGTCGTGTCTGACTCTTTGCAACCCCATGGAGTGTAGCCTACCCGGCTTCTCAGTCCATGGGATTTTCCAGGCAACAGTACTGGAGTGGGTTGCCATTTCCTTCTCCTGGGGGTCTTCCCGACCCAGTGATCGAACCAGGGTCTCCCACACTGTAAGCAGACGCTTTACCCTCTGAGCCACCAGGGAAGCCCTAGCTAAGGCTTCATAGCCTGTAGTTAAGGCCAAACTATGGTAGGGGTAACGGCGGTAATGGTGACCTCCTCCAAAAGGACTTACGCCAGCACACTGAGGCTCTCAGGACTGTTGTAGTCAGTGCCTCTGACTCCATGGCAGGCCACTGTTGATCCACACCTCTACCAGAGACTCCTGGACACTCATAGGTAAGTCTGGTTCAGGCTCTTGTGGGGTCACTGCTCCTTTCTCCTGGGTCCTGGTATGCACAAGGTTTTGTTTGTGCCCTCCAAATGTCTGTTTCCCCAGTCCTGTATTAGTTCTGTAATCAAATCCCACTGATCTTCAAAGTCAAATTCCCTGGGGATTCTCACTCCCTTTGCCAGACCCCCAGGTTGGGAAATCTGTTGTGGGCCCTAGAACTTTTTCAATAGTGTGAGAACTTCTTTGGTATAATTGTTCTCCAGTTTGCGGGTCATCTGCTCAGAGGCTCTATCATGGAGCTCATGACGACCTGCTGCATCTACGGCTCTGCTGCAGCCAGAGCCCCTGTCCCCCTGGCAGGCTATTGCTGACCCATGCCTCTGCAGGAGACACTCAGATACTCAAAGACAGATCTGGCTCAGTCTCTTTGGAAGTCACTGCTCTTTTCCCTGGGTCCTGGTGCACACAAGGGTTTGTTTGCTCCCTCTGAGTGTCTCTGGAGTGTATGAGATTTGATTTTAAATTCAGTTGTGCTCCTCTTATCATCTTGTTGGGGCTTCTGCTTTGCCCTTGGACCTGGGGTATCTTTCTTTGGTGGGATCCAACAATCTCATTCTCCTGTTGATGGTTATTCAGCAGCTAGTTGTCATTTAGGTGTTTTACAGAAGATGACAGCATGTCCTTCTACTCTGCCATCATCTGAGACACCGTGAAGTTTTATGTACAATATCTTATATGCAAGGAAATGTCAACCCACTCCAGTGTTCCTGCCTAGAGAATCCCAGGGATGGGGGAGCTTGGTGGGCTGCCGTCTATGGGGTTGCACAGAGTCAGACACGACTGAAGTGACTTAGCAGCAGCAGCAGCAGCAGCAGTTGTGATTTAGGTGTTTTTACAGAAGATGACAGCATGTCCTTCTACTCTGCCATCATCTGAGACACCGTGAACTTTTATGTACAATATCTTATATGCATTTATGCTTTCATTTCTCTTGGGATTGGAATAAGTGTATTGTATGACGAATGAATGTGTCATAGTTTAATAAAAGGTCATTTTATGTTTTATATTCCACCAGCAATGTATGAGCATTCTAGTTTTTTCACATTCTCACCAGTACTTAGTATAATTAGACTTTTTATTTCCAGCAATTCTTGCAGGTGTGCTGTGATATCTTATTGTAGCTTTAATTTGCCTTTCTCTAATGACTAATAATGTTGAGCATCTTTCCATATGCTTATTTCATGCACCTTCTATGTATCTTCTGTGAAGAGGTGTCTGTGCAAATAATTTGCCCACTTTAATTTGGTTGGGTGTTTTATAGTTTGGGTTTCAGGATCATTTGCTTATTCCAGATACACATCTTTTATCAGATATATGATTGGTAAACATTTTCTCACAGCCTGTGGTTTAGCTTTTTATTCTCTTAAAACTGTCATTTGAAGAAAAAAAATTTTAATTTTGGTGAAGCTCAATTTATATTTTTTATAGATTATTCTTTAGGTCTATTATTTAAGAACTCATTGCATATCCTAAAGGCATAAACATTTCCTCCTATAGTTTCTCTTATAAGTTTAAATTTTTTAAGTTTACATTGCAGTCTAAAGTTCACTTTGTGTTTATTTCTATATATGGTAAGAGATATGAATCAAAGTTTAATGTTTGCATATCCAATTCAGCCAGTACTATTTGTTTAAAAAAATGTTTCTCCACTGATTTGTTTTTTCACTTGTGCCTAAAATCAATATGTGTATGGATGTCTTTATGCACTTTTTATTTCAATGCATTGATCTAACACAGTTCAGTCGATCAGTTGTGTCAGACTCTTTGTGGCCCCATGAATCGCAGCACGCCAGGCCTCCCTGTCCATCACCAACACTTGGAGTTCACTCAGACTCATGTCGATCGAGTCCGTGATGCCATCCAGCCATCTCATCCTCAGTCGTCCCCTTCTCCTCCCGCCCCCAATCCCTCCCAGCATCAGAGTCTTTTCCAAAGAGTCAACTCTTCGCATGAGGTGGCCAAAGTACGGAGCTTCAGCTTTAGCATCATTCCTTCCAAAGAAATCCCAGGTTGATCTCCTTCAGAATGGACTGGTTGGATCTTCTTGCAGTCAGAATGACTCTCAAGAGTCTTTTCCAACACCACAGTTCAAAAGCATCAATTCTTTGGCACTCAGCCTTCTTCACAATCCAACTCTCACATCCATACATAACCACTGGAAAAACCATATCCTTGACTAGACGGACCTTAGTCGGCAAAGTAATGTCTCTGCTTTTGAATATGCTATCTAGGTTGGTCATAACTTTCCTTCCAAGGAGTAAGCATCTTTTTTAATTTCATGGCTGCAGTCACCATCTGCAGTGATTTTGGAGCCCCAAAAAATAAAGTCTGACACTGTTTCCACTTTTTCCCCATCTATTTGCCATGAAGTGATAGGACCAGATGCCATGATCTTCGTTTTCTGAATGTTGAGCTTTAAGCCAACTTTTTCACTCTCCTCTTTCACTTTCATCAAGAGGCTTTTTAGTTCCTCCTCACTTTCTGCCATAAGGGTGGTGTCATCTGCATATCTGAGGTTAGTGATATTTCTCCCAGCAATCTTGATTCCAGCTTGTGTTTCTTCCAGTCCAGCGTTTCTCATGACGTACTCTGCATAGAAGTTAAATAAGCAGGGTGACAATATACAGCCTTGACATCCTCCTTTTCCTATTTGGAATCAGTCTGTTGTTCCATGTCCAGTTCTAACTGTTGCTTCATGACCTGCATACAGATTTCTCAAGAGGCAGGTCAGGTGGTCTGGTATTCCCATGTCTTTCAGAATTTGCCACAGTTTATTGTGATCCACACAGTCAAAGGCTTTGGCATAGTCAATAAAGCAGAAAGAGAAGTATTTTGGAACTCTCTTCCTTTTTTGATGATCCAGCAGATGTTGGCAATTTGATCTCTGGTTCCTCTGCCTTTTCTAAAACCAGCTTGAACATCAGGGAGTTCAAGGTTCACATATTGCTGAAACCTGGCTTGGAGAATTTTGAGCATTGCTTTACTAGCATGTGAGATGAGTGCAATTGTGCTGTAGTTTCAGCATTCTTTGTCATTGCCTTTCTTTGGGATTCGAATGCAGACTGACCTTTTCCAGTCCTGTGGCCACTGCTGAGTTTTCCAAATTTGGTGGCATATTGAGTGCAGCACTTTCACACCATCATCTTTCAGGATTTGAAACAGCTCCACTGGAATTCCATCATCTCCACTAGCTTTGTTGGTAGTGATGCTTTCTAAGGCCCACTTGACTTCACATTCCAGGATGTCTGGCTCTAAATGAGTGATCACACCATCGTGATTATCTGGGTCGTGCAGATATTTTTTGTACAGTTCTTCTGTGTATTCTTGCTACCTCTTCTTAATATCTTTGCTTCTGTTAGGTCCATACCATTTCTGTCCTTTAATGAGCCCATCTTTGCATGAAATATTCCCTTGGTATCTCTAATTTTCCTGAAGAGATCCCTAGTCTTTCCCATTCTGTTCTTTTCCTCTATTTCTTTGCATTGATCTCTGAAGAAGGCTGTCTTATCTCTTCTTGCTATTCTTTGGAACTCTGCATTCAGATGCTTATATCTTTCCTTTTCTCCTTTGCTTTTTTGCTTCTCTTCTTTTCACAGCTATTTGTACGGCCTCCCCAGACAGCCATTTTGCTTTTTTGCATTTCTTTTCCATGGGGATGATCTTGATCCCTGTCCCCTGTACAACGTCATGAACCTCATTCCGTAGTTCATCAGGCACTCTATCTATCAGACCTAGGCCCTTAAATCTATTTCTCATTTCCACTGTATAATCATAAGGGATTTGATTTAGGTCATACCTGAATGGTCTAGCGGTTTTCCCTACTTTCTTCAATTTAAGTCTGAATTTGGCAATAAGCAGTTCGTGATCTGAGCCATAGTCAGCTCCTGGGCTTGTTTTTGTTGACTGTATAGAGCTTCTCCATCTTTGGCTGCAAAGAATATAATCTATCTGATTTTGGTGTTGACCATCTGGTGATGTCCATGTGTAGCATCTTCACTTGTTGGAAGAGGGTGTTTGCTATGACCAGTGCATTTTCTTGGCAAAACTCTATTAGTCTTTGCTCCCTGCTTCATTCTGCATTCCAAGGCCAAATTTGCCTGTTACTCCAGGTGTTTCTTGACTTCCTACTTTTGAATTCCACTCCCCTATAATGAAAAAGACATCTTTTTTGGGTGTTAGTTCGAAAAAGTCTTGTAGGTCTTCATGGTCCACTGGAGAAAGGAATGGCAAACCACTTCAGTATTCTTGCCTTGAGAACCCCATGAACAGTATGAAAAGGCAAAATGATAGGATACTGAAAGAGGAACTCCCCAGGTCAGTAGGTGTCCAATATGCTACTGGAGATCAGTGGAGAAATAACTCCAGAAAGAATGAAGGGAAGGAACCAAAGCAAAAACAATACCCAGCTGTGGATGTGACTGTTGATAGGAGCAAGGGCCAATGCTGTAAAGAGCAATATTGCATAGGAACCTGGAATGTCAGGTCCATGAATCAAGGCAAATTGGAAGTGGTCAAACAAGAGATGGCAAGAGTGAATGTCGACATTCTAGGAATCAGCAAACTAAAATGAACTGGAATGGGTGAATTTAACTCAGATGAGCATTATATCTACTGCTGTGGGCAGGAATCCCTCAGAAGACATGGAGTAGCCATCCTGGTCAACAAAAGAGTCCGAAATGCAGTACTTGGATGCAATCTCAAAAACGACAGAATGATTTCTGTTCGTTTCCAAGGCAAACCATTCAATATCATGGTAAGCTAAGTCTATGCCCCAACCAGTAACACTGAAGAAGCTAATCTAACACAAGACACTGTCAACTATTATAGCTTTATGAGTAAAATAGAGTTAGTCCTTAATTTTGCTCTTGTTCCTCCATTATTTTGACTATTCTACACCTTCTCATATGAGTTTTAAAGTCACTTTGTCAATTTCTCCAAAGAAGTCTGCTATATTTTATTGGTACTGCATTGAATCCATTCATCAAATTAAAAAAAGAAAAAACAATCTTAACAATATTGAGTCTTCTGATCCATTAACATGGGATGTCTGTCTGTCTTTCCATATATTTAGGTCTTTTTAATTTCACTTAGGAATATATTCTAATTAAATCTGTAGTTTTCAGTGATTAGGATTTCTGCATATTTTGTCAGTCTTATCACCAAGAATTTAATAATTTGATCCTATTCTAAATGGTATTATTTAATTTCAATTTCTGATTATTAATTATCAGTATGTTAGTCTTAGTCACTCAGTAATGTCTGACTCTTTGCCACCTAATGGAATGCAGCATGCCAAGCTCCTCTGTTATTACTCACCTAGAGCCAGACTTGGACATGAGTTTGGGTGAACTCTGGGAGTTGGTGATGGACAGGGAGGCCTGGCATGCTGCAATTCATGGGGTTGCAAAGAGTCCGACACGACTGAGCAACTGAACTGAACTAAGAGCCAGACTACCTGGAGTGTGAGAGCAAGACTTCCTGGAGTGTGAGGTCACCTGAGCCTTAAGAAGCATTACTACAAACAAAGCTAGTGGAGATGATGGAATTCCAGCTGAGCTATTCAAATCCTAAAAGATGATGCTGTGAAAGTGCTGAACTCAATATGTCAGCAAAGTTGGAAAACTCAGCAGTAGTTACAAGACTGGAACAGGTCAATTTTCATTCAAATCCCAAAGAAGAGCAATGCTGAAGAATGTTCAAACACTGTACACTTGCACTCATTTCACATGTTAGCAAGGTAATGCTCAAAACTCTAGCTCAAGGTAGGCTTCACTAGTATGTGAACCAAGAACTTCCAGATATTCAAGCTGGATTTAGAAAAGGCAGAGGAACCAGAAGTCAAATTGCCAACTCTTCTGGATCATACAGAAAGCAAGGTAATTCCAGAAATACATCTACTTCTGCTTTATTGACTACATCAAAGCCTTTGACTGCGTAGATCACAACAAACTGGAAAATTCTGAAAAAGATGTAAACATCAGACCACCTTACCTGCCTCCTGAGAAACCTGTATGCAGGTCCAAAGAAACAGAACAGAACATGGAACAATAGACTGGTTCAAATTTGGGAAAGGAGTGCATTAAGGCTGTATATTGTCACCCTGCTTATTTCACTTCTATGCAGAGTACATCATGAAAACTGCCAAGCTGGATGAATCACAAGCTGGAATCAAGATTGCTGGGAGAACTATCAATGACCTCAGATATGCAGATGACACCACCTTTATGGCAGAAAATGAAGAACTAAAGAGCGTCTTGATGAAAGTGAAACAGGAGAGTGAAAAAAATTGGCTTAAAACTCAACATTCAGAAAACTAAGACCATGGCATCTGGTCCCAACACATATGGCAAATAGTTGGGGGAAAAACGGAAATGATGGCAGATATCATCTTGGAACTTGGGCTCCAAATACACTGTGGATATTAACCACAGCCATGAAATTAAAAGACAATTGCTCCTTGGAAGAAAAGCCATGACAAACATAGACAGTGTCCTAGAAAGCAGAGACATCAGTTTGCTGACAATGTTCCATAGTCAAAGCTATGGTTTTTCCAGTAGTCACATACCGGAGTTGTGAGAGTTGGATCATAAAGAAGGCTGAGCGCTGAAGAATTGATGTTTTTGAACTCTGGTGCTGGTGAAGACTCTTGAGAATCCCTTGGACAACAAGGAGATCAAACCAATCAGTCCTAAAGAAAATCAACCCTAAATAGTAACGGGTAGGACTGATGTTGAATCTGAAGCTCCAATACTTTGGCCACCTGATACAAAGAGCTTACTCATTGGAAAAGACTCATGCTAGGAAAGATTTAGGGCAGGAGAAGAAGGGAGCAATAGACCAAGAGATGGTTTGATGGCATCACTGAGCGATGGACATGAGTTTAAGCAAACTCTGGGAGACAGTGAAATATAGGGAAGCCTGGCATGCTGCAGTCCATGAGGTCACAAAGAGTCGGACATGAGTTAGCGACTAAACAACAACCAAAAGGCTCCTCTGTCCATGGAATTCTCCAGGCAAGAAGTGGAGTGGGTAGTCATTCCCTTTTCCAGGGGTCTTCCCAATCTAAGGATCGAACTCAGGTCTCCTGAATTGCAGCAGATGCTTTACCCTCTGAGCCACCAGGGAAGCCCAATTACTAGTATATAGAAATATGACTAATTTTTTACCTTGATCTTATATCCTGCAACTTTGTTAAACTCATTTAGTTTGAGAAGTTTTTTTTATAGATTCCTTTGGATTTTCAATACAGATTAGCTGATCTCTGGAATGAAGGCAATTTTGTTTCATTCTGTCCAATTTTGAGTGACTTAAACTTGTTTATCTTGCTTTACTCAGTAGATAGAATCTTCAGTGCAGTGTTGAATATAAGTGGTGAGTGCACATCTTTGTCTTGCTCCTAACTTAAGGGAGAAAGAATTCAGTTTTCACCATTAATTATGATGTTAGCTATAGTTTTGTCATGAGTGTTCTTTACTGGGTTGGGAAACTTACCTTTTATTCCTAGTTTCCTGATTTAGATTTTATCTAATACAAATTTATTGTGGTCCACACAGCCAAAGGCTTTGGCATAATCAATAAAGCAGAAGTAGATGTTTTTCTGGAACTCTCTTGTTTTTTTGATGATCCAACGGATGTTGGCAATTTGATCTCTGGCTCCTCTGCCTTTTATAAATCCAGCTTGAACATCTGGAATTTCACAGTTCACGTACTGTTGAAGACTGGCTTGGAGAACTTTGAGCATTACTTTGCTAGCTTGTGAGATGAGTGCAATTGTGCAGTAGTTTGAACATTCTTTGGCATTGCCCTTCTTTGGGATTGGAATGAAAAGCGACCTTTTCCAGTCCTGTAGCCACTGCTGAATTTTCCAAATTTGCTGGCATATTGAGTTCAGCATTTTCACAACATCATCTTTTAAGATTTGAAATAGCTCAGCTGGAATTCTATCACCTCCACTAGCTTTGTTTGTAGTGATGCTTCCTAAAGCTCACTTGACTTCACATTCCAGGATGCAGGATGCTAGGATGATGCTGGGAAAGATTGAAGGCGTGGGGAGAAGGGGTCGTCAGAGGATGAGATGGTTGGATCGCATTACCGACTCAATGGACATGAGTTTGAGTAAACCCAGAGAGTTGACGATGGACAGGGAGGCCTGGCATGCTGCAGTACATGGGATCCCAAAGAGTCGGACATGACTGAGCGACTGAGCTGAATTGAGTACAAATTTACAGAATTTATCAATGCTTTTTCTCCCTCTATGGAGAAGAAAATGGAGCTCTTCTATTTTAGTCTATTAATATTGATAGATTTTAAAATTTTTATTTAGTTTAATTGGAGACTAATTACTTTACAATATTGTAGTGGTTTTTCCCATACATTGACATGAATCAGCCATGTGTCCCCCATCCTGAAACCCCTCCTACCTCTCTCCGCATCCCATCCCTCAGGGTTGTCCCAGTGCACCAGCTTTGAGTTCCTTGTTTCATGCATCAAACTTGCACTGGTGATCTATTTCACAAATGATAATATACATGTTTCAATGCTATTCTCTCAATCATCCCACCCTCGCCTTCTCCCGCCTAGTCCAAAAATCTGTTCTTTGTATCTGTGTCTCTTTTGCTATCTCAAATATAGGGTCATCATTACCATCATTCTAAATTCCATATATAAGCATTAATATACTCTAATGGTGTTTTTCTTTCTGACTTACTTCACTCTGTATAATAGGCTCCAGTTTCATTGACCACATTAGAACTGATTCAAATGCATTCTTTTTAATAGCTGAGTAATATTCCATTGTGTATAGGTACCATAGCTTTCTTATCCATTCATCTGCTGATGGACATTTAGGTTGCTTCTATGTCCTAGCTATTGTAAACAGTGCTGCAATGAACATCGAGGTACATGTGTCTCTTTTAATTCTGGTTTCCTTGGTGTGGATGCTCAGCAGTGGGATTGGTGGGTCACGTGACAGTTCTATTTCCAGTTTTTTAAGGAATCTCCACACTGTTCTTCATAGCGACTGTACTAGTTTGCTTTCCCACTAACAGTGTAAGAGGGTTCCCTTTTCTCCACACCCTCTCCAGCATTTATTGCTTGTAGACTTTTTAATAGCAGCCATTCTGACCCACGTGAGATGGTACCTCATTCGGTTTTGATTTGATTTTGATTTCTCTGATAATGAGTGATGTTGAGCAACTTTTCATGTGTTTGTTAGCCATCTGTATGTCTTCTTTGGAGAAATGTCTGTTTAGTTCTTTGGCCCATTTTTTTGATAGGGTCATTCGTTTTTCTGGTATTGGGCTGTGTAAACTGCTTGTACATTTTTGAGATTAATTCTTTGTAAGTTGCTTTATTTGCTATTGTTTTCCCTCATTCTGAAAACTGTGAAAAAAGAACTTTCATTTACTATCGGTGGGAATGTAAATTGGTACAGCCATTGTAAAAAACAGTATGGAATTTTCTTCAAAATCTAAAAATAGAACTACTATATGGCCTAGCACTTCTAATCTTTTGCATTTATTTGGGGGGGGAAAAAAACTAATTCAGACAGATACATGAACCCCAGTGTTCACAGCAGCATTATTTACAGTTGTCAAGGTATGGAAGCAACCTATCTATATCCATCAGTGAATGAATGGATAGAGAAGAAGTGGTGGAATAATATTCAGACATAAAAAGAATGAAAAAATCCATTTACAGCAATGTAGATAGACCTGAAAGGTATTATGCTAAGTGAAATAAGTCAGATAGAGAAACACAAATATTGTATATTATTTATTTGTGTTTTTTAAAAAAACACAGCTAACTGATGAATATAATGAAAAAGAAGCATACTCACAAGTACAGAGAACAAGCTAGTGGTTGCCAGTAGGTGAAGGGAAAGGAGAAGCACAGTACAGTGGCAAGGGATTAAGAGGCAGAAACTATTAGGCATAAAATAAGCTGTAAATACATATTATACAACAGTGTATAGTGTTTTACAGCAACTATGAGTGGAGCATAACCTTTAAAAATAGAGAATCACTATATTGTACAACTGTAACATATAATTTTGTGCAATTATAATTCAATAAAAAATAAAATAAAATTTAAAAGAAACACAGCAAAAGTTCTTGCTTATAGAAAAAAAAAGGTGTTTAAATAAATAAGAAAGATAATCACCATACAGTTACACATGTAGTTATCATTTCCAGGATACTTCATTCTTTTCTATAGATTTATATTTCTGTCTGTAGTCTTTTTTTTTTTTTTTTTGCCTAAAGGAATTTCATTAAGATTTCCTACAGTGTGGATAAGTTGCAAGAGATTTTTTTCAGTTTTCGTTTATTTGAAAAAATATCACTATTTTACCTTCATCATTAAAAGATATTTTCCTTATGTACAAAACTCTAGGTTGATAGGATTTTTCTTTCCTTATTTTTTTTCCTTTTCTGACATGGGGATTGGGGTGGGTAGGGAGGCTTCAGTATTTTCAAGATGTTGCTCCATTGTCTACCTTCTTGTGTTGTTTCTGACAAGACATCTGCTAAGTTAATTTAGTTTCCTTACACAGAACATGTTCTTTTTTTTCCCTCTTGCTACTTTTAAGGTTTTATCTTTATTACTGATTTAGAGCAATTTGATTATGCTGTAGCTAGGTATACTTTTAAAAATATTTCTTGAACTTGTTGGATCTGTTTTGTTTAATATTCTTCAAGTTGGGAAAAATGTCAACTTTTCTGTCTGTGAATAGCCTCGCTGTCTTTGGAATCTCTGTTTACACATACGAGTAGGGCAATTGACTTTGTTCCGTGGCCCACTGATGCTAGTTTCAAGTTTGTTTTTCTTTCCTCTCTTGGTATTTCATTGTGGATAATTTCCATTGTTACATCTTTAAATCTCTAACATTTTATTCTGCAATGTTCACTCTGCTGTTAATTTCATCCATTGTATTTTTCACCTCAGATACTATAGTTTTTATTCCTGGACTTTTAATTTAATCTTTTAAAATCTTTTATTTTTCTACTTACCTTTTCAAATGTGTGGGAACTATGTCTCTGTCTTTCTCTACTAATTCTAACACTTGTATCAGTTCTAGATCCATTTCAATGAATTAATTTTTCTTCTTATGATGAATATTACTTTCCTGATTATTTTCCTACCTAGGAATTTTAATTGGATGCCTGGTTCTGATTTCAATTTTACTTTTCTGGGGATGCTAAAATGTTTTGTATTACTTGAAATATATTTGAATTTTATTCTTGAAGAAAGTTACTTGAAAACAGTTGTATTTTTTTTGTAGGGTCTTGCTTTTATAATTTTGTGTATTCATGGGATATTTAGTCTAGGGCTAAGTATTCCTGACTACCAAGAGGAGCTAAAAAGGCTCTTGATGAAAGCGAAAGAGGAGAGTGAAAAAGTTGGCTTAAAGCTCAACATTCAGAAAACTAAGATCATGGCATCAGGTCCCATCACTTCATGGGAAATAGATGGGGAAACAGTGGAAACAGTGTCAGACTTTATTTTTTGGGGCTCCAAAATCACTGCAGATGGTGACTGCAGCCATAAAATTAAAAGACGCTTACTCCTTGGAAGAAAAGTTAAGACCAACCTAGATGGTATATTCAAAAGCAGAGACATTACTTTGCCAACTAAGGTCCGGCTAGTCAAGGCTATGGTTTTTCCAGTGGTCATGTATGGATGTGAGAGTTGGACTGTGAAGAAGGCTGAGCGCCAAAGAATTGATGCTTTTGAACTGTGGTGCTGGAGAAGACTCTTGAGAATCCCTTGGACTGCAAGGAGATCCAACCAGTCCATTCTGAAGGAGATCAACCTTGGGATTTCTTTGGAAGGAATGATGCTACAGCTGAAACTCCAGTACTTTGGCCACCTCATATGAAGAGTTGACTCATTGGAAAAGACTCTGATGCTGGGAGGGATTGGGGGCAGGAGGAGAAGGGGACAACCAAGGATGAGATGGCTGGATGGCATCACGGACTCGATGGACATGAGTCTGAGTGAACTCCAGGAGTTGGTGATGGACAGGGAGGCCTGGCGTGCTGCGATTCATGGGGTTGCAGAGTCGGACACGACTGAGCGACTGAACTGAACTGAACTGAACTGAAGGCTTACTACTGAGTACCTTCTAAGTAGTGAAGCAAATGTCTTGTCCTGTGAAGGTGGAGATAGTAGGTACAGCTACTATTACCAGTCCTGCAAACAATGTTAATGTTAACCCTTTCGCATGATTTTTTTCCTGACCTTGGGTAATTCCTTTTTATGCACATATTAATTGATGCTTGGCTGAATAGTCTAAGGAGGTCCTCTACATATCTCCAGGGTTCTCTTTCTGTACAGCTCACCCGTTTACAGTGCTCTGTCAAGAGCTCTGTCAAGAGATGTGAAGCCCGCTTACTTTGCTTAGACTCAGCTATCTCGCCAATTCACAGGATCTGCTGGGCCCTGCTGGGTTTCTCCTTCCTTGTGCTAGGATATGGAGACTCTCCCAAGGCTGTAAACTGGGCCTGCTACAAGGCTCATCTCTTTTTTGTTGTTTCATGTCTCTTGAGGGTTACCATTGCTGGGTTTCTGATGCCACTGTCTTGAAAACCATCACTTGTCTATTTTTTCCAGTTGTTTTATTGTTTCTGATGGAAAGGTAAGTCTAGTCCTTTTATTTTGTCTTTGCTAGAAGCAGAATAAGGAATAAGTAATTTCTCATTATAATTTAGCAAATGAATAAACTGAAGCAAAGGTAATAATTTCCTCAAGTGGTAAAGCCAGAATTCAAACATAGATTTTCAGACTCCAGAGCATTAATTATTGACCCCTACTCCCTACAAATTATGTAAATAGTATTCCAGAGCTTGCCACCTAGTTAGCATTCAACAAGTAGTCCTTATTTTAATATAATAACAAAAACTATTACATTGAAGTAAAAAATTTTAGTGGAACCAGAAATATTATTTTAAGGATCAGATTAGCTATATACAGGCAAGGAACTTATAAACAAACTACACGAAATTTGTGAAAAAGTCATTCAAGTGTAGACTTTAAAAAATTGTTTTGAAATAGCTAAGTTTGACCAAGAAGAAATAGAGCTAAATCCTAGCACAATGGATTCCGATTAAACTTTAAGAAGTTTTTATTTTGAACATTTAAGAACTCTTGGGTTACTGAAAGTTGTGAATCCAGGATCTCTCTCTATATATATATGCATGCATATATATATATATAGAAAGAGATCTAAAATGGATTTCTCCAATGAGTTGTCTGCTGAAAGTCACTGTTTTTAATCTTATCAGAAGTGACTAATGAGACTTGGGCCAAAATTTCTGATTAGTTCAGTTTTGTGAAATATGTGAGAGAGGCCCAGGTCATTATTAGAGTTAAGACGAAAAAAGAAGGTAGACATCACCAATAATCTATTGTCACATATTTTTTTATTTTTTAAAATGGGCATCTTTATCATTTTGTGTCTGAAGCATGTATATACAAGTTTGTACTGAATTAGTACATACATTTCCCAAACCACAAGAGGCTGATAAACCTAGAAGTGACATCTTAAAATCTCTTCTAGCCCTATGCTTCTATCTGATTAATTCTAACCATTTCTCATGACTTGCTTAGCTGACAGCTAATACTTTGCATTTGGCAGCTGATAAAGTGATGTTTATTGCAAACCTTGAAGTAGAAAAGTATATGAAATAGTTCCTCTGTTTCATCCCTTGTTGCCTCCATATAGCTAGAGAAACTTGCCTAGTGCCGGCTACAGAGTAGGTGCTAGGTGCCTAATATTTGGCCCCTTGTGTTTCTATAAATGAACATTTGAGGGGATAAAAATATTACTGGAGGAGAGTATGATGTGAAATTTGAGAGAAAGGAAAAGAGTAAGGGAGGACAGTGTACCATGGCTCAGAATAATTTAGCATTCACTCAGAAACAGGACCAGTACTCTTGCCTGGAAAATCCCATGGACGGAGGAGCCTGGTAGGCTCCAGTCCATGGGGTTGCTAAGAGTCGGGCACGACTGAGCAACTTCACTTTCGCTTTTCACTTTCATGCATTGGAGAAGGAAATGGCAACCCACTCCAGCGTTCTTGCCTGGAGAATCCCAGGGACCAGGGAGCCTGGTGGGCTGCCGTCTATGGGGTCGCACAGAGTCGGACACGACTGAAGCGACTAAGCAGCAGCAGCAGCAGAAACAGGAAAACAGGCAGAAGGTATAGATAAAACAGTGGAGAATATAAGGAATCTGTTTTTCTTTTGGATCAAGTTAACAACTTATCCAAAAACCCTAAATGGAAGGAAATATTTAATAAGAATGGTTAGCCACCATATCAACTGACACATGGGACAACCATTATTTTCAAACTACTTTGGAGGATACTGAATCAAGAAAAGAAATGCAAGGCTGAAGATTTCAACAGGATTGGGGAGCATGAAGGAGAGATCAAAGTGGAAGTGTAGTCGCTTGGTCGTGTCCAGCTCTTTGTGATTCCATGGACCTCCAGATTCCTTTGTCCATGGAATTCTCCAGGCAAGAATACTGGAGTGGATTGCCATTCCTTTCTCCAGGGGATCTTCCTGATCCAGGGATTGAACCTGGGTCTCCCACATTGCAGGCAGATTCTTTACTGTCTGAGTTACCAGGGAAGCCCTGAAGGAGAGATAATTATATTTAAAAGTAGATATTTCTGGATAAATGATAGGTCTGGCTTGGACAACAGATGACTTCCCCATCTTTGGTGATTCTATGTGACTCTAATGTGTGGGTTTTTTTCTAATTTACTTACCAATGCTTCAAAATTAAACAAAAAATGTTTTGCATATTTAACATCCCTGAAACAAGAATTAAGTATGTAAAATACTCCAAATAGTTAAAGGATTATCTACATATTTTATCAGACAATTTTATGCAGTGAGCATAAACCTTCTATTACTTTTTTCTTTTCTTTAAAAAAAAGTACTACTTTCAAATATTTTGTATCAACATCTCACGATTCTTCAGATGAGATTCACTCTTTCTTTTGGAATTTATTACTAGTTTTGTTTGCAAGTCCACTGTACTGAGTGGATTTTAACTCACATCTGTAGTCCCCTTGTGTTTTTTTTTTCACCTATTCAGGAAATAGAAATATGATTTTTGCAGGCAATGATTTTGTTATCTGTAACTCCCAGAAGACACAGTTCCTTAGATATTCTAAGTATTTCATCACAGTCCCAACCAATGCACATTTAGGAGTGAACTGAGTGTCCACTTGAGCAAGATATTTCTGTGGTTGCAAAAATTATTCTGGAGAAATTACATTTTCCTCCTCCTTCTTATCATTTAATAGCATGCTTTGAAGTGCATACACTTTAAGGGGAGATACGCTTTCTATCCAATGGGGTTATTGCTGAAAGGGCCCCCACTGACCTTTTTCCATCAAACTGACATCAACTCTTTTTCTAAACTCATTTTTTAAAAAAAAGAAATCATAAATGTATTTGACTCTGTATTCGAAAATAAATGGTATCCAAGGCTGAGTGACTTAGCAAACAAATGGTGCGTGGAAATTGCAAAGCCATCTACTCTCTTGAATTGTCCCACAAAATTGGCTTAATGGGAATGAGATGACAATTAACTTTTTCCAATTATCATTTCTCTAATTCAACATTTGATTGCTGAGTGTCAAAGGGAGCACCACAAATCATTCAGGGGTCAACAATTAAACTCCGTGACTAGAGTTTTAATGATCTCACTTTCTCTTTTTAAAATGAATTTGATAATCTTTTAATGTGCTTACTTCCTTTTTAAAATATCAGGGCTGTGGGCAGTGCCTCTCATTTATTCCAAAAACACAAGGGAAAGATAGCTTTAGATCCTAGAGCTTCAAAGAACTCATATCTTTGTTGAGATGAGAAAAACCGCTGAGAACATGGCATTTGAGATCAAGAAAAACTAGATCTGACTCTCAGTTCTTTCCATCCTAGCTGTGACATATTAGACAAGTTGCATCATCTCTGGTTCCTATTCTGTAACTGGCTATTTTCTAGAGCTGCAATGAGGATTAGATGAACATGTAAAGTGCCTGAGAATGAATAAATTAACACATGTAGTGTCTGAGAATGAATATCAGTTCCTTCTGTTTTCATGGTAAAGCACATACTGTGAGTTTGAATCATGTTAACTGTCAATGGTGGAAGAATCAGGGAAATATCAATACATATCTTCCCAGATTTATGGCTTAAAGTGATGTAAAGGACAATTTAGTATTACAAGGAATACTGTCCTCTCTTAGTAGATGTTTTCCCACGGAACTTGTATAATTCATCTTAGTATTTCTCATCCATCACAGTCCTAAAAGCAACTAACTGCTGTGATGCATATAGAAAAACTGGGGGAAAAAAATCTATTCCTTGAGCTAGAGCTTAGCAGATCCTTTGAATCTTGCTAGGCTACCTAGAAGCATGCTCTGATTCAACTCTAGGAGGCCCTAAAACCACACCCTATCTTCAAAATTTGCAATATCCAACATTTTGATCCCCAAATCAGTAAAACAGTTTGCACATACTATCTTTAAAATAAATGTATTTATAAATGACATATGTGCTCTTCCATACTAACACAGTACACACATTTTAAAGTATAGATAAAAAACAAGTAAAGTGGAAGTGTCAGGGGAAACACTAACTGAAACCCACCCATCCTAGCCAGATGCCACAGTAACCATTTGTGTGTTATTTTACAACAGGAGGTCCTTGTTAGGAACACAGAATGACAAGCCACCACTAACTAGAAGAATTTGGAAAAGATCAAAAGGAGATGCCAGTCCACATTTTCTACCAATTCATCTTTACTGAGCAGTGCTTGGTCCTTGGAAGGAAAGCTATGACAAACCTAGAGAACATATTAAAAAGCAAAGAATACTTTACCAACAAAGGTCCCTATAGCCAAAGCTACAGTTTTTCCGGTAGTCATGTATGGATGTGAGAGTTGGACTATAAAGCAGGCTGAGTGCTGAAGAACTGATGCTTTTGAACTGTGGTGTTGGAGAAGACTCTTGAGAGTCCCTTGGACTTCAAAGAGATCAAACCAGTCAATTGTAAAGGAAACTGGTCCTGAATATTCATTGGAAGGACTGATGCTGCGCAGTACTTTGGCCACCTGATGTGAAGAACTGACTCATTGGAAAAGATCCTGATGCTGGGAAACATTGAACACAAGAGGGGAAGGGTGTGACAGAGGATGAGATGGTTGGATGGCATCACCGACACAATGGACATGAGTTTGAGCAAGCTCTGGGAGTTGGTGATGGACAGGGAAGCCTGGTGTCCTGTAGCCTATGGGGTTACAAAGAATTGGACACGACTGAGTGACTGAAGTGAACTGAACTGAGCTTGCATACGCTACCAGGAAGAGCCCTGAGTCAGAATGATTGGACAGACAGCCTAGAAACGAATCCTGTCACCATAACAGCCAAGATGGTGAGCTGCATGGCAGAGCAGCCCTCCTGACTTCCCTTACCCTGCTGCTCTCGTCCCAGGTGCCCTTCCCAATAGTCTCTTGCTCTGTCAGCACCTGCTTCTCCTCAGACAGTTCATTTCCAAGTGTTAGACAAGAGCCCATTCTCAGGCGCTAGAAGGGGTTCCTCTTCCCACGACAAGAGTTCAAGTCTTTTCTTGCCAAGTTCCAATAGATCACCCTGCGCTCTCCTTGGTATGCCTTCCGTGTGGTGTGAGACCTGTTGCTTTTCTTGTTGAAACTTGCCGCATGGTGGAGCACGCACGAGCTGGGGCAGTGGACACTGGAGACTAGCATTGCTTTCTATCGGCCATACCTGCAGCATGGCAGGTTCTCCTGACTTTGTTTCACAGGCGGCTGAATCAGGTTCCTTTACTTTGTCAACAAAGACTGGAGGAAACTGGACTTTTGGCCCAGGACCAGCCAACTCTTTTGTTGGCTTTATACTTTTCTAATCAAACATTACATCGTGTCCTTTGAGATTTACAAAACTGGCTTGAATTCCCACTTCAAGTCTTGTGTAAATGTTCTTTCCCTCCCTAAGATTTCCACAAGTTTCCAGGGAAGGTTTATATCCTCACAGTTAGCACAGTTAGCCACTTTCTTATTTGTGAAATTCTCTGTCTTAGAGTTTACTCTTGTAACTCAGCAGGGCTTCTCTTCTCTCACCTTGTGCCCCTCGGGGAGGATAGGGGTCAAAGCATAGGACACAATTGTAACAACTGAAGAGGGTGTTACATCACAGCAAGGAAGAGCAGATATTTATAATCAAATATTGCCATCATGTGATCTTTATTTTTAGATTCCCTTAGTCCTTATCTAAGGACTGAAGGTCTTAGATATTCAGAGCTGAATTTCCTCTTAGATGTCTCTGACTTTTCACTAAAATGATATGTTGGTCTCTCTCAAGATTATCCATCCAACAAACACTATCTTGGGCAAATTTTTCAGAGGATGAGGAGGGGCTAGGATGAGACCTACCTGACAATACTTGATATAACAACTGTTGATCCTTGTGTCTTTGACTGATGCTTTTGAACTGTGGTGTTCAAAATTTTCTGGTGTTGGAGAAGACTCTTCAGAGTCCCTTGGACAGCAAGGAGATCCTAAAGGAAATCAGTCCTGAATGCTCATTGGAAGGACTGATGCTGAAGCTGAAATTCCAATACTTTGGCCACCTGATGCAAAGAACTGACTCATTTGAAAAGACTCTAATGCTGGGAAAGATTGAAGGCGGGAGGAGCAGGGGATGACAGATGATGAGATGGTTGGATGGCATCACCGACTCAATGGACATGAGTTTGTGTAAACTCCGGGAATTGGTGATGGACAGGGAGGCCTGGTGTGATGCAGTCCATGGGGTCTCAAAGAGTCGGACACGACTGAGAGACTGAACTGAACTGATCCTTGTGTCACTACACTGAGGAGTCACAATCTATTGTGAAGTGAGAGCAAGTAATTTCTTACTATTGTGCTGTGAATAATATTTATTATCAAGTGAGGATGGATTCAAGATTAATTCTGCAAAAAATATCATTCTTATTTCTTTGCATTGTAAAATAAATTCTAGAGTGGGAGAGAGAGGGGTAGAACTGCAACAAGTATGTTGGGACATGTGCATAAAAGTGGTACATCCATGAAAATGTGCTCCTTATGTGAACATCAGCCTCATTAAGGCTTCAGCAGACAAGTGTTCTCACTTATTTAGACCAATGCATCTCCAATGTGGGGTCCATACCCAAAGACATGAGCAAGATGATTCAAGGGGCAAAAAGAAAATATTACAGCTTATGTTGATATTTATTTTTATCTCATGGTTTTTAAATTTGTTTTTTGAGTGTATGTAATGTCACGTGCAGAAAGGTTAAAGCAAAACCAGAAGTACTTTGACATTTCTCCTATGAAGAGATGAGTCCTTGTCCCCTCCTCTGAATTTGAATTTACTTTACATTAACAGAGTGTGGCAGAGGGAAGACTATGCAACTCCCAGGCTAGGTCACAAAAGGCCGTGCAGCTTATATCTAGTTTGCTGAAACATTTGCCCTGGCAAACCTGAGCCACTGTGGAAACCACTATGCTGTGAGGGAGCCCAAGTTATAAAACACCCTGATCTTTCAAAAGTATCAGCTAAGCTCAGACAAGGCACCAGGCATGTGATTAAAGAAGTCCTCTGATGATTCCAGACACAGGCAACTGAATTTCCCAACTGAAACTCCAGACATTACAGAGCAAAGAGAGACCATCATTCCCCATCCAAGTTCCTGATGCACAGGGTACATGAGCATAAAAAAATGCTGTCTTATATTATCAGATTTTGTGAAAGTTTTTAATGTGATAACTGATTTGAATAAAAATGTATAAATATATTAGTACATAGACAGATATGTTGTGATGGTATATGAAAACAAACAAACAAACAAACAATTTTTACTGATGGAGTGCAAGGCCAAAATATTTGAAGATTACTGAAGCTAGACATTAGATAGTGATCACGGGCATACAGACACTAAAGATAAGAAGTTTGCATAACCAGATAGTCTAGTTTGATCCAACTACAGAGCTGAACAGCAGAGAGAAAATACAGTAAACGAGTCAAATAAGTGGTCAGAAATCACACTGGACAAATGTAAGAATCAAAGCCTCCACAGAGATTAGATAAATGTAATTATATAGGTGAAGTAGGCAAAATATTTCAGATAATTTGAGGTGACCTCAAATTATTTCCTCAAGAGGAAAATTTCATTTCCATTAAGAGCTCCCATGGAATGTCTGTTAGGGTAGAAATGTAGAAATAAACATCAGGCCAGTGAGGAAGTGGAAGTCAGTAGCGAATGCACCAAACTGGAAATGAGGACTGAAAATCAGCACTAAGTTAGGATTTTCTTGATCAGAAGAGATGTTACTTTCTCCTCCGACTCTGCACATTTCCTTCAAACTACTAAGAAAATTCACCCACCATAAAGTTTACCCATTAAAATTCAGTGGTTTTATGTATATTCTCAAGTTGTACAATTGCTATCACTATTTGATTCCACAATATTTTCATCATACCCTGCCCCCAATCCAAAAAAAAATCATTTGAAAATATTAAAGTGGGAGGAATTGGAATTGATCTGTTTGGTTTTAAAATTTTTATGCAGGTACAGTGGTCAAGACTGTGGTATTAACAGAAGAATAGATGTATAGATCAATGGAACAGGATAGAGACACAATATGAATTTGATTTCAACAAATTTGTAAAAGCAGTTCAATGGAAGGTAACTCTTTTCAACAAATGTTGTTAAAGCCATAGGCAAAACATTCATAAGCAAAAGAAAAATAAAATGATATAAGAACTTTAATTTAAACCACATTTTATTATGAAATTGCATCAAAACTGATCACAGACAAACATAAAATGTAAATCTATAAAATTTTAGGTAAAAAATTATGAGAGGGTCTTTGGGATCTAGGGCTAAGCAAAGAGTTCTTAGACCAAAAAAAAAAAAAATCATAAATTTGGCTTCATTAAACACTGAAAAACAGTGCTAAGAGGATATAAAGTTAAGCTATATATAGGATGGCAGAAAATATTTGTAAATCATACATCTTAGTCCATTCAGGCTGCTATAATAAGAAAAACATAGACTGTACAGCTTATAAAAGGCTGAAATTTATTGCTCATAATCTTGGAGGCTGAAAGTCTGAGATCAGGGTACCAGTAGAGTACAGTCAGACACATATCAAAGGACTAGTTAGTATCTAGACTATATAAAAACCACTAAAAATTCGAAAATAAAAGATCAAGCAATCCAATTAGAATATAGTCTAAAGATATGAAGAAACATTGGTGCTTTGCAGCCTTGGGAGTTTACTCAGTGAAATTTGAAACTGGCTCCTGTTCTAGGAGGTCAAAGAGAAGAGACAGACTACTCTAGACTGGTAGGTGTCAGGGTTTGGGGATTTTTAAAAAACATTTTTTTCGTTGAAGCATAATTCATTTACAATGTTGTGTTAGTTTTATGTATACAAAAAGTGATTCACTTATATATGTACACATACATATGTGTGTGTGCTGGTACACATATATATTCTTTTTCAGATTCTTTTGCATTATAGGCTACTATAAGATATTCAATATAATTTTGTGTGCTATACAGTTCAGTTCAGTTGCTCAGTCGTGACCGACTCTTTGCGACCCCATGGACTCTAGCACACCAGGCATCTCTGTCCATCACCAACTCCCAGAGCCTACTCAAACTCATGTCCATTGCATTGGTGATGCCATCCAACCATCTCATCCTCTGTCATCCCCTTCTCCTCCAGCCTTCAACCTTTCCCAGCATCAAGGTCTTTTCCAGTGAGTCAGTTCTTCACATCAGGTGGCCAAAGTATTCGGGTTTCAGCTTCAGCATCAGTCCTTCCAATGAACATTGAGGACTGATTTCCTTTAGGATGGACTGGTTGGATCTCCTTGCAGTCCAAGGGACTCTTAAGAGTCTTCTCCAACACCACAGTTCAAAAGCATCAATTCTTTGGTGTTCAGCTTTCTTTATCATCCAACTCTCACATCCATACATGACCACTGGAAAAACCATAGCCTTGACTAGATGTACTTTGATGGTAGTGTCTCTGCTTTTTAATATGCTATCTAGGTTGGTCACAGCTTTTCTTTCAAGGAGTAAGTGTCTTTTAATTTCATGGCTGCAGTCATCATCTGCAGTGATTTTGGAGCCCCCCAAAATAAAGTCTCTCACTGTTTCCATTGTTTCCCCATCTATTTGCCATGATGTGATGGGACTGGATGCCATGGTCTTAGTTTTCTGAATGCTGAGTTTTAAGCCAGTTTTTTCACTCTTCTCTTTCACTTTCATCAAGAGGCTCTTTAGTTCTTCTTTGCTTTATGCCCTTAGGGTGGTGTCATCTGTGTATCTGAGGTGCTATACAGTAGGTCTTTATTGCTTATCTATTTTATATATAGTAGTGTGTATATGTTAATCCCAAACCCCTAATTTAGCTCTCCCTCCCTCCTCCAGCTATTCCCTTTGGTAACCATAAGTTTATTTTCTGTCTTTGAGTTTATTTGTATTTTGTAAATACATTCTTTTGTATCATTTTTAAGATTCCACATATAAGTGATATTTTATCATATGTGTCTCTGTCTTACTTCATATAATATGATAATATCCAGGTCCATCCATGTTGCTACAAATGGCATTGTTTCATTCATTTTATGGCTGAGTAATATTCCATTGTGTGTGTGTATATATATACACACAAACATATACCACACTCATCTGTTGATGGACATTTAGGTTGCTTCATGTCTTGGATATTGTAAATAGTGTTTCAGTGAATATTGGGGTGCATGTATCTTTTTGAACTAGACTTTTCACCTTTTCCACATGTACACCCAGGAGTGGTATTGTGTGATCATATGATAGCTCTATTTTTAGATTTCTAAGGAATCTCCATACTGTTTTCCATAGTGGTTGCTGTATTAATTTACATTCCCACCAACAGTATAAGAGGGTTCCTTTTCCCTCAACACTCTCTCCAAGTAGGTGTTTGTGTTTAATAACCAAAGAACTTACACATGAAACTTTTCTTGGGCCATCACAAGGTAAGTAGGTCTGCACCTGCCTGCCAGAATCTTAAGAATTTATGTAGATGCCTTAACCGAGTTCAATCATGTATCCAGCCCAAATGGTCTCAATGACGTGTTTGTCTCTTAAGGTTGTGACCTTAAACTGGCTTGTAGTGCAGAAATGGGGGGTTAAACTACACTGTAAGCATAAAGGAGGGAGTAAGCAGCCTGGTCCAGTGTGAGTTTGACCTAGCAGTCATGTCCTCTCAGCGACCTCCTCCAGCAGGCATTGAATTAAAAAGATATACAGATGGCAAATAGGCACATAAAAAAGATGTTCAACATCGCTAACCATTAGGAAAATACAAATTAAAAATCCAATGGACTATCATTAGAGGACTATCATAGTGACTAAAATAAAAAATATTGATAACACCAAATGTTGTTAATAATGGAAAGAAGTTAGATCACTCAGCTGTTGCTAAATGGAATGTAAAATAGTATATCTACTCCTGGAAAGAGTTTGTTAGTTTTGTAAAAAAAAAAAAAAAAAAACCAAACATGCAAAAACTATACAATCCTGCAATTTTATTCTTTGGTATTTGTCCCAGAAAAGTAAAGACTTATGTGTATACAAAAACCTGTATAAAAATTATATACAACTTTATTCATAATAGCATAACACAAGGCAGATTTTCAACAGGTGAATGGCTATATACTTTGTTATATATCCACACTACGAAATGATGCTCAACAATTAAACTATTGATACATGCACCCTTCCCAGGTGGCTCAGTGGTAAAGAATCTACCTGCAATGCAGGAGATGTGGCTTTGATCCTGCTTAGGGAAGCCCCTTTAGAAGGGAGTGATCACCCGCTCCAGTATTCTTTCCTGAGAAATCCTGTGGACAGAGAAGCCTCCCAGGCTATAGTCCACGGGGTTGCAAAGAGTCAGAGACAACTGAGCAGGGAAGCACACATTGATACATGTTGTGCCATGTATCAGCCTGGGTGGATCTCCATGATATTATGCTGAATGGAAACAGCCAATCCCCAAAGATTTTACATGATATGATTCTACTATATAATATTTTTGAAAAAAATTATAGAAATGGAGTACAAATTAGTGGTTGCCAGGGTTAAGGAAATGGTGGAGTTAGGAGGTAAGCAGGTGTGTCTATAGCAAGACAATTTGAGGGATTCTTGTGGTGATAGAAGTGCTCTGTATCTTCCCTGTATCAATGTCAATATTCTGGTTGTGATACTGCATTATTGTTTTCTAAGATATTACCTTTGGGGGAAATTGGGTAAAATGTACAAAGGGTTTCTTTATATTATTCTTAAAACTGGATATAAATCTACAATGGTGTCAAAATAAAAAGTTAAATTAAAAAATATAAAGATGGGACTGACACTCTTAGTTGAAGAACTGCAGGACACTTGAGCCTGGACTCAATCATGATAACATCAGGATGACACAATGCTTGTCAGCTTGTCACTATACACCTCATTAAGCAAAGGAGGAAAAAGAACTAAACTTTCAGCCTCACAGGTGCAAAGCTTTTGTGTGAACAAAACAAGCATTTTCCTCTTATGATGCAACCCACTGGGACACTTAGCTTGGCAAGGCGAAAACAGAGTAGATTTTTGTCCCCAATAGCTAACCACATGAGGACAACAAAAGCCCTTCTGATCTTAAATGACAGGGATTAGACACAGAAAGAGCAGTCATTTTCAGTCAAGAGAATGGCCAATAAGAAAAGTGTTGCAAAGGAGCATGAAATTTCAGGGGGGTTCTTTAGGATGCCATTGGTAGAAGACACTTTGCAAGGGCATTTGAACTAACATAGCTTGCTAAAAATTCCTTCACTAACCAGTGCACACAGGCTGTTGGGGCTTTGCTTCTTTGTGACCCCATGGACTGTAGCTTACCAGGTTCTCTGTTCATGATTTTAGGGTGGAGTTCAGTGAGAAAAATTAGAAAGTGTTTTAACAACATTCACACTCCAGATACTCATGTGGTATTCATATCTTGTTTTTGCTATTTTAATAAATTTATTTCTAAGCCCAGTCTTCCTCCTCTGTAAAATGCCTATAAAGTATTTGGAAAAATAGAAAACATGAAGAAATTATCTATGTACAAGGATTTATTCCTGTACTTATATGTTCTTATATATCTACTCCTTATCTTCTCTATTCCTGATTTTATGTGTACTCAATAATGTTTAGAGTTATTCTCAATGAAATTATCTTCTACAATTAACTGTGACAAGTATGTGTTGGAGTATTGTGCGTATCTTTTAAACCTGTGTTGTTTTAGTTGCAAACTCATAGACTAATTATAGAATTAAAATTTTGTTATTAGTTCAAATAACTAGTTATTTCTGCCCTGATTGCCTATTATTATTGCCTATACTGCAACTTGACTTGGGAGAAAGTCAAGAAAGAGACTCACAGACTTAGAAAACAAACTCATAGTTGCTGTGTGGGAAGGGATAGTTATGGACTTTGGGAAGGTCATTTAAAATGGATAACCAACAAGCACCTATTGTATAGCACATGGAACTCTGCTCAGTGTTATGTGCCAGGCTGGTTGGCAGTGGGGCTTGGGGGAGAATGGATACATGAATGTATATGGCTCAGTCCCTTCACTGTTCCCCTAAAGCTATCACAACATTGTTAATTGGCTATACCCTGTACAAAATATTTTTGGTGTTTAAAAATTTTTTTTAATTTGATTTCAGCTATTGATCTTTTTAATTTATCCAAATCTCCAGGGTGCTTTCAGGTAGAAGACTTGTGTTTTCATTTGGCAATGAGAAGTTTTTGCTATGATTTTTATGATTACTCATTTACCCTGAGGCTCCAACTCCTCATCTTCAATTTCTGCTTTCTTTTTTGGGGGGAACATCTATTATGTAGATGTTATATTTCCTACACTGAACTTTGATGCTTTTAACTGTGCTTTAAAATAATTTTTCTCCTTTATATTCATGGTTTTAGTACTAGCATTTTACCCAATACAGTAGGCAGAATGAACTAGGCTTAGCATAAGTCAGGTCATGATGTTCTTACTCAAACCGTGTAGTGGGTCCCCATTTCTCTGAAAGCAAACACAGTCAGTCAGTTCAGTTCAGTCACTTGGTCATGTCCAACTCTGTGACTTCATGGACTGCAGCAAGCCAGGCTTCCTTGTCCATCACCAACTCCTGGAGCTTGCTCAAACTAATGTCCATTGAGTCAGTGATGCCATCCAACCATCTCATCCTCTGTCATCCCCTTCAATGTTTCCCAGCATCAGGGTCTTTTCTAGTGATTCAGTTCTTTGCATCAAGTGGCCAAAGTATTGGAACTTCAGCTTCAGCATCAGTCCTTAGAATGAATATTCAGGACTGATTTTCTTTAGGATGGACTGGTTGGATCTCCTTGCAGTCCAAGGGACTCTCAAGAGTCTTCTCCAACACCACAGTTCAAAAGCATCAATTCTTCGGTGCTCACTCTTCTTTATGATCCAACTCTCATGTCCATACATGACTACTGGAAAAAGAAGAGCTTTGACTAGAAGGACCTTTGTCGACAAAGTAATGTCTCTGCTTTTTAACATGTTCTCTAGGTTGGTCATAGCTTTTCTTCCAAGGAGCAAGTGTCTTTTAATTTCATGATTGCAGTCACCATATGCAGTGTTTTTAGAGTCCAAGAAAATAGTATGTCATTGTTTCTATTGTTTTCCCATCTATTTGCCATGAAGTGATGGGACTAGATGCCGTGATCTTCAGTTTTTGAATGTGAGTTTTAAGCCAGCTTTTTCACTCTCCTCTTTCACTTTCATCAAGAGGCTCTTTGGTTCTCTTCACTTTCTGCCAAAAGGGTGGTGTCATCTGCGTATCTGAGGTTATTGATATTCCTTCTGGCAATCTTGATTCCAGCTGTGCTTCATCCAGTCTGGCATTTTGCATGATATACTGCATATAAGTCAAACAAACAGGGTGACAATATACAGCTTTGATGTACTCCTTTCCCAATTTGGAACCAGTCTGTTGTTCCATGTCCTGTTCTAACTGTTGCTTCTTGATCTGCATACAGATTTCTCAGGAGGCAGGTCAGGTAGTCTGGTATTCCTACCTCTTGAAGAATTGTCCACAGTTCATTGTGATCCATACAGTTAAAGGATTTGGCATAGTCAATAAAGCAGAAGTAGATGTATTTCTGGTTGCTTTTTCTATGATCCAGCAGATATTGGCAATTTGATCTCTGGTTCCTCTGCCTTTTATAAATCCGGCTTGAACATCTGGAATTTCTGGTTCATGTACTGTTGAAGCTTGGCTTGGAGGATTTTGAGCATTACTTTGCTAGCATGTAAGATGAGTAGAATTGTATGGTAGTCTGAACATTATTTGGCATTGCCTTTCTATGGGATTGGAATGAAAACTGATTTTTTTTTTTCCAGTCCTGTGGCCACTGCTGAATTTTCCAAATTTGCTGGCATATTGAATGCAGCACTTTTATAGGATCACTTTTTAGGGTTTGAAATAACTCAATTGGCATTCCATCACCTCCACTAGCTTTGTTCGTAGGGATGCTTCCTAAGGCCCACTTAACCTCGCATTCCAGCATCTGGCTCTAGGTGAGTGATCACATCATCATGGTTATCTGGATCATTAAGACCTTTTTTTTGTATAGTTTTGTGTATTCTTGCCACCTCTTCTTAATAGCTTCTGCTTCTGTTAAGTCTATACCATTTCTGTTCTTTATTGTGCCCATCTTTGTATAGAATGTTCCTTTGGTATCTCTAATTTTCTTGAAGAGATCTCTAGTCTTTCCCATCTTATTATTTTCCTCTATTTCTTTGCATTGATCAGTGAGGAAGGCTTTCTTATCTCTCCTTGCTATTCTTTGGAACTCTGCGTTCAGATGGGTATATCTTTCCCTTTCTCCTTTGCCTTTCACATCTCTTCCATTCACAGCTATTTGTAAGGACTCCTCAGAGAAACATTTTGCCTTTTACATTTATTTTTCTTGGAAATGGTCTTGATCACTGCCTCCTGGATCACTGACAGAGTGTCTGAAAAACTATGCATGGAGGTTTGTGACATTGGGAAGAGGTGGTGATCAATGCAGTCAATAATAGCCAATAAAATCTTACATGATCTTCCTCTGGTATCTGGCTTCACATCTTGCTACTCTCACCTTGTTCACCCTAATCCAGCTACATAGCCTCTTTGTTCTGTCTCTACCTTCCAAGGCACACTCCTGCCTTAGAGACTTGGTGCAAGCTTGTCCTTCTGCCTGGAACTGCCATATCCCCCAGATACTCACTTGCCCCACTCTCTACACTCTCTCAAGTCGTTGCTTATATTTTAATTAAACAGTGAGCTGTCCCCAGCAGTCCTGTTTAAGATGTAAAAACTTCCCCCCTCCCACAGTATTCCCAAGTTTGTTTTCATGCTATTGAAAGTGAAAATCACTCAGTCGTGTTGCAAATTTTTGTGACCCCACGGACTGTATAGTTCATGAATTCTCCAAGCCTGAATACTGGAGTGGGTAGCCATTCCCTTCTCCAGTGAATCTTCCTGACCAGGAATCGAACCAGAGTCTCCTGCATTGCAGGTGGATTCTTTACCAGCTGAGCTACCAGGGAAGCCCTTCCATGCTCTTATTTGTTGCCTAATACTCTGATGTTTATCTATGTCTTATGTTCATATTTATTGTCTTTCTCCAGCAGCTAGAAGGTCAGTTCTGAAGGACAGTGATCTGTATCTGCTTCCACTATTATAACCGAAGATCCTAATATATACTATCAGAATGAGGCACATAGTAGATATTTAATTAATAGTCATTGACTGAATGAGTCTTAGAAAATTAAATGATTCTTTGTTCCAGTTCCTCAATGAAACATTTCATTCAATAGTTTTGTTTTGAATTTACAGGAATCCTTTTTCTCAAATTATTCATTGATCATAGTTTCCTATGTTTGTTTTACAACTGCAAAATCATCTCATATTGCTTTGAAAATAGTAATTAGAATATTTCAAAGTTCTTTTTTCTTCAAATTTTTTAAAGCAAAAATGTGGATCTTAATTTCCAATTAATTCAGTTATTTTCATTTTAAGTTATATGGTGATATGCAATAATTAAGACTTGGTTGTCAATGCCAGATACATAAATCAAATTAGCTTAAGCAAAGAAAGGATTTTTCTCCTCTTCCTGCTGATATAATTGAAAAGTCCATGTATTTATCTGGCTTAATTTATGGATGAATCATCTATCTCACTCTCCATCTTCTGAACACTCTCTATTCATGGGAGCAAGATGCCCGGGATACATGGGAGTCTTTCCAAGTAATCGCATCAGAATCATTTCAGTGAAGATTTGATTGTCTTGCCTCAGGTCACATGACAAATCTTAAGCCAAACTTTGTGGCCATGTATTTGAGATTCTCTGATTCTTTTAGACCTGGATCATGTGTTCCCAGGTGAACAGAGGTAAAAGATGAGCACCCTAACCTAAACTATGTGAATAAAGTTCTCTCAAAGAGATACTAATATTGCTTTAAAAAACGGAAGACAAAAGTTGTGCATCAGACGTAACATCTGTATATTTTGAGGAAAACAACTGATTTTTAATTCTTTTGTCAAACAGTTCAGCTAGAAGTTAAAAGTTACAGAAGAGCATTTATCTTCATGGAAAGCCACCTGAGTACAACCAGCAAACTATTTTATTAATTACTTTCTAAGTTAGTTGAAGCAATGTCTTCAACTCCTATCTGGGCAGATTTATTTGTGGCTCAACAGGATTCCATTTACTTTGTGAGTTAATTCTTCTCATCAATCATAAATATTGCTCGCTGAAAATGAGACTAAAGTCATAAGGTTAGCTGTTCAAAATGTTTGTTCTTACTTCTTTAAATTCAAGTTAGTCAAAATTTTTCCTGGAGAGAAGTAATACCTAAGTTTCTGATAAAGATGGGGAGGAACTAACACTATAATTATTTCATTTTAAAAGGATAGGGCTTCCCTGTTCGCTCAGCAGTAAATCGGCCTGCAATACAGGAGATACAGCAGAGGTGTGAGTTTGATCCCTGGGTCAGGAAGATCAGGATGAAGTAGGAAATGATGACTCACTCCAGTATTCTTGTCTGGAAAACCTTCTGTACAGAGGAGCCTGGTGGATTACAGTACAGGAGGTCATAAAAAGTCATGAAAGGATAAGGAGTAAAGCAGATGACATAATGATAACATGATAGTAATACTTCTACTAATAACTTTACTGTTGAATATTCTTAATTCTTTCCAAGTGTTTTCACTCATAGTACCAAATAACTTGTTTTCTCATCTCATGAAATCAGCAGGACAGATATCATTGTGTTCGTTTACCAAACAAGGATACTGAAGGTCATGTAGGTAAACATAACACGTATAAACCATCATGTATTTGCTCATATTGTATTCAAGATCTTTATGTCTCTACCTCACTTGTTTGGATTATGAGCTTCACAGGGGTGGATATCTTGCATTATTTATTTTTGTATTCCCATATCCTAGCCAGTGCCTGGCATATGTCAGATGACTAGAAAAAAGTTTTCAAAGTAGAATTTAATTGCCTGTGGTCACAAAACTAAGTCACGTAAGACTGGGATGAAAACCAAGTTTTTGTGCTTTTCAGTATAGCATGTAAATGGCTCTTTAAATTGCAATCAATGTGTCACATATGTTTCAAAATAAATGAACACAATAACCTTGAGTGGATCTAGAGAGATGCCATCCAACAAAAAGTGAGTCAGCGGTCCCAGCAGGAAGTAGATGACATACTCAAACTGAGTAAATGGGGAAGGCTGATACAAGGACTATTACATTATTATTATAAAGGTTACAGAAGAAGACAAGGGTGAGTGCAGGACACTGGGCCAAGTGATCAGAACTTGGAGTTTCTACCACTCCTAGACCTGGAGAGGTAAAAAGCAGCTCCTGGAACCCGTGGGGAGAGCATCACATAAGGGCAACTAAACAGGAGTGGGCTCTTCAGGAGATGGAGCCAGCTAACTCACAGAGATCTAGGAGGCAGGAGACAGGAGAAGAAACGCGCTGACTTCACTTTCCTTTCTTCCTTGCATTGCATCCTGGTGTATACCACGGCAGAAGCCAGAAAACGAAGAGAAAGGTATTTCTTTTTTTTTTTAATTTAAATTTATTTATCTTAATTGGAGGCTACTTACTTTACAATATTGTATTGGTTCTGCCACACATCAACGTGAATCCGCCACGGGCGTACACGTGTCCCCCATCCTGAACTCCCCTCCCACCTCCCTCCCTGTACCATGCCTCCCGGTTGTCCCAGTGCACCAGCCCCAAGCATCCTGTATCCTGCATCGAACCTGGACTGGCGATTCGTTTCATATATGATATTATACGTGTTTCAGTGTCATTCCCCCAAATCGTCCCACCCTCTCCCTCTCCCACAGAGTTCAAAAGACTCTTCCATACATCTGTGTCTCTTTTGCTATCTTGCATACAGGGTTATCGTTACCATCTTTCTAAATTCCATATATATGCGTTAGTATTCTGTATTGGTGTTTTTCTTTCTGGCTTACTTCACTCTGTATAATAGGCTCCAGTTTCATCCACCTCTTTCTGTTGATAAATCCGTCCAGATTAACACCCCGAGGGCCAGGGCGGAGGGCAGGAAGGACGATGGGGAGGGGGTCCGAGGGGGTTGACAGAAGACAGCGCGGAGCACCTGTCGCCGCCAGCCTTCCGGGACAGAGTGAAGCTGCCCTGAGTACTCAGCCTGCGCCTGCTGGAGACTGGGGAAGCCAGTGTACTCGGAAGGGTGTGTTGTGCTAATGAGGCTGGTGCCAGGCTTTGGAAGAGTGACTTGTTCTTGTCGAGGAGCGAGGAGCATAAACAGATGGGGTCCGCGGTTTAACTCACCACTTCCAAGTTGTGCGGCTGTCAGTTGCGGCTACAGTCCTGGGTTCCAGAGAGTTGCAGGCCGTAATCTGCACTGCAGATCTTCCAAAGAACAACTGGCATACTCTTTGTCCAGTAAGTACAATCTAGCCACACTGCTAGTATCAAAGGATATTCTTCATTAATTGAATATGACAGTGCATTTACCCCTCTTTTTTGAGAGAACAAAATACTTATTCAAAGATTGTTCTGACTATGAACTCCAAACAACACACACCACAGAAGCCAATGAATCAGTTTGGTCTATTGCTTCATGAATAGATTCTTCTGTGTGGTGTGTCCAGATGAGTCCGAGCTTGAAAATTCTAAACACTGCTCATCCAGCAGTAGTTTCCCCTTTAACTTACTTGGCGTGACTTTTCCTCTTGGGCCGTGATGAGCTCAGCTGTGTTGGTGTGCAATGTGTACACACAGAATATTAAGGAAGTGACCTGAATAAATCTCTTTCAAGCAAAGGGTCAGACTCAAGCTTCTGGTAACAATGTCTAGAAATTGGGATGAAATACATCTGGTTCCACCACTGTATGACCCTGTGAACTTGTTACCTCTGCAAAGTTTGGTATTTCCATCTATGGATAGGAAACGTTTATTTTCCCTTCCTGGATCCCCAGGGTTTGGAAGTCTCTGAAGTGCTACCTAATTATAAGATAATATAACTGCATAATACATAGTTATTAAATAATCTATAGTTATTAAACATAAATTTTAAATATTTGAAAGGGTTTACATTTGCCTTTTGTTTTCTCCAGATTAGTGCCTGGGGTTCATGAAGTAGCAATGTATTAATTAAAATAAAGGAAATGTGTTTTTATTTTAACTAGTCATGAAAGTTCCATGACAAAGGAAAAATTACTTTACTTTTAAGATTTAGACTTTCTTTCTATGTGAGAAATTAGGGTAATCAGAATTTATTTCCTGAATTTTCCCTAGAACCAGAAGTGCTTTTAAAAAAATGAAGTCACAAAAATGAAAGTTACTTTTTAGGTTAGTGCAGATGATGAGTCATAATATTTGAAACAGTTTATTTTCATGTTGCGTAAATACTGTTGTGTTACTCTTGATCAATATTAGAGTCAGGATTCTAATCTGTGAAAATTGAATCTTTCGGCATTTCTAAAAAGAAAATATGAAATTCATGACCTAAGTGACTTTGGTCAAGTGGAAGAAACCTGGATTTGCAAAGAGAAAGAATACTAAAGACATATATATATAAACATATACATATATTTAAGTTTTTAATAAGTTTAGCAAAATTTTGGTTTATAAACTAGGGGTATCTGTACTCATAATTTATCTATTGCTGCTACAATTGTGTGTTATAAACCACTTCAAAACCCAGTGGTTTAAAAAAGCAGACATTTATGATTGCTTTTAAGTATGGGGTCAGCTGGCTTGGCTGGACACACTCATGTCTATAGTCAGCTATGGGTTGGGAGGCAACAGTGTTGACCTTGGCAGGGGTCTAATGCATGTTTGGAGGTGGACTGGCTCTAAGCTGTTTTGGATAGGTTCAGCTGGAATGACTAAGCTTTTCTTCATTCGTTTCTTTCATGCATTTAGCAGGCTACTGGGGCTTATGTTCATCATGGCTAGACAGGGTTGAGGCTTGGGCTCAAACGTGGTCTATTGCCACTTCTGCATATTTTTTTTGGGGGGGAGGCAAAGCAAGTTACAATGCCAGGCTAGATTTGAGGGGTAGATAAAGACTCCACTGCTGGATGGAGAAGCTCCAAAATCACATTGCAGTGTACAGACACAGGGGGAGTGAGAGAACTGGAGCCATTTTGGCATTCAGCCTTCCATACTACTCAACCTAAATTGTCCTGTGAGCAATAAGCAAGGGCTTATAAACATCTGGAAGGTTTCAGAATTTGGACATTGCTATGCCAACATGCCACTGCAACAAGCGATCTGCATGCAGCAAGCCAAATTTGTACTTAGAGGGATAAAACATGTCATCTCTTTTTATGGATGTACAAGTTTGGCTGACTTACATTTTCTAACATCTGGAATATTTCACTTGGGCAACCTAAGCAAAAAAATCAGATACAGTAACTGGTGGTGTGATACCTTTCTCCGACACCTTTATGACAGGATAATTCTTAAGACTATTTATTTTATATATTGGATTTAATTTCAGAATAAACATGTCATTTTCTGAAAACTTCCAGTTCATTTGCTTATTTTTTAGAGGGAGGAAAGTTATCTTTACTTAATCATATTTGGAAATGCAGGCCTTTGTACAAAGGGTGGTTATATAGTGCAATCATTCATAGCTTAACACTAAAAGGTGTGTGTATAGATGGGGAAGCTGGTAGATTATTTGCAAGCTTTTGCTTCTGCAGTGTAGACACTTTCTTCATTTAAATATGGAGCTTCAAAGAGGAATTTAGACCAATGGAAATAATATATTTTTGCTTGGCCTTTGTTAATAACAAAGTTTTTTGCCTGTATCTTCATAAATATGGAAAAAATTAAAAATATTATTAAGGTTCATCTATAGATGAATGGGTAAAGAAGCTGTGGTACATGTACACAATGGAATACTACTCAGCCATGAAAAGGAACGCATTTGAGTCAGTTCTAATGAGGTGGATAAACCTAGAGCCTATTATACAGAGTGAAGTGAGTCAGAAAGAAAAATATAAATATTGTATACTGATGCATATGTATGGAATCTAGAAAGATGGTACTGATGAATTTATTTCAGGACAGCAATGGAGAAACAGACAGAGAGAACATACCTATGGACATGAGGAGGGGAGGAGGGAGAGGGTGAGATGGATGGGGAAAGTAACACGGAAACTTATAATTCCATATGTAGAATAGGTAGCCAGTGAGAACTTTCTGTGTGACTCAGGGAATTCACACAGAGGCTCTGTGACAACCTAGAGGAGGGGGATGGGGAGGGAGGCTCAAGAGGGAAGGGACGTGGGTGTACCTATGGCTGATTCTTGTTGATGTCTGACAGAAAACAACACAATTCTGTAAAGCTATTATCTTTCAATTAAAAAATAAAGTGGTAAAAATATTATTGCTGCTACTGCTGCTAAGTCGCTTCAGTTGTATCTGACTCTGTGCGACCCTGGAAAGTAAAACTAGATAATTACAATAAATTCAGCTAAATCAGATATAAGCTATTATATATAGGATGGATAAACAACAAAGTCCTATTGTATTGCACAGGGAACTATGTCTAACATCTTGTGATAAGCCATAATTGGAAAAGAATATGAAAAATACATATATATAAAACTGAATCACTTTGCTCTATAGCAGAAGTTAAACACGACGTTGTAAATCAACTATACGTCAATGGAATTAAAAAAAAAAACAAATCAAAGCTGAAAATTTTAAATATATAATTGAGAAAACAGTGACTATAACCCCACGGATGGTTTTAGATACTTCAAAATACAGCCTGGCCATGGTCATTCCTAAGAGAAAGTTTGAAATTATAATAAATATAGCAGCCATAAAGTAGGAATAAAACTTTCATGTTATTCTGCAACCTACAGGGCTTTTACTCATTCTAGTCAGGATTAAAAATGTCAGATAGTGTATATAACATACACTTAGTGGCTTATATGAGGAAACTACTGTTACTCTAATATTTCACTGTCCAAAATTCTAACTGGAATTCTTGTTTCTCTCAAATTTTCCATCTCTTCAGCTTGTTGAACTGCCTTTGAACTCAAAGGCCTGTGACAATCTACAGGCTATGTTTGGGGATTAAAATCTTATGTAGCCTTCTGTTTCAGAGTTCTGTTTGGCTTTTATTTACTGAACATTCACTGATTGTCCATTGTAGCTTTTTGTTCACTGAATTCATGTATTGAGTGAGATATTTGTAACATTTTAAAATAATAATAACCTTTAAGGATGCAGAGGAGGAAGCTGAGCTTAAGAGTTAAGTCCTAGCTCCTACGCTGCTAATTAGATAACACTGATAAGGGGGTGGGCTTCCCCAGTGATTCAGTTGGTAAAGAATCCACCTGCAATGCAAGAAACCCGGGTTTGACCCCAGGGTCAGGAAGATCCCCTGGAGAAGGGCATGGCAACCCACTCCAGTATTCTTGCATGGAGAAGCCCATGGACAAAGGAGCCTGGTGGGCTACAGTCCACGGGGTCACAGAGAGTCAGACACCACGAAGTGACTAAGCATGAAAACACAACAAGGGAGTAGTTCACCTTCTAAACCTCATCTTCTCCATCTAAATTGGGGATAGTAATGTTACTTATTTAATATGATTATTATAATAATACATGAAGTAATATACGTAAGTCATAGTGAGCTTTCAATAAATGACGATATCTAGAATTTATGCTTTGTTCAAAATATACACATAGTAACATGTGGAGAAATTTTTGCTTAGAAATCTGACTAACACAGGGGAAAGACTAAAAATATTGATACTGAAGTTACACAAGGAAATATTCCAGTCTGATCACCCTACAGAGCAAGCCACATTTCCTAAGTTTTGCCCGTGACTTTGGAAGTCTTAATTAGTTTTTATGTTTCTTTGCTGCTGCCGCCATTGTTCAATTGCTAAGTCATGTCCAGTTCTTTGTGACTCCATGAACTGCAGTAAGCCAGGCTCCTCTATCCTCCACTATATCCCAGACTTTGCTCAAACTCACATCCGTTGAGTCAGTGATGCCATTCAACCATCTCACCCTTTGTTGCCCCCTTCCTCCTCCTGCCTTCGATCTTTCTCAGCATCAGAGTCTTTTTCAATCAGTCGGCTCTTTGCATCAGGTGGCCAAAGTACTGGAGTTTCAGCATCAGCCCTTCTAATGAATATTCAGGGTTGACTTCCTTTAGGATGACTGGTCTGATCTCCTTGCAGTTCAAAGGACTTTGAAGAGTCTTCTCCAGCACCACAATTCAAAAGCATCAATTCTTTGTTGTTCAGCCTACTTTAATGGTTCAACTCTCACATCCATTCACCACTAATGAAAAAAAAACATAGATTTGACTATATGGACCTTTGTTGGCAAAGTGATGTCTCTGGTTTTTAGTACACTGTCTAGGTTTGTCATAGCTTTCTTTCCAAGTAGCAAGCGTCTTTTAACTTCATGGCTGCAGTCACCATCCACAGTGATTTCGGAGCCCAAGAAAATAAAATCTGTCACTGCTTCCACTTTTTGCTCCTCTCTTTTAAATAGACCAGCACCCAGAAATCACCAGATATTTGTGGGAAGTTTCTGTTATGAAAGACAGACACAAAGTAAGCAGGAGAAATAACCAGGCAGGAACAAAGACCAGCCACCAGAAGACTTTAAAGATAAAAAGTCAGCTAATATCTTGGAGGGAATTGGAAACGAAGCCAAGATGCTATAAAAGTGATTATTCAGAGAACAAAAAAAGAGCTCCTTAAAAGTCACAACATGATAGCAAGAGGGAAACAAACAGAAGAGAGAAGGAAGGTAAAGTTGGAAAATACCACCAAATGTAAAACAAAAAGATAAAGCAGGCAGAGAGAAAAGATAAGAAAATTACACAAACAACCCAGAAAGTCCAGCATTCCAGATAGGAGGTGTTTCAGAAGGAGAGAAATTGAGATGTGGAAGTAATAAATAAAATTTAGAACATTTTTCAGAATTACAACACCGTGTTTTAAATTGAAAGAACTCAATGGATGCCCAGTGTAGTGAATAAAAATAACCCAAACCAAAGTCCAAAATTCCTGTAAATTCAGAACATTGAGGGCAGAGAGAAAGTCCAACAAGTTTTAAGAAAGAAAAAAAATTATTCATAAGGAAAATCAAGAAAGAGAACTAGCTTTTAATGCTGGAAGCTAAAAGACAAACCCTTCCAAATTCTGAGAGGAATAATTTCTAAATTAGAATTTTCTGTTCAGCCAAAATATCAATTAAGTTTGAAGGGTGGAATGAAAACATCAGTATGTTTATACATATCAGGTCCCAAATAATATATCTCTCTTTCATACTTTCTCAGGAAGCATATAAAGATAAAATTCTTGAAACCAAAGGGTTAAGCAAAAATGAGGAAGAAAAGAATTGGAAGTTCCAGCGCAGTAACAAAGCAAAGGTAATCCACTCTCAACCTTCTGAAGAATAAGTCTGAGAAGATAGTGGAACAAAGATCTGGACAGAGGATTCAGATTGGAGAGGGTCAGAAGTGCCAGGGAAGACATCTTCATGAAAAAGATTGAGAGACTGTCAACATGTTTCCACATGTCATGAGATGTCAGCTGAGGCTGCAACTATATAGAGTTAGCAATAAGCAAAAAAACAATCTGACCAAATGATAAAACAAGGTATATGGAAAATAATATTGTGTAGGAAACGAACAGTAATTATGACAGTTGCTTGACTCAGCTATGACTATAATATATATATACATACACATATGTATGATTAGTATTCATAACATAAATGTGAAATATAACATATTTCATAACATAATTATGAAATATAAAGCTGAACAAAGTTAAGATATATCTACATTTATAGTGGGATAATGAGGGCAGAGGAAAGACGAGGAAAGGATGATGATGAAAAGCAAATTCCTTATCTTCCATATTGAGAAGTCAACAGATAGGGGACAGAGTGAATCAGTGAGTCATGATCAAAATGTACTGTTCAATGATATGCAGCTAACTGTCAAAAGAATCAGATGACACAATTAAAAGTACTTATATTTGAAGAGAGGGAAATTGGGTGGGGTTGGGACAGGATGTTGCAACTATGAGAAGCTCTATAAATTCATTTGGCACTGAAAACCAGAGTTTGTATAATTCGATGAACATAAAGTCTAAATAAAAGCAGTGTATCCATGACATTGCTTTTATTGGAAAATGAAGACAAATATTTCCCCAAATAAGCAGGTGTTTGATAGTTTTTAAACATGAACATTCTCTCTCTCTCTCTCTCACACTCAGAGATATTCATTACTATCACCAAGCAATTACTAGTATTTGCTAGTCATGAAACATATATTCCCCCTATGTGCGAGTACTACAGTTCTTTGTCTAACTTTTGTCTGTAGATTTAATCTCACACTCTTGAGAACCCAAACCTGCCAAGCAACTTTATAGCTAAGGCTAGTCCACAAGAAGCAGTGACCAACCTTCTTTTGCCATTTCTCTGGAATAAAAAATAATTATGCAAATATAGAACATATTTTATTATTTAAAAAATGCTTCCAAAAATGAAACAAGATAATAATTGATCTCATCAAAATTTATATCCTTGCCTAAATGAGGGATCAGAAATTAAACGCATACAAAGGGGAAAAATCATTATGTAAACAGAAAATCTCAATATTTAAAAATTCAAATATCAACTATTAGCAAGTAGTGCATTTTTTGGAGTAGCACTGGTTATTTTACTACCAGAAAAAAATCAATACTCCCAATGCTCAGAGATGAAAAAGAGAGATTGCATCAAGACAAATAATTCTCTGAGCATAGAAATTAAGCAGCATGTTAGCTTTCTCATGAGGTGCAACCTTAGTTTTCCACAATAGCACCATTAAACATATTCTAACATCTGCAGCTAGCCAGTTGGTATGTTGCCCATGGAGTGTGGAGTCAACATGGATATGTTGCTCAACTTTAACAGTCCATCAAAGCTTAAAGTGTGACATTATATGAAGTTGACTTCAGCTATTCTGTAAAGAATACATATATCAGGAAGTGAGGCTAAAGATGTATGCCTGGAAGGCACAATGATTTAATATTTTATGTATAATAAAATAGATTCTCCTCAATGCCAAGATATTCCTTGGGAAGAAATTGATTACTTAGGAAGTTGGAATCAGGACTCCAGGATACTGGGCAACCGCTTGCCCATGACACTGATACACTACAGAGGCATTTTACTGCATGCGTGCATGTCCCACGTGCATACCAATCCCTACAGTGGTCTGAGGTGGGGCCCAAGATTCTGTATTTCTAAAAAGTGCCCCAAGGCTGTTGCTGGTCTACAGAACACAAATTGAATAGTTAGGTGCTAAATGATATCATAAGATTTTCATTGACTAGATAGCTAAGTTTCCTATGCTGCCATAAAAGTGAGAAAAATAAGTATAGAGTTTAAGAGTTTAATAGATTGCCTACCACACAGTAGGAACTCAGTTTATACCTTTTAAGAGATTGTGCTATCCTTGGGTAAGTATAGAGTTGAAGAGAAACCCCAGAGAACATATGTTAGCCATATTTAGTGAGAATTGAATTCTGTATCTCTATATGCTAGGTGCATATATTTATTCAAATTTATTTAACAACACTGAGAAGTGTTATTTTAACAACTGAATTTCTCTCATATTTGCAAGAAGGGTTAATCTGAATAATTACCAATTAAATATACGGATATTATTTTATGGGTAACACGATTTTGCAAGATGATTTCCTTAGATTTTCATTATTGCAGGTTTTGCTATTGCCAGTCTTTTTTTGTTGTTAGGGGTTGTTTGGGCCACATTTTATATTCACTTATATTCACCTAGTTCAGACAGTTGCTTGTCTTCATGTATAGAATATATTTTGGTTTTGATCTGCTTTTATGTGGGCTTACTTCTTTATAGTTCACTAGTAGAATTTATTGGAGCTACACATTCCATGCCACAGAGAAATAAATGGGACATTTATGATGCAATAATTGTTCAATTACTTTCAGGGAAAGTTCAAGAAGTCTTGAATATTTTTCTTCCTATAGAACAGAAGTTTGCAGACTACAGCCTATGGGCCAAATCCAGCCTTCCACCTGTTTTGTAAATACAGTTTTATTGGAACACAGACACACTCTTTTATGTACATACTGTCTATAGCTATTTTCAGTCTACAGGGATGGAGTTGAATAGTGATAAGATCATGTGACCCACAAAGTTTAAAATATTTACTCTCTGACCTTAAAATATTTGCCCATCAATCCTGTCATACAACTAAAGATAGTCTTCTTAATAAATTAATTTGAAAGGTGACAGGAGAGAATATTACTATCTTCAGTTGGTAAGATTAGAATTAGAATACAGAGTGATTGCAAATCTTACGTTGTTTCTTCCTTTGGAAGGTGCAGTGGCAACAACATAGCTCAAATAACAAAATATGCATTTTATTTGAAAGGAAGCAGTTCCCTCCATTGTCTATTTACAAGTTAACTTTTCTTTTTAACTGTTTTTCCAAACAAAGGTGACTACTTCTTTTTAGGGCATTTTCATTTTTTTCTCTGTAGTCAAGTAAAGTGGATGTTTTGCATCTTCAAATTTATAATTTGAATTTTTTAACTACAATTTTAAGTAAAATATTTTCCAAGTTATTTTTCTTTTAGAATTTGTGACATAGTCACTGCCATTGGTTCCTTGGCTTAGCTGTTCTCTGCTCTTTGTACACATTTGCATAAGGGAATCTGCTATTTAATGCATACCAGTGGAAGTAATCTATATTAGGGAAATGCATACATGTTCATAAAATATCTGTATTTACCCAATAAATACATGTACAATTTGACTCAGTTTTTTATCTGCCTTAAAGTGCTAACCTGGTACTCATTTTGTGAATACAAAATTTCAGCTCAACATTATTCTTAATCTATGATTCAGTTTGGCATTACATAGCTGGGTCGACAGAGATGTGGGATTATATATTTATTTATTTATGTCTTTAAAATTAAAAGGAAGCTGAAATGTATTTCTTTCCTTTCAGTTATGCTATTTAGTATGATAAAGAATGAAACCCTTATTCTGTCAATTCCCTGTATGTGTGCTCAGTCGTATCCAACTCTTTGCAACCCAGTGGACTGTAGTCTGCCAGGCTCCACTGTCCATGGAATTTTCCAGGCAAGAATACTGGAGTGGGTTGCCCTTCTCCAGAGGATCTTTCCAAATCAGGGATTGAACTCATGTTTCCTGTGTCTCCTACATTGCAGGTAGATTCTTTACTGCTGAGCCACCCAGGAAGCCCTGTCAATTCCCTAGCATATTATAATGTCAGCATTAAAGTAAAAGATGGTATGCAAGTTAGAAAAAGCACAAGTTCACAGTCTCTGTAAATCATCATAGCTTGACATACATGGCGACATCCATCTCTAATTATGTAGCTGCTATAGTAGCATTGGGACTTATTTTTAATAAAATGCATCACTATGCCATCTCTCTTATTACTTAACCTCACAAATACTTTGGGTATAATTCTTTTCCATGAAAACTAGTGTTTCTACCCTCATCCTGAATTTGGTGGAATGACTGAAAACCAGCAATTTCTTCAGGAACAGAAACCCCGAGGAAATACATGAAAAAACAAAAGACATTTTTCATAACGTGCTGGCACAGAGCACTGAAAGTCATTTAGAGAACTGATGAGGAACAAAACTAGAGCACCAGAAGCTACTAGTGTGTTCATGTTTGCTTCTGTATCAGTCAGGGCTGGCTGTGGCTGCAGAGGTGGAAACCGACGCCCCCACCCCCAAATTGTAGGGATTTAAACAAGATAGAATTTTTTTTTTCTGAGTTAATATCTTGGTGGTCTTGGTGATGTGATTGTTGGAAGAACCAAGGACTTCTATCTTTTTGATCTACTTGTCTATTTTCTGACTTCCATTCTCAAGGTTACCTCATGGCTGCAAGTTCAGCCCTGAAGTAGGCATTCAATGCAGCAAGAATCAGAAAGGAGGGCAGGTGAACAAAGCACACAGCCATCCCTGATTTGATGGGAGTCTGTTGCAGGAGGTCATCAAGAAGATGTGACCTGTTTACCCACAAGCCAAATCTGAGCAATCGGAGATTTTTACCTGTCCCGTCTCCTGTCCCTGAAATGTACATTCTGCCCAACTTTCACAGTGGGAGCAGTTGTCAAGAATGCAGCCCCGGAAGGACTGAGTTGTTGAGACCATCTGGATGGGCCATCTGACTGAACTCCATTAAGGATAAAGTTTACTATTCTGGTGGGCCAGTGGGGAGATCCATTCTTCTTCCAGTGCCGGAGACAAACCAGGTATATGTTGGACTGGACAAAAATATTGTTTGGTTAGTGAGTATGTTGTTCAGTAAAATTATTGGTGAAAAAAAATGTCTATTACTTAAAATCAAATGAACTTTTGGGCCAATCCAATAGGTTCCCTTGGAGTGTCTGCCTCTTTCTTTCGTCTCTTCCTGCCCTCTGGTTTCAAATCCTACCCCCCTACCCCCGCCACCCGAAACTTTTGAAATTTGGAGCCAAAGGAATCTTTTTGCTTTTGATCTCTAGGAGAATAGATACTGGATAGGCAATCAGACTCTCTCTAACAGAGACTCCATGAGGAGCATCTTTCCCCATTGTTTTTTTATGTTTTACATAATTGTATGATTGATTATACTGGAAAAGGTTGCTCTTAGACCCCTAAGGTGGAGCAACCATAGTGAAATGAGAGAATGCCAGAAAAGAGAAGTCCAGATGGGAACTAAAGTCATGTTCTTGTTTGTTAAAAGACTGGGAAAATACAAAAAGATGGTTATCCATATTTTATGTATGTCAATGTACCAGTAAATGGTGATTGAAATCTTTCCATAAGAAGAAGAGGCTCAAAATTAGAAAATTTAACTTCAGTTTAATTAGGTGGAGAATTATTATCTGAAACTAGTCAGTGAGCCAAAATATTTTTTTAATGTTGATTAATTCATTCATATATTCAAAAGCTCAAAAGTAACACATTTCCTTTAAGTTCTGGTGAGATATCCCTAGGGACCTAAAGATTGGTGGTTATGTTGATATTTGAAGTAAGAGAGGATTAGGGAGGTTCTGACATTACTTTATAGAACAGAGAAGATAAAATGATTCACGAGACCTGAGTGTCTCACCACTCTATCAGGGGGTCTGGAGATGGCAGGAGAGAAGCCGGTGAGGTGCAGTGGTCCTTCTTAGATGCTTCCTGTCCTGAGGCATTGCTTCCAGGGGCCATGCACTCTAACACCTGCATCTTCTGTGAAACTGAATTCTTAGACTGTCTCTCTTTAGACAGTTTTGGATCTGTGCTTCTAATTTTTTTCCCCCAAAATGCTTTTTAAGATGATCAGACAGATTTCAGTGAAAGCTTTTACTTTAAATGAAGGATAGAATAGAGTGTAAATGAATATCAGGTCATTTTTCTTGTTTTTCAAGAAGGAAAAAAACCTACCATTTTTGTAACATAACTAAAGCAATCTGAAAGCTTTTTTTTTTCTTTTGTGCGATAGAATTTAGAGAAAATGCATTGTGCTATTAAGAAAGGGTTCAAGCGAGAGCCCCTGGGGAAGGAAAAGCATAGTTTTTCTCCAGACACTGGTGATAATTTTAAGCTGTCTTTTTTTTTTTTTTTTTGAGTCCTTGCCCCATCTTAGGGTTTTACTTGATAATAGAACTCACCGAGTCAGAACTTGGCAATGTCATCACAATGCCCATTCTTACTTACCATCTAGGATGTTCAAATCTTATCTCATACTGATGTGAAATTTAATAATGGTAATAATGATGGGAATGACATTTACTTATTAGCTTGAGTACTCTAAAAGTTTAACTCTTGTTTACAGAATTGTACTGTGCAAGTGGTCGCATGACCTTCAGCCTGCATTTTTCAGGGACCAGGCTGGCTGAGGCTCTGTCTCTTCAATGCGTGATCCTCAAGGTCACTGTGGGGGTCATCTTCATTCCAGACAGGCAGGCAGGGGAAGGGCATGGAGCAGCACAGATGGAAGGTTTTGTGTACCAAAGACTATTTAATGTAACCGAGATGTGATTATGAGAAAGCTGGTTCTGGCCACTTTTTCCTCCATATCTCTGCGTTATTTCCGAAAAGATAGAGGAACTCAATAAGGAACTGACTCATTGGAAAAGACTTTGATGCTGGGAAAGATTGAAGGCAGGAGGAGAAGGGGACGACAGAAGATGAGATGGTTGGATGGCATCACTGACTGGATGGACATGAGTTTGAGCAAGCTCTGGGAGCTGGTGATGGACAGGGAAGCCTGACAAGCTGCAGTCCATGAGGTTTCAAAGAGTCGGACATGAACTGAACTGAACTGAGAGGAACCCTGATGCTTGGATGCAATTATAACTCATTTATTGGTAATGGAAAAGAATTTTTGAATTCTAGAAGGTTAGAGATGAAAATGGATATGATTAAAGTTTATAGAATCAGTGCAGGGAGAAATAAGTTGACTACATCACAGATCACAGAATTAGGATGCTGTCTTTGAATAATGCTCATAAAACATTATTCTAGAGCACACAAAAGCAATATAGTACAATTTTAGAATAATTATAAGTGCATTAACTATTATTGATTAGTACTGTGTAATAGAGACTAGCATACATGATTTCATTTGATATTCACAATAACTCTTCAAGAGAGCATAGTGTGGCATTTAAATGTCTCCTCCAGGGCCAGGTCACCTGGGATTTATTTCTGGTTCTTCCACTTACTAGCTGGAAAAATCTTGTACAGGTACTTAACCCTTCTCTGACTCAATTTTCTCTACTATAAAATGGAGATGATAATGATAACCCAGTTCCTGGGGTGTGAAGATTAATGCATTAAAAGTATAAAACTTTAGAAGTGTACCTGGCACATAGTAGGCTATCATCACCATTATTAATTACTATTAATAAGTAAGGCTTCTGTATTTCAGAAGGGGGAAGATACTCTCCCATTGTCACACAGCTAGTCATTGGTAGAGCTGGCTCTTAGAAAGAGCCAGCTGTTCAGCTGTTCAAATCAAAACACCCTTCCTTCCCACGGTGGCATGCCTTGAGTGAGTGAGGAACTGCTGAGAGACTGGGCTACATACTAGTTTTCTAGAAGAATTGGGATTATTTACATTACACTGCAGTTCAATAGGGGAAAACTACTCAGATCTGAGTTGTTAGTTCTAGAGGTGCTTAGCATGGTGGTTAAGAGTTAAGTTCTCAAGTCAGATATCATAGGTCTCAAACCTGGTTCCAAGTTGGGTAACCTTAAGCAGGTCACTTCACTTCTCCAAGTCTCAATTTTATAACAATAAAACGGCCCCAGGCTTAAGCAATAAAGACACTTAGTGCCTCATTTACCAGGAATTCTAGAGATGTTGAAAGGGTTAGCAGTCTCATGAAGGGCTGATCAGGCTTTTGCCTGTTTCTAGTTGGCTGTCCTCTTTACAGGGTGATGGAGACAGACAGAGTCAGGGAGAGGAATACACTCTATCTCCCTTAATCCACTGGGCATACCAGGGTCTCCTAATGGCCTTCTAAACCAACCATAGAGAAGGAGAAATGTGATTCCATAATTGGTTTAGACCAACAGACTTATCAGAGTTCATTTCCTGGGAAGAGGAGGAGCCCCCTCCCCTGAACACGCTGCTACCTGACCAAATCATGGTTTGCTTATCAAGGAAAAGAGGGTGGGATGCTGCTGTTGCACAGTAAGTGTTATGCTGTTGAATATCTGGGAAGTTCTTAGCCCAGTGCCCTGGCATATGGAGAATACTCAATAATGGTTAGCTTTGCCAACTCCCCAAGGCGAGCATTCCCGAGGGCAATTTTGTGCTGTCACATAAAACAGACCTTTCTCTTGTTTTAAAAACAGAACAGAGCACTGAACTTGATGGATCACAGGCCTGGCTCACACAATTTTGGATGTTCTTGCTGAATCTTTTGCATGGCAAAAATCCCCACCTTTAGAACTACTTCTGTCTTGTATCTTAAGCAGAGGTGTGGAAAATGAGGGAGTTGAAACAAGTTGCCTCAAGCCTCATCTTACATGTTGAAGAAGGTTATCCCACAACTCTCCTGGATCAAACTACATTCTTCTGTTGGCAGAAGAAGCTCCCACAGTCCATGTCTGTCTTGAAGCCAAACACTGTTCAGAATTCTGCAGCTTTACTCTCCTGACATTCACAGCAACAAGCAATAGCTGGGAAAGATCAGGAATACTAGCTGGATGACTCAACCAGCTACTTCCACAGTAACGGTGCATAACAAATGATCCCATAGTCCCTGGCCAGCTCGGTAGACTCAACAATGAGCATATACTCTCATGCTCACGAGTCTGCAGTGGCTGGGTTCTACTGGATTTGTCTCCAGGCTGTAGGTCGGGCCTATATCTGCCCCATATGGCTCCTTGAGACACATTTATCTCATGGCAATAATCAGAAATCCAAGAGGGCAAGTATACTTCAGCCTATCCTCATGAGCATATTTCAAACCTTTTCTTAGGTCATGTTTCTTTCATTGGCTGATATCAGTGGCGTGAATACACAGGTCACTATAAGGTCACATGACAAAATGTGTGGATACAGAGAGGGACAGGGAATACAGAGAGATGATGCAATCAGCCACCACGAAGAGGCTGAGTCTATCTTCTCACTTACCCTAGAGTCTATTTCTAATCCTCCAAATCCCTCTTTTAGAGGGCATACTTCTGATCTGTCTTACCTTCCTATGTCACTCTGGTGTAAAACCTAATAGACCACTAATCTTTTCAGTAGATAACTGTGAGATTGTGGCAGTCAGTGGAGGAATAACAGACAGAAAAGAGAGAAGAACAAGCCTGGTAGGACGAATTATAAGCACAGTTGAGAAGGGCAGGAATGCTGCCAGTGGAGTTGTGCTGCTGTTTTCTAGAGCAGAGACGAGCAATGTGAGAATGTGATGCGGCTTTCTGCACGTGGCAAGCCAAGGCCACTGATAGAGGGTCTTTGGACAATATACTCAGGTTTCAGTTTAGGGACATATGATCAAAATGAAACAAGTCAGTCTTTAAAGAGATTCTTTGTAGCAAGTGGCTTCCAGTTCAGTTCAGTTCAGTTCAGTTCAGTAACTCAGTCGTGTGGGACTCTTCCCGACCCTATGAATCACAGCACGCCAGGACCCCCTGTCCACCACCAACTCCTGGAGTTTACTCAAACTCATGTCCATCGAGTCGGTGATGCCATCCAGCCATCTCATCCTCTGGCGTCCCCTTCTCCTCCTGCCCCTAATCCCTCCCAGCATCAGTCTTTTTCAATGGGTAAACTCTTCACATGAGGCGGCCGAAGTACTGGAGTTTCAGCTTCAGCATCAGTCCTTCCAACGAACACCCAGGACTGATCTCCTTTAGAATGGACTGGTTGGATCTTCTTGCAGTCTAAGGGACTCTCAAGAGTCTTCTCCAACACCACAGTTCAAAAGCATCAATTCTTTGGCACTCAGCTTTCTTCACAGTCCAACTCTCACATCCATACATGACCACTGGAAAAACCATAGCCTTGACTAGATGGACCTTTGTTGGCAAAGTAATGTCTCTGCTTTTCAATATGCTATCTAGGTTGGTCATAACTTTCCTTCCAAGGAGTAAAGAAAGTTTTAATTCATGGCTTTTAATTTCATGGCTGCAGTCACCATCTGCAGTGATTTTGGAGCCCAGGAAAATGAAGTCTGACACTGTTTCCCCATCTATTTGCTATGAAGTGATGGGACCAGATGCCATGATCTTCGTTTTCTGAATGTTGAGCTTTAAGCCAACTTTTCCACTCTCCTCTTTCACTTTCATCAATTGGCTGCCAAGGATCAGCCAAAACACCCAAAAGAGAGCAGGAGTTAGGACGCTCGTTCACCAGATTATCCTTGGTGATTATCATAGTGTCTAGCATACAGCTGCTAATCAATACATAGTTTTTGAATGCACTGACGTATTTAATAGCAAATTTCCCCATCATATTTTGGGTAATATTTTGACCGAGTTTGTAAACACTGGGTCTTGGAAGCCTCAGGGGCAGAGGAAGAAAGAACAAACACTTAAAAGACTGTTTCTCTCCTTCTTTGTTCATATTCTGTTTCTTGTTTTTTAAAATTAACTTTATTGAGATATAATTTACCTACAGTAAAACATACTCATTTTAGGTGTACAGTTCTACAATTCTGTGTTGTGTACACACATGATATGGAACATTTCCATCACTCTCAGAAGTCCCCTGGTTTCCTTCCCTGTCAATCTCTGCCCACTCCTGGCCACAGGCAGCCTCCTTGTGTCAACACAGACTGAATGCCTGTTCTGGAATCCCTCAAATAGAATTGTACTATATGTAGACTACTGTGTCCAGCTAGGCTTAGAGTCTGTGTGATTTGTCTGTGTGGTTGTATCTCCATTCCTTTTTTTTTTTTTTTAATTACTGAATACTATTCCATAGTTGGACATACCACATTTTGTTTATCCATTTACTTGTTGACTGACATTTGTGATTTCCAGTTCTAGGGTAGGATGAAGAAAGCTAGCTATGAGCATTACTGAACAAGTCTGTGTGAAGATACATTTTCATTTATCATGGACAAATGCCTAGAAGTGGAACTTCTGGGTTTTGTAATAAGTAAATGTTTAACTTCATAAGAAACTGTTTTTCCAAGTGGATTTACCATTTTATATTCTCTGCAGCAATGGATGAAATCTCCAGTTCCTCCTCACCCTCTCAACAATCGGTATTTTAAATCTGATCTGTTCTGAAGGGGGTATCTCTTTCTTTGTTTTAAAAGAAATAAGCCATGTTTGTTGAATGAGTGCAAAAAGCGTCTTTACCCCTGTGTTCCTAACTGAGCAAGTTTCTATCTGTAAGACACCTTTCTTTCTTCCGCTGTCTGTCACACACACACACCCACACACACACACCCCACACACACTCCACACACACTCACTCGGGGGCCTTCTGTCATCCTGGGAAATAAAAGCATTGTTTCTCGCAGAATGGGCTTGCTTTCTCAGAAGCACAACAACCGGATGCCAGGGCTTCAAGACTAGGGCCCTGCAAACTCTCAGGCGCAGTGAGCTTTCCCCAAAAAGCTCTCACTCCAAGCCTCTCAACTGCTCCCTTCTCTACTAATAAATAATAATTGTCTTTTCAAAGAGCTGGTGTGTGGTTAGCGCTGGAGAGCTTCAGCTCGAGAGGAACGCTGTGGGTTGCCTCTCCGCTCCTTCCCCACGGTTCCATTTTCCACCCCGTTTGGACCCAGAGACACCGAGGGCTCTGGCGCCCGCTCCTCAGCCAGCCCCCGGGAACCCGGGCCCCCTGACCCCCGGCAGCGCGGGCACCGCGCCACCGGGCACCGGGCATGCTCAGAGGGCGGCGGCGCAGGCGTCGGCTGCAGTGGGGCCCGGGCGCCGGGAGGTGCCGCTGCATCTCCGCTTCCCGGCGCCTGACCCAGCGCGCAAAGTTGGGCTGGAAGCCGCCGGGGGAAGGAGGGACGGAGCGAGCGCGGCGGCGGGGAAAGGGGGCGGGAAGCGGCAGGGGAAGGAGCCGGGCGGGGAGGGGGGTGGGGGGCCGCCGGGCGTGTGTCACTCGCGCGCTCCCTCCGAGTCGGGAGGATGTGCTGAGCGCGGCGCCGGGAGGCGGCGGGGGCCGAGGAGCCGTACCCGGCGGGAGCCGAGGAGCCGTTCCCGGCGGCGGCTGGCAGCCCGAGCTGCCGCTCGGCGGCTCTCCTCCCTCCGAGGCTCCACATCCCGCGTCCCGCCCGGGCATGGTCGGGCGCCTCGCCCCCGCGCGCCCCGGCTGCTGAGTCTCGCGGGAGGCGGTGCGGAGGCCGGGAGGCCGGCGAGGCCGGCGCGGAGCGGAGGCGAGCGCCCCCGGAGCCGGGCAGGAGCCCGCGCCCCGCGCCCCGTCCCTGCCGCGCGCGCCCGGGTCGCCCGGAGCCCCGATGAGCCCTGATGGCCGGGGCACAGCCTGGAGTGCACGCGCTGCAACTCAAGCCGGTGTGCGTGTCCGACAGCCTCAAGAAGGGCACCAAATTCGTCAAGTGGGAGGATGTAAGTGGGGGCGGCCGGCGGGGGCGCGGGCGGCGGGCGGCTCGCGGGGGCGGGGCGGGGGCGAGTTACGCAACGGGCGCCCGGGCCTCGGGGCGCGCGACGGCGGCGCTGGGTACCCGCTCCTGGGCCCTTGGGTCGGCGGTTGGGCGTCCGGGCTGGGTATGACCGGCGCCCCCTGAGGGTCTGGTATCTTGGGGCCAGTGGAGCAGAAGCGCAGGAGGGGCCGGTGTTGCCGGGTGACTGGTCCTGAGAGTTTGGAAAGTGGGGAGGGTGAAGTTGGCACCCGCTGGAAATCGCTGGGATGTGGACAAGTAGCGCCCTTCTCCGCCGGCAGATGCACACGCCGCCCCCGACCGGCACCTCCTCTGGCCCCTTTGGAGAAGGAGCTGCCCCGGAGTCTGAACTGTTGAGTGGTGGCTCACCTCTTAGCGCTGTTCTAGGTGCCCACGCGGCAGAGGCAAGAGGACACGGCAGCCCAGCCGACAGGTGGCTGGTGATGCCAAACTTCAGCTCTGGGCTCCGCAGGGAAGGGCCCCGAGAAGGCTCGGGAGGACGCACCGGGGGAGGGCACAGGGGGTCACTGAGGGGTCAGCGGGGCGCGCTGGGCCTGCAGGCTACACGGGAAGGCGAGTTTCTGAGAACTGAGCTGGCTCAGTCTTCAGTTCGAAATAGACAGAACACGAGACATTCCTTCGATTTACCTTCATCTTTTGCCAGGACGGGCAAAAGCCCAGCCCCGGATCTCCAGTGACCCTGGACCCTAGAACTTAAAATGAATCCCCCCATTGCTTTCAAACATTTAAATTAATAATTTTGTTGTATACATAGGGATCTTCAGATGGAGAACAATAAGTTCTAGATTTATGTCTTGAGTGTCATTCAAGGTGTCAGTCCTTAGATCCTTGAGCCGCTGGATCAAAGGATAGTTAGGTCCAAATGACTAAGGCATCGCTTAAACAGGAGAAATTATAGGAGAATCTTTTCTTGTTGAAAAGATTTTCCACCTAGTAAATTATAGTCTGTTATTCTCCAGGGTATTTTTCTTTAATCTCCTTAAGACATTTTCCAGTGTCTGAAAACAATTTAAATATTCCAGGTAGAGAATCCAATTACTTAGCAGAGCTGGTCTGTGTCTGTATTTTGGAAGTGCCAACAGGACTTAGAGGCTGAGTCCACAGCTTTCCTGAAAGCTCATACCAATTATTAAATGCTGTAGGCAACCTTTTACTATGGACTTTACACCTTTCTCCTCTGTCCTAGTCTAATGACTGGATGTTTTCTGTAAATGGAATATAGTAGAATCTAAACAATAAGTTCAGCCACAGATGAAAGGCTTTATTTGTGTCAAGGAGAAACAAAGACAATGGAGTTCAGCAACAAATAAAACAGTCTTGCCCTTCTGGAGATCCTTAGATAGAGAGCTGATGGGTTTAGTGAGAAAAAGAATGAAGAGTAGAAGGAAAAGAGAGAGAGAGACTTTGCAGGATAGAGAAGGATATTCCAGTATAAGCTCTGGATTTATTCACAGCCATGATTTTAAGTTGCTTTTTAAGTAATGATCCACAATGTCTTGTTTGGAAGAAAATATGAGTGTCACTGGAAGTGACGGTCTTCCTTAGGAACGCATTTTGATACATCCAGGTAGGCAATTTTTATTGTGTGCACTTATGTCACATATATTTCTTTCTTACCTACTAATGCCAGGCCCTGGACTAGAGCCTGGTGTGATACAGAAAGCAGTGACCCTTCTGCTGACCTTCTAGCAGACCTTATAGCCTAGGTGAAGGGGAAAAAAATGGTTTTGAGAGGACCAGTGATATAGAGAGTGAGGGATGCAGGGAGAGTGTTGGAGAGCCTGCTGGTTGAATGCCGCCTGCAGACGCTAAGAAGGGCTCCCTCTGAGCATTGAACAGTGAGTTTCTGGGACGGCCCTGTAGGAGGACTGTGGGGACTAAGGAGAGGGCCGGTGGAATCTCAGAGTTTTCAAAGGTGAGAACCCAGGCTGCACCCAGGAGTCAAGTTATCTAGAATGCAATGATGTCTAGTCAACTTGTCTAGAATGCAATTCAAGTTCCTTGTCTGGCCTTCTTGGTCTCCATGGTGATCTGTGGAGTGAGAGAACCCAGACTTTCTTAGGGTGGTTTTTCCTTTCCCTAGATGTCACCCTTCTCCTCTTCCCAGTTCATATTTGTTCTTCTGGGATCAAACCAGTTTTGATTATCTGGCTAATTATATTGCATATTCATGAGACTGTGTGTTGAAGACAGTGGAGAACTAGATTTTTCAGTCCGTGAGTACCTTCTGATTCCTTTACCAGTCAGCTGTGTGACTTTAGCTTAGTCACTCAACCTCTCTGAATCTTCACTGTGTCTTGCACAGACTGGGAGTGCTACATTTCCTACCCGTTTTGTCTGAGAGTCGGCAGTAGCTGATAGAGTACGTCTCACACTTGAGCATACTTAAGCTCTGGGAACCGGCCTCAATTTCGGATTCAGAAGGTCTGAAATGAGTCTGGGAATCTGCATTTTTCATAGGATTTTGAGAATAGGATTATTTCTCATCAGATCTTGAGATCTGGTGCTACTGGTTTGGGGAACCACACTTTGAAACAACTGAGATAAGATTTGTGGGAAAAACAAGCAAACAAACTTGGAAAGTATGGTAGAGAGCATAATCTTGTTGGCTTGCATATATTTCCACTGGTTGGTTGATTTCATTTTATCTCTGTGTTTGCATTTTGAGAATTCTTCCAACTGTTACCTTTGTGCCTACGCACAGAGTCGGACACGACTGAAGCGACTTAGCAGCAGCAGGAGGTAGAACAACCTCAGTAACATAATCATGGATAATCTTTTTAGATCTTCCGGGATATTTTAGGAAAGGTCTCTGATGCCCAGGTTAAGTTAACTCACATTCGTGCATTTCTTTTGAATTTCTTATAGTCAATGAAACGTTTTCAGCATTTTCATCTGCTTCTAGTGGGAGTGTTAGAAAAGGAGAGGAAGCAGAGAAGCGTTTTGAGAGGCTGTCTAGTCTGACTTCCTGCCTTTGAGCAGGGGAGGCTGCTGTGTTTTTCCTTTTGGCTCTGACTTTGGGAAATGCATGCTGCCCCTTTCCCCCAAAGGTGTGCCCCATCTGCTAATGAGGAAAAGTAAATGCTGGAAATAATTTAAAATACCTCAAATGTCTGACCTCACTTAAAAATTGTAAACCCTCTTCTCTGATCTTTAAGAGTAAGGTTGGGCAACTCAGAACAGATTTTCAATAACCCATTACAAAGTTTAATGGTACATTTGAAAATGATGCATTTGGAGCTATTTAGAATTGTGAAGAGATTCTCCCTTGTTCCTTGAGTGGCTAAAGAACCGCAGTCACCAGTCCTGCTGTCCTGACCCCCATATAGAACAGAAGATGTCACGCAGAGGGTGCAGTGCCCGCATAGTCTGTTGGCTACCTACCAACGTCATGGTGAGGCTGTGGGCACTTTAAGAGTGGTAGTTAAAAGCTTTGACACTGGAGTTAACCAATCACAGCAGACAGAAAGTGGGGGTGGAGCTGGAACGGGGTCCTGGAGACATCTGTTCCATTAGGGCCAGGTATTAACTTTTCTTTTGCCCAATCATGGGAAGGCCTGGGGGTCCCCAGTGTCTCCAGGGGCAAATGGAAATATTTCCATTTTTGAACAACTGTTCTCGTTCAGTCTCTAAGCCGTGTTCGACTCTTTGTGACCACATGGGCTGCAGCACGCCAGGCTTCCCTGTCCATCATCAACTCCTAGAGCTTGCTCAAACTCATGTGCATTGAGTCGGTGACACCATCCAGCCATCTCATCCTCTGTCATCTCCTTCTCCTCCTGCCTTCAATCAGGGTCTTTTCTAAAGAGTTGGCTCTTCACATTAGGTGGCCAAAGTATTAGAGCTTCAGCTGCAGCATCAGTCCTTCCAAAGAATCGTTTCATTTCAGTTCAGTCGCTCAGTCATGTCTGACTCTTTGTGACCCCATGGACTGCAGCACTCCGTGCCTCCCTGTCCACCACCAACTTCCAGAGCTTACTCAAACTCATATCCATTGAGCTAATGTTGCCATCCAACCATCTCATCCTCTGTTGTCCCCATCTCCTACTGCCTTCAATCTTTCCCAGCATCAGGGTCTTTTCAAATGAGTCAGTTCTTTGCATCAGGTGGCCAAAGTATTGGAGTTTCAGCTTCAGCATCAGTCCTTCCGATGAATATTCAGGACTGATTTCCTTCAGGATGGACTGGTTGGATCTCCTTGCAGTCCAGGGGACTCTCAAGAGTCTTCTCCAACACCACAATTCAAAAGCATCAATTCTTCGGTGCTCAGCTCTCAGTATAGTCCAACTCTCACATTCATACATGACCACTGGAAAAACCATAGCTTTGAATATATGGACCTTTGTCAGCAAAGTGATGTCACTGTCTAGGTTTGTCATAACTTTTCTTCCAAGAGCAAGCGTCTTAATTTCATGACTCCAGTCACCATCCACAGTAATTTTGGAGCCCAAGAAAGTAAAGTCTTGCACTGTTTCCATTTTTTCCCTGTCTATTTGCCATGAAATGGTGGGACCAGATGCCATGAGCTTAGTTTTTTGAATGTTGAATTTTAGGCCACCTTTTTCCACTTCCCTCTTTCACCTTCATCAAGAGGCTTTTCAGTGTTTCTTCACTTTCTGCCATTAGCGTGGTATCATCTGCATATCTGAGGTTGTTGATTTTTCTCCTGGCAATCTTTATTCCAACTTGTGATTCATCCAGCCTGTCACTTCATACGATATACTCTGCATATAAGGTGAATAAGCAGGGTGACAATATACGATCTTGACGTACTCCTTTCCCAATTTTGAAGCAGTTTGTTGTTCCATGTCCAGTTCTAACTGTTGCTTCTTAACCTGCATGCAGGTTTCTCAGGAGACAGGGAAGGTGATCTGGTATTCCCATCTCTTAAAGAATTTTCCTCAGTTTTTTGTGATCTACACTGTCAAAGGCTTTAGCATAGTCAGTGAAGCAGAAGTAGATGTTTTTCTGGAATTCTCTTGCTTTTTCTATAATCCAATGGATGTTGGGAATTTGATCTCTGGTTCTTCTGCCTTTTAAAAATCCAGCTTGTACATCTGGAAGTTCTCAGTTCATATACTGTTGAAGACTAACTTGAAGGATTTTGAGCATTACTTTGCTAGCATGCGAAATGAGTGCAATTGTGCAGTAGTTTGAACATTCTTTGGAATTGCTCTTCTTTAGGATTGGAATGAAAACTGACCCATTCCAGTCCTGAGACCACTGCTGAGTTTTCCAAATTTGCTGGCTTGTTGACTGCAGCACTTTAACAGCATCACCTTTTAGGATTTTAAATAGCTTACCTGAACAACGAATAATGGTGTATAGGTATATATAGTTGAACATCAAGGCCAGGCCTTGCTGTCCAGAGCTTGGCCAGTAGATAAGGAACAAACCTACGGTGGCGACTTGTCTCATCAGTGTTTTGAAAGGATGTACCTTGCTTTTATTTTGCATTTGTATCTGATCAGACTCTGGTGGTAGGAGGTGTGTGTACAGGACTGGGCATTTGAGAGCGGTCTGTGAGATATGAGTTACTTTCCCCGTCACAGCTAGGGAATTTGGGAGATTATGAGCTTGACCCCTCATTTCTCCATGTTGGACAGGGTGTGGAGGAAAAGGCAAAGGTTTCCCAGTCTTGGATTTGCCCCAAACTCATCATTTTCAAGTGCACCATTATGCTTTCTGAGGGGTCATTGAAAATTTGTTTTCTAAGTTTGCCCATTCTTCCTCTTAAAGATCTGTGTCTTTGTTCCACAAACTTTGGAGCATGGAGGGCTGCTCATTTGATTGTTTCCTTTTCTCTACTCTCACCCTCCAAATTCAGAGCTCAGTTGTGGATGAATAGCTTAGCGCATTGCAACCTCATTTTCCTCATGTGTAAGGTGAGGCTTGTAGTATCTCCTGCTGCACAGAGTAGCTGGTACCATTAAAAGAGCAAAGGTACATGCCCTGCTCTGTGTGGTGTCTGACACACAACACTCAATAAAGTATGTTTTAATCTTTATTTTATTTTTTTATTAATTTTTATTGGAATATAGTTGCTTTACAATTTTGTGTTTTTACTGCTGTATGGCAAAGTGAATCAGCTTTATGTTTACATATGTTGTTGTTGTTCAGTCACCCAGTTGTGTCCAACTCTTTGCGACCCATAGACTGCAGCACATCAGGCCTCCCTGTCCCTCACCATCTCTTGGAGTTTGCCCAAGTTCACGGTCATTGCATTGGTAACGCCGTCCAGCCATCTCATCCTCTGAAACCTTCTTCTTCTCCCCTCGATCTTTCCCAGCATCAGGGACTTTTTCAATGATAACCCCTCCTTTTTTGATTTCCTTCTCATTTAGGTCACCACAAAGCTTTGAGTACAGTTACCTGTGCTATATAGTAGGTTCTTAAACTATCTTTTTAAAGTGATGCATACATACTAAGTCACTTCAGTTGTGTCCGACTTTGTGACCCTGACTGTAGCCCTCCAGGCTTCTCTGTCCGTGGAATTGTTGCCATGTCCTTCTTCAGGGATCTTCCTAACCCAGGGGTCGAACCCACATCTCTGGTGTCTGCTGCATTGGCAGGCAAGTTCTTTACCACTAGTGCCACCTGGGAAAAGTGATGATCTCCCAATAGTTAGAGGGCCATGAACTTTATCAAGGGGGTCAGTATGTGTTGGATGACAGTTTTATTCTCCAAGTGGGAGGAGCTAGACCTTTCTTCCATTTCCTTTAATGTATATTTTGATTCTCATGCTTTATAATTTGAAATGGAAAAAAAATCCATTTTTTACCCTTTTGAAAAATGTAAGTATTTTAGAGAAAATCTATATAAAAATCAGCACTCTTTCTTTAAAGCAAGTCAGTTTCCAAAGTGTTCTAAATTTTTATTTCTACATAAAAACCTTAATATATACCACCCCATGCCCACACACAGAATAAGTACACAGGTTTGATGCCCAGAAGGAGGTGGAAACAGTTAACAGAATTCTTGTGATTTAGCAAGAAAAAATTATGTATTAATAGATACATGTAAATCTCACATTGTATATTGTATGTCACAAGAGTAATCTGACATTGGAAAGTCATAATTGCTAGACTGGGTACATTGTTTGGGAAAAAGGCTGAAGAACTGAAATAACACCTTCTCCTTTCTACACCACTCTGCCCTCTGCACCAGAAAACCCACAGCTAAAAGAGGTAACAATAATAAAAAACCTTAGTAGTATATTGCGCTTTTCCCAACATCCTACACAAAAGCTCAGTTAGAACTTTCAGATTATGTAGAATCTGAAGTTTGCAGTTTCCAAAGTGGTGACAAGATGACACTGACAATATTAATGAGGAAGGAGACGGGAAGGTTTCTGAGGTGGGCAGTCAGCAGCATTCACTTGGAGCAAGCTGCATGAGAGAAAGGGGAGAAACAGTGCTGGTCGGGAGATGATGGATCCAAAGGTAGTCCCAGAAGGCTGGCAGGTGCCCTCTCAGGGAAAGTCGCTCAGTCGTGTCCGACTCTGCAACCCTGAAAGTCCATGGGACTCTCCAGGCCAGAACATTGGAGTGAAGAGCCTTTCCCTTCTCCAGGGGATCTTCCTAACCCAGGGGCCAAGTCCAGGTCTCCCACATCGTGGGCAGATCCTTTACCAGCTGAACCACAAGGGAAGCCCTCTAAACTGTCACTTAAATATGCCCAGATATGTCCACTTTTCATTTCCAAAGAGCTTTTGTGAATTTCTCATTGACAGTGATTACTGCAGCCTTAAGTGTAAGAATATCACTTCTCCAAAGTGAACAAATAAACCTATTTCAAGCTGTTGATCAGAGTGTAACATTCATGAAGTTAAACTTGCAAATCTTGTGTCCAGCTGGATCAGTTTTCACCAAATGAATGCTGTGATCAGCACCAGATCGAGATAAACTGCTTGCCAGCCCTCCCTTAGGAGATCCTGAGCGCTCCCTTCCAGCCCTGCATACCCACTCTTCTGACTTATAGCCCTATAGGTTGGTGTTGCCTCTCTTTGATCTAAGAAAGCTATTTTCTTTTTATTTTCAATGAAAACAAAAACCTAAAGCACTTTTATTACTGCTTTAGGACCTTCTTCAGCAATAACAAAAATGACTTATCCTGGGTTTAGATGGACCTTGATTAGGTCCTTATCTGTCCTAAAGCCTGGGAAGTGAAGCAGGTAAATGCCCCCAAGGAGAAAACAGTTAAACAAAACTCTGGTAATTGAGCAAGGAAATTTAATGCCTACAGGCTTTTATTGGCATAGCAAAGCATAGTAGTAGAGTGCTGTTTCTGGAATGTGTTTTTCTCTAGTAGTTTTTCTCTTATCTTTCCTGACCCGATATTCCCATCTGTGGTACATTAGGATAATTTACTCTGGCTATTAGCATATCTCCAATCCTTCCCAGGAAAGTGTTGTCCTATCAGTAAATACCTTCAAATGATGTTTACCTGCAATGACTGTTTAAATGGGCCAGGAACAGTTTGCTTTTTTTATATCAAGCTTTGTTATCTATGGTTACCTGTTTCTTATCAGGATCATTTCATTTTATCATGAACAAGGAGTGCCGGTAGAAAGTGGAATGGGATTGATTGTGAATTGTTAACTAACACTCTGGGTCTCCACCTAAATGACAAATCTTTTGTAACTGAAGACCTTAGTTTTCCTGTTACTGGAGCTAATAGAAGGTCTATTCAGCCTTTCTGGATCCTATCATAAATTCCATCTGCTCAGAGAGATTACATAATGCTCCCCTTTCCCCATCTATTCCTTATCAGACCCCACAATCAGAGCCAGTGCCCCTATATTGCACGAAGGAAAGGAACTAGGACGTGTTTCTGAGATTTACACATGAGACCCTAAGGATGCCATCGATTCTGTAATTAAAAAAAAAGTAAATGAAATAGAATATAAAGAAAGCTAGACTCTTGGAGAATTCTTCAAGTTCCCCTCTGACCACTTTGCGCTCTCAGATTTGATTTTATTATTTTCTTCACATGTTATTTTCAATTTGGGGAAATTTTTATTTTATTTTTTCTGAAAAATGCTTAGGTATATGCTGAAATATAATTGATGTTGATTAAATCCATATGCATTTATCAATAAAATTATTATCAATGGAGAAACATCATTATATAAAATTTTGAAAAATTTAGTGTTAAAGGGCAATTAAAAGTATCCTACATATGGTTTTCATTTCAAGGACTCTTTTTTTTTTCTTAATTCCAAATGTGTGTGTGTGTGTGTGTTAAGTCACTCTTTGCAATCCTATGGGCTGTAGCTTCGCAGGCTCCTCTGTCCATGGGATTCTCCAGACAAGAATACTAGAGTGGATTGCCATTTCCTCCCCCAGGGAATCTTCCTGATTGGGATTGAACCTGTGTCTCCTGCATTGGCAGGTGGGTTCTTTACCACTAGCACCACCTGAGAAGCCCAATTCCAAGTATACTTTTGTTTACTGTTATTTTTAAATAGGAATATAAGTGCTTTACAATGTTGTGTTTTTGCTATATAATGACGTGAATGAAATACACATATTTGCCCTCCCTCTTGAGCAAGGACTTGTTTAGTTCACAATATTTGCTCTTTTTTTTTTCTTTTCTTTTCATCACAGTGAAGTTTTATAAACAAGTTCAAGGAGAACAAATTAGTTAGCAAAGTGCTTTTATCTAAACTAGTCATGGTGGCTATTTATATATAACATTGATACATAGATTAAGAAAATCTATTTTCAGCAAAAAATCTTTTTTGCTGTTAAAAATCAATTTTTCTTTGAAACTTGTTAATAAAATAGGTAAAGGAAAGTTAATTTGATTCATTTTGTAGAAGAGGCCAAATAAGCTGAAAAAGAAAGACCCCAGAGCAAGTCAGCAAGTGGCCCAGTCGATTAAAAAATGATGAAGGAGGCTGACCAGGATTCTCTGTCAAGTGTGCTGTTTGGTTGGATGTCACTTAGCATCCATCCCCTCATCCTCTTTGGGGGACTTTTTATAATACAGAGTTTGGGAATCTAAAGCCGTATTTATTGGACTTCCTGGAAGCATCTACTATTTTGGCTGTAAATTCAGCCCCGCTAGTATGAGATGCACTTGTATGGGATGTGGAAGGCTGATCTGTGAAGGAGGCCCCTTCTCTGCCGTCTCTGAGCTGTTTCTGCAGACATGTGGGTTGCTGCAGGAAGAAGTGCTGTCTTCTGTGTCCTTTCCCTGTGTCTGATTGCAGAGAGGTGGTGGCCATCATGGCTGCTCCCTGTTCTCGGATTACTCTTCCTTCGTCTTCAGCTAAGCTGCTGTGTGTGTCACTTGAGGAGTTTCATCTTGATTTCTCACCTTTCTGAATGGGGTGGAGGCAGCAGTTCCACTCTAGGGTCAGCGTATCACATTCTGGGGTCATTCACAGAGGCCCAACCTGAAGCCTGCTTCTCTGGTCCTATTAATGATGCCGTCAAGTGCCTTTGTGTACAAAGCTTCCAGAGAGGTTTCTGTTTCCTTTATTAATACCTGCCCAACATGGCCTTTTACGGTTCTAGGATTCCGTGACTTTCAGTCCTGACATGCAATAATCATCCACACAGCCTATGTAATTTTCTCCTTCAATATTACATTTGAGTATAATGAGTTTTGCTATAATACTGCCTCTTGGGTTCAATGTTGAGAGTGAGTCCTAATAACTGGCCCTGATATTTACAAACCACTATCATTTATTTATGCATGCTAAGTTGTCTCAGTCGTGTCCAGCTCTTTGTGACCCCATGGACTGCAGCCCGCCAGGCTCCTCTGTCTGTGGGAATCTCCAGGCGAGAGTACTAGAGTGGGCAGCCATTTCTTTCTCCAGGGGATCTACCCGGCCCAGCGTTTGAACCCTTGTTTCTTATGTCTCCTGCATTGGTAGGTGGATTCTTTACCATTGAGCCACTGGGAAGGCCATTATTTATGTATAGTCATGCCCATTCAGTCATGAAGACCACCTCAAGTGGTAGGGAAAGATCAAGTGTTGCTGCTGCTGCTAAGTCGCTTCAGTCATGTCCGACTCTGTGTGACCCCATAGACGGCAGCCCACCAGGCTCCCCTGTCCCTGGGATTCTCCAGGCAAGAACACTGAAGTGGGTTTCCATTTCCTTCTCCAATGCATGAAAGTGAAAAGTGAAAGGGAAGTTGCTCAATCGTGTCTGACTCTTCGCAACCCCATGGAACTGCAGCCTACCAGGCTCCTCCACCCATGGGATTTTCCAGGCAAGAGTACTGGAGTGGGTTGCCATTGAAGTGTTACTATTCCTATTTTATGTAGATGTCAGCTGGGGCTAGTGGGTGGTGAGTTGCCCAAGTTGCCCACAACTAGTTAGAAGCAAAGTCGGGTCTTTAGGTTAAATTATGGGCCTCTTCCAGTCTCTGGAGAAGGAAATGGCAACCCACTCTGGTATTCTAAACTGGAAAATCCCATGGACAGAGGAGTGTGGCCGGCTTACAGTACATGGGGTCGCAAAGAGTCAGACACGACTCAGCAACTTCACTTTCCAATCTACTGTGGCAAACAGGTTCGAAACAGGAACCTTTCGGTAACAAAAGGCTTTTAATAGAATTCAAATGAATACAAGTTGAAAGTGATTCACTGACTTTTCAAAAGAATCCCCCTGATTTTAGGATTCATACAAATGAGGCTAAGATCCTTGCAAACTCATCCCTCTTTGCTAGTGTCTTAATAAACAGCTGCAATATTTTATGATGTACACACAAAATCCATTTTTATTATACAACATAGGACTTGGAAATGTAGGAAAACTTCATTGCTGCTTTGAGGCTCAAAGACAGTTTATTCTTCAAATGTTCTACATTAGTTAGTGAGTATAAAACATGCTTGTGGAAAGATATTTAAGAATGGTGTTTAAAGCAAAGTTCATTTTGTCCTTACCTAATAAGTGACACTTTGTATCTAACAAGACTCATTACATGTGCTTTTCTATCTTTTTCTCTTCCAAACATACTTGCAAATGCTGTCTTTTGTTGGATTCCCCTAAGGCTGATCCCACGGCTTCCTATAAGAAATTTTTGATCTTGGAAGATGGAAGATAAGGTGGGCATGAGGGAAGTGTAGAAGTTGCCCCATGACCCCAGGCAAGAGGCAGGATTACTTGGAATTCAAGGTGGTGTCAACTGAGAGGTCAGATATAAGCTGCCAGGACAGGAAGTTACCTCCAGGGAGGTGGTGATACCTTAACTGGCCCAGGGCCTCTGTGTTATTCATCTTCTTTCCCTAGGACAAAGCAGAGGCTTGGCACTGACTTGGTGCTCAGGGAATGTTTGTAGAATAAAGGACTCATCCAGTGTGTGTCTCCCTCACAGTGGGTTCTTCTCCCTCACAGTGGGTTCACAGTGGGAAGGGAGGCAGGCGGTCTTAGGGAGACTTGGAGGACAGTCATGCTCCCAAGACCCTTTCATGCCATGTCGCGTGTGGTGCTGGGTCCATCTTTCCATTCCCTCTGAAATCTCCCTCTGTGGCCTTCTTAACTTTTGTTTCTCCATGTGGGTTCCAGAAGCAAAACGTTTACTGTCAGCGTGTAGATTGCTGTCACAGGTACACATTTCCTGTGAAGGCTAAATATGGCTTAAGGTTGATGTGCACTCAATTGTGATTCAATATTGGTTGAAAATTACGATGCTTAGTGTATTTACATCTCTTATTCTGGATGTTACCAGTGGCTTCTGTTTTCTGAAGAAGATACACATTTACCCAGATTTTGCAAGGAAAATTGCCCTTAAAGAAACTCAGAAGTGTTGGGAGTGATGAACAAAAGACTGATGGTTGTGAAAACATCCTCTCTATCAGGATAATGATTCACAAGGAGAAAATCGAATACGTGAGTTTTATTGCCAAAATGAGAAAAATATCAAGTAAAAGACATATAGTTTTAAAATATTATTTATACTAAAAATTCCACCTACACTGTTTCTTCTGTACAGAGGGAATGGAAGTCACCAGGACAATAGTGTTGATGTATGCCCTTCCCCACTCCTAGTTCAAGCACTTGGATCACCTCCGTGGTCCTGCCTTCTCTTCTGTTCCTGCGGAAGCAGCGTACCTTCTCTGTGTCCAGGGGCCCATGCCTGCTGGTTTCTCTGGATCCTGGATTCATAATTATCCTCCCCTTTGACAGTGTCTGTGAAAGATTCTTCTCTGCTGACGCTCTTCTAAGAACATGGAAATACGCCTTGTAGTCCCACAAAGGCTGGCGTAGACTCCAGCAGAGTCCTCCGCCCACCTTCCTCTGCAGTTGCCGCCCTGCCCCTCCTCCCTTCCTCTGCAGGGAGATGCCGCTCCCCCCACCTTCTCCTCCCCTCCCACCTGTCCTCCTGAGCCTTGTTCTGCCTTTGCCACTGCTTTGAAGTTTCTCTCGCCAATGCTATTGGCAGGTGATATTTTGCCAGCTGATATTTTTCAGAATCGACCTTACTTCTTTTTCTGCAGGTTCCTTCCATCCACTTTTTTGTTCAGAGTTCCTACTTTTAATGTGTATTGATGCCTCTTATAAGCTGGACATTTTGCTAGTGTTGTGGATTGATGATGATAAATGATTTGGTTTCCATCTTCATGGAGTTGATATTCTGCAAGGGGAGATAGATGCTCAGCAAATAGAGGTAAGGGATGTCACTCTAATTGTGCTAAGTACTACAGAAAAAAGTGCAAAAATACAAATGAGTGTAAGAAGCTTGGAAGGAGTCCCTAGAGAAATTCTGTGTAGGGGAAGACCTGAGTTATAAGTAGTTCTTCAGCTAACAAGAGGATGGGAAGTGTGTAAGGTCGAAGGAGCAGCACTGGTGAGCATCCGAAGGAAGGAGGGCACAGGGCACTTTGAAGGACAGAGAAGAATAAGCAAATGGGGAACTCAATGGCTCGGATAATGAGGAGAGAAGGCAAGGGGCTGCATGTATCCTGTGTAGGCCATTGCAGGATTTTATCATGAAGGCAATGTGAAGCCACTAAGTTACGTTTCTCAACCTCAGCACTATTTACATTTGAGGCTAGATGATTATTTGTTAAAGAGATTGGCCTGTGCACTGTAGGATGTTCAGCAGCATCCCTGGCATCTATCAACTAGATGCCAGTAAAAAACTTCCAGTGTAACAACCAAGATTGTTTCTGGGCATGGCCGGCATTTCCCTGGAGAGCAAAACTGCCCTGGTTCAGAATCCTTGATTAAAATGTAAACCACTGATTTAAATCTTAACTGATTAAGTGTTGAGCCAGGACCTTCCTGATACTTCAGTGGTTAAAACTCTGTGCTGCCATTGCAGGGCCAGGTTTGATGCCTGGTTGGGGAACCAAGATCCCACATGCTGTATGGCACAGGCAAAGAGAGGGAGAGACAGAGAAAGAGAAAGGGAAAGAGGACATTATCATATACAAAAAGTATTGGGCCACTATATGTGCGTGCACATGCACCTGGCTAGCAGCTGTGTGAAAAGATGCTCATCATTTGTCATTAGTCATCAGGGAAATGCATTGATATGATAAAACCACCAGTGAGATGCCACCTTACAGCCCCCAGACCTAAATCTATATCTTCCTGAAATGATTGGTTTACTCATCTGATGCCCCCACTAAACGGTGAGCACTTTGGGTGATGAGGGATCTGGATGTTCATTTGAATCCCTGGTACAGACCTGCAGTACCTTGTATGGTATTTGAAGGTGCATGCTTTCAACTGTTGGTTGTATTTTGTTAAAAGAGATTTTTATACTTGTCAGTAAACGGCAGTTATTTTAATGGCACTTCTCTCCACTTTCTGCCTGCTCCATCCTGGACTTTCTTCCCTCCTTTACTTTCCTGTTCTTCAGGAAATTTCAGACTGGACAGACCCCGGGGAAAAGCTTCTAATGCATGCTGTTGCACCTAGGTTTACTTCACTGATCCTAGTCTCATACTCAAACATCTAAGACCACCTTTGTTGTGTGTGTGTCTCTGTGTGTGTGTGTGCGTGTCCCTATGTGTGTCTGTGTGTGTGTGCATGTGTATCTCGTAGTCAGGGCTGCGTGGCTGACATTTGTTGGGCATCACATCTGATTTTCTGTGACCCTAGGAATTCTTTTTCCCTTACATGACTCTTCCCCATCACATATGTATTTTCCATCTTTGGCTCTGCTGCTTGTCTGAGGGAAGTCTAGGGTGATCCCTGTAGAGCATGGCTGGTTCTTTTCCCTTGCTGACTCTGAAGCATTGATTGGTCTAGAAGCACGCATCTCTTGCTGCTTGTGTTCTCTTGTTCAGTAGCACGAGGACGTGGGCTCACCGTGGAGTCAGGACCATGGTCAGCCGCGGTTGGTGGGTGGGCTTTCTGACAGTGGGGGCTGTGGGGCTGTGGGCTGGCCCTTGACAAAAGGCAAAATGGGTTACAGCCTTCAGGTTGCAGTTTATATCAGTTTTCTGAGGTGTCCATAAAGTAGCATGGACTGAGAGACTTTAACTACAGAAGTGTATTTTCTTATTGTTTTGGAGGCTGCACGTCTGAGATAAGGCGTTGACAGAGTTGGCTCCTCCTGAGGACCCTGAGGGAAGGACTTGTTGCCTCTCTTCTCAGCTTGTAGGTGGCTGACTTCTCCCTGTGTTTCACGTCATTTTCCCTCTGTATGTGTCTGGGTCCACATTTCTTTTTTTTTTTTCATAAGGATGCCAATCCTACTGAGTTAGGGCCCACCTTTAATAAATTCTTTTAACTGAATCACCTCAGTGAAGATTGTCTCTAGATAAGGTTGCACTCTGAAGCACTGCATAGCACTTGAACACTTGAATTTGGAGAGGGATGATTCAGTTCATTATGCACCTGGCCTGGTAAAGGAGAGCTCAGAGCAGCAGGGTATTGGTTCTATTCAGATACTTGAAGAATTGACTCTTGGAAGCAACTAGACTTTGGACTAAGATGTTAAAACTAAATGGTAGCTGCATACATACATAAAAAGTACTGAAACTTTCTAGCTAGAATTATCTGACCAAGCTTACTTGTGAAAAAGATTTCCCTGTTAAGGAGAATACTTACTGTGAGCTGCTCTGCCCAGTAGAAATATAAAATAAGTCACACTGGAAATTTAAAATTTTCTAGTGCCATATTAAACCAAGTAAAAAGAAACAGGTGAAATTAATTTTAGCAATATACTTTATTTAACCCAATATATTGATTTTCATGGGCTTCCCTGGCAGCTCAGACAGTAGAGTCTGGCTGCAATGCAGGAGACCCAGGTTCGATCCCTGGGTTGGGAAGATCCCCTGGAGAAGGGAATGGCAACCCACTCCAGTATTCTTGCCTGGAGAATTCCATGGGCATAGGAGCCTGGCAGGCTACAGTCTGTGGGGTCACAAAGAGTCTGACATGATTGAGCGACTAATGCTTTCCCACTTTCATTGATTTAAATGTATAATCAATATAATAACACATCTTAGCCAAACTTGTCACATTTCAAATGCTCTGTGGTCTCAGGTGAGCCCATATTCAGCAGCATAGGTAGAGAGCATGCCTGCTCAATTGGGACCAAATCATCTCCAAAGAAGTGAAAAATGGTTCTTGAGGGGTAAAAAGCTTAACTCTTTTTATTTTATATAAAGCACAGTATACACACAACATCTAAATAAATATTCAGAACATCTGTGATATTAACATTTCATGGGGATGATTAGAAAACTAGATGTCAAAAAAAGCTCTTCAGCTGGTCAGTAATGAAATAGCACTGAGTGGCGGTGGTGTAGAGTCTGTCCTAAAGGTTTAATCCAGTACTACACTTACTAGCTTAGCTAGGTTTCCTTGGACAAGTTAGTTAAGTTAAACGTGAGTCTGTTTATCTGTAAAATGAGGATAATAACAGTGTCTACTCTTAAAATTTTATAAATATCAAAAGAGAAAATCCATTTAAAGTTTAAACTGCAGCTCAGACAAAAATGTTTAGGATGTGTCTGTTATTATTTGGTCAGGGAGATTTGTAAAGAATATTCTGGTATCAGGAAGGAGTTTGGACTATTTTGTCACTGCTTACCAGTTTCTTTAAGACATTTGATTTATTTATTATTAACGTATAGTTGATTTATTATGTTAGTTTCAGGTGTACAGCATATTGATTCAGTATTTTTATAGCTCATACCCAAGGATATGTAATTTATTTTATAGTTATTCATTTTCATATTTCATCATTTTAGTGAGATGTAATTGTCATATAACATTATATTAGCATATATTATTGCTTTATATCAGCAGTTGTTGTTTAGCTGCTAAGTCAGGTCTGACTCTTTTGTGACCATGTGGCCTGTAGCCCATCCGGCTCCTCTGTCCATGGGATTTTCCAGGGAAGAGTACTGGAATGGGTTGCCATTTCCTTCTCCAGGAGATCTTCCCAAACCAGGAATTGAACCCATGTCTCCTGCTTTGGCAGGTGGATTCTTTACCACTAAGCCACTTGAGAAGCCCTTATATCAGCACATTGATGAGCAAATCATGAGCAAATATAGCTGTCACAGGATTTTGTTGATTGTAATATTGATTCCAGTGATTTTTTTCTTGCTGTACTAGCTTTCTTTTTTTTTTTTTTTCCAAATCGAGGTTTTATGGAGGCCTTTTACTTTGTTCCTTGACTGTCTTTTATTTGACCTAAAGTCTTTTTGGGGAACTCATGTAAATAGCAAAACAGCAGCTTCTTATATCATTATAATACATTTCACTTTTGAGGCAATAAGATTGAGAGTGAAATGGTTTCTAGAAGGAAAGAGGTACATAGAAGTTTACTGTACACTGTCCACAATTACTAACTTAAGACAGTGTGTTTATTAATTTTCCTCTTTTCAAGGTGGAAGTTTATTGAAAAAATGCCTTATAACTTTATATAAGCAAATTAAAGTTGAATTCCTAGATATAAGCCATTTACTTACAAGAAACAGGGACTTCTACATTTTAACCTCACTGGTGTTTCTTGGCATTTGCATCATTGTATTCCTGACATCACTGAAAACTTAAGTTGAAATGCAGATTCTCAAACTCTATTCCAGTTTGAGATTATCTCCTAAATGAGAAACTTCAGAGAAAGGGCTCAGGAGTCTGTGTTTTAACAAGACCACCTGTAAATCTGATGCACCAAAACTTTGAAAATCACTGTCCTATGGAATAGACATATTATAGTTGTTGATAGAGAAAGAATAAAAACTAGACCATGTGAGAGTTATCTCCATTATTCTGCAGTGAAATGCTGCAGTTGCCTTGGAAATGAAGGATGGCCATGTATTTCAAATTTCAAACTAGAGCAGATATTCTGACAATTAAGGATATTTGATCTCTGCATCTGGTGTCTCTATTTCTGCTTTGCCAATGAGATCATCTATACCATTTCTTTTAGATTCCATGTAGATTGTTCTAATGTATATATGCATTAATATACAGTATTTGTTTTTCTCTTTTTGACTTACTTCACTCTGTATGACACTCTCCTGGTTCATCCACATCTCTACAAATGGCACAATTTCGTTCCATTTCATGGCTGAGTAATATGCTGTTGTATATATGTACCACAACTTCTTTATCCATTCCGCTGTTGCGAGTCATTTAGGTTGTCTTCCTAAATGTCTAGGTTGCTTCCTAAATGTTTATAGACATTTAGGTTGCTTCCTAAATTGGCTATTGTAAATAGTGATGTTATGAACATTGGGATGCTGCTGCTGCTGCTGCTGCTAAGTCGCTTCAGTCGTGTCTGACTCTGTGCGACCCCAGAGATGGCAGCCCACCAGGCTCTTCTGTCCCTGGGATTCTCCGGGCAAGAACACCGGAGTGGGTTGCCATTTCCTTCTCCAATGCATGAGAGTGAAAAGTGAAAGTGAAGTTGCTCAGTCGTGTTCGACTTCGTGATCCCATGGACTGCAGCCTACCAGGCTCCTTCATCCATGGGATTTTCCAAGCAAGAATATTGGAGTGGGGCGCCATTGCCTTCTCTGGAACATTGGGATGCATGTGTCATTTTGAATTATGCATTTCTCTGGGTATAAGCCCAGTAATGGGATCACTGGGTCATATGATAGTTCTATTTTTAATTTTTAAAGGAACTTCCATACTGTTTTCCATAGTGGCTGTATCAATTTTTGCTCCCACCAACAGTGCAGGAGGGTTCCATTTCTCCATACTCTCTCCAGCACTTATGTTTGTAGACATTTTGATGATGGCCATTCTGACCAGGGTGAGGTGATACCTTATTTTAGTTTTGGTTTCCATTTCTCTAATAATGAGCAATGTTGAGCATCTTTTCGTGTGTCCATTGGCCACCTATATGTCTTCTTTGGAGAAATGGCTGCATACTCCATAGCACAGGGAACTCTATTTAATGTACTGTGTTGACCTGAATGGGAAGGAAATCCAAAGGGGAGGAGTTATATGTATACATTGACTTCCCAGGTGACCCAGTGGTAAAGAATCTGTCTGCAGTGCAGAAGATGCTGGAGACTTGGGTTTGATCCCTGGGTCGGGAAGATCCAGGAGGAAATGGCAACCCACTCCAGTATTCTTGCCTGGAAAATTCCACGGGCAGAGGAGCCTCGAGGGCTATAGTCCATGAGGTTGCAAAGAGTCAGACATGACCGAGTAGCTGAGCGCGTAGATATAGCCGATTCGTTTTGCTATACAGTAGAAACTAACACAACATTGTAAAGCAATTATGTGCCAATAAAAGGTAATTTGAAAAAGGAATACTTGAGGTCTGGGTTGAGTGGCTACTTCAGTGGGGGGAGAAAATAGACACTTGCTGCTATGTGGGAGGTGGGAAAAAAACCAGTGGAATTGAAAGTGGATATTCATGTATTTCTGGGTAAGATCCTGCTTTGCATGGCAAGAATGCCAAGTCCCAGCTGATCTTGGAATGTTAGAGGTGATTATGGAGGAAGTAGGCAGAGAGCCGAGATAAATGATCATTTAGCAGAAGAACTGTGGCAGGAAGAGTGGGGTCAAAAAAATATTGAACCAAGGAACTTTAATTTTGGAGGAGGAGAAGGAATAAGCTAGAAATAGCAGTATCAGAAGCACCAAGGCAGCCTAACACAATGTTCCAGCATATAAATTTGAGTAGTGTTACTCTGCTAACTTTAAGTATTTGATTGTCTGGGATCCTGGCAGTGAACTGTCACCAAGATTTTGATTAGAATCTTACCTAATACTCTTGTCAGACACTCTGATAAGAAAAGGAACTGACATGAGTATGAGAAGTTACATCTACAGGTTAATTGCAAATTTACCTGGAAATGGGGTTGTGTGTTCTGTGAAGTCTGATGGAAACTTTTATTTTGCCCAACTCTGGAAGAGTAGGTGATATAATGGAACTGAAAATATTGCTATGATTTATTGGAAATATTGCTCTGAACTTTTATGCATGTAATCTTATGGGAGAAGCCTAAAATGTTTTAAAAATTATTCTTGCATTATAATATCAAATTTGCTTCCAAATGTCTATTTTTTTTACATTTAGAAATAATTTTGGAATTTTAAAATTTCAGCTGAAGTTCTATGCAGAAGCACAAGCCTTGTAAAGGATATTTTCAGACTGCACATTAAGTACGAATCTTAAGAATGTCAGGAAAAAACATAATGGCAGTTCCTCAGAAAATTAAATATAGAACTATCATATGATCCAGTTATTCCACTTCTGAGTATATATGGAAAAGAATTAAAAGCAAGGATGCAAACAGTTATTTGTAGACCCTTTTCATAGCAGCATAGTTCACAATAAGAGGAGGTTGAAAACAACCCAAATGTCCATCGATGGATGAGTGATTAAAAATGATATATCCATATAATTGAGGAGTATTCAGTCTTAAAAAAGAAGGGCATTTTGACACCTACTGTGACATGGATGAAGCTTGAGTACATTATACTGAATGAAATTGATCAAATACAAAAGGAAAAATACTTGTATGATTCTACTTATGTGTGTGTGTTAGTTGCTTATTCGTGTCTGACACTCTGCAGCCCATAGACTGTAGCCCAGCAGGCTACTTATGTGAGTTATCAAAGAGCAGTCGGATCATAGATATAGGAATGGTGATTGTCAGGGCCTGCGGCAAGGAGGGAATGGAGAGTTAGTGTTTACTGAGTGTGGAGTTTGAGTTTGGAAAGATGAAAAAGTTCTGGGGATGGGTGGTGGTCATGGTTGCATAGCAGTGTGAAAACATTAAATACTTTGCTTAATGAACTTAATGAACCTTACACTTAAAAATGGTGAATTTTATATATGTATATGTATATATATATATTTACCCCAATAAAAAAGAATACTGTGATAATCATTTAATATTTTAATGATTCAACTTTTAAAAGTTACTACAATAATCTACTACAATAATAATAAATATTTTTATGTGCCAAGAATTGATCCAAGTGCTTTACCCAAATTACCCTATTTCAGTTCAGTTCAGTCGCTCAGTCTGTCCGACTCTTTGCAACCCCATGAATTGCAACACGCCAGGCCTCCCTGTCCATCACCAACTCCCGGAGTTTACTCAAACTCATGCCCATCGAGTCAGGATTGCCATCCAGCCATCTCATCCTCTGGCGTCCCCTTCTCCTCCTGCCCCTAATCCCTCCCAGCATCAGAGTCTTTTCCAATGAATGAACTCTTTGCATGAGATGGTCAAAGTACTGGAGTTTCAGCTTTAGCATCATTCCTTCCAAAGAACACCCAGGACTGATCTCCTTTAGAATGGATTGGTTGGATCTCCTTGCAGTCCAAGAGACTCTCAAGAGTCCTCTCCAACACCACAGTACAGTTCAAAAGCATCAATTCTTCGGTGCTCAGTTTTCTTCACAGTCCAACTCTCACATCTATACATGACCACTGGAAAAACCACAGCCTATACTAGAAGGACCTTTGTTGGCAAAGTAATGTCTCTGCTTTTGAATATGCTATCTAGGTTGGTCATAACTTTTCTTCCAAGGAGTAAGCGTCTTTTAATTTCATGGCTGCAGTCACCATCTGCAGTGATTTTGGAGCCCCCCAAAATAAAGTCTGACACTGTTTCCACTGTTTCCCCATCTATTTGCCATGAAGTGATGGGACCAGATACCATGATCTTAGTTTTCTGAATGTTGAGCTTTAAACCAACTTTTTCACTCTCCTCTTTCACTTTCATCAAGAGGCTTTTTAGCTCCTCTTCACTTTCTGCCATAAGGGTGGTATCATCTGCATATCTGAGGTTAGTGATATTTCTCTCCACAATCTTGACTCCAGCTTGTGATTCCTCCAGCCCAGCATTTCTCATGATGTACTCTGCATAGAAGTTAAATAAGCAGGGTGACAATATACAGCCTTGACATATTCCTTTTCCTATTTGGAACCAGTCTGTTGTTCCATATCCAGTTCTAACTGTTGCTTCCTGACCTGCATATAGGTTTCTCAAGAGGCAGGTCATGTGGTTTGGTATTCCCATCTCTTTCAGAATTTTCCATAGTTTATTGTGATCCTCACAGTCAAAGGCTTTGGCATAGTCAGTAAAGCAGAAATAGATGTTTTTTCTGGAACTCTCTTGGTTTTTCGATGATCCAGCAGATGTTGGCAATTTGATCTCTGGTTTCTCTGCCTTTTCGAAAACCAGCTTGAACATCTGGAATTTCATGGTTCACGTATTGCTGAAGCCTGGCTTGGAGAATTTTGAGCATTACTTTACTAGCATGTGAGATGAGTGCAATTGTGTGGTAGTTTGCGCATTCTTTGACATTGCCTTTCTTTGTGATTGGAATGAAATTTAATTCTAACTAAAAACCTCTGAGGGAGGTATGATTATTATCTTATTTTTTCCCCAGTTATTATTGCTTAAATTGAGGTACAGGGAGGGCACAGGCAGTGATTTGAGCCCAAGCGGTGGCCTGCAGTTAGGAGTTGACCTGACTCTTAGAGTAAATTTTACCATGTACACAAAGCCTTAGATCCATTCTACCCATCAGGAAGATAACCCCAAATTCCAAAATTATCTCTGCAAGTTCTAAATTTATTACAGATCTTTTTGATCAAGAGGATATGACATACCACAGTTATAATGTGTATGAAAAAGTTGGAATAAACTAGTTATTTATGTCTCTTAAAAAAAAAATGCAATCCCTGCAGAGACCTCAGTGTTTCAGTATAAAAATCCATATCCAGTGACATGTGTTTTTTGGTGCAGATGGTATGCCTCTGTGAAAATTGCCAAAAGAAAAGAACACATATTTTAGAAATGTTAAATATTGTAATTACAATGCAGGCAGTTTTTGCTTTGTAATATGCATGCTTAAAACTCAGAAGACTGTCTATGATGTTTTATTTTATTGTGTGAAATTTAAAATTGAAACAATTTTGTTTATAGCTTTCTGAATACGTAGAAGATGGCCTAATTTACTGTTACCTTGGAAATAGCAATACCTAAATGCTGTGTTAATTCTCTTTAGTACAATTAAGATCATTTTATAGAGCAAATGTAGTTTAAAATAATATCCTCAAGCATGGATTTTAATTAATTTTAATCATATAAAGTATGTAATGTTTAGTGTTATATTTGGAATACTAAATATAGCTTTTTAATAGAAAACATGCCAATGCCTTTAAAAACATGCCTCAATCAATAAATACACACATCACTGACCTTTTCCTTTTTAAATAGTATTCTAATTATGAGGAGAGCATCTCCAGTTATGTAATTAATAATCCTCTGATGTTAAAGATATCACGTTTAGTTTTTTGAAAGTTTTACTAATAACTGATGGTCTTGGAGAAACTCTTAATTACTAACTTGTTAAGTCATCCCAGGTAAGACTTTCTACTTTGGCACATGTTGATACACACGTGTTTTCTTACACTTCTAGGACTCCACTATTGTCACTCCGATTATTTTGAGGACTGACCCTCAGGGATTTTTCTTTTACTGGACAGATCAAAACAAGGTAAGAAGTGAGATATGTCTCTTTTACATTTTCCAGTGAGTTGCTGACTTGCAAAGTATTCAGGTTTTTATCTGTTTCATGGATGACTCTTAGTAATTTATTTAAAGATTCTACTTAAAAAGAATGCCTAAAATGGAAATGTCTGGAGAGTTTCCAAGGACTGTAGTCTGAAGTATTAGATGTGCTAAATCCTAGAACATTTGGCACTTTTCAGGACAAGAGCATGGAACCGTGAATTGCATTTGTTGTAGAGGGAAGTTAGTCGGTGTTACTGCTGTAAGTCTCCCTGCAGCTCTATCCATAGGGAATGAAGAAAAGGGATGAGAAAGCCCCTGTGACCCCATGACTGTAACTGTGACTTTCGCTTTCTCTTCCTTTTGCCCTTTGTTGCTTTTTAGGGTCTCCCAGCCTCGGCAGGAATTTGGCCTTGATAATTGGTTCACATTAGAAAATCAGGAATAAAATTCTTCCCATTTTCAGGAATTTTTTTCCTGTTTTAGCTTTCTGTTCACCATATCATAAATTTAGAATCTCATTTATTATGGAACCAATTGAGCTGATTCCATATTGAATTATTAAAAAGTAGAATGTCTGCAGATCATAAAATTTATTTGGAGTTTAACAGGCAGTTAGACCAGAATATTCATAGAAAGTGGTTATCATTTCAATAGACAGTGCTATGGTTCTGCACTTGAACCTCCAAGGCCAGCGACCACAGAATATTTTGGTCCTGTAAGTTCTGATATTTGGAAAGATGGGGCAGCTTTTATTGAGATTTGCCAAAATGATACTGAAACGATAAAATATCTGGACCAAATTGTGAGGCACTATTAACCTTTTCACATCCTTGTGTCACTCCTCTCTATCCAGGGTTATTGGTTGTCAGCCTAGCTTTCTGCCTCTGGGGGCAACCTGGACTTCATCAGTGGGTAATGGTTCAGAGACTGCTCTGTACAGCGGCTGGTTTGGGGTCAGGCTGGAGCCTGGGGCAATTCTTAGGGGGCTGGAAAGTAATATATGGCCCCCCAGGGTCAGTCCTGAATGTGTCTCTTTAACATATCTTCCAAAGGACAGATTTTACCTTTGTTGTCCTGGAGTTGCTTTCTGAATATGGGTGCCCTATAGTCACCTCTGGCGACAGACATGGGGCCACAGACATAGACCCCAAGCTAATGTCAAAAACGACGTTTGAGTAAGATTTCATACTGACTGTTCATGTTTATTACTGGGTGTGTTAATCACTTTGGCTTTGACATTCTGTTTGGTTTCCTGCTGTTATGTATAAAACAATGGCTTGAAAGGGTTCTTTTTCTTTTTTTTTTTTCTCCTAAAGGCTATTTTTAGAACTGTTGAAGCTATATTCATGAAAGATATATTTATAATGCCTAGAGCATTTTTAAAATTGGGTATTTGTACGAGAGACTGGAGTGTCAGTTTGATTTTTCAGCTTGTAAATCAAGCTTCTACAAAAGCAGCAGAAGATATTTTGGGGATTTTAAATAATTCATAGCAACTCAGTTAAGCTCCCCTTTAAAACCAATCATAAATATTTCTTTGCTTGAGAAAGAGAAAGTGTTTAGGACCAGAGGCTCTTTGATGTACATCTCTTGTTCCCTGAACCCAGTATTTTGACTAATGCTTATTTTCAAATGTAGGAAAAAATCTCAATTTTTGAATGCAGACCATTTTCTCTTGGTTGTAATGCAGTTTATGACCAGATGAAGCAGATGTTGTGGTAGCAATACTTCTGTCTTTTTATTACTTTCTTTTCATGAGCATCAATCTTTCAGTTCCAGCCAAGAGATGGCAGTTTCGTTTTTCACTTTCTAAGTCAACCATCAGTCATATATCAGAGTTTGGAGGTTTGTTTTTTTAATGATCATATATTAATATCTAAGAGATGGCGTAGTTTAAGAAAAAAATGAAACTTTACATGATTCCAAGTTTGTAATCTTCTGGCTTTAAGCCTAGTTCTAGAGCCAGAGAGAGTGATGAGCCCACTTCTAGGAGACGGACCCCTGTGAGTGATATATTAGCAGCTTAAACGCATGTGAGCAGAGATGGTGCTCACAGATGAGCAGTGGCAAGCAAGCTTTAAGTCCATGTTTTTGCATAACATTATTTGAAGGGATGGGCTGAATGTTGCAATCATGATATTGCTTAGAGGCCCACTTTCTTTAAAATATTTTAATTGACAGTTAGTCTTGGTGATGTGAATCTATCACATGTACTACAGAGTTTACATCTCAGAGAAAAAATATGATACTTTTTAAAGTTTATCCCCTGATTCCCTCCTTGCCTCTGCTTGAAAGCTTTCATTGGTATCTGTGTGATTCACCTCTTTTCCCTGGAGCTTCTTCTTTCGTCTTTGTCCGTGTTTCTCCTCGGCCCACGAAGTCTGTGCCAAAGTCCTTTGTTTTTTAAAATTTTTATTTATTTTTAATTGGAGGATAATTGCTTTACAATGTTGTATTGGTTTCTGCTGCACAACAAACATTGGTTTCTGCTGACTCACTTTTCAGTATACATAGACCCTTCCCTCTGGAGCCCCTTCCCACCTCCCCCATCCCCCTGTCTAAGTTATCACTGAGCACCAGCTGAGCTCCCTGTTTTATGAAGCTCTTTGATTAGTGATCACTTGAAGCCTAGACTGCTCAGAGGTGAGCTGAATGGCTTAAGAAGTAAAGAATGTTGTTACAGGATTTTCTTTTTATAGCCCTGGTGGAGAATCCTCACATTTGATGGGTTCTTATCCAGATCCTCTCTCCTGTCCTGACCACACTGTACCATGGACCACTGATTTGAAGCCACTGATTTTGCTCTCTGTGAACCTTGACACATGTCCTGTAACCCAGCCTTTGATTTGCCACCATAGAATTGGTAGGTGGCAAAGAATATTGATAACCCAGATAACAGATTGAAGAACGTAAAAACCAGAGCTGGCTTTTAGGTAGCAGAAATGTGCTTCTGATGAAACATTGAAGGCATGTTTGGGGGTTGGTGGGGAGCAGATAAATATGAACATCATCTTAAGGGAAATGTTCATACTTGGTATCAGCTCTGGGCTTATTCTAATCTCTTTCCCTTTTAATGTTGGCTCTGTAAATTTTACTGACAGTAATTAGCAGAAACGAGATTCTGAATATGACTATCTTAAGCATGGGTGTTTTTCTTATGTCAGTGCGTGTCATGTGAAGAGGATCAGGTTATTTGTGATCATGAGTGAGAAAGGGCTCTTGTACAGGCTGAGTATGGAAGAGGTTTCCTACATTAAATTATGACTTTTCTTTGGAGCTATGCCATGTCAGGACCAGAAACCAAAGTAGGAAGTATTATCCATGAAAAACATGTGAACTACAAGGGGAATCTGTATGGGAGCCAAAGGAAAAAAGGGGGGTCCATGTAAAAGGCAAACCCAAACATAGTCTGTTAGAATATGAAACAAAGTAGACCTCTGCCTTGCAACCTGAGGCCCTGACCCTGGGCCAAGATTGGTGTAAAAATAAAACTAGTCATCACCAGTTCAGATACAAGAAGTTCAGTATAGTTTATTAAACTCTTCCTTGTATCCCTGAAACAGGAGCTTGGGTAAGGGGAGAGAGGATCACATAATTAAAAAGGAAGAGGAGGAGAGATACATGTTTTAAAGGAAGACTTCCTCCTACTTGATCTTTTTCCATTACAGATATTTATTTTTCTTTTTGTTGCTAACCCACAAATATTAATAGGTTCTTTTTGTAAGAGAGTAAAGCAGTGTTGATGTCCTTGACTCCTTCCCACCTTTGACCACAATCCTGGCCTTGTCCAAAGTCAACTGCTGGTGGGACTTGCCTGGTGGTCCAATGGATAAGACTCTGCAGAGGACCCAGGTTTGATCCCTGAACAGGCAACTAAAATCCCACCAGCTGTGCAGTGCAGTGTGAAGTCAACTGCTGGTAACAGCTTCATGGTATATTTCCAGGTCTCTCTTTAATGAATTTGTGTGTGTATTAACTATGGAAATATTTTGTTTTGTTTATATCCATCTGTATCCTAAATACCATCATTCTATTTTTACTTTTCCACACACTTGATTTTCACTTTACAGCATGTCTTACAGAACTTTCCATGTAAGTACACGTGTATCCACTTTATTTTTCTTACACCTCTATAATATCCCATGGAATGGCTGTGTGTTTAGTCACTCAGTCATGTCCAGCTTTATGCAACCCCATAGATTGTAGCACACCAGGCTCCTCTGTCCAGGGAATGTTCCAGACGACAGTACTGGAGTGGGTTGCCATTCCCTACTCCAGGGGATATTCCTGACCCAAAGACTGAACCTTAGTATCTTGCGTCTCCTGCATTGACAGGTGGATTCTTTGCCACTGTGTCACCTGAGAGGCCCAGGGAATGGATGATGAAATTTTATTTAACAATAAAATATTCTCATTGGTGGACTCTTGGTATTTGTTTCTAGTTTGGGGCTACACGAAAACAGTCTTGTACTTTGGAGTAATACTTTGTCTTATATATCTCTCTCTGAGTATATGGGTCAGGCATCCCTGAGGTAAATTTTGAGAAGTACAGTTGCTGATTGAAGGCTATATATATCCTAAATTTTAGTTAATGGTTGTGTCATTTTATAGCTTAACCAGTCTTGTGTGAGAGGAACTGTTTCCTCAATTCCCACCAACACTATTAAAAAACATTTTAATTTTTGTCAATTTGATGCAACCATTGTATCTCTGCTCTAATTCGCTGTTGCCTTATTTGCTACTGAGCTGTGTACATTTTCCAACATTATGGGCAATTTCTGTTTCCTCTTACATCAATAACCTGCTTAAATTCTTTGCCTTGTGTTGAGAGTTGTCCATTTATTCTGGATGTTAATCCTTTAGCTGTTAGGGATATTTCAAACACTTTCTTCCTGCCTGTGGCTTGTCTTTGAATTTCTTAACTTATGCATGACGAAAGATGACTTGACATTTTCAAATTTGATATATTCACATTCCAACTTTTTTTTTGCTTTTTGCTTTATTCAAGATTTTTCTTATTCATTATACTCTTACCCATCATTATTATTAGTTCAGATTTTTAATTCATGTAAAATTGCCTTAGTCCATTTGGGCCACTGTAACAAAACACCGTAGAATGGGTAGTTCATAAATGACATATTTCTTACAGTTCAGGAGGCTGGAAGTCCAAGACCAGGGTATCAGCATGGCCCAGAGAGACCCCTCTTCTGTGCTGCAGATTTCTTGTGTCCTTATGTGATGGAAGGAGCTAAGGGTCTCTGTGTTGATACTTTATTGCTCAGTCGTGTCCAACTCTTTGCAGCCCCATGGAGTGTAGCCCGCCAGACTCCTGTGTCCATGGGATTTGCCATGCAAGAATACTGGCATGTGTTGCTATTTATTCCTTCAGGGGATCTTCCCAACCTAGGGTTGAACCCGAGTCTCCTGCACTGCAGGTGGATTCTTTACCACTGAGCCACCAGGGAAGCCTGAGGATCTCTCTCTCGAGCTTCTTTTATAAGGGTACTAATCCCATGACGCTGCCCTCAGGACCTAATCACCTCCCAAAGGCCCAGTCTCCTAATACCATCCTTGGGTATTAGGTGTTCAACATAAGGATTTGGCATGGAGTGTCGGGACATAAACATTCAGACTATAGATATCATTCACACCAATGATATGTATTTTAAGGACTGATGATCTCAGAAGTCTAATTTCTTCGAATGGTTAGTCCTGTCTTTGAGTGGTCCCTGTTTTTTCTGGTTGGAACTGGCCCTGATATCACTGTCTGCCATGTAATTTTCTTCTGGCTGGGGTGTGGAGGGTATGGGAAGTGTGAACTATGATGGCAGGTTGTCCTGATCAGATGTTCCCACTTTACTCCCAATGCTGACACCTCAACCACCTGGTTTGGGTGGTCCAGATCTATTCCTGTTTTAATGCCTATGAGTTTCTGGGGTGTCACCTCCTGCTTGTTTTTTATTCCATTTATCTTCTGCCTTCCATGCTTTCAGATTCAAGAACTACAACCCCTTCTGTTTACCCATGATCCTAGATTATAGACATACATTTACACCTGTGTATTCAGTCATTTCTAGGGAACAGGACATGGGAGGACTCCACCATCTGTTCCATCTGTTGTCTTGTTCTGGCCTATTATTTTGCATGAAACAGTCATTGGGGATCCTTGTAAAGTGGTAAGTTTCTGTTAATGAAAACTATAGACTGCCTTCTCTTATACTAACCTTATATTTCTATACTGAGTTCAAATGCAAAGTTCAAAAATTACATATTTACATAGTACATGGTGATATTTTTCAGCAAAGAAGTCAAGAGTTTGTAAATATTTAAGCTGTTGTATCATAAACCTCTATAAAGAAAAGCTAGTAATATCATGTTAAAAAATAGTCTGGGCTCCATAAAGAACCACCAGGCACCACAGATTTTATTAATCACTGTTTATCAACAGCACTTCTTCTTTCACACACACTTCTCTAGAATATACCAGAAACATCAGTTTTGAACTTTCTTGTCTATGGTAATTGGGGTAGGACACTCAACTGTCCATTGAGTGCAACAATGTGATTATAAATTAAAAGATCAGCTCTACACGCTTTTATTTGGTAGCTTCCCCCAAAACCTGAAACAACAACTGATTTATCTCAGAAAACAATGCAGAGCATGTGAGTATCACTGCTGGAAGGCTGGTATCTTTGCTAGGCCTGTAGCAGGACACCAGTCATTGCCAACAAGCAGCAGCATCTATGGATTAAGTCTTTTCCTTCACCTTCCCCAGATTTTCTTCACATAAAGAAATTAATAGAAGGAACACAGCCCCAAATCTAAAGCCAAGTCCTTACTGCTCCTGTGGCTGAGAGTTGGACCCCAGTGGCATTTGCATTCCTTTGCTCTTTCTGGCCTCTGGAGCTCATGACACCCATACAAGAGACAACTGTACACATGGATGTCACCAGACAGTCTATACCAAAATCAGACTGATTATATTTGCAGCTGAAGATGGAGAAGCTCTATAGAGTCAGCAAAAACAAGATTGGGAGCTGACCTGTGGCTCAGATCATGAACTCCTTATTGCCAAATTCAGACTTATGTTGAAGAAACCAGGGAAAACCACTAGACCATTCGGGTATGACCTAAATCAAGTCCCTTACGATGATACAGTGGAAGTGACAAATAGATTCAAGGGATTAGATTTGATAGACAGACTACCTGAAGAACTGTGTATGGAGGTTCATGATGTTGCACAGAAGGCAGTTATCAAGAACACTCCCAAGAAAAAGAAATGCAAAAAGGCAAAATGGTTGTCTGAGGAGGTGTTACAAATAGCTGAGAAAAGAAAAGCCAAAGGCAAAGGGAAGATATCCCCATTTGAATGCAGAGTTCCAAGGAATAGCAAGGACAGGTAAGAAAGCCTTCCTCAGCGATCAGTGTAAAGAAATAGAGGAAAACAATAGAATTGGAAAGACTAGAGATCTCTTCAAGAAAATTAGAGATACCAAGGGAACATTTCATGCAAAGATGGGCTCGATAAAGGACAGAAACGGTATGGACCTAACAGAAGCAGAAGCTATTAGAAAAAGGTGGCAAGAATACACAGAAGAACTATGCAAAAAAGATCTTCATGATCCTGATAACTGCAATGGTGTGATCACTCAGCTAGAACCAGACATCCTGGAATGTGAAGTCAAGTGGGACTTAGGAAGCATCACTACGATCAAAGCTAGTGGAGGTGATGGAATTCCAGCTGAGCTATTTCAAATCTTAAAATATGATGCTGTGAAAGTGCTGCAGTCAATATGCCAGCAAACTTGGAAAACTCAGCAGTGGCCACAGGACTGAAAAAGGTCAGTTTTCATTTCAATCCCAAAGACAGGCAATGCCAAAGAATGTTCAAACTAGTGCACAATTGCACTCATCTCACAAGCTAGCAAAGTAATGCTCAAAATTTTGAACATTCTTTGGCATTGTTTTTCTGGACCTTTCTTGCTTTTTCTATGATCCAGCGGATATTGGCAATTTGATCTCTGGTTCAAAAAGCAAGAGAGTTCCAGAAAAAAATCTACGTCTGCTTTATTGATTACACCAAAGCCTTTGACTGTGTGAATCACAACAAACTGTGGGAAATTCTTCAAGAGATGGGAATACCAGACCACCTTACCTGCCTCCTGAGAAATCTGTATGCAGGTCAAGAAGCAACAGTTAGAACCAAACATGGAACAATGGACTGGTTCCAAATCAGGAAAGGAGTACATCAAGGCTGTATATTGTCACCATGCTTCTTTAACTTATGTGCTGAGTACATCATGCAAAATGCCAGGCCAGTTGAAGCACGAGCTGGAATCAAGATTGCCAGGAGAAATGTCAATGACTTCAGACATGCAGATGACACCACCATTGTGGCAGAAAGCAAAGAGGAACCAAAGAACCTCTTGATGAAAGTGAAAGAGGAGAGTGAAAAACCTGACTTAAAACTCACCGTTCAAAAAACAAAGATCATGGCATCCAGTTTCATTACTTCATGACAAATAGATGGGGAAACAATGGATACAGTGACAAGCTTTATTTTCTCGGGCTCCCAAATCACTTCATATAGTGGCTGCAGCCACGAAATTAAACGACACATGCTCCTTGGAAAAATAGCTATGAGAAACCTAGACAGCATACTAAAAAGCAGAGATATTACTTTGCTGACAAAGGTCCGTCTAGGCGAAGCTATGGTTTTTCCAGTAGTCATGTACGGATGTGAGAGCTGAATCATAAAGAAAGCTGAGTGCTGAAGAAATGATGTTTTTGCACTGTGGTGTTGGAGATGATTCTTGAGAGTCCCTTGAGCTACATGGAGTTCAAACCAGTCCATCCTAGAGGAAGTCAGTCCTGAATATTCATTGGAAGGACTGATGCTGAAGCTGAAACTCCAATACTTTCGCCACCTGATGTGAAGAGTCAACTCATTAGAAAAGACCCTGATGCTGGGAAAGATTGAAGGCAGGAGAAGGGGATGACAGAGGCTGAGATGGTTGTATGGCATTACCTACTTGATGGACATGAGTTTGAGCAAGCTCTGGGATTTGGTGATGGACAGGGAGGCTTGGCATGCTGTAGTCCATGGTGTTACAAAGAGTCAGACATGACTGAGTGACTGAACTAACTAACACCCATCTGAGCAAACAAGTTTGATGGGCAAATACCACAAACTTCTGGGTGGCATAACTCGAAGGTCAAGCTTTCTGTTTTATCCTAGCGCACTCCAGGGCCAATAGGCCTCTTTACCCTCAGAGGTAACTGGCTTGAGAACACACGCTTCATGGACTTCCTTCTTTTCCTGTCTCTATTCCACATGTGTCCTGGAGACACCTCTAAAATAAACTCATTTTAGTAGAATCCTCATTTAGGAACTGCCTAACATGGATCCTTACTGGCTAACAGCTTAATGGAGATGCCCCATAATTAAGGGAATTAAGAAGATTTCTTACTAAGAGGCACCGTAACTGGAACCTGTTAGGTAAATATTTTGTTTTAAGCCAGGGAGATTTTTTAGTTGAGTCTTCATCTGAGAGGCCAGAACTTGAAATCTGACTGATGTGGATTGGAGTTCTAGTTCTAGCTCACATCCAGTGAGTCATATCTGGCAAATCTCTTCAACCATCTGAGCCTCCATTTCCTCATCTGTAAGACTGAGTGTTAACTTTCTCAGAGTTGCTGTTAATTATGATACACAAAGTGTGTAGCACAACGCTTTGTTGTTGTTTAGTTGCTCAATTCGTGTCTGTTTGTGACCCCATGGACTGTAGCCTACCAGGCTCCTCTGTCCAAGAACAATGGATGCTGCTTTGTAGACTCAGTCTTTGTGGTGGCTTTTTTAAGATTTAATTTTTAAATTAAATCAAAATTTAAATGTAAGTTTTCCTGAAGTATGGTTGACAAATAAACTTGTAAGATATTTAAAGTGTGCATTGTGGTGATTAAAAAAAAATAAAAGTAAAGAAATTTATCCATTGTGAAAAAATTCCCTGCATCTAGTTAATTAGCACATCCATCACCTACCTCACTTATTTTCTTCTTTTTTGTATGTGTGAGAACATGTAGGTTCTATTTTCTACAAATTTCATTCATATAATACAGTATTATCAACTATATTCACTGTATTACACATTAGATTCTCAGACCTTATTCATTTTATAGTTGAAAATTCATAGCCTTTTACCAACCTCTTCCTAGTTCCCCTGGCTTCCCAGGTCATCAGTGGTAAAGAATCTGCCTGCTAAATAGGAAGACTCGGATTCATTCTGTATCAGGAAGGTCTCCTGGAAAAGGAAATGGCAACCCACTCCCGTGTTCTTGCCTGGGAAATGCCGTGGACAGAGGAGCCTGGCAGGCTGCCGTCCATGGGGTTCCAGTCGGTCACGCTCAGGGGCTGAACCACCATCCCCCTGGTCCCACTGTGCCCCAGCCTCAGCAGCCACATTTCTACTCTCTGTTCCTGTGAGTCTGACACCTCCCCACCTTTGAAGGTTTCACATATATGTGATGCCATGTCATATTCATCTCTCTCTATTTGGCTTTATTTCACTTGACATAATGCCCTCAAGGTCCATTGTAGTAGTTTCTATTATTGGTATATAATTAACAGTTAGTCTCTGACTAAACAGTTAGTCCCTAATTTTTAGGGACTACAAACATTCTGTTTTGAAAGCCAAGTGACTGTCTGTTTACATATATTTAAAAATATTTTTTCTTCTTCTTCAAGGCAATAGATTGTTTCCTCTCTAGACTCTGTTGTGGTCTTTGATCTAAAGCATTGAGCCTTAGGTCTGTTGGAGCAAACAAGATGTTTATGTATTTCATAACATTTCAGGAGCAGAACTACAGAAGGCAAAAGAAGGGGTTTATCGTTGAGAAGACTTTCCCACTGAAGGTAATCCACTAATAAATACTGCATCATAGGTGAAAGGTTTTTGACCCTCAGGAATTGGAAGCATCTTGTGGAATGAGCTTAAAGATGATTTAAAAGTCTTAGGTAGGAGGAATGCTATTATTCACAAGCAGAATTGGTTTCCACCATGGTTGTCTGTGTCTTTTTTTCCTAAGATAATCACTGTGGGATTTTCACTGCTGTATTGGCACCAGGCAGCTCCTCCTTCTCCATTCCAATAACATCCTGAGAGAGTAAGCTTGCAGTTATTTGTGAGTATAATTTAGATAGTGGTCTGTTGGATTACTGAGGAGTAAGCCACTTTTCATCAATTTTGCTTCCAGATTAAGCTTTATTTATTTCCAACCTTTCTTTCACTGCCACAAGTCCCAGAGTTTTTGCCTCAATGAGTTCGAGCTAGTGTAGGACAGTGAGATGCTATGACTGCTTACCCTATGTAGATACAACAGAAGAACATGTTGTTAGAATGGAAGCCTTTACCAGATTGTGATTCGTGGTCTTTTAGTAAATGTATTTTAAAATCAAGCTGATTATTATGAAATGGCATCATTGTACTTTCTTTAGAATCGTTTTGAGGGTGTTAGTGAATTAATCTGATTTTCATGTCTCTATCACAGCACTTCATCAGGCTGATAACAACAGCAGGGCTCATTTGAATATGTTGCAATATGATTTAGAAATATATAGCACCCTGGCTTTAATTCAAACTTCATCACCCCTAATATAATTTAATTACAAAACTTTATGTGTTGCTTATATTTAGCTCTTCCTAGTCTTGTCAGTTCAGTTCAGTTCAGTTGCTCAGTCGTGTCCGACTCTTTGCGACCCCATGAATTGCAGCACGCCAGGCCTCCCTGTCCATCACCAACTCCCGGAGTTCACTCAGACTCACGTCCATCAAGTCCGTGATGCCATCCAGCCATCTCATCCGGGGTCGTCCCCTTCTCCTCCTGCCCCCAATCCCTCCCAGCATCAGAGTCTTTTCCAATGAGTCAACTCATCGCATGAGGTGTCCAAAGTACTGGAGCTTTAGCTTTAGCATCATTCCTTCCAAAAAAATCGCAGGGTTGATCTCCTTCAGAATGGACTGTTTGGATCTCCTTGCAGTCCAAGGAACTCTCAAGAGTCTTTTCCAACACCATAGTTCAAAAGCATCAGTTCTTCGGTGCTCAGCCTTCTTCACAGTCCAGCTCTCACATCCATACATGACTACTGGAAAAACCATAGCCTTGACTAGACAGACCTTAGTCGGCAAAGTAATGTCTCTGCTTTTGAATATACTATCTAGGTTGGTCATAACTTTTCTTCCAAGGAGTAAGCATCTTTTAATTTCATGGCTGCAGTCACCATCTGCAGTGACTTTGGAGCCCCCAAAAATAAAGTCTGACACTGTTTCCACTGTTTCCCCATGTATTTGCCATGAAGTGATGGGACCAGATGCCATGATCTTCGCTTTCTGAATGTTGAGCTTTAAGCCAACTTTTTCACTCTCCTCTTTCACCTTCATCAAGAGGCTTTTTAGCTCCTCTTCACTTTCTGCCATAAAGGTGGTGTCATCTGCATATCTCAGGTTATTGATATTTCTCCTGGCAATCTTGATTCCAGCTTGTGTTTCTTTCAGTCCAGCATTTCTCATGATGTACTCTGCATAGAAGTTAAATAAGCAGGGTGACGATATACAGCCTTGACGTACTCCTTTTCCTATTTGGAACCAGTCTGCTGTTCCATGTCCAGTTCTAACTGTTGCTTCCTGACCTGCATACAGATTTCTCAAGAGGCAGGTCAGGTGGTCTGGTATTCCCATCTCTTTCAGAATTTTCCACAGTTTATTGTGATCCACACAATCAAAGGCTTTGGCATAGTCAATAAAGCAGAAATAGATGTTTTTCTGGAACTCTCTTGCTTTTTTGATGATCCAGCGGATGTTGGCAATTTAATCTCTGGTTCGTCTGCATTTTCTAAAACCAGCTTGAACATCAGGGAGTTCACGGTTCATGTATTGCTGAAGTCTGGCTTGGAGAATTTTGAGCATTACTTTACTAGCATGTGAGATGAGTGCAATTGTGCGGTAGTTTGAGCATTCTTTTGCATTGCCTAGTCTTGTAGTAGCAATTAAATTGGATGCTTTCCATGCTATGAAGTTATTATGATGGTTTATTTGTACCTTTTGATAAAAAATTAGTTTGAGACACTGGATTAAAGGAATGTGTAGAGCAAATACTTCTGTATTGTTCATAATTCTATTCCTTGTTATGTGGAAAACCCATTTGCCCTTATTGTGAATACAATTCCCAGACACTTGGTATTGACCCAATGTCATGTTTCTTTGCTTGAATTATAGATGTTGTAGATAGAAAAGCATATTTGGTTGTCCTCTAGGTCATTTTCTTGCAAATGCAAAATTGTTTGATTCTACTGATGCAGTTCTTGTCATACTCTTTCCATATTTAATCAGCATGACAAGCCTCTTTTTTCCATCTGGTAAAATAAATAAAGGTGGAAAATTGTAATACTTAAATTGTCATTTAAGTATTTACCAAAAATAGACCAAAATAAAAATTTTCCATTTTTCGCGTTTTATCCTTACTTTGTTTAAATAATTTTAAAAGGTTAAACAACCTGATTATTAGGAACTTGTTATCACATAAATTGCTTTTCATATGCACTAGTTCAATTTGCACACACCTTTTATCTATTGTTATTATTACTGTTATCATCATCACCAAAAATAGCATCACATATATGGAGTTTTCTGCACACCAGTCACTGCTGTGGTATATGTGCGCATGTGCATGCCGGGGTGTGTGTGTGCGTGCACACATACACATTCAGTCATTTCCATGAACCCATGAGGCCAGGCCTCTTATCACTCCCATTTCCAGGTTAGAACATTGACATGTACACAGAGTGCTGACCCTCGTTACACAGTTCATGAATAGAGACGGGACTAGAATCCAGGTAGCCTGGCTGTGTGTCCTGACCCTTAACTTCTTGCTTTTTAAAGATCTTGTTTAATTTGTAAAGTTGTTTTTCTCAGATTTTTCCCCCCTTAGATCTGTCTGAAAAGAAATCTCAGTAGGCATATTGCATGTGCAAGGAAAAGGCAAACAGTGTGAAGTGGTTCTCAACTTGGGCTGCACAAGGAAACATTAAAATCACTGGGGGAGCTTCAAAAATTGTTGCTGCCTGGGTCCCATCCCCAGAGGATCTGATTTAATTGCTCTGGGGTGCGGTCAGGACCTTGGATTTTTTTTTTTTTTTTTTAACGCTCCTCGTTTGATTCTAACGTGCAACCAAGGTGAACACTGATAGGAAGCAAACTGACATTGCAAATCAATTCAGTGAAGTTCCTGAGGGCTTGTGTTCACTCTGCCTTTCCTTCTGTGGCCTCATTTCTATCAAAAATCAGACTCAGCTTAAGCACCCAGAGGCCCTACAAGACTCTGAATTATTTAGCTACAATTGAATAATATTCCCTATACTGTACTTAGGAAGGCAGCAAATTACTAACGTTTTTTAGAAGGAGTCTTAGTATCCAAGATTGAATCAAAATAGATACTTTTGTTATATTCAGTTGATTAAAATTCATTTAATTTTCCATTCCCTGGATGTTCTAAGTACTAGGTATTCGTTTTATGTTTGCTGAACATGTCGTCAGCATTCATGCCTGTTTATTAACCTTTATGTTTTTCTAGATCTTCTGTTAAACCAAGTTGCTATTTGAACATACTTAATTAAACTAGCTATACTTTTGAATGAGCAAATGTGGTTTCAAAAATGATTTTATATAATTATATTATACCTTAAACTTATGGATACAAAGCAGATATCATCTTGGTAAATAATGACATCATGTCATTTTTAAAATTAATTTGTAGAAATTATTTCTTTATTGACACATTAGCCCAGCAGGGAAACCAGAGACAATGAGGTCATATACAGGGGTGATAGGAAGCTGTGATATAATCAGTTCTAAATAATATATTTAAGTGGTAAAAATCCATATTTCTCCCATAAGAATACTTGGTTTTTACTTCAGTCTTCAATATGCATTGTTATGAGAAAGATTTTACATGAGATTTCTCTTTAGTTTTGTGCATGGTGAACAATGCACCTGGTGAAGTGAATGCCTCAATGAAAAGTTTTATGGGGCAGAACCATTTGCTATGCTAAGAAACTAAGTGTTATGCTGATATACATAATGGATTCTATTTTTAGATGAACATATGTTCCTATAGCCTGTCTTCCTTATGCAAGAGGCCAGCGGTTTCAGCCCCACATTGTGAATACTGAGACTTCGATGATCAGAGGAGATGGGACTTTAGGTTGTGAAATTTTCATCTATTTTAGCCCTAACATATTTCATGACTCGGGGAAAAATTGGAAACAAAACAGATTAACATATACACCGTACTATATATAAAATAGATAACCAACCAAGTACTACTGTATAGCACAGGGAGCTATAGTCAATATTCTCTAAAACCTATAAAGAAGAAGAATCTGTAAAAATATATGTATAACTTAATCATTTTGCTGTACACCTGAAACTACCACAACATTGTAAATCAACTATACTTCAATAAACAAAACAAAAATCTAAACAAAGTTTTAAAACTGTTTCAGCTTTTTGGTGTTTGTAGGGTGAGTTCTTCCAGAAGTTGACCTCAAAACAAAGATTCAAGTTCAAGTAGTTTATTTGGAAGGTGAGCTCCTGAAGCATGGACCAAGCAGTGGGGAAGTGAGACAGGCAAAGGAAGACAGTGATAGAGGGTGAATTATCAGATACCCATGAACACTCTGGTCAACTAAATCTCCATCCCACTGGGAGCTCTGGGCATGGAGCACACCCCAGAATTATCGTGATTGAGGTAAGAGAGCTTGATATCTACCACCAGTTCCTATGTGTCTCTGAAGACAGCTTTGCCCAGGGCTATTCTGTTCGCAGCACCTCTGCCAGCTCTTCTCTGTGGCCAAGGAGCCTTCAGACTGGTGTCCCCAGACTTCGAGAAAGCTCTCAGACAAAGTTGCCTTTGGAAGCTGTCAGTGGGCATGCATGGATACACATGGCCACCAGCAGCAGCGACTGCTCTGAAGGCTTTGATTTTAAGTGAGACTTAAAAAATCTCTACCATGGGTGCAGACAGAAGGGTAAACCAGTTCACAGACAGATAGATCTTGCTTTGTTTGCATAACATATTAAGATGTAAAAGCCAGCGTTAAAAAATCTGGAGAGTTCATATGCAAATCTGAATTTCTCAGAAAATCAGAAGGCTTGGCAACATTGGTCACCATACCACCATGGCCACATGTGGCTACCTGCATCAGACAGGGCCTGTGGGATCCAGCCTCTTTCATTTTGGCTTTTGGGTGTACAATATCAGGTGTCTATGGCAATATCCTTTACTGGAAGCTTCAATAAGCTAATGATTATGAAGGCTCCTGTGGAATGCAGTCAGTTCTGCTACAGTGGGCTTGTTGGATTGCTATGGTGTAAAGACTGATTTTTCAGTAGAAAATGGCTAAAGGTCAGCAAATCCAGGCCTTACTCATAACTGCCAGAGCAAAGTAATTGATGCCCCAAGCCCATTTCTTCTCTATGAGATATGGATTTGAAGTGTGTGAGCTCTGAGGTCACTCTGAGCTTTAGAAGGTTATTATTCTAAAATGACTTTCACATGGCATTGTGCTGTGTTAGATTTATCAGTAAGACTCCTTGGCAAAAGATTTCATGTGGAGTCGAGCCATTAATCTATAGGAAATTAAAATGGTGGGACACCAGGCAGAATGACTTTCCTTTGTGGAATGAATGGGGTTTAATTCCATCACCAGCTCAAGGCAGTGGACACTGAGTCGCTAAGTCAGCTACACCCACCCATTCCCCACTGTCTATCTGCACTGTCCCATAAAGTGGCATGTTGAGTTTTAAACTTGAATTTTAATTAATTAAAATATGAAATGCATTTCCTCAGCCACACACGGCCACATTCCAAGTGCTCCATAGCCACCTGTGGGCAGGTAAAGTTAAAGAACATTTTCATCACTAATAGAAAGTTCTGTTGGGTGCCACTGCATAGAGACTGGGTCAGGAATAGTCTAATCAAAGCCAGTGAAAAGTGAAAGTTTCTTTGAATTTATGGGGAAAGACCTTTCTTCTCTTTTGTTGAATCATGTCCTGTGAAGATGTTTTGTAGACATGACTTTCATATTTTGTTCCCTTGAATGAAGACATTTGGGTGCTTCAGATACTACTTTGGGAGCCTAACAGGTAGGCTGATCCCACAGAAGACAAACCAGTGAAGGACCAGATCCTCAGCGATGTCATTTGAGACATAAATCAGACCATCTCAAATCCATGAGCGAGTGAATCTCCTTCATTGTCTAAGCTGGTTTCAGAAGGGACGTTGTCCCTTTTCAGTCAAGACTGCTAACTGAAGCATAGGACATTCATGTATTTGAAGGAAGGCAGGGACTCAGATATCTAGGATCCAGCTGCATCTGGCCCATAAATGTGAAAGAGGAAAGAGAAGACAACACTTCTGCAATCTTCTCTACAATCCGCTGTGCAAGACATCATTGTATGTTGTTTTGTGCATTTTTCTGTGTGGAGCTGTAGCTCTCAGGAATGGTTGTGGTGCATAGAGAAGAATATATATTGAGAAACAAGGAGAACGTGAAAATGTGTGCAGCAAATGGAACTTTGTATATTAGTCTGATATACAAATTGGATTTTGTAATTGGTTTCAATTGTACCAGAAGGACTTCTAGGGAAGGAAAGGAGAGCCTATTGGTAAACCACTGTTTTGCACGCATCATGCCTGTGTGCCTTCTGTAGACTGTGTTGTTAATTACTCGGTTGGTTTTCCCCATTTTGCACTGGGAAGCCTAGGCTGTGGCAGCGTGGCTGCCCCAAGAAGACATCCCACACTGCCAAACTAGATTGGGGCCCTTCCTCAGCCCCCCTGGTGTGCCTTGTGCTCCCCTTCAGCTTAGCTGTCATTATGCTCTGCTGATTGTGTCTCATTCATTATACTTGCCTAATACATCAGGAGGAGAAGGCAATGGCACCCCACACCAGTACTCTTGCCTGGAAAATCCATGGATGGAGGAGTCTGGTGGGCTGTGGTCCATGGGGTTGCTAAGAGTCAGGCACGACACCGACTTCACTTTCACTTTTCAGTTTCATGCATTGGAGAAGGAAATGGCAACCCACTCCAGTGTTCTTGCCTGGAGAATCCCAGGGACAGGGGAGCCTGGTAGGCTGCTGTCTATGGGATCGCACAGAGTCGGACACAACTGAAGTGACTTAGCAGCAGCAGCAGCAGCAATACGTCAGGAAGTCTTTAAATTTAAGTACTTTTTCCAGTACGGTTGGCATGTCAAGTCCACTGCTAGCATACAATGATTGCTCAATCACTGTAGATCAAATGAACGAGGTCTAGCAAGGCTGTGACACTCACCTAGGATCACAACAGGTGGGAAGCCAAGTCTATCAGGACCCAAAGCCAGTGGTTTTCCTGGCTCTTTCTTGTTTATTAACACCTTCTCTAGCTGCCTCACCCCCAGTAGTTTTTGTGACCAGCTTCCTGGAAGAGAGAGGGAGTGTGGCGGTGGGGGGTAGGAGGGAGAGTCTCTCTCTAGCTCCTTCCTGCCATGAGTCCCCAAAACCCACCTTCACCTTCATCTGCTCTCTCCTCCCATTTCCCTCCTCTTTCCCAGGCAGTTCCTACCTCTTTGGTCCTAGACCCTGACTTCCCAAAGATTTTGAACTAATATTTATCCCTTTTATTTCATGTATTATCAATATTCCCTCTTTCACCAGATCCATACAATCAGTCTTAAGCATGACAAGCCTGTCCCACCTCTAAAGAAAGCTTTAGGCACTCTCTTGACCCCAACTTTCTTTTCTTTCTCCTTGTCATTCACATAAGCATCTTTAAAGGCTTGCCTGTATTCTCTGCTTACCTTTCACTGCCTCCTCTGTCCATAGCAACCTGGATTCTGCACCCATCACTCCAAACTGTTCTTTCTAAAGCTACCAGTGACCTTTATGTCAGCATCAGTTCAGTTCAGTCGCTCAGTCGTGTCTGACTCTTTACGACCCCATGAATTGCAGCACGTCAGGCCTCCTTGTCCATCACCAACTCCCGGAGTTCACTCAAACTCATGTCCATCGAGTTGGTGATGCCATCCAGCCATCTCATCTTCTGTCGTCCCCTTCTCCTCCTGCCCCCAATCCCTCCCAGCATCAGAGTCTTTTCCAATGAATCAACTCTTCACATGAGGTGGCCAGAGTACTGGAGTTTCAGCTTTAGCATCATTCCTTCCAAAGAACACTCAGGACTGATCTCCTTTAGAATGGACTGGTTGGATCTCCTTGCAGTCCAAGGGACTCTCAAGAGTCTTCTCCAACACACCACAACACCACAGTTCAAAAGCATCAATTCTTCAGCGCTCAGCTTTCTTCACAGTCCAACTCTCACGCCCATACATGACCATATGGAAAAACCATATGTCAGCATATATTGGCCATTTTTAGCTCTTTGTGCTTGAAGTTTTATCAGAATATTATTAGTATTGTTGATTGCCACATTTCTATGAAACATTTGATTTTCTTGACTTCTTTGCTTTCATATATTTTCCTCTACCCCACTCAGTTTTCATGGTCGGCTCTAGGTCGCCATTCTTTTCTACTCCCAGAATCACATCTGTACTTGCAGCTTCATTTACCATCTGGACACAAAGACTTGCAGATTTATGTCATCATCCAATATCTTATCCCCTTGAAACTCAGAAGACAGCATTTCTAAGGTGGGTAGTGATCTTTTCCTCCCTTCACCCTTGACCTGGTCCTGCTGCCTTACTGAAGGTGCCACCCCCTTAAACCTGCACCATCTGGACCCTGGAGAGCTTCCTCTCCCCTTCCTTCTCCACCTTCCAGTCAAGCTCTTGGCCTCTTGCTTTCTGTGTTGCAGTCACACTAGCCATACTGGTGAGTCTTTGCCTTCCCACTTCCTTCCACCTGGAGCCATCACAGTACTTCCCCTCTGCTTGCAGGATGTGTTCTTGCTGTTTGCATCACTCCCTGCCTTGCTGTGCCACACTCCTCATAGCTGTCACAAAATATTTTGCACCAAGTTATACGGTGTCTAGCACCCCTGTTAGAATGTTGACTCAGTGAGAGAGGTGTCCATGTTGTCCTGGTAAATGTTTTAACAACTGGATCTCCTGCTGGGAAAAATGATTTGTTGGCATTTGCTGATTTCCATGGTGTAAATTCTTCCACTGTATTTTATTTTAAGCTACCATTACATCACCACTGGACGCAAATTTGGGAAGAGGTTACAGTTGCCTCTCATAAGCTTAAAAGAAAATTCTAGCATAGTACTCAGATATAGCCATCCTCTTCACTGCTGTGCATGTCTTCATGACTTGGGGCTGTGCTAGGCACCTTGGTGATAGTGACTCTTAATTGAAGGGTTAAATGCAGTGTCTTTATGTCATCATAGAAATGTAGTGGTAAAAATGCTAATATTTAAGACAAACCGGCATAAAATCTTTCATTTTAGAATTGGACTTGGCCTTAATTAAACTATCAGCTATCCCATCATTTTTGTCTCTTGTAATTGAGGGTCAGGGAATGGAATCTGGCACAATCATGTAACTAGCTAGAAAAGTTACCCAAGTTAAAGTGCACATCTCTTAATTACCTGTGCGCATTCCTTCCAAAAGAAGTAAAATTTTATCATACAAGTGATTTAATTCAGGTCATATTATTATATAGTGGTGGAGTTGAACATATCATAAATAAACCTACTTTACAAGAGAAAAGGCACTGTTTGATCTTCTTATTAAATTTAAAGTTGTCTGTTCAGAGAGATTTCCCCTTTATTATTCCCCCCTTAATTATTTCTTGTAGTTATATGCAGATTAAATATATTAGTTAGCTTTTGCTGTGCAGTAAACCACTCCCAAATATATTGGCCTTTCTTTCAGCCACTGCTGTGTGGGCTGACAGTGTGGTGTAGACCCGTTTTCTGGTTTACCCAGGCTTCCCTGGCAACTGCAGGAAGCTGGGGATGGGTATGAAACTGTTGATCATGGCTGCCTCATGTCTGAGGCTGCAGCTAGGATGCTGCTGACTTGGATCTGATCTAGGTGGTCCCTGATCCTTCATCTTGTTTTTGTGTTGGGTTGGCAGAGTTCTGAGAGGGAACAGAACTTACAAGACCCTAGAGTCAAAATTGCTATATAGGTACTTCTGCCCCAACATATGTGTGAAATAAAATCATTCCTAGGGTGAGGAAATAGATGCTAGCTCTTGATATCAAGGTCTGCAAAGCCATACTGCAAAGAGGCCTTGAAACACAGAAGGGGATGATTTGTAATGGTTTTTGCAATCAAGTACAGAAAAGGAATCTTTTCCTCAAATGATAGGAGGCTCTGTAATAGTGAAGTGTCCCAGTGGGGCAGAACCGACAAATGGCTTCCAAGGCTTCTTGAGACATTGAGGCAGTGCTAAATACCCTAGCCAGACTGTTGTGTTGACTGCATGCAGCACTGAATCTTATGCTGCTGTGAGGTGGGAGTCTCTCTTCATACCCTAGACTTTGGGTCTGCCGTTGGTGTTTGGAGATGAAAGGATCCCTGTGAGGTGATGGGGCAGTGGAGCCACATTTCACCCCATGATGACTTGGGCAGCACCCTGTTAGTGACAGTTGTCAAAATCTGGAAGAACACTGGGGAAGTGGAAATTAAACCTCAGGGTTCTTTACTGCTGGAAAATGATTGTGGGGGAATTTCCATAGTGGAGAGGTGGAAATCTTTCCAGATCACTTCTTCTGTCCTAGGCTGCAAATGCATTTTTCTGGAATGAGAAACACATGAGTTTGACTGAGGGCGAGTTAATTGGTTTTGAGGACGAGTTAGTTGGTTTTGTCAATGAAGCATGAGAAGGGATCAGTCCTTACTCTAAGCTCATCTTTTTTTAAGCTGAGTGTGCTCTGGGAAGACGCAGGCATCAGCATATTTGTATCCAACTGAGCCAACAGAGCCTGCAGTGAAAGGCAAGGAAGGCCATTATCCAGTAAGTGTATATTGGGCTGGGAGCCACTGAGGTTAAAACATTCACTTTATTGCCATCTCTTTATCTGTACTTTATAAAATTAGTTCGCAATCTCCCTAATTGTTCTTTGGAGTAAGATCTTCGAAACTGTTCTTTGGAAAAAATGCCCTGAGTAAGATAATGGACTCTGAAATCCAACCCCCTGGGTTTGAAACCCATCTCAACATTGTGTGTGTCCCTGAGGAAGCTATTTAACCACTCTGAGCTTCCGTTTCTTCTTCTCCACAAGGAGAATAATATAGCTGCTTCATAAGAATCTGGTGAGGATTAAATTAGATCACACACCTGAAATGCTTGGTATAGCGCACAGAGTAAACGCTCAATGCTTCAATTCAGTTCAGTTCAGTTATGCTCAACTCTTTGCCACCCCATGGACTGCACACCAGGCCTCCCTGTTTATCACCAGCTCCTGGAGCTTGCTCAAACTCATGTCCATCGAGTCAGTGATGCCATCCAACCATCAAATTCTCTGTCATCCCCTTCTCCTCCTGCCTTCAGTCTTTCCCAGTACCAGGGACTTTTCTAATGATTCAGTTCTTTGCATTAGGTGGCCAAAGTGTTGAAGCTTCAGCTTCAGCATCAGTCCTTGCAGTGAATATTCAGGACTAATTTTCTTTAGGATTGACTGGCTTGATCGCCTTGCAGTCCAAGGGACTCTCAAGAGTCTTCTCCAATACCACAGTTCAAAAGCATCAATTCTTTGTGCTCAGCTTTATGGTCCAACTCTCATATTCATACATGACTGCTGCAAAAACCATAGCTTTAACTATACAGACCTTTGTTGGCAAAGTGATGTCTCTGCTTTTTAGTATGCTGTCTAGGTTGCTCATAGCTTTTCTTCCAAAGAGCAAGTGTCTTTTAGTTTCATGGTTGCTGTCACCATCTGCAGAGATTTTGGAACCCAAGAAAATAAAGTCTGTCACTGTTTCCACTGTTTCCCCCATCTACTTGCCTTGAAGTGATGGGACCAGATGCATTATCTTGGTTTTTGAATGTTGAGTTTTTTTTTTTTTTTCCTCAGGGGGCGGGGGTATTTATTTATTTTTCCTTTCTTTTTATTTTTAAATTTTACTTTACAATACTGTATTGGTTTTGCCATACATCAACATGAATCCGCCACGGGTGTACATGAGTTCCCAATCTTGAACCCCCCTCCCACCTCACTCCCCATACCATCTCTCTGGGCCATCCCAGTGCACCAGCCCCAAGCATCCTGTATCCTGCATCGAACCTGGTCTGGCGATTCATTTCTTACATGACATTATACATGTTTTAATGCCATTCTCCCAAATCATCCCACCCTCACACTCTCCCACAGAGTCCAAAAGTCTGTTCTACACATCTGTGTCTCTTTTGCTGTCTCATATACAGGGTTATCATTACCATCATTCTAAATTCCATATATATGTGTTAGTATACTGTATTGGTGTTTTTCTTTCTGGCTTACTTCACTCTGTATAATCGGCTCCAGTTTCATCCACCTCATTAGAACTAATTCAAATGTATTCTTTTTAACGACTGAGTAATACTCCATTGTGTATATGTACCACAGCTTTCTTATCCATTCATCTGCAGATGGACATCTAGGTTGCTTCCATGTCCTGGCTATTATAAACAGTGCTGTGATGAACATTGGGGGTACATGTGTCTCTTTCAATTCTGGTTTCCTCAGTGTGTATGCCAGCAGTGGGATTGCTGGGTCATAAGGCAGTTCTATTTCCAGTTTTTTAAGGAATCTCCACACTGTCCTCCACAGTGGCTGTACTATCAGCATTCCCACCAACAGTGTAAGGGGGTTCCCTTTTCTCCATACCCTCCCCAGCATTTATTGCTTGTAGACTTTTGGATCGCAGCCATTCTGACTGGTGTGAAATGGTACCTCATTGTGGTCTTGATTTGCATTTCTCTGATAATGAGTGATGTTGAGCATCTCTTCATGTGTTTATTAGCCATCTGTATGTCTTCTTTGGAGAAATGTCTATTTAGTTCTTTGGCCCATTTTTTGATTGGGTCGTTTATTTTTCTGGAATTGAGCTGCATGAATTGCTTGTAAATTTTTGAGATTAGTTGTTAGTTGCTTCATTTGCTATTATTTTCTCCCATTCTGAAGGCTGTCTTTTCACCTGGCTTCTAGTTTCCTTTGTTGTGCAGAAGCTTTTAATTTTAATTAGATCCCAATTGTTTATTTTTGCTTTTATTTCCAGTATTCTTGGAGGTGGATCATAGAGGGCCCTGCTGTGATTTATGTTGGAAAGTGTTTTGCCTGTGTTATCCTCTAGAAGTTTTATATTTTCTGGTCTTACATTTAGATCTTTAATCTATTTTGAGTTTATTTTTGTGTATGGTGTTAGAAAGTGTTCTAGTTTCATTCTTTTACAAGTGGTTGACCAGTTTTCCCAGCACCACTTGTTAAAGAGATTATCTTTACTCCATTGTATATTCTTGCCTACTTTGTCAAAGATAAGATGTCCACAGGTGTGTGGATTTATCTCTGGGCTTTCTATTTTGTTCCATTGATCTATATTTCTGTCTTTGTACCAGTACCTTACTGTCTTGATGACTGTGGCTTTGTAGTATAGCCTGAAGTCAGGCAGGTAGATTCCTCCAGTTCCATTCTTCTTTCTCAATATTGCTTTGACTATTCGAGGTTTTTTTGTATTTCCATGCAAATTGTAAAATTATTTGTTCTAGCTCTGTGAAAAATATCATTGGTAGCTTGATAGGGATTGCATTAAATCTGTAGATTGTTTTGGGTAGTATACTCATTTTCACTATATCGATTCTTGCGATCCATGAACATGGTATATTTCTCCAACTATTAGTGTCGTCTTTGATTTCTTTCACCAGTGTTTTATAGTTTTCTATATATAGGTCTTTAGTTTCTTTAGGTAGATATATTCCTAAGTATTTTATTCTTTTCGTTGCAATGGTGAATGGAATTGTTTCCTTAATTTCTCTTTCTGTTTTCTCATTATTAGTGTATAGGAATGCAAGGGATTTCTGTGTGTCGATTTTATATCCTGCAACTTTACTATATTCATTGATTAGCTCTAGTAATTTTCTGGTGGAATGTTTAGGGTTTTCTATGTAGAGGATCATGTCATCTGTAAACAGTGAGAGTTTTACTTCTTCTTTTCCAATTTGGATTCCTTGTATTTCTTTTTCTGCTCTGATTGCTGTGGCCAAAACTTCCAGAACCATGTTGAATAGTAGTGGTGAAAGTGGGCACCCTTGTCTTGTTCCTGACTTTAGGGGAAATGCTTTCAATTTTTCACCATTGAGGATAATGTTTGCTGTGGGTTTGTTATATATAGCCTTTATTATGTTGAGGTATGTTCCTTTTATTCCTGCTTTCTGGGGAGTTTTTTTTTTTTTTAATCATAAATGGATGTTGAATTTTGTCAAAGGCTTTCTCTGCATCTATTGAGATAATCATATGGCTTCTATTTTTCAATTTGTTAATGTTGTGAATTACATTGATTGATTTGCAGATATTGAAGAATCCTTGCATCCCTGGGATAAAGCCCACTTGGTCATGGTGTATGATCTTTTTAATGTGTTTTTGGATTCTGATTACTAGAATTTTGTTAAGGACTTTTGCATCTATGTTCATCAGTGATATTGGCCAGTAGTTTTCTTTCTTTGTGGCGTGTTTGTCAAGTTTTGGTATTAGGGTGATGGTGGCCTCATAGAATGAGTTTGGAAGTTGACCTTTCTCTGCAGTTTTCTGGAAGAGTTTGAGTAGGATAGGTGTTCGCTCTTCTCGAAATTTTTGGTAGAATTCAGCTGTGAAGCCGTCTGGAACTGGGCTTTTGTTTGCTGGAAGATTTCTGGTTACAGTTTCAATTTCCGTACTTTTGGTGGGTCTGTTAAGATTTTCTATTTCTTCCTGGTTCAGTTTTGGAAAGTTGTACTTTTCTAAGAATATGTCCATTTCTTCCACGTTGTCCATTTTATTGGCATGTAACTGCTGATAGTAGTCTGTTATGATGCTTTGTATTTCTGTGTTGTCTGTTGTGATCTCTCCATTTTCATTTCTAATTTTATTGATTTGATTTTTCTCCCTTCGTTTCTTGATGAGTCTGGCTAATGGTTTGTCAATTTGATTTGTCCTTTCAAAGAACAAGCTTTTGGCTTTGTTGATTTTTGCTATGGTCTCTTTTGTTTCTTTTGCATTTATTTCTGCCCTAATTTTTAAGATTTCTTTCCTTCTGCTAACCCTGGGGTTCTTCATTTCTTCCTTTTCTAATTGCTCTAGGTGTAGAGTTAGGTTATTTATTTGACTTTTTTCTTGTTTCTTGAGGCATGCCTGTATTGCTATGAACTTTCCCCTTAGAAATGGTTTTATAGTGTCCCACCGGTTTTGGGTTGTTGTGTTTTCATTTTCATTCGTTTCTATGCATATTTTGATTTCTTTTTTGATTTCTTCTGTGATTTGTTGGGTAGTCAGAAGCGTGTTGTTTAGCCTCCATATGTTGAAATTTTTGATAGTTTTTCTCCTGTAATTGAGATCTAATCTTACTGCATTATGGTCAGAAAAGATGCTTGGAATGATTTCAATTTTTTTGAATTTATCAAGGCTAGATTTATGGCCCAGGATGTGATCTATCCTGGAGAAGATTCTGTGAGCACTTGAGAAAAAGGCAAAATTCATTGTTTTGGGGTGAAATGTCCTATAGATATCAATTAGATCTAACTGGTCTATTGTATCATTTAAAGTTTGTATTTCTTTGTTAATTTTCTGTTTAGTTGATCTATCCTAAGGTGTGAGTGGGGTGTTAAAGTCTCCCACTATTATTGTGTTACTGTTAATTTCCCCTTTCATACTTGTTAGTGTTTGTCTTACATATTGTGGTGCTCCTATGTTGGGTGCATATATATTTATGATTGTTATATCTTCTTTTTGGATTGATCCTTTGATCATTATGTAGTGGCCTTCTTTGTCTCTTTTCACAGCCTTTGTTTTAAAGTGTATTTTATTGGATATGAGTATTGCTATCCTGCTTTCTTTTGGTCTCTATTTGCGTGGAATATCTTTTCCCAGCCCTTCACTTTCAATCTGTATGTGTCCCTTGTTTTGAAGTGGGTCTCTTGTAGACAACATATATAGGGGTCTTGTTTTTTATCCATTCAGCCAGTCTTTGTCTTTTGGTTGGGGCATTCAACCCATTTACCTTTAAGGTAATTATTGATAAGTATGATTCTGTTGCCATTCACTTTATTGTTTTGGGTTCAGGTTTATATACCCTTTTTGTATTTCCTGTCTAGAGAATATCCTTTAGCATTTGTTGGAGAGCTGGTTTGGTGGTGCTGAATTCTCTCAGCTTTTGTTTGTCTGGAAAGCTTTTGATTTCTCCTTCATATTTGAATGAGATCCTTGCTGGGTACAGTAATCTGGGCTGTAGGTTATTTTCTTTCATCACTTTAAGTATGTCTTGCCATTCCCTCCTGGCCTGAAGAGTCTCTATTGAAAGATCAGCTGTTATCCTTATGGGAATCCCCTTGTGTATTATTTGTTGTTTTTCCCTTGCTGCTTTTAATATTTGTTCTTTGTGTTTGATCTTTGTTAATTTAATTAATATGTGTCTTGGGGTGTTTTGCCTTGGGTTTATCCTGTTTGGGACTCTCTGGGTTTCTTGGGTGATTATTTCCTTCCCCATTTTAGGGAAGTTTTCAACTATTATCTCCTCAAGTATTTTCTCATGGTCTTTCTTTTTGTCTTCTTCCTCTGCGACTCCTATAATTCGAATGTTGGAGCGTTTCATATTGTCATGGAGGTTTCTGAGATTGTCCTCATTTCTTTTAATTTGTTTCTCTTTTCTCCTCTCTGATTCATTTATTTCTACCATTCTATCTTCTATTTCACTAATCCTATCTTGTGGCTCTGTTAATCTACTGTTTGTTGCCTCCAGACTGTTTCTGATCTCATTTATTGCATTATTCGTTATATATTGACTCTTTTTTTTTTCTTCTAGGTCCTTGTTAAACCTTTCTTCCATCTTCTCAATCCTTGTCTCCAGGCTATTTATCTGTGATTCCATTTTGATTTCAAGATTTTGGATCATTTTCACTATCATTATTCGGAATTCTTTATCAGGTAGATTCCCTATCTCTTCCTCTTTGGTTTGGTTTTGTGGGCATTTATCCTGTTCCTTTACATGCTGGGTATTCCTCTGTCTCTTCATCTTGTTTATATTGCTGCTTTTGTTGTGTCCTTTCTGTATTCTGGCAGTTTGTGGAGTTCTCTTATTATGGAGTTTCCTCACTGTGGGTGGGGTTGTATCAGTGGCTTGTCAAGGTTTCTTGGTTAGGGAAGCTTGTGTGGGTGTTCTGGTGGGTGGAGCTGGATTTCTTCTCTGTGGAGTGCAATGAAGTGTCCAGTAATGAATTATGAGATGTCAGTGGTTTTGGAGTAACTTTGAGCTGCCTGTATATTGAAGCTCAGGGCTGTGTTCCTGTGTTGCTGGAGAATTTGCATGGTATGTCTTGCTCTGGAACTTGTTGGCCCTTGGGTGGTGCTTGGTTTCAGTGTAGGTATGGAGGTGTTTGATGAGCTACTATTGATGAATGTTCCCTGGAGCCAGGAGTTCTCTGATGTTCTCAGGATTTGGACTTAAGCCTCCTGCTTCTGGTTTTCAGTTTTATTTTTACAGTAGCCTCAAGACTTATCCTTCTATACCACACTGTTTATAAAACATCTTGGTTAAAGATGAAAAGTTTCTCCACATTGAGGGACACCTAGAGAGGTTCACTGATTTACATGGAGAAGAGAAGAGGGAGGGCAGATTTAGAGGTGACCTAAATGAGATGAGGTGGAATCAAAAGGGGAGAAAGCAAGCTAGCCAGTAATCACTTCCTTATGTGCGCGCCACAGTCTGGACCACTCAGAGATGTTCATGGAGTTATACAGAGTAGAGGAGAGGGAGGGAGGAAGTAGACAGAGGTGGCCAGGAGGATAAAAGAGGGGAATGAAAAGGAGAGAGACAGATCCACCCAGTAATCAGTTCCCTAAATGTTCTCCACCGTCTGGAACACACAGAGATTCATAGAGTCTTGGGTAGAGAAGAGAAGGGGGAGGGTGGAGACAGAGGCGACCTGGTGGAGAAAAAGGAGAGTTTAAAGAAGGAGAGAGCATTCAAGCTAGTAATCTCACTCTCAAGTAAAAATGGGTGTTGAGGATTGGGTTTTTGAAGGTACAAAATTGATAATAAATACCAAAAAGCAAAGGTTAACAATCTAGAGTAGAGGTTGGATTTTCAAAAATGCAATATTAAAGGAAAGAAGAAGAAAAGAAGAAAAAAGTCACAAGAATTATTTAAAAAATATATATGAAGTTTGCTTTAAAAATAGTCTTTTTTTATTGAAAAGTAATAGTAGGTTATAAAAATGAAAATTAAAGGAGAAATAGATGACTTAAAAATTTAAAAAATGTTAAAAAAAGAAGGAAAAGAAAAGAAAAAACAGACAAAAAAAGAATGATTGTAAAAATATTAAAGATATATCTAGGACTTTCTCTGATGTTGTTGTGGGCAGTGTGGGGTCAGTTCACTTTCAGGTAGTTCCTTGGTCCAGCTTATATTTCTCAAGATCTATAGGCCCCGTTCTATGTAGTCGGTACTAACGACAGGGTTTTAATCTATTGCACCTGTGACTTCCAAGGCAGTTCCCTCTGTTTTAGCTTCTTCTGTTTGCTGGTCTCTTCAGTGTCTGATTTCTGCCCTGACACACGGCCGGGGGTGGTGGTGGGGGGAGTGGGGGGGGTGGGGAGGGTGGTGGTGGACAGTTTTTTTTAGGCTCACTTGTTCAGTCGTGCTGTGGGGAGGGAGGGATGCTGCAAACAAATAACACTGGCCTGTGCTTGCAGTGTCTCAGCCACTCTGGGCCTGCCCCCGCTCATGGCGCACACAGCTCAGGCTCTAGGTTGCTCAGCTGGGAACTGTCTGAGGCTGGCCCTGGGCTGCATGCACCTCCCCAGTCTAAGCCACTCAGGCTCAGGTGCTCAGGTAGTCCTCAGAGGCACAGACTCGGTTGGGCCTATGTTTTGTGCCCTTTCCGGGTCTGAGTAGCTCAGGTGTTTGGCGAGCATGGTTGCTGCGACTTATCACCTCTCTTGTCCCTGCTGCTCAGTTTTCTAGGTGTACAACTGGCACCCCTTCTCAGGCAGATGGTGACTGTCCAGAACCCCAAGAAGTATTAGTTAGCAAAGAAGCCTGTTTGCAGTTTGGTAGTTAATGTCTCTCTGGGGCTGCTGTTGCCCCCTTCCTGCCCTTCTGGCTCTGGCTGCCTGTCACCGGAGGGGTTGGTCTGCAGCCGGCTAATTCTGTTCTGTCCTTTGTTCTGTGCGCGGTCCTGGTGGTGTCTTATGTTAGAGCTTTTCGCGTGGTAGCTATCCCACAGTCTGGTTTGCTAGCCCAAGTTCGTTCGCTCTGGTTACCCTCGGGGCATTCAGGTCCGATCCTTAAAAAGCACTGCAGCCCGGGTCTCCTTGCCCAGCCCTCGCTTGCTAGTGGCGGATGCAGGCATCTGCGCTGCTTCTTCGCTGGGGGAGTTACCGTTGGGCTCGTAATCTGTGTGTTTTAATTATGTATTTATTTTTCCTCCCTGTTATGTTGCCCTCTGTGCTTCCAAGGCTCGCCACAGACTCGGCAGTGAGAGTGTTTCCTGGTGTTTGGAAACTTTTCTCTTTTTTAAGACTCCCTTCCCAGGATGGAGCTCCCTCCCTACCTTTTTTGTCTTTTATATTTTTTCCTACCTGTTTTCGAAGACAACGAACTGCTTTTCTTGGTGCCTGATATCCTCTGCCGGCATTCAGAAGTTGTTTTGTGGAATTTACTCAGTGTTGAAATGTTCTTTTGATGAATTGTGGGGGAGAAAGTGGTCTCCCCATCCTATTCCTCTGCCATCTTAAGACCACCCCTCTGAATGTTGAGTTTTAAGCTAATTTTTTCACTATCCTCTTTCACTTTCATCTAGGGGTTCTTTGGTTCCTCTTCACTTTCTGCCGCAAGGGTGGTGTCATCTGCATATCTGAGGTCATTGATATTTCTCCCGGCAGTCTTGATTCCAGCTTGTGCTTTCCAGACCGGCATTTCACATGATGTATTCTGCATATAAGTTAAATAAGCAGGGTGACAATATACAGCCTCGATGTACTCCTTTCTTGATTTGGAACCAGTCCATTGTTCCATGTTCGCTTCTAACTGTTGCTTCTTGACCTGCATACGGATTTCTCAGGAGGCAGGTCAGATGTTCTGGTATTCCCATCTCTTGAAGAATTTTCCAGTTTGTTGTGATCCACACAAAGGCTTTGGCATAGTCAATAAAGCAGTAGATGTTTTTCTGGAACTCTTGCTTTTTCTGTGATCCAGCGGGTATTGGCAATTTGATCTCCAGTTCCTCTGCCTTTTCTAAATCCAGCTTGAATATCTGGAAGTTCATGGTTAATGTACTGTTGAAGCCTGGCTTGGAGAAATTTGAGCATTACTTTGCTAGCCTGTGAGATGAGTGCAATTGTGCTGTAGTTTGAACATTCTTTGGCATTGCCTTTCCTAGGATTTGAATGAAAACTGACCTTTTCCAGTCCTGTGGCCACTGCTAAGTTTTCCAAATTTGTTGGCATATTGAGTGTAGCACTTTAACAGCATCATCTTTTTGGATTTGAAATAGCTTAACTGGAATCCCATCATCTCTACTAGCTTTGTTGGTAGTGACGCTTTCTATGCCTCACTTGACTTCGCATTCCAGGATTTGTGGCTCTAGGTGAGTGATCACACCATCATAGTTATCTGGGTCATGAAGATCTTTTTTTCTATAGTTCTTCTGTGCATTGTTGCCAACTCTTCTTAATATCTTCTGCTTCTGGAAGAAACATGGGTCTTCCTTTCATGGAAGGAATATAGGAATATGGGTGGAATTATTTTATTTATTATGCCTTTCATATTCAGACTTTCTTATGATGACTTTGTATTACTTTTGAAAACAGAAACTAATACAATAAATAGGTTTTTTTTTTTTTTAAAGGAAAATGCCAGAGCAAACAGAAAACTAGGGTATGGGGTGGGGAGGTGAATTTGGAGGTATAGCTGGTACACCAAAAAGCGCCTGCACAATAACTCAAAGAAATTTACTGTTTTGCAGCTTACTTAGTTTCTAAGCAGGACATACAATGATTCTCAGTGTTGATTAAAGCCAATAGACTGGCCATTCAGAAGCTTTATGGTGACCGTAGCTAATAATATCACTGCCATTGGTATGGACTTTTCTTCAAGTGTGTCCCTACAAAGAAGATCATGCCATCTCTTTGTTAGTGAGTGATACCTGCAGTGAAATCTCTGTAAGCATACAGAAGCAGTAGTATTCACAGTAGTATTCACTCACAGTAAATATGAGTATTCACTCATATCTTTCTGAAATGTAGGTCAAAAACTACTCAGCACTAGCAGTTCTCTGAGAAATAAAGCATGTGAACCATGTATATAACAGCTACACTGTTGTGGAGGATATGTAGCCTCAAATTTTCCCTTGTCTTCACACCTCTGTAATTTCACTTTGTTGGTTCTCCCATTAAAAAAGTGGAGATTACTCCCTCACCTCTTGGATTTTGGCTAGCATTGTGACTCTCTTTGTCCAATGGAATGTGATAGAAGTGATGCAGTGTTATATCTGATCCTAGACTACAAGAGTTCTTTTGTGCTTCTGCTTCTTTGTCAAGAGAACAAGCTCAGGCCTGCCTGATAGAAGCCAGCAGACAACGTGGAGCAGAGGTAAGTCCTGCTGGACTGTTGGCTAACCATGTGACTTGCTAGTTGATTGCATGTGTGTGAGCAAGACAGCTGAGCTCAGCTGAGGTTGGCCCAGATCAGTAGGTCCATTCATCTGGCCTATACCCTTGTGAACAAAGTTAGATATATATTCTGTTGCCTTGAGGTTTTATGGTTGTTTCTTATGCAGCATTATTGCAGATAACAGATACAGCTGTCTTTATCCATTACAGACAAAGAAATGGACTGTATAGCCTTTGGGGTTCTAGTTCTCCATTTAACTAGATATTTGACTTTCAGGAAATATTTTAATATCTCTGATTGGCATATGTAAAATGGGAAAAAAAGACTTATCTAACTCACGAAATTGCTACTGTGAAATGAAGAGTTTGTCAAAGAATTTAGTAGCTATGAATTATAATTCAAATTTAGGTTAACTTGAAATTCTGTACTCTACACTTACATGTACACCATGTCTAAATTTTCTCCAATGCAGTTGATCTTTCACCTGCTAAATAAAACAAACAAGCATAAAGAGTATTTTAAAGCCATGCCAATCAGTTTTAAATTAATGCAGGTATGTTTTGATATACTGTTCTCAAATATGAAGTTAGCAAGAGAAGAAAAATTTTGTATTTTTGTAAATATGGCTTATAGAAGGGGGCCTTTAAATAAAATGAAACAAAATAAGCTTTGATTTACTTTTTAGTTCAGAATGTGAAATATGACTATAAGGCTCCAGGTACATTAGGGTAAAATTTGCATGCTCTAGTCAGGTAATGGCATGTGCAAAGAGAGAATTAATTATAAATTGGCTTTTTAAAAATACATTTCAGTTTTTTTGCTTCATGGTCCACAGATCACTGTATGATTTTGAAGTATAGGAAATAATTTCTCAAATTAAATCTAAACAACATTCAGTTGTTTTATTTGTAGCCACATAGATAAAAGTGACTCTTGGTATCTGATTTATTTACTTTATTTTAAATAAAAATTAAATAAAATTTTAAGATAAATTTTTATTCTAATTAATTTAATTTATTTATTAGTATAACAAAAAAAAATTACTGTTTTGTCTTTATCTTTCCAAGAAAGGAAGATGGTTTTGTTGGTTTGACTGTAAATTACATATTTTGCATATATCATCTTGAAAATTCTGACTACTTCTAGTTTTTAAATAACAGCTTTTTTTGAATAATGGTATAGAATCATTATAAAATGTAAAATAATAATAAAATAATACACTAAAATAAAATTTTCTTCAGATACCTTCACCCAGAAACACATTAACTTTTGGAGAATATATTTCAGATACTGACTTTTTTATACTTATAGAAAAGTAACACATAAATAGGAATTCTTTTTAAAAAATGGACCATATGGTAATTATAATTCAATTAACATGTTAGATTTCATTTTACATAAAATTAGCATGAAAAATAAATCTGAATATAACCTAAAGAGTTGAACTCCAGATAACAATTTCACTGCAAAGTAAGTTGTTTCTAAAGGATCTCTCTAAAATTAAAGAAAAAATGTTATGAAAGAAATTGAAGTTCAAGTCAGTACTTATGTAACAAAAATTTTTTCCCCTTAACCATGTGTAATTATTGCCATGAACAATTAAGATATTAGATAAATGTTGCATCTTTTTCACTTTACTCTCACAATCCCTATCTGTATTAGTTATAATATTAATTCTTATATTTTTAAGCCTTCTACCATGCCACGGTACTCCATGGTCATTACTCCTGAAATTATTTAAAGTTAAAGACCAGTAATCAAATTAAAATGGGAATTGTAAAAAGTGCTTAGATATGACAAAGAAAACCCAAACATATTCATAATAGTAGAAATGCAAATTGTAACTGCAGTGAATTTCCATTTTTTACCAATTGTCAATAATGGTAATTGTCAATAATCAAGATTGTCAGTAATTGTGAAGTCTGCCATAGGCCTTATCATGTATTGCTGGGAAAAGTGCAATTAAGTGCCACTCTTATGTAGTGTAATTCAGTACTATCTACCAGAACTAAAAGTGCATTTATCTTTCAATCCAGTAATTTCTCTTCTGGGTGTTTACCTTTTTTTGTATATCTCTGGTGTGTATGTGTTCCAGTCACTCAGGCTTGTCCACCTCTTTGAGACCCATGGACTGTAGCCCACCAGGCTCCTCTGTCTATGGGCTTTTCTAGGCAAGAATACTGGAATGGGTTGCCATTTCTTTCTCCAGGAGATCTTCCTGATCCAGGAATCAAACCTGTGTCTCTTGATTCTTGTGCATTGGTAGGTGGATTCTTTACCACCGCACCACCTGGGAAGTCATGTATATCTGTACATGTACAAAATGACATATGTACAAGGTTATTCATCTCAGAGTTGCTTATCAAGTCTATCTTAAAACATCCTAAGTGTTCAACCATAAGGGACTAGTTGACATAATTTATTCTTTTATGTTTTGCAGCTGAGGAGGAGATGGGAGGAGGAGGGGAAAGGAGCAAGGAGATCTCTTTGTATTTACTTAGAAAGATCTCTGAGATATGCTGATCAGTAAAATGTTCATGTTCAGAAAGTGTGCAATAAACAGAGATGATAAGAATGTTCCTTGTCTGTATTTGCATGTAGACAGTTATATGACGTTAGTGAGTGTATTTGCCTGGTGTGTGAATGGCTGGGCAGGAGAGGCACTAGTGGACTCTGAAAGTGAATTCGTTCAGTCATGTCTGACTCTTTGCGACCCCATGGACTGAAGTAGACTACCAGGCTCCTCCATCCATGGGATTTTCCAGGCAAGAATACTGGAGTGGGTTGCCACTTCCTTCTCCAGAAGATCTTCCCGACCCAGGGACTGAACCCAGGTCTCCCATATTGTAGGCAGACCCTTTACTGTCTGAGCCACGAGGAAAGTCCTGTAGTGGACTCTAGCTCTTCAAAATCATTGTGATTTATTAGTCAGTGACCGTTAGTTATTCCAAAAAGAAAGTTAAAGCGTTAGCTGAATGGGTTCAGTTCTCAGCATCACTTCTTTTTTCTCAGACTCTTCTTTCCTGCCTTCTATCTTTTGGTTTACTTTTTGGTTAGCTGCATTTTTGTCATGCAGCTAATTTAAAAGGAGGATTCATGAGGATTCTCGGTCTTAAATTGCTGCATGAATGAGAATATTTACCTATCACAATTTTGTTTGTGAATCCTTACTTGAAAACGCTTTAAATCCTTTGGTCTCACTTGTTTCTACCTCAAAATGTTTTTGGCATCATTTCACTTTCTTCTGGAATGAGATTGTGGTGTCTTTACCAAACTGGATTTTTTTTCTTTTAACCTTCTACTTTTCTTTTGTTGCTGTAGTTTTGGAGACTTTTTTTAAGATGAAATAATTCACTAAAAATGGCTCATATCCTTTAATTTTACCCAGAAGTTTGGATTTCTTTTTTAGGGTGTTTGGTATTGTTTCTTTATTTTGTGAATCTTAGTTTTAACTTTTGAATATGAAATTTATTCATGAAGGAATTTTAGTTCTCAAGTGGTTTAATTAATATATTCTTTGTGAAATTATATATATATATTCCATGAGTATGTGAATGAACTACAAGGATAATCTGAGTTTTTGTACTTGTTTGTATTGCATGTATCATGAAACTGATGCTAATATTCTTAACTCTTTACCATATTGTTTAGGTTTAGAATTGTATGAATGTTCTTTCAATAGAGAGGTAGGTTACTTAATAACTTTATTCTTTATTGACTATGAGATAAGCAGTATAGATAATTTTTTTTTTTCTGTGTGCAGAAGGTACAAAATGTCTTGCAAACCTCTTTGCCTGTATGATGCTAAAACACTCTGATTGAAACAACAAGGGGAGGAAAGTCAGCTGGGTGCCTCCATGTGCCTGCAGTGGCCCAGATCTGAGAAGCAGATGCCAAGATGGGATTAAATCTGAAAAGGTTTAATTAGGGGAAACACCTCTGTGAGTAAAACTTGCAGAGAGCTGGGGAGGTTGGGAGACCCTTCAGCCTGTGGTGTAAGTTTGACCCTGAGTGAAAGAGAGAGGGAGAAGGGGTTGGTTGGAAGTATCCTAGACTGGCGTGGCTTTTAAGGAAGGTACAACAAACTTGAAGGAGTCAAAGGCAATTGTCAGAGGAGTTTCCTCTCCTAGGAAAGGGTCTGTATCCATCTCTAGGGTCAGGCATTGGTGGGGAGCACCAGCTGGGGCTGTGGCCTTATCATAAGTATGAATGGCTTTCAGAGGATCTAAGCAGGCTGAGTCCATCTGTCCCAGGCTTACACTGGGCCTCGTCCTTTAGTCTTTGTTCTTGGATGACCTCTTCCATTCCTAGCACATGGACAGCCATTATTTAGTCTCAGTCTGTAGTTTTGATCACGTGCCAAATTTGTTTTCCCATTGCCTTTTGTATATCTCCACTTTGCTGCCCTCTAGGCCCTCCAAACTCAACCCCTCACAATGGACTCATATTCCTTCACCCCTCCCCAATTCTGTGTCCCTATATCCCTGTTTCACTTTATTGCATTATCTTATTTTCCTTCCCAAGTTAAACCCTTGGAGTTATCTTCACCTTTTCCTGCTCTTCATCTCAGCTATCCAACCAGCTGTCTGGACCTTTTTTGTCATGACCAAAATTCTAGATTTTGGTTCCTTCTTCCATTTATTCTGTCACAGTGCTGATGTAGTCTACAAGTTTCTCTTCATGATTAAAACGATTTAACTTAATTTAATTTCAGTAATTTGATTCACGTTTTGGTAAGCTAGACTTTTGTTATCTAGCTAATTTTAAAGGAGTATTTATGAATGTTTCATTACCCAAAACACTGCTTAAGTGAATAAAATTGAATGGATAGGGCTTGCCACTCTGTTTCTTTTATTTGTTTGGAATACAATTGTTTTACAATGTTCTGTTAGTTTCTGCTGTACAATAAAGTGAATCAGCTATGTACATATATCCCCTTCCTCCTGACTCACCCTCCCACCTTCCCATCCCACCATCTAGATCATCACAGAATACTGAGCTGAGCTCTCTGTTTTATACAGCAGCTTCCAGCCACCAGCTATCCATTTTACACATGGTAATGTATGTTTGTTTTTGTTCAGTTGCTTTGCCCTGTCCAACTCTTTGCAACCCCATGAACTGCAGCACACCAGGTTTCACTGTGTTTCACCTTCTCCCAGAGCTTGCTCAAACTAATGCCCATCAAGTCGGTGATGCCATTCAACCATCTCAGCCACTAGCGTCCCCTTCTTCCCCTGCCTTTAATCTTTCCCAGCATCAGGGTCTTCTCCAATGAGTCAGCTCTTAGCATCAGGTGAACAAAGTACTGGATCTTCAGCCTCAACATCAGTCCTTCCAATGAAAATTCAGGACTGATTTCCATTAGGATTGACAGGTTTAATCTCCTTGCAGTCCAAGGAACTCTTAAAAGCCTCCTCCATCACCACAGTTTAAAAGCATCAATTCTTGGGCTCTCAGCCTTCTTTATGGTCGAACTGTCACATGCATACATGACTATTGGAAAAACCATTGCTTTGACTATACAGACCTTTGTTAGCAAAGTAATGTATCTTCTTTTTAACATGCTGTCTAGGTTGGTCATAGCTTTTCTTCCAAGGAGCAAATGTCTTTTAATTTCATGGCTGCAGTCACCATCTGGAGTAATTTTGGAGCTCAAAAAAATAAAGTCTGTCACATTTTCCACTGTTTCCCCATCTATTTGCCATGAAGTGATGGGAGCAGATGCCATGATCTTGGTTTTTGAATGTTGAGTTTTAAGAGGCTCTTTAGTTTCTCTTCGCTTTCTGCCTCAAGGCTAGAGTCATCTGTGTATCTGAGGTTATTGATATTTCTCCCAGCAATCTTGGTTCCAGCTTGTAAGTCATCCAGCCGGGTATTTCACATGATGTTATTTGCATATAAGTTAAATAAGCAGGGTGACAATATACAGCCTTGGTGTATTCTTTTCCTAAATTGGAACCAGTCTATTGTTCCATGTCTGGTTCTAACTGTTGCTTCTTGACCTGCATACAGGTTTCTCAGGAGGCTGATAAGGTGGTCTGGTATTTCCATCTCTTTAAGAATTTCCCACAGTTTGCTGTGATCCACACAGTCCAAGGCTTTAGTGTAGTCAATGAAGTAGAAATAGATGTTTTCCTGAACCTCTCTTGCTTTTTCTATGATAAAATGGAAGTTGGCAATTTGATCTCTGGTTCCTCTGCTTTTTCTAAGTCCAGCTTGAACATCTGGAAGTTTTAGTTCTTGGTTCATGTACTGTTGAAGCCTAGCTTGGAGAATTTTGAGTATTACTTTGCTAGCATGGGAAATGAGTGCACTTTTGCAATAGTTTGAACATTATTTGGCATTGCCTTTCTTTGGAATTGGAATGAAAAGACGTTTTTCAGTCCTGTAGCCACTGCTGAGTTTTCCAAACTTGCTGGCTTGAGTGCAGCACTTTAATGTATATATGTCCATCCTAATCTCCCAGTTTGTTCCACCATCCCCTTTCCCTCCCCTGTGCCCACATATCTGGTCTTTCCACTTGTGTCTTTATTCCCACCCTGGAAATAAATTCATCTGTACCATTTTGCTAGTTTCCACATACATGTGTTAACATTTGGTATTTGTTTTTCTCTTTCGGACTACTTCACTCTCTATAACAGACTCTAGGTCTAATAATGATCTCATTTTGTTATTTTTTATGGCTGAGTGATATTCCATTGTATATAGGTACTGCATATTCTTTATACATTCCTCTGTTGGACTTTTAGGTTTTTTCCATCTCTTGGTTATTGTAAATAGTGCTGGAGTGAGCATTGGGGTGCATACGCCAGTTTGAATTATGGTTTTCTTAAGGTATATGCCCAGTAATGGGGTTTGTAGGTTATTGACAGGTATATCTCTCCTCTTCCTAGAATTCTATAGCTGATCAGCTCCTTTTTGACAATTCCTCAGCACTTATGTCTGTAATAAAGGCCAAAGTCTGCAATGATGAATAAGGCAGAGTTGTGGCAGATTTTCTACCTGTCATGTTGTTGTGAATGATAATTTTTCTGTGTCATGGGAAAGTTCCCGGTGCTAGAGCTGACAGTGCCTAATCCATATGTAGAAATACAGAAAATATCAAAAGTAGGTAATTAAATCAGTAAATGTATAGTACTGTTACACATTTTCTAGTGATCGTGGTACTGTGCCTGTGTATAAATATATGGACAAGATAAAGCATTGAATACTTGATTACTGTATTAATAAGGTATTTATGTAACAAGCAACCACAGATTCTTTGTTGCAGACAACTACAATCAATGTTTCTAGCTCTCATCTGTTGGTTGCTGGAGTTTAGCTGATTTAGGCTTGACTCAGCTAGGCCTTACTTCAAGTCCACTCCCAGGGCTTCCCTGATAGGTGAGCTGGTAAAGAGTCCACCTACAATGCAGGAGACCCTGGTTCTATTCCTGGGTCAGGATGATCTGCTGTAGAAGGGATAGGCTACCCACTCAGTCTTCTTGGGCTTCCCTTGTAGCTCAGCTGGTAAAGAATCCACCTCCAATGTGGGAGACCTGGGTTCAATCCCTGGGCTGGGAAGATCCCCTGGAGAAGGGAAAGGCTACCCACTCCAGTATTCTGGCCTGGAGAATTCTGTGGACTGTATAGTCCATGGGGTCGTAAAGAGTCGGACACGACTGAGCAACGTTTACATGCACTCACAGCGAGCCTTGACTTCAAATCCACTCCCATCCTGGCTGTGGGTTAGGCTCTGGTCTTTCCTGCATGTTTTCACGGTGGAGCCCAAGCTCCGGAGCCAAGCGCACAGACATCGAAAGAAGGCTCTTCTCAGAGTGAAAGCACAACCCACCAAACAAGTACATTTGCAGTCTCTCCTTATGTCATGTCCACGAACATTCCTTTGGCCAAAGCACATTACATGACAGACGTAACCTAGAGGGTCCAGTGAGAGGAACTGCAAAGGAAATAAATGGGGAGGGGTGAAGTACAGGAAACAATAATGCAGTCTAACACAGTTATAGTTATTGCTTTCCATAAAAAGAAAACAGTTATAAAAGACCTGGACTCTGTTGTGTGTACATGCCTTTCATGCTATATGTTTAATCTCATTAGGAGAAGAGATTCATTTTCCTGTGAAAATTAAATTGAAAACTAAAAGAATGTCATTTAGGTTTTTATACGATAGATTTATGGCATTATTACATGCTAATTCTCTGATAAGAACAGCCACCAAATGACAAACTAGTTTCACAGTTCTTGTGGAAACTTCCTGGGAATCATTCATTTTCATTCACATTTGTAATCCCAGACCAATTCAGAGATAGAATTGATTGATAATATGATGTTTTTCACTTTTCAAACTAGTCTCAGCCAGTTATGTTAGTGTCTCAGAAAATGAGATAAATAGTCAAACATTAACACATAAGCATTGGATATTGATTCCCAGGAAATGGATTCTCAGAAGGTGAACTCATAATTCTTAAAGTATTATATGGTTAGCTGTTACAGTTAGTATATGACTGGTGTGATTGTAATTTGATTGGTAATTAAAATATTTTTAAGTGTTTCAGAGAAAAACTCTGCACATCAAATGATTTAGAAATTAAAATGAGATGTGTCCCAAGAGGTGAGTCATTGTAATATTTAAAAATAAGGTTACCTAAATGAGCATGATTTAAGTTTCCTATTACTAGTATTAGGAAGAATTTTAATTTTCTTTGTAGGCAAAAGACACTTTCATTTGCATTTTATATGGAAGGAAAGACATTACACATAGAAAGTGTCTCTTCCTTCTATACCAGAAGTGTTGGCAGGTATACTTTTATCCAGTCATAGGAAACACAATGAACTTGTGGTTGAAAGTGCTAGAATTTTCTATTAAGTTATGAAATTTGTCAGAATTGCAGTACATTTTCATCTGTGTCTTCTTATGAAACATGGATATAATAATGTCATTAATTTTCACTCAGATTTTCTTCAGTCATATTATTCATGGTGAAATTCATTCAATAAACTTACGTTTTTTTTTAATGAGAAGGATTCAAGAAGTGACAACTTCATACCTCTTTGGTATTTGTCATTCTTCTCTTCCATTAGCCTCAATACATAACTGTTTACTGTGCTTTCATGGAATGTTTTATTAGGAAAAAAATTCTACAGGTGTGGAATAGAAGAAAATATAAATTTTATCCAATATTTAAGAAAGGGTCATGATGTGAAAACCAAGTAACATGTCCCGAATTAATATGAAGAAGTGGCTTCACTGATCTTTTCCCCGTATATGGATATATAAATATATGAAAAATATAGACCCCATACCAAGCAATAAAGTCAGAGTACTTATGTAGGTTAGTTTTTAAAAAAAAACTAAATTCTGAATGTCAGTACCGCTGTATTCTTGAAGTGTGGTCTGTATTCCCCATTTTGTTTGTAACACATATTCCTAATCCCCTTTTTGTGAAACCTAGTTAATTATTAAATAGGTCAGAGTGTACACATTACTTGAAATTCTCAGATAAGTCATTTCTTAATCTTTCTTTTGCATTTACTATTTAAAAGTTAGCAGTTTTTGCTTGATTCTGTGAAATTGTTCACTTTTACACTTTCTTTTTGAACTAATTGTTCCTGATTACTAATATTATAATTTTGAAGTTTGAAACACCCTGGGTCTCCCTGTCATGTACAAATTCTGTGCTCAGTGAGCTCAATACCCACATATAGCTCTGTGTTTATGAAGGCACAGCAAAGTGAAGGTTTCAGACAATCATCTTGACAGTAAGGCCTCTGGGCTGGCCGGCCACTATGTTTATAGGCAAACCAAGCTGGACACTGGGTTACCTACAAACAGCCTGGTAAGTACAGAAACTCCAATGGCTTTCTCTTCTCAGTGCCTGAGTCCCTGGCTGGTAGAAGTTGGATATTTAAGGGTGAGCATTAACTCTCCAGGGTCACCACACAACCATTTAATAAGTAACCAGAGACCTGGAGATGTTCATGTAGTTCTTTAAATACCCAGGTTTTGTTAAGGTGCAGTTCACTGAAGGTCATTCCACAGTTTCAAATATTTAATGTTCTTTCCCAAGTGAGTGACCCAGGTCTGGTAGACAAGCTGGTTGATTGCTTATTTGTAGCCGGCCAGTACATAGTCAGCAAATCAAGTTGATGACTATAATAATTTGGCAGGGAAAAGCTGATCATTGGATGAAATAGAAGCTCAGAGAGGCTGAAATAAATCTAAGGTATAATATAGCAAACTCATTAGATCAGAGTATATAGACACATAAGAATTTTTGAACTGAATATCTTTTGAAGGAATATCTTTCCAGCTGAATATCTTTTCGGGTAACTTTTAATTCTGATATATTTCAAATTTACAGCAAATTTGCAAGACTAAAACAAGGAACAGTTCCATATCCTTCATACATATTCAATGATGTTTTAGAATTTTTCCCACTGGTTTCATCATTCTATCTACCAAGTTACCAATCCACATATTTTTCTTCTCTGAACCATTTGGAGGTAAGGTGAAGACATAATACCTCTTGACCTCTAAATGATTCCATTTATATACATATATATATACACACATATATATGTATATATATATTTTAAAATTACTAGAGTGTATAATTTTCAAAATCAGAAAATTTAATGATACATATCCAATTGTGTTTTTAAAATAAATTATATGATATATAGAGAAATAAGAAAATGCAAGTGAATGGCTTCAATTCTGACATTAGTTGCACTGGGGCAAATTGTTATGCTATATCACTGTGAAATAAAGTGAACTTAATTATTTAATGGTCACATACTAGGCTAAATTTCAGTTATAAACTTGCTAAATGGCCCAAAAGCTGATTAGATGAGAGTCACTTATTCAATAACTCCTTTGCTTCTCTTAGTCACTTAGAAGTTTTCTCTTTTTTCCCAATGATTTGCCAAGGAAATGATTATTGGCACGTAGTCAAGCACAGTTTTTACACTGCATTTGTAAAGCAGGTTTGAATTAAAGATCAAGGAAGGTAGACTTTGACCTTAATATCCAGCCATAACTGTTGTACCTCTTTGAAGCTGAATTTTCAGGTGAACTTCATTGCCGGTGTCCTGGAATTTGATCACCATATTGGATTTCTAATTTTAAGTATGGAATTTAGTGCAAATACAATTAAGATACAATAAAAAGTTGGCAAAATCTATCTAAAATAAAGAACATTCCTAACTTAACAGTACAACCTGTGGGAGAGTCAGTGTAGCAATATTAAGTAATACAAACTAACTTTTAGGAAATCAGATTTTTTAAAATGTCACAAATGTATTTAGACTTTCTAATGTAGCACTATTTTAGTAGTAATAAAGGTTAAATCCTTCTACCTGATGACTTTACGGAGATGCCTGCCCATTAGAATCATCTGTTTCTACTGACTGTCTCATGTTCATTTTTTAAAGTCTGTTTTTCAAAAATGGTATTATGCCAAGTGGAGGTCTTTTGCCTTAGAGAGTAATTAAAAAAAAAAAAAGACTGAAGTGTAGATGCTAAGTGGTGGGGTTAAGATGAACAATGAAGCATCCCATAAAGGGCAGGTGTAGCCGGGAGGACTGGTTTGATCCCTGGGTCGGGAAGATCCTCTGGAGGAGGGCATGGTCACCCACTCCAGTATTCTTGCCTGGAGAATCCCCATGAACAGAGGAGCCCGGTGGGTCACAGAGAGTTGGACATGACTCAGCAACTAAGCACAGCACAGCCGGGAGGATTACCCACCTGTGAGGATGGGTTAGAGGGGCAGGAGGAGGACTCACCATCAGCTATACCTCTAGAGTAATTAACATGAAAGCCTCTTAGTTGGCATTCGGAGTTTTCGGAAAACAAGTTGTAGCATCACCTGGATGATCAGGTGGGCTATGGAGATATGACATGCATCAGTCCCAAGGCAAGTATGAAAGCAGAACTCATATCATGGACTGGTGGAAATGCCACCTGCCTAGCACCAGTGCAGTAACTAAGGGTTCAGGGGATGAAGAGAGTGTCTTAGAGACAAACAGAGAAGACTTAGGAGGAATTGGACATGGACAAAGGGGAAGAAAACTTTCTAAGAAACAGTGTAAATAAAATGATATAGCTATAAAGAAGCAGGTAGCTACTGAGTGTAGCCAAATACCATGGGAACTGGGGATGAATGTGTATGTTGGAGATCTCCAGTTTGCTCTCAGTTCTAGTGAAAATAGGGTGGAAAAGGAAGTGGTCCCTAACATCCTTTAACTATAATAGTGAAGTCACTCAGTCGTGTCCAACTCTTTGCAACCCCATGAATTGAAGCCTACACCGCTCCTCCGTCCATGGGATTTTCCAGGCAAGAGTACTGGAGTGGGTTGCCGTTTCCTTCTCCAGAGGATCTTCCCAACCCAGGGACTGAACCTGGGTCTCCCACATTGTAGGCAGTTGCTTTACCATCTGAGCCACCAGGGAAGTCTATAAGTATAATAGATTATCCCTAATGGGTGAGTGACTTCCAAATATCCATTTTTAGTACCTTATGTATGTACATTTTATTACATCTGTAACTCTGCTAGGATTTTTGTGCATGCCCATTACCAAAGCGATGTCCAGCCTTTGGAATTTTTGCCTTTGCGTATAGAATTTATGATATAATAACAGGATACAGTAAGATGCTGACAAAAAAAATATCCAGGATAAAGAGGACTGTTAATTTGACACATATTTTGTAGAAAAGGCTGTGGGAAAACAGACACATTCACATGTTGCTAGTGGGAGTGAATCATAATGAAACATATGGAGAGCACCTTGGTTATATCCATCAAAATTACAAATATGCCCTGTGTGCTGGAAGTTTAGCTTCTATAATTTTTCTTGCAGATTCACTTATGCACAGTGTAGAAAAAAATGCACTGTAGTCCATTGTAACAGAAAAGATAGCAGCTCAAACTAAGTTTAAATTTGAAAATGAGGACTGAACAAATCAACCCTGGTAGATCCAGCCATGCAATACTATGAGGTTGTAAAAGAAAAATTTTAAAGGGAAGGAATTAAGACATGTATTATGTACTGTACATGTTTTGAAATAGCTCCTAGAGGGAAGGCAGGGATAATCTCATTTGCATGTACTTGCATGAAGAAACTGGAAGTAAATATAAAAAAATGAATAAAAGTGTTGTGTGGTAGGTGGAAACTGGCAGATGGAGCCAGGGGTGGATGTGAAAGTTTCCACTGTGTAAACCTTATACTTTCAAATTTTGGAACTGTGTTCACATATTAGTTATTGACAAAAAGTTAAAAAGAGGACTATTGGATTCTTATAGGAATGGCAGAAACTGCTGATTTTCTGTCCAAACATCTATTCTGGTTGCTTTGATTTTAAATCAGAGCATTGTCCTCTAGGGTTAAAATGTTTTCCCAGCTTCCCTTGCAGCTAGATGTGGTTCTGTGATTAGTAAGATATCATTAGAGTTGCTGTGTACATGTTAGTATTTTTACATGGATCTCTTCATCCATGAGGGAGGGTCTTTCTCCCTTGCCTTTTTCTTCCTAAATATAGGTTTGGTGTCCAGAGCCTCAACAGACATCTTGGACAGTGAGATGACCTTGAAATTAGAAACCATACACTAAGCCAGCAGAGCAGAAAGATAGAATCATGAACCCCTGTGGGCGCTGTGGGGCCAATAGCATATGAGCTGCTTCCTGTTTTATGTTACATGCAAAAGAAAAAACATCAAAACTAAAAACTGCTTGTATCTTGTGTGCATCACTCTTACTTTGACCATTATGTTGTGGAGTATACGTAACAATCTAATCCAGTATTCACCCTCAATGTAGGAAAATCATGTTTTCCTTAAGATCTTTTCTTTTGTGAACTTCATTGGGGCACTCTCAGTCTCTGCCCTTGTTCCTTTTTCAAATTTAGTCCCTCTTTGGGTTGAAATAATATGGTTTGTGATAAATCTTTCCAGAGAATCATGAGATGTGACTCTTTAAAAAAATTTTTTTACTGAAGGATAATTGCTTTACAGAATTTTGTTGTTTTCTGTCAAACCTCAACATGAATCAGACATAGGTATACATATATCCTCTCCCTTTAGAACCTCCCTCCCATCTCCTGCCCCATCCCACCCCTCTAGGTTGATACAGAGCCCCTGTTTGAGTTTCCTGAGACATACAGCAAATTCCTGTTGACTATCTCTTTTACATATGGTAATATAAGTTTCTGTGTTACTCTTTCTGTACATATCACCCTCTCCTATCTATCACTGTGTTTTACAGTCTGAAGTGCTGGTCTTGGAAAGATTCCCATAAGTTCATCATGTCATTTTTTAAAATATAAATGTACAGCTGCATTTTAAATATTTAATAGCAGTTAAAATAACCATGCTTGCCATGTCAGAATAAATGTTCAGATTCTCAATCATGGACTTAAGGATGTGGAAATACATTGATTTTTGGAAAGGGACATGTCTGTGTTATTGCATACCTATAATTCAAGCAAAAAGTATAGTGAGTGATAAAGAAAAATACATGGAGACATGGATGAAATTTATTTCTTTGATTTATAGGATATTTGTTTGATGGTGGGAAGGACTCATCTATTTTCACCAAGACATCTGTTAATGAGACTAAATATCTATTAAGTAAACATTATCTATTAAATAAACATTAACCTTTTTTGAAAAGGTATATTGCTATCTCATTGCTGGAAAACTCATAGTTTCTTTCATATCAGAAGGGACAGGCAGTTCTATCAGTGGTTGCACAGAACCGTTTGTCTAAATCAACTTCTGCTCACTAAAAAGTGTTGCAATAACTTCACTAAAGAGAAATCTAATAGATTGAAGAAGTAAACAAATTCAATTGGTATTTCATAATTTCTAATTTTCCGTAGACCTTGAATGACTTCTTCTGGGGCTCTTATACTGATTCTATTTTGTACATACAATTTAGAAGCCACTTTCTCTGCTTTAAGTAGGAAAAATATTCTACAACACATTCTTACATAATTATTCAACATTATGGAGATGGGCTTTCCCACATGCTATTAAGTGAAAAATATTTTAGGAAAGTAAAGAAGAAAGTATGCAGAAGGAAAATAGTTTGGGGAAAAGAAGTTTAGAAGATATAGTAGTCATTCATCTTTATATCATTGAAGATAAGGCTTCTTCTCATTGTAACACAATAACTTACACAGATAGAGGTGATATGATCTTTATATCAAGGCTATTCTTTATTTATTCATTTCTGTATTCATTATTCTGAAGATACTTACTGATCATCTACTCTGTGCCAGAACCTTGGAGCTGGAGATAACAAAGTTGGTCTCTGATGTCATTAGAGCTATGTAAAGGAGTCTTTATCATTCAGTGAATGAATTCCTCAATAAATACTGGTGATTATAGACTGAGATAGATGTTGGGGATGATAGACCATACTATAAGAGTGCATAACAAAGGAACCTGAGTCTGTGGGCTCAGAAAGCATTGAGCAGGTGGGAGCTGAAGTCTAGGTAAAATGTGGCTCGAGGTGGGGTGCACCCCTGTGGATCTTTGCTTTGTAGGGAAGCTTTACTCTTGCCGCACGTAGAGCTTACAGTATGAGGCCAATGAGGCTAGAGCTTAGAGAGCAAGAGAAAGAAGCAAATGAGATAAAGAGGGAGAGAGAGACTGAGCTTTAAAGACTTCCTTCATTATCCTACAACCTTATATATTTTGTAACCTTTTACTTGCACATAATTTTAGATCTACATAGATCTAAAGTTGCAAAGGTAGTACAGCCTGCTCTCATGTTACATCTCACATCATCATAGCATAATTTTAAAAGCTAGGAAATTAACATTGATTCAATACTATTAACTAATCTACAGACCTAATTTGAACATCACTGTATTTCAGCTGTTTTTTGTTGTTCTTGTTTCAGAATCCAATCCAGTATTCTGTGTTGCATTTGGTTATCATGTTTCCTTAGCCTCCTGCAATCAGTGACAGCTCCTCTGTCTTCCATTGTCTTTCAGGTCCTTGACACTTTTGAAAAGTATGGGTCAGTTATTTTGTAGACTGTATCTCCATTTGATTTTGGAGATTTGGGATGTTTTCTCATGATTAGATGGAAGTTATGTGTTTTTGACAAGAACATCACAGAAGTGATCACGTGCCCTTCTCATCATAATCAGGGAGAAAATTATCTTTTGCAGTATCATTTGACAAGGGGCTGTTTGACCAGTTTTCCTCTAATTCAATTTCTGCATCATTATTGAGCAAGCTTTTGGTGACCTGTAATTTTAGCTGCCTACTCTCCATTTTACTCACAAAAGCATAGAATAAGGGGGGAAAGATGGAATTACAATTTAGCATTTTAGTCTGGTATTTTTTCCTATACATGTTGAAATAAGAAATTAAAATTTCATACCCAAATATTGCAAAGTGTTCTTATAAGCTAGGGTAAGAGGAGGGGTAAAGACAGTTGCTCGGAAGTGGGCTTGGGGAAGGGGGTGTCTCTCAAGTGCACCTCCCTTTGCAAACAGCCTCCAAGACATTCCTTGCAGTCTTGCTGTAGGTCAGAGCATTTTTTCCTTTTCTCAAGGACTCCTCTATCCATTCTGGATTGCCAACATTGTGGCCCCTGGGAGGAAGCAGTGGTAATGGACAAATGGATAGGCACAGACAGACAGATGCACCAGAACCCACTGTCTGGACAGAAACATGTTAACTTTTTAGTATATTTTGAGATTTTTTTCTATGTGTTTATGTAATTGTTTATACAATTACATTTGCCAAAAGTGAGATAATTATATATACCCACACTATTTATTTGCTTTTACTAATAGGAATATTTTCCTTGACTATGAATACAGAACAATAGATCATTTTTCAAGGCTCAGTAATGTTCCCTTCTGTATTCTGTATTCCATACTGTCTTGAATTGGTCTCATATTGTTGAAAATTTCACCATTCTCAACATTGTTGCAGTTGGCATCCTTGTATGTTGATTTTGTATTCTGCCCATATATTTCCTAGGGTTGGATTATTAATGCAAACATATACATGTTTGAGTCTTTGGTTGCATATATTTAAATTGGCTTCCACAATAAGATTTTCTCAATTTTAACTCCCACCAATAGGAAACTGTCCACTTCTGTGGACATTTGCCATAATAGGAAAATTTCAACAAAATGAAAATAACTCGTTGCTTCATTTTATTTCTTTGATTACTTTGAAGTTGAATCTCCTTGTTTATATTATACCTATTATCATTTTTCATAAAGTGTTGGTTATAGTTTACTACTTTTTTAACTAGGTTGTATATCTTATTCTTATAAAGTTAATAGATTTATGTTTTCATGATATATCAGTTATATTGCCAAAAATCTTCTATTTTGTAACTTATCTTTTAACTTCATAATTACTTAAATATTACTTACAGAAAAATTAAAAACATAAATGACAGACGTCTTTGTACCTATGACTCGTATTTAACATATAATAATGAAGCAATACTTGTACTTACTGTGACAGGTACTTCTCCAAGAATTTATGCATATTAGTTTATTTGATCCTCATAAAACTTTTTAAAGATAGGTCCTGATTTTATATCCACTTTACAAATCAATATACTCAGGTACAGAGAGACTGAATAAGTTGCCTAAGCTCACATAGCTACTGAATGGAGACATGGAAATTCAAAGTCAGACAATTGTTTTTAAAGATCATGATTTTACCACTGTATTCTATTATGAATTAAAAATATGTTCATTTATGATAGATACTAATTTTTGTTGAATCATTTGCACTGTGAATATCTTATCCCATTTGGAAGTCTCTTTTTAAATTTTGTTTATGTTATTTTTTGACATGAAGAAGTATCTTTTAACCATTATATGATCGTAATAATGAGATGAGTTTTATGGATCTTTTCCTTTGTGGATTATGCTTTTTTTTGTGGCATGCTTAAGAAATCCATCCCAGCTCTTGTATCATGAGGATAGGTTCCAATACTTTCTTCAGAAAATCTCTAATATTTATTTTTTAACATTCAGAGCCTTAATCAATATGGAATTAATTTTTTATTTGGTATGAAACAGGAATTTCATCATTTCACTTATGTTATAGAAAGTATAGTTTCAGCAGTATTTGTTAATCTAATTTCTTTATAAAGGTCTTAGACTTCATATTTTATTTACTTCTAGGTGTTTTTAAAGTCTTCTTGTGACAGAAAATGAACTCATTTTGTTTTTTACCTTTCCAAATTGGTTATTCTAGTGTGTAGGAAATGCTATAAAGTCTTAGAATGTTGCTTTACTAATCATGATCAGTTGTCTTCTACATTCTAATAATTTTTTTCTGAATATTTTCTTGGATTTTCTATGTAGGGAAGTAATAAGTATATAATCTATACATAGTGACATTTTTCTTTCCAAACCTTTTTACCATATTTTTTTCTTGTCTCCTCGACTTGGATCTCTGGCACAATACTGAGTAAAGGCAGAGCTGCCTGGATCTGTGTTTTCCTTCGCCTCAAAGGAACTGCTTCTCATGGTTACTGTTAAGCATGATGTCATCTTTAGATCTTTAGGAGATACTCCTTAACAAGTTAAAGAAATTCCCTTTTGTATCTGGTTTGCTAAGGGCTTTAGAACAGTCATAAATATGTGTTAATTTTTGTCAGAGAGTTCTTTGCATGTATTAAAATCAACTTTTATTATATGTTAGGAAAAATTCTACTGCTCACTGCTAAAATCTGCTTGCTAATACTTTTGCTTCTATATTCACAAGTGAGACAGACATAGAATTATTCGTTCTTGTACTGTCCTTTTCCAATATCAAGATAATATATTTCATAAAATGTTTGAAATATTTTCTTATTGGTTTCGTTATTCATTGTTTTTTAAATATTTCCAAATCTTCTCAGTTATTTATTTTTTAGCCCCTGGTTTGAGTGTTATTAAGAAAGGGCTCCCTTGCCAACATGATAAAGAGTCACCTCCCTTTTTCTTATATTTTAGATACTGTATTTTACTGTGTTAACCTTTGAAAGAAAGTGAAAGTTGTTCAGTTGTGTCCAACTCTTTGTGGCCCTATGGACTATACAGTCCATGGAATTCTCCAGGCCAGAATACTGGAGTGGGTAGCCTTTCCCTTCTCCAGGGGTTCTTCCCAGCCCAGGGATTGAACCCAGGTCTCCTGCATTGCAGGCAGATTCTTTACACAGGTGAGCCACTAGGGAAGCGTGTTGACCTTTAAATTTTAAGTAATAAGCTTTGCTTCTTATCTGTTATAGAATTTCCTTCTTTATATACATGACCAAGATGAGGTTATGCAATTTTTATTTTAAAACCAGGGAAAAAGTCCAAAGCCATTTTTAGCAGAAGCCTCAAATATATTCTTCATGGCACCAGCTGGGGTGCCCAAGAGAATTGCTATAGTTTCAGGCTCAAAATAAATCTAGGTGTCTACCCAACTCAACAATATGATTCCATACTTAACACAGAAGTAAGCCTTCATCTCAAAATATATTAAAAACAGACAAGAAAATTTGCTTCAGGAATCTTCCTAATGCATACAAACTATTACTCAGGTAGAGCTAAAGATTTACTTTGCAAGCAGTTAGAATTCCCAAGTTTATAGAAGCAAGGTGAATAACTCAAAAAATGTGAAGTTTTGCACATCTACAGCAGAATTTACTTTAAGGATTTGCAATAGATGACACCAATGACATTATTTTAGATTAATGTTGAATAAATTGAAAAGTGTAACTTAAAAAAAAAAAGAGCAGATGCATGAGGAACACAGTTTACCTATAGCATGAATAAAAACTCAGTTTTACCTGTACTGGGTTTTATAGGTCCTTTTTTAAAAAAAAAAATAATTAATTTTTTAAATTGAAGGATAATTGCTTTACAGAATTTTGTTGTTTTCTATCAAACCTCAGCATGAATCAGCCACAGGTATACATATATCCCCTCCCTTTTGAACCTCCTTCCCATCTCCCTCCCCATCCCACCCCTCTAGGTTGATTCAGAGCCCCTGTTTGGGTTTCCTGAGACATAGAGCAAATTCCTGTTGGCTATCTATTTTATATATGGTAATGTAAGTTTCCATGTTTCTCTTTCCATACATCTCACCCTCTCCTTCCCTCTCCCCATGTCCATAAGTCTGTTCTCTATGTCTGTTTCTCCATTGCTGCCCTGTAATAAATTCTTCAGTACCATTTTTCTAGATTCTGTATATATGAGTTAGAATATGATATTTATCTTTCTCTTTCTGACTTACTTCACTCTGTATAATAGATTCTAGGTTCATTTACCACATCGGACCTGACTCAAATGTATTATTTTTTATAGCTGAGTAATATTCCATTGTGTATATGTACCACAACTTCTTTATCCATTCATCTGTTGATGGACATCTAGGTTGCTTCCATGTTCTAGCTATTGTTAAGTAGTGCTACAATAAACAATAGAATGCATGTGTCTTTTTCAGTTTTGGTTTCCTTGGGGTATATGCCTAGGAGTGGGATTGCTGGGCCATATGGTGGTTTTATTCCTAGTTTTTTAAAGAATCTCCATACCGTCTTGCATAGTGGCTGTATCAATATACATTCCTGCCAACAGTGCAAGAGCGTTCCCTTTTCTCCACACCCTCTCCAGCATTTATTGTTTGTAGACTTTTTGATGATGGCCATTCTGACTAGTGTGAGGTGATATCTCATTGTAGTTTTTATTTGCATTTCTCTAATAATGAGCAATGCTTTTGATCTGTGGTGTTGAAGAAGACTCTTGAGAGTCCCGTGGAGGTCAAGAAGCTCCAACTAGTCAATCCTAAAGAATATTCATTGGAAGGACTGATGCTGAAGCTGAAACTCCAATGCTTTGGCCACCTGATGTGAAGAAGACCCTGGAAAAGACCCTGATGCAGGAAAAAATTGAAGGCAGGAGGAGAAGGGGATGACAGAGGATGAGATGGTTGGGTGGTATCACTGACTCGATGGACATGAGTTTGAGTAGGCTCCAGGAGTTGGTGATGGACAGGGAAGCCTGGCGTGCCGCAGTCCATGGGGTCACAAAGAGTCAGACACGACTGAGTGACTGAACTGAACTGAATAATGAGCGATGTTGAGCATCTTTTCATATGTTTGTTAGCCATCTGTATGTCTTCTTGATCATTTATTCTGTTATTTCCTACAGAAAGAGACAGACTTGTTTATTGAGCATACCCCAGGATACTCTATTCACCCTTTATGTATGATTATTATTCATTCAACAAATACTATTTATAAAGCACACACTATGTGACACACTGTGATTTTCTGGCTTAAGAGACAGGTTCCCTTTCCATCTTTTTTCTTTTCCTTACCATTTATCTGATAGCACTGGTTGCTTCTACTTTTCTGACACTGAACTCAGTTCAACTTTTTCTACTTTCACCACCTATGATAATAAAGTATTATCTTGGAAATATTTTTTGCATTTAAATTGAATGGCCCTCTTGGAATTTCCTGTAAATTCTTTGTATTAAAATCCATTGATCATAATAATCAGGAAAGACAAAACTAAAAAATTAAATTATTTAAAATAATTGATTTACGAGTGTTGCTGTGAAATATAGCAGGACCTTCAGTTCAGTTCAGTCACTCAGTCGTGTCCGACTCTTTGTGACTCCATGAATCGCAGCACGCCAGGCATCCCTGTCCATCACCATCTCCCTGAGTTCACTCATACTCACGTCCATTGAGTCCGTGATGCCATCCAGCCATCTCATCCTCGGTCGTCCCCTTCTCCTCCTGCCCCCAATCCCTCCCAGCATCAGAGTCTTTTCCAATGAGTCAACTCTTCGCGTGAGGTGGCCAAAGTACTGGAGCTTCAGCTTTAGCATCATTCCTCCCAAAGAAATTGAAGGCATTAATATTCTAAAATTTGCCAAAATAAAGAAAAATAATTTTTTTTTCTTATCTAATTCTCTTATCTGGTTCTTCTCTGATGTCTAACATTATTAGCATACACATATTACCTTTATATAATTGAAAGACTTGTTGATACACTACCTTTGAAGTAGTCTTGCCAAAAAAAAAAAAAAAATCACACCTGACATTTATAACACCTCTAGGTCCAACTATTGATTTTTTGGAAATACTAAGAGGAGAAGCATGTGAGTAGTCCTTGGGGGATATAAAGGCACAATACATACTACAGAAAATAGGAAACTCTTCAGGACAATCAGCCTGGCTTAGTGAACAAATAAATTGCAAGAAGAAAGATAACAGAAAGAGAAATTATAGGTTAAAGTACTGAAAGGAAAGTAAAGGAAAGTGAAGTTGCTCAGTAGTGTCCAACTCTTTGTGAGCCCATGGACTGTAGCCTACTAGGCTACTCTGTATGCATAGCCTTTATTTAGATTGTAGTTTAAAAAGAAAATTATGACATTTATGAGATAATTTGAACATTGAGTACTTGGTGGTATATAGGAATTATTACTAATTTGATGGTGTTTTATTATGTTAAAAGATAGAGTCCATTGCAAACATTATCCTCAGTGGTGAAAAACTGAAAGCATTTCCTCTAAAATCAGGAACAAGACAAGAGTGGCCACTCTCACCACTACTATTCAAAATTGGTTTGAGTCCTAGCCATAGCAATCAGAGAAGAAAAAGAAATAGAAGGAATCCAGATTGGAAAATAAGAAGTAAAACACTCAGTATTTGCAGGTGACATGATCCTCTACATAGAAAACCCTAAAGATTCCACCAGAAAATCACTAGAGCTAATCAATGAATATAGTAAAGTTGCAGGATATAAAGTTAATACACAGAAATCCCTTGCATTCCTATACATGAACAATGAAAAAATAGAGAAATTAAGGAAACAATTCCATTCACCATTACAATGAAAAGAATAAAATACTTAGGAATAAATTTACCTAAAGAAACAAAGAACCTATACATAGAAAACTATAAAACACCTATGAAAGAAATAAAAAATGAAACAAATAGGTGGAGAAATATACCATGTTCATGAACTGGAAGAATCAATATAGTGAAAATGAGTATATTATCCAAAGCAATCTAGAGGGTTGAATGATTTGAGAGAATAGCATTGAAACACATAAATTAACATATGTAAAATAGATGACCAGTGCAAGTTCAATGCATGAAACAGGGCACTCAAAGCTGGTGCACTGGGACAATCCTGAGGGATGGGATGGGGAGGGAGGTGGGAGGGGGGTTCAGGATGGGGGACACTTGTACACCCATGGCTGATTCATGTCAATGTATGGCAAAACCCAGCGCAATATTATATAGTAATTAGCCTCCAATTAAAATAAATAAATACATATTTTTTAAAAAAGTGAACAAATAATAAATACTGGAGAGGGTGTGGAGAAAAGGGAACCCTCTTACACTGTTGGTAGGAATGCAAACTGGTACAGCCACTATGGAGAACAGTGTGGAGATTCCTTATAAAACTGGAAATAGAACTGCCATACGACCCAGAAAGATGATAATGACAGTCCTATGTGCAAGACAGCAAAAGAGACACAGATGTAAAGAACAGACTTTTGGACTATGTGGGAGAAGGTGAGGGTGGGATGATTTGAGAGAATAGAATTGAAACATGTATATTACCATATGTAAAACAGATGACCAGTGTAAGTTCAATGCATGAATCAGGACACACAAAGCCGTTGCTCTGGGACAACCCAGAGGGATGGGGTGGGGAGGGAGTTGGGGGTGTTCAGGATGGGACACATGTACACCTGTGGCTGATTCATGCTGATATATGGGAAAAGCCACAATATTGTAAAGTATCCTCCAATTAAAATACATTAATTAATTTTAAGAAAACTAAAAAGAAAAAAAGAAGCTGGAAATAAAAGTATTATTGTGAAAAAAAAAAAAAAGAGTCCACACCTTTAGAGATGCATCTTAAATTATTTACAGATAAAATTACATGATATTTGGGATATAATTAAAATAGAATAGAGCAGTGGGGGAAGAGGATGATCTGTATGTATGGTACAGATGGGCCATGGTTGGTAATTTGAGGATGGTTTATGGCTATGAGTGTTCCTTATACTCTTCTGTGTCCTTTTGTGTATGTTGAAAATTATAAGATGAAAATTAAATTAATTCTATAAGAATAAATCACCTTTGATGTTACATCTCTATGAAA